>NC_134021.1:32500-1235000 GCF_040712315.1 Castanea sativa
CTTCATTCTCTTCCTTCCTTCTTCTATCACTTCTCAGAACTCCAAAGCGTAGCATCTCTATCTGTCTCTCTCTCTCTGCACTCGTGAGAAGCTCTCATCTAGTCCGATCACTCCGCCGTCTTATCATAATCCATGGGTCGCCGCAGCTCCGGAGGTCAGTCTTCTCTTTCCTTTTCTTTAGATCTCTGTGTTTGTTTCTTTCGAAGCTGTTTTGATTTGTTTTCAGCTTTCTATTTCTCTGTTTCATTTCTAGGGTTTCAATCACGGTCTTGTTTGGTAGCTGAGAAAATTTTTGGCAAGATAAGTTAGAATAACATTTTCCATTTTTTTTCCATTCTTACGCCTAATGGATTTTTGTTCCTTAGGCCGGATTTTTGTTCCACTCTTAAATTTTAAAAAGAACTTATGCTTCAAATACACAACCTCTTCCGCCACCGCCCCGGTTTTGACTCTTGCCAGCTCAAGTACACCGGCCGTGGCAACCAGGTTCAAATTTTTTTTTTCCTTTTACCAATCTTTGTTTGGTTCGCGAGAAAATATTTCAAATCCCTAGCTAAAACATTTTTTGAATGTTGTGTTTCCTTGGAACCTTAGGAAAAGAAGAGAAAATAAAAAAAGTTTTAGTTGTTGTGTTGCTTTGGAACTTTAAGAGTGGAGATTGTAATTGTGATTTTTATGTGTTTGTGAATTACTCTATGTTTGGTTCCCGAGAAAATGTACAATGCTGAGTAAAATTCAACCAAATAAGAAGGATTGAAAAGAACAAAACCAAAATAATAATAATAATTCAAATGTTGTGTTGCTTTGGACTTTGATGGTGAATTTTGAGATTCATTAGCCATCTGTTTGGTTTCCAAGAAAAAATACAGGACAGGAAAAGTTAGGAACTTTAAAAATAATAAGGTTTCATGCAATCAGGTTCCTGAAAAAATTTTCATTGCTCTCTGTTTTGATTCCCGAGAAAATGTGGAACTCCTAGCATGGGGGGAAAAAAAAAATTCAAATGTTGTGCTGCTTTAGAATTTTTATTTGAAGCATAAGTTCTTTTTAAAATTTAAGAGTAGTGGAGATGGTGGTCAAAATGGAGATTTAATTGTTATGCCATTTTAGGTTTCCGGACATTATGTTGTATTGTTGTATATTAGGACCATCAAAATTGAAATCAAGGAATGTGAGAATACAAATTCAGTTATGTTCTTATTTTTCTATGTTATTGTTCTCTCTGCAATGTTTTGCTTCTCTTTGCTGGAATGATATATTTTGCTAGTATTAATAATCTTATCATGATTGGTTTAACTTGTCCAGTAGTCTTGTTTCTAGAGATTGTTCTTGTATACTATTTTGGCCCTTCCATGATACATTCACATATACTATGCTTGAAAGTATCGTTGATGTACTGCAGGAAAGTACAAAGACTGCTACTTAGTTTGGGAAGTGTCATCATTGGAGCGTCTGCTTGCCCTTGTAATTCCTCACATTGGTCAGAAGCCATGTACTTGTCAAATATTGATCCACAATGGAGTTTTTCATCCTAGATTCTTACAATTCCTTTCTTATGGCAATTTTTTTCGAACTTAAAAGAGGTAGCAATTTCTAAATCACCCTCTTGTTGGGATTTAATAGGTATAGTTTGTAACTTCTTTGATACTTAGTTGAGGCACAGAGTGCTCAAGAGCCCCTGGGTTATTTTTAAAGAACTCCATTCTAATTGATTCCGCTTAATTAACAAATTGTAGATTTTCCTGGTTTATTTCTTTCTTATGCTGCAATATTGCTGGATGCTCTTCTACTTCTTCTTCTTTTTTTTTTTGGAATTATGTTGTATGTTTAAGTATTGTCAAGGCTTGTTGTATGTTCTGGGTCAAGTGATCTTTTTCCATCTAGGCTTATGTAAAAAGGGGACTAAGCCTACATTACATTCATCAGATAGCATTTTGTGTGCTAAATTGTGCGAATGTGCTTCCTAATGATATTTCCACTGAATATCCTGGTTATGCCTGCCTTCTTGGGAAGATTTTAGAAACTGCAGGAGTTTCTTTATCTCAGCCTAATTGCTAATTTGAAACAGTGGAAAACTAATACAAATTCTGATTAGATTGCGATCTGTTCTTCCTTATTATGCTTCAATTTCTTTGGTACTTCATTTAGAATGAAAGTGATTGAGAATTTTGTGAGCATGCTTTCATTTTATATTTACTTAAATTATTGACCTTAAAAAGATTGGAGTCAATCCAGAAAGACTTATCAGGTATTGAATTGAGTAAGGCTGTTCTTTGATGTGATCAAGTCAGGCGATGATTCTCGTTAGGTTTTCAAGTTGCGCACTTGCCGTCGTTGTATTCTGCATTTTTGTTAAAGGCACTTCCTTCCATAATTATCCAGTAGAGAGAGTAAAGAAAGTATGGCTCTTTCTTATTATATGCTTGAGTCTTTCTCCCCCTCTCTCCATTGACCATCTCTTGAACCAATGACTTGATACTTGCTACAAATTTTCAAGCCAGAAAGCTATTAAGTAATCTTTTATTTTCTTTTTATTTTGACCTTTTCTAATTGTTATGTGCTTTGTATAGGATTTCTTTTTGTCAAAATATTTTCTCAGTTTTAGTGAGAAATTAACATTTGGTTATACAACTTTAGTAAGGTCTTGTTTGGTAGCTAAGAAAATTTATGGCAAGATAAGTTAGAATAACATTTTCCATTTTTTTCCATTCTTACGCCCAATGGATTTTTGTTCCTTAGGCCGGATTTTTGTTCCACTCTACTCCTAATAGTTTAAGATAAGCACCAATGATTATCTATAATTTTATTTGAATAATGACTTGAATCTGTTTTTATTGCAGTTTGTTTAGTTTGGATGGGGACTTTGCACCAATGCAGGTTGTGAAGACTTTGACCGGAAAAACCATAACCTTGGAGGTTCAAAGCTCAAACACTATTGACAATGTGAAGGCTAAGATACAAGACAAGGAAGGTTTCCCACCAAACCAACAATGGCTTATCTTTGCAGGAAAGCAACTTGAAGATGGAAGGAGTCTTGCCATTGTTTCTATGTTGGTGCTTTTGGGTTTTTGTCTATCTGTTATCAGTTTACTTGCCATTGTTTAATGGCTCCTAATATGTTCTAAACTTGCTTTAATAGTATTGTTTGGTTATGGTCGTGGTATCTTAAACTCGTTGAATGGCCTTATATTGGTCATTTTATTAAGTAATTTGAATAAAGTTTATTCTTTCGTGTATCATTTTATTGTTCTTTATTATTTAGTTTTTGTTGGTTTAGACTTTAGAATTTCATCTTTGTTTGTCATGTGTGATTAGCTCAGTTCTGCCTACCAACAATACCAAAAAAAAAATGGTATTACATAAAAGAAGTTTGGGCGGCTTCACTTATGGTCCGCACAAAAAAAATTTCATAATGTTAATGGTATTTTCAACCACACCAAAAATACTAATTGTCACAAAAATAATAGTCACCATAATCAGTTATGGTCCGCACATATCGATGATGTGATACTGTCACGAACCTCTTTCATCTCAGGTTCGTCCAAGATTGAGATCATATGTGCCACGGGACCGTAATGGCCACTCTCACTAGGTCCAGATGTGCCCCCTATAGATCTGAAACGTTCGACGCATTATTTATCTCATGTGCTCTAATGAAATTGTGAAGAACCATTGTAGCAACAATGATGTACGATTGAGTGCGTATATGAAATTGTGGCATACTTCTCAAAATTTTCCACTTATTCTTCCAAACTCCAAAAGTTCGTTCTATGACCGAACAGAGTGATGAATGGAGATAATTAAATCTCTCCTCTGGACGATGCAGCACCTCATAAGGCTGAAATTCGGGGATGTGGTACCTCTCCCCCTTACATGGTGCAAGGAACCCTTTCTTCATAGGGTACCCTGAGTCAACTAGATAATACTTTCCTGCAAATGAACACGTTTAATACATTAGCATTTTCACTACATTAATACATACTTTAATACTGTAATTAAATTACATATTTACAAACCAGCTGGAGCTTTTGGGAAGTTGTAACTCTCATTGTAGCCCCGTGGCTCGACAGCTGCTCGTCGCCTCTATTGTTAAGGTTTAAGAAAAACAGAATTTCAGATCTGTTTTGATTCCAATCCGTGGATATGTCTTTGAGCCTTCTTTCTTTCACAGCCCTAGATATATAAAGGGATTATTTTAAGGGCTGTATCTGGTTGTGAGTATGAGGGTGATGCATGGTCAAACATATAAGAAGGTAAGGGCACATAGTAGAGAGAGCAAGTTGAAAAATCTTTTTGTGACCGGAGACAAAGTTTGCCCTAGTTCATCTCTTTTGTGAAGAAGCTCCTGTGTTTGTGCACTGTAGGGTTTTGTAACCAAGAATCTTCTCGTTTTTCATTGTGAGGATGAACTGAAGAACTTTGAAGCCAACATTTTTCTCAAGTTGGTGATTGAAGTCGCGTACTAGGATCCGCGCATCAAATTGGTTATTTACGTACTGGGAGCCGTGCATCAAAAGGAGAGATTGTCACTACAGAATAAGTCCAATTGGATATTGGGGTAAGGGTTCAACTGTAGGTTGGTAGAAGGTACTGGGATTCCTTTACTTGTAACCGTTTGTTGTGATAATAGTGGATTCTCGGGAGTGGTGACCTTAAAATCACCCGGTGGGGTTTTTGTCTTGGAGGTTTTCCCCATTCGTAAACTAATCACCGTGTCAATTTATTTTTTGCTGCACTTTAGTTTATTGGTGATTTGTTTGTGCTACCATGCGTTTGCATGTTAATTTGGTTAATTAATTAAACTTGGCTAATTAATCAATTAATTCATCACAAGGGGTTAATATGTTTTAGCCTATCAACTTAGGTTCTCTGTAGAAGTTGCTCCCAAGATCAACCTTATTAGTCCAGTAATTTGATTATGCGATTTCAGTGAAAAAGAGAAAAAGTACCCTAAACTAGGCATTATTATAATCCTTTTTTAGCCATTCAAGAAGCCTTAGGAGAAAAAAAGAAAAGAAAACTGTTCAAGATAAAGTTAAATTATCATAACTAGCAACAATAGACGACTGCAAGATTGACGTACAACAAATTTTCAAAAGGGAATGAGAATTAAATAAATATATAATAATAATAAATCTAGGAATTAGCACCAAGCCATTGATAAATTCCAACTGAAATTTCATACATCAAGCAAACTTGTTGGTGCGGACACAAGATACAAGCCCCCAATTATACGCATATATGGGAGGAAGAGCAAAAAGAAGACGACCTAACCTATGGCCTTATGAATGGAGCCTGTTAGTTATTGGGCTTGAGATTAAACAAGCCCGAGTATTTAATAATTAGGGTTTCTTTATGCATTTTTGTTGTTAGCTATTGAAACACTTTTTCTGATTATTGTAAGACAGCTTTTGAGAAAAATTAAGAAAACGTGTGTTTTCTTTTCCACTAGTGCCGACTCCAGTTTGCTTGGTGCTGACTCCAAGCAACCCTTAGGTGCTGACTCCTAGGGTTTTATCCTTTGTTCTATTGTTGATTTCTGTTCTATTGGAATACTGTGGTTGTCCTACGTCAGTTTTGGTATTAGTGCAGACTTCCGGTCCATACAACACCACTGTAGCCAACCACTTGAAAGCAAAACCATCAAGAGAGTAAGCCAACCAAATATGACAATACCTTTCAAGTTTTTTCCCCATGAGATCTTGAATAAGCCCAAACCAGCCCCTGCAATCCGTATATTCCCCCAAGCCCTACATGAGTTTCTCAGCCCCAAGCCAACAGAGAATCCAGTGATGCCTCCCAAGCTGGTGACCACCATCCGTGCCCGCCTCTAATCACAGAACCCACAGCCCACAAACCAAAAAAAAAAAAGGAAGAGACAAAAAAAAAAAAAAAAAAAACAGGTAACCCACAGCAAACCCAAATAGGTAACCCACTGTCACAACCCATTAGAAATCAACACCTCACCGTCGAAGCCCAACACCCACAAAATCAACACCCACAAAATCAACACCCACCGCCGATGCCCAACAGCCACTAGCCACCAACCGCCGCAAAATCCAACACCTCACCCTCGACCACTATCACTGAGGACATGGACCACCGTCGATACCAAGGCCGAGATGAGTAGCAACCCACTCCGCCGATGACTCCGACGAATCCAGCCGCTGCCTCCACCGATGGTCTAGCCGATGACTCCGCTGTTTCATTTTCTCTTTTAGTTCCTTTGTTTCTAGCGGCTTCTTTAACTTCGGTGTTTAGCAGACTTTTGTTTTAGCAACTTTTGGTTTAAGCTATAGTGCTTTTATTGTATTTCAAAAAAAAAAAAAAAAAAAAAGAATAAGGAAAAGAAAGATATTATTATTACTGTGACACTGTGACAGCCCAACACGCAATAGCACACTTTTATATACTAATGTTTGTAAAAACTACAATAGGCAATAGCACACTTTTATATACTACTAAGACTAAGTCGAAACCATAATTGATTTAGACAAAATCTCAAGTATTGAATTATAGATACTTAATTCATAGTAAACCTTTTATGCAGAGAGAATGTAAAGAATTTAAAATGAGATATATATTATAGCACTAAAGAACTTGCTAAATTATGAAAAAGGATAAGGTTAAATTATGACATAATGAATCTCTTTCAATTCATTCAAACCGGTTTGGAGTCAATCTAGCTTCCTTTTTCATAATGATTTATATCCCAACATGCTCTATTATGTGTGCGATTGTCTTTTTCCTAATATGCAACGCACAAGACTTAAACTTGAAGTTTAAACTTAAACTTGGTAGGGTGAAACTCAATCAAGTTTCAGTACCTTCTTCCATGCTTTCAAGGACAAAAATTAAATTCTCATGTGAGTCTCTTTGTACTTCAAATTTTTAAGTGTTTAATAATTTAGATTGTTCTTAATTATTGAACTGAGGTTTCACTTAAACATGATTTCAATTATTGTTTTGGACCGAATATTGCAAAAATGGGGCATGGGGTAAAAAATAAATAATGCCTGTACAATCTCTTGCTATAGTGTCAGTAATTGGAAATAAACATATAAATTTAGTATTGTCATTCATAAAACTTGTGGTTACAAATCCCTCCCCTTTAATAAATTTTACAAATGCATAACATGTTGAAGGCAGAAGGATAGTCATTGCAAGCTCTTTTCATGTTCATTAGATCATCACTACAAGAACTTGCTTCTTTTTAGATACCTAACAATATAAACACAGCCAATTGTTGCAAGGTCATATCTAAGTTCTAACCGCCTTTCCCTAAATTAGACGGTCTTGGCTCTCTAGTCCTTGGACTAAATGGTCCTCTTCCACCAAGCCGAGGACTTTGTTCCCCTCTCAGTTCACTTATACGAGGGTTGTGTACACTATCTGATAGTCGTGGGCTCTGTAGACTCCTAAATTCTTTGGACGGTGTTGCTGTGCAGCTTGTTACCTTGAGACTGCACATCCGTCTAATCTCGCCATGACTACGTGTTACTATCCCATCTAGAATCTCTCCATCATCTGTAAATGAAGCTGTCCATCCCATTTCCCCATCCTACTATGGACAAATCAAGAACACGAGATACATAAGTTGAGCTGCATTGCTAGGTCACCTTAATTACTTTCTATGCTAAATCCATTTTAATTCAACCCAAAAAATTACACTACATTGATGATGATGCACAAAAAATCGTCAATGAGTTGATCGTCCACGCATGTGTCAATGGGTGCACCTGAAGAACAAAAGAGAAGAACCAATCAAAGGGCACTGGTGGGGTACCAGCCAAAGACCCTCTGAAGGTTAAGTTAGAAGAGAGCTCCAACAATGCTAGAGAGTATGAGCTTTAGAGAAATTGTGCGTACCTTTGTGAGAGAAGGTTTTGGGGGTTATATTGTGGTGTAGATTTGACCTTAATTTCATGAGGAGGAAGGCATTTCCTTATGGGGAGAGCTCTCCATCAAATTTTTGAATTTTTCGGGATGGTTTTCCTTGTAGATGACCCTTAGGGTGCAAGGCTTTTGCATATCAAGATTCTTGATAAGCATTTCCAGCCACATGGGAGCCACGTGAGTATCGTGCGTCTCCCTTTATTGGGTCCATCTGCCTAGGGTCCATCCTCTTTGTTGGGTCTGTCTGCCTGAGGTCCGTCCATATTGAGGTCTGTCTAACTAAGGTTTTGCTTCCTCTGGATCTGTCTGCTTATGGAAATGTGTTCGTCAGTCTTCTTATGTCGTCAACTTTGTAGGTCTAAAAATACCCTTATTAATTGATAGCAAAGAGAATAGATTAGCAAAATTGAAGTTCTTCAGATTTTCTATTATATGATATAAGGTTATATGCCACTCAAGCTACTGGGAAAGGTTATACGCCACACCACTGACCACTCTTGAAAATCAATTAAGATCCTACATGTAGCATTAAATAATGTTAAATATTAGCTACGTTATATTTAATGTTGAAGGACTGTTATATTGGGTTTTTATTAAAGCAATGTTACATGTTATTTATAATTGGGTATCCTCTTCTTTTAGGTGGGATTCCCACACTTCAATTTATATTGGGTTTCACTAACGTATGACTTTAGATGGTACAAAAATTTCAAAATTAGATGGTACACATGACACAAAATTGGATTTCAATTTAGAATCTAATTGGACTTTCATTAAGCTTTGGTTTTAATTATACATATAGACGAGTAGTTGTGATTTTTTATACATAAATGTGTGGCTTTTGTTTGAGTGGTAACAACATTTCCACTTTCCTGCACTTCAATTTATATTGGGTTTTACTAATGTTTGCCCTTAGGGCATACATTATTAAACTATTTTAGAAAATTATTTATTTGAAAATGAACAAGTAATTAACTTTTTTGACAACTTTTTCAATTTCACATAAGCAGATTCCTAAAATGGATGATTAATATATATATATATATATATATATATATATATATATATATATATCTAAAAGCATACATTAATTGAACTCATTTATATTTGGTAATGGGCTAATAGTGTTAGCGATTAAGCTGTATATATATAAAGCCTAGGTCTACAAAAATGACAACATTTTTGAATTTAGAAAATTAATACGATTGAACTAATTCTCCTACTCTAAAGAGTAAAAGGGTTCCAAAGAGGCTAGCTGGGCTGGGCAGCAGTACCCTTCCCCCTCCCCAAGTGCTGCCATGGCCTTTGAGGGGTCCTAAAGGCATACCACGGCCTTGGCATCCCACCCACGAGGCATGCTACGGCCTCGCTCGTGTGCCCACGCCGTGCTGCCATTGCCCCTCAAGCAACGTGCATTCTAGGGCCTTGGCAGCTTGCCCCTAAAGGCCTTGTTGCCTACCCCTAAGGGCATGCCAACGTGCCCACGCAAGCATGCGATGGTCTTGGCTGTGTGCCTTGGCCTTGGCAGCTTGCTCATGGGGGCTACCTTAGTCTTGGCTGCATCATGCCCATGGGGTTGTGCCTTGGCCTTGGTTGCTGCATTCCATGGCTTTGGCTGTTTGCCCATGGGGGGCTGCCTTGGCCTCGGTTGCCGTATGCCCTGGGTTTGGCAGCACGCCCATGGGGGGCTGCCTTGGCTGCGTGCCTTAGCCTTGGGCACGCTATCGCAATGCGGACGGTGTTATTTTTACCCATTGCTATACCAAGGAAGTTCCATGGTGACCACAGGGGCTGTGTGTGTCTTTCCTACTATAAGGTTGCGTGGTTGCAGCGGCGGCAACGGCGACGATGACGATGGTGGCAGTGTCTTTCGATGTCCCTTTTGGTATCTAACAATGTCCCTTGTAGTTCTTGTGTGTGGTGGGGAGCCATGCAAGCTTGGTATAGCTTGGGCATGCTCTCGCAGAGCAAATGGTGTTCGTTTCATCCATTGCTACGCGAAGCAAGTCCCATAGCAACCATCGGGTCTCTGTGTGACGATGACCCAGCGATGCGGACTTGGTGCCACTTGATGCTTCCTCATGCGCGGCTGGCCTCGATGTGTGCTTCCAATCAGCGTTGGTTTAGGTTTTAGGGTTTAGGGTTTAGGGTTTAGGGTTTTAGGGTTTTAGGGTTTAGGGTTTAGGGTTTAATTGTCTCAGTTTGCCAATCAAATTATGACACATCATTAATCTCAAATTGATTATAATTATAACTAATTGGAATCAATTGTTCATAATCACATATAGTCGGACTCAATTTGTGACAGTGCATCTCGGCCATTAAAACTTGATTTGATGATAACTTTCGATCTGATGGTTTGATTAGGGCTTATGACTATTCGATTTGATCGTTACAACATCAAAATCATTTTGGTGAAATCAGATTAAGGATCTAATGACCAGAACCAAGATGCATATTTCCAAGGTGAAATTACCCTTTTACCTTCCAAATGAGATTAAATGTAGGTTGCAAAATGAGGTGTCAACAGAATGCCCCTTATTGACAGAGCTTGAAGAGCGAATGTCAATATATGAAAAAGGCACCTAACTTTGCAATCAGTATTTAACCGTGGTGAATGTATGATGCATGCAAATAAGAATGCAGATCGTCATGTGGTGGATCAAAATGTGGACCAAATCTCAGGGGAGATTGCCTACATACCTTTTGGTGAGAGGATCAGGTCCAAACATAGTTCAGGGTGTTTCCCTTTATCGATATGAAATTCTTTGTAATCTAAGACAATTGATTATTTCATAACTGATTGTTCTTATACAATTAAATACTTATGATTCGGTTGAACTGAGACAATTCAAGAATGCATGATAACCAATATTAATAACGCGGTTAGAAAAGTTTTCAGAAAAACCCATTCACCTTGGATACTACTTGATTTCTTTTTTGGTTACAAATGGATGCTACTTGCCCCCACTTGGAGGCACCCCTAGGAGATGCCTCCCTCTAATTGGGCAATAGATTGTAGTCATTCTATTTTAACCTTTGAATGGTACCGATCGTCTTGCATGTTTTTATTTATATATGCTATTGGTGAGATGCATCAAGTTATAAGCGAAACATACACGTTGATACGGGCAGCAAAACAAAAGATTGTTATTCAATTGTTAAAAAAAAAAAATAGTAAACTTAGAATTGTTAATTTGATATATTGTGCAGAACAGTGCATCCATATATTCTATATATAATGCACGTTTTTGACTGATGGTGCAAAAAGAGACCTTTGGGGATTTAAACTAATTTCACAAACTATACGTACAGTTTATTAATAACATTAACCTAAACCTTCAAAAATATTAAACATTAATAACTTAAACCCTAGTAGAGCTCGTTTCTATATTTACTTAATCTTAGATCATAATATATTTTATTTTTTGGTTCATAATTTAACACTGATTTTCTTTCCTCTTTCGGTGACATTGAGAATAATGAAAATGTTTAATACTATGTTAGGCGGGCCACTCCGCCTAGCCCAATTGTGATTTTGTTCATGTAAACCTAAGCTTTGATAGTGGAAGATTTTCCTGAACTTGGGGTTTTTTCCCTTCTAATTAAAGGGTTTTTCCACGGTAAAATACCGTGTTTACTGTCTAGATTGTATGTTGTTGTTTATTTTTCTATTTCTATTGGTTAATATTATTGTGTTTATATAACTCATTTATTTGAAGTACCTATTTGTAAGTGCACAATTGCACCTGGCCCCAAGAACAGTTACGGGCTCAGGCCCAATGAGCCTTAAACAATATGAATTTGTAGAGTGTGGGCTTAAAACCCAGGTTAGAAGTGTTTGGGGATTCAATGACAAGCCAAAGATTGCAAACACTTGAAAACAACAAGGAATATTATAAATCAACCTGCTCGGACGTAAGCCGAGAGCTGTTCTTATATTATCTCTTTCTCTTTCTTCCCTTTCTTTTAGATTACCAAAAAAGTAAAAGTCCCCCTTCCTGTTCTATGTTTTTTTCTTAAATACTCCTCTTTTTGATACTTTGTACACGTGTTGCCCCCACTCCCCCTTAGCCTAGATATTTCTTTTCTCAGTGCCTTTGAATAGTAACCAGAAGTTTCCCTTCCACTGTTCAGGTGTCACTTCCCCATTAATGCGGCCAGGGTGGTAGGTGCAGGGTCTTTAATGTGGAGGTGGCAGCCTTTATCTTTGGTATTTCACTAACATCGGTGCTTCTAGGACATTCAAGGGTTCACCCCCTTTAACCATTGGTCTTGACCATGTCATGCCCTAACCTTTACCATGAAGTCCCGGGTTCTCCGGTGTCCATCCGAAGGGAAATTCATCCTCGGCTGGATCCTCGGATCCTCGGCGTATGGGCCGACCCATAGTACTAACAAGTTCTAAACCCAAGAGCAGGTCGGCCTTCCTTAGCATGGCCCAAAGGCCCACATCCCCATCAGGGTCTTTTTATTCCCCACAATAGCCCCTCAAAACTCTAATTTTCAACGTCCGAGGAGAAAAATAGGGTTTTGATCTGGTGAGAACCTACTCCATACACTTTGTGAGTGATTGCACATGTGGAATTCGTTTCGCGTCCCAGAAGATGCCACTTGGCGGTTTTATTTTAAAAAACGCGCGCATTTATTGCTGTAAGCTACACTTTGTCCCCCACGTTCAATGGCGAGATGGGTATCCAACGGTCCTCGTTACTCCACGAAAATTTGGGCGGGACGAATATAATTTCGAGGCCGCTTTTCCACACATTGTGACGCTTCGGGAACCTGCGCCTTCATTTAATTCCCCAGGGGCTAATCCCATCAAAACATCAGCAATCATACTTTACCTGCAGAAAACTGTGGAAATTTGCACACCTTCAACTTTGTAAGTTCTTGCTCTCTCTATTCTTAACCTTTTCTCCTCGGATATAGTCCTCGGCTGTCCTCGTAGATATTCTCCCCTTTAGAGTTTAGCCTTTCGTTCTTTTCTGATGGGTAGGTTTAAGTGTCTAGTTGATACCACCGCTGGAATGGAAGGCTTCAGAGCCAAGTATAACATTCCCGGCGATGTAGGTTTAAAATATTGCCCGGCAGAAGCCGTGGCCGGTTCTAGAAAAGAGGGAGAGGTTATCATCCCAATGATAGCTTTTATAGAGGGTGGGATGACCCTCCCAATAAGGCCTGTAACTAGGGAGTACCTTCGCAACCACCGGTTGTGTCCCGATCAGTGCCTCCCAAACGTTTTTAGAGTTTTGGGTAGTGTCGATGCTCTGAACGAGCAAATGGGTCTAAACCTCACCTGGCACGATGTCGTCTTCCTGTACGAGTCCCATAAACTTTCCACCGTAGGCTACTACATTAAATCCCGTTCCAGCGTCGTTAGGCTAATCTCCTGTCTGCCCAAATCCAACAAAGGCATGAAGGATGACTACCTGATCGTCTCTGGGAACTGGCACGACGGCCTCCACTGCCCAGTTGAGTGGGGAGATCCAGGTGCGACACCTTAGGATTAACCTCCCCCCCGCACACACTCCTCTAACACTCACAAAAATGCATATTCACATGTATTCATGTTTATTTAGGTTTATTATATGTTGTGTGAATCTGACCATGTTCATTTGATTTGGTGTCTTCTTTTACAGATAAGCAACACGTACGCCCACGCTTAAGCCACTGCAACGTTGCAGATCTCAACCGAGTACTGCGCTCCGAGGTGTTTGTCAGCGAGGACCTACAACTCAGAGCCGCTCATCTGATCCTAGGGTACGATCCCATTTCCTCGGACTTCCAAGAGATAGAAAACGCCATTGTCTCCGGTGACCGAAGACGAAGGAGAATAAACGTAGCCCGGCCCCACTTTTTGGACGACCGCGATCTCCCTGACGCCCCTCACACCGTTCTGTACAACCAGACCATAGCGGTAATTCCCCTCGCCGTGCACTCTCAGGAAACTGTTGTTCCAGAGGAGCAGGTGTCTTCTTCACATACACTAGACGAAGAGATAGATCAATTCCAATTTGAAGACACCGAAAGACCTCGAGGGAATCAGTTCGTCGTACTTTCTGACGAGGAGGAAGAAGCCACAGAGGCCTCTGGAATCGCAGGGTTAGTCGTTGCCCAACCAGAGGACGAATCCGAGGAAGATATGGACAGGATGAAGGGTCTCCTAACCAATAGAGCTGCGAAGGTTGTGGAGAGAAAGACGGGGGGTCCCAAGCTCTTCAATCTTTGCCACCTCCCCCTCATCTAGCTGAGCCAAAACTTCCAGCCGAGGATCCCAAAAAGAAGAGAAAGGGGGAGGCCGAGGGGACGATCAGCAAGGACCCCAAAAAACCACGACAACAACTCCCACCGGTTCCCAGCAAAGTGCCGGACAAAGGCAAGGGTAGGGCCCGCTCAGTTGAAAGCGGGGAAATCAGGGACGAGGCCGAAGTGCGCCGAGCACCGACCACCTGGTCCCCCGACTTAAGACTGGACAGCGCACCCATCTCCTGCCAATCCAGTATAAGGGCGGTTCAACAAGGCCATGCCCACCACTTGGCCGAAGTGTTGGAGCGACCTCTCTTGCTGCCCAAGGACATGGAAACCTTGGAAAAAATGAGCCAGCCACAACTATTCCTCTCTTTAAAAAGAGACTTAGCGCTGGTAAGTTTACCCCTTTTTAGGAAGATTCCACTTTTAACAATATTCATAAGGTTTTTACTATTCCTGATTCCATCAAACTTTGTTACAGGCCATTCAGGAGGTCTTTGTAGCCGAGAAGTTCATAGAAGACACTCGGAAAAAGGCCAGAACTGAGCAGGAGATTAGAATAGAAACTGAGAAGTCCTTGGGCACAGCCCTTGCTCAGAACGAGAAGCTTACCTTGGAGGTGGCTGATCTAAAGAGAGAGAAGAATGGAGCCGAGGCGAATCTGAAGACCATGAAGACCCAAATAGAAGGGCAGCGCAAGCTCCTTCACGAAAAAGATGATGAGCTCTCCCGAGCCAAAAGGGAACGCTCGGATTTGGAAAAAGAACTTGCGCTGATGAAGGAAGAAGCCAGCTCATTCCATCGCTCTTTACAGGCTGCCAAGCAGACGAGCTACGAGGAAGGGGTAGCAACCACCGAGAAGCAGCTGACAGAGGCCTTCGCGGCTTTGTGCCAGGAGTACTGTCAGAAAGTTTGGGGGGAAGCCCTAAACGTAGCCGGAGTTCCTCTATCTTCGGATCTGAGATAGTCCGAGAACGTTTGGCTTCCCCTGGAGATACAGGAGATTGAAGAGGCTCCTGCTGCTACTCCTACCCCTGAGTCAACTCTCCCTGCTCTGCCTCCGATGGTCCCACAGCTAATTCCAGATCCTACAGAACCTTCAGGTTCCAACAAAGAGAAGGAAGGAGGCGGGGATGCAGAGAAGGACTTGAGCCAGAAAGTGGAACCCAACGTCCTTCCAACGAAGACAGCAGACAAAGGAAAGCAAGTCCTTACTCCCTTTGAGCTGGAGTTGAGAAAGACCGAGGCTGCCAGTACCTCTCAGCAAGACCCCCCTCCAAAAGCTTAGGACCTAGCTTTAGGACTTCTCTCTTTCTACTTATGGATTAAATATGTAATGTACATTTAAGTGATTAATGAAGAACTATTTCGTTTGATTCTCATTTATATCGCGTCCATTTTACTTTATTCCTGTTATGTTGATTATAAAGATTGCCATTAGTACATGGTCAAAAAGGGGCAGAGCAAACAAATTTAACTTCAAGTTTTGCACAATCATAACCTCCACGCAGTCACTCGCATGTTATTAAAAACCTAATAAAAAGTGATATGGCTAATATGTTTAAACAATGCCTTGGTTAAAAAAGAGAGACCTCATATAACGATTAAAACCTTATAATGTGTAGCATTGTTTTTAGTAGGATGTAAGATCTGAGGACCACTTCTTCCTCACATAAATTTGCTTAATACTTTTAAAGAAATAAAACTTAAGATCCGAGTTATTGAATGGTAAGGCACTAACTCCCAGACACAATAAGAAGTTAACTTTGATCAAGTTTATGGTCCGAGGACAAGACTTAATTAATTTTCCATTTGATTCTTTAGACCATTAACTTCAAATGTTAATTTTCCCAAAGTAGGAGGTCCGAGGACCCGGCATAACTAAGGTTCTGTTTAACAAATGACAAGACATCAATTTCCACAAGGTTTGTGGTCCGAGGACGACACTTAACCAAGTTTCTGTTTGATTCTTAAGAACAATAGCTTCAAATGTTAATTTTCCCAAAGTAGGAGGTCCGAGGACCCGACATAACTAAGGTTCTGTTTAACAAATGACAAGACATCAATTTCCACAAGGTTTGTGGTCCGAGGACGACACTTAACCAAGTTTCTGTTTAATTCTTAAGAACAATAGCTTCAAATGTTAATTTTCCCAAAGTAGGAGGTCCGAGGACCCGACATAACTAAGGTTCTGTTTAACAAATGACAAGACATCAATTTCCACAAGGTTTGTGGTCCGAGGACGACACTTAACCAAGTTTCTGTTTGATTCTTAAGAACAATAGCTTCAAATGTTAATTTTCCCAAAGTAGGAGGTCCGAGGACCCGACATAACTAAGGTTCTGTTTAACAAATGACAAGACATCAATTTCCACAAGGTTTGTGGTCCGAGGACGACACTTAACCAAGTTTCTGTTTGATTCTTAAGAACAATAGCTTCAAATGTTAATTTTCCCAAAGTAGGAGGTCCGAGGACCCGACATAACTAAGGTTCTATTAAACAAATGACAAGACATCAATTTCCACAAGGTTTGAGGTCCGAGGACGACACTTAACCAAGTTTCTATTTGATTCTTAAGAACAATAACTTCAAGCGTCAGAGGTACTCATAACTTTGAAATATGAACTGACAAAAGTCCATTTTATTAATAATAATACCTTCTAAGATTATTTACATTCCATGGACGTGGTACAATTCGTTCGTCTAGATCAGCTAGCCGATATGACCCTATGCCGGCTACTGAAACAATGCGATAGGGGCCTTCCCAGTTGGGTCCTAGCTTACCCCAAGCTGGGTTCTTAGAGGTACCCATAAATTTTCTTAGTACAAGATCACCAGGTGCAAGTGGTCTTAGCTTCACGTGGGCATCATATCCCCGTTTTAGCTTCTGTTGATAATAAGCCATTTGGACCATAGCTGCCTCGCGCCGTTCCTCAAGCAAATCTAAGTCTTTCTCCAGGAGTCCCGCGTTATTCTCTGGATTAAAAGAGCTTGTCTTTAGGGTGGGAAAACCAGATTCCGCAGGTATCACCGCCTCGGCTCCATAAGTCATAGAGAATGGCGTTTCTCCAAGACCCGCGCGGTGTGGTCCGATACGTCCACAGAACATGAGGGAGCTCTTCTACCCATCTGCCTTTCGCATCGTCCAACCTTTTCTTCAGCCCACTGACAATGACCTTGTTAACGGCCTCGGCTTGCCCATTTCCTTGAGGATAAGCTGGGGTGGAATATCTATTTATGATACCCATATCACCACAATACTTCCTAAAAGCCTTACTGTCGAATTGAACACCATTGTCTGAGATGAGTGTGTGTGGTATATCGAATCTAGTGACGATGTTTTTCCAGACAAACTTTTTGGAGTCAACATCTCTAATATTTGCTAAGGGCTCGGCCTCAACCCATTTAGTGAAATAGTCTGTTCCCACGAGAAGCCATTTTTTGTTACCTGTTGCCCTCGGAAATGGCCCAACTATGTCTAGTCCCCACTGTGCGAAGGGCCAAGGACTGGAAAGGGGGTTAAGAACTCCTCCAGGTTGATGAATATTAGGGGCGAACCTCTGACACTGATCACATTTCCTGGCATAGTCTTGAGCCTCCCTTTGCATATTGGGCCACCAATAACCCTGAGTCAGAGCTCTGTGGGCTAAGGATCTTCCCCCAGTGTGGCTGCCACAAATCCCTTCATGCAGTTCTTCTAGAAGCCCTTTCGTTGAGTCAGGGTGTACACACAACAAGTACGGTCCTGAAAAGGATCGTTTGTACAGTTTCTGGTCCTCGGACAACCAGAAACGTGGCGCCTTTCTACGTATCTTTTCTGATTCAGATTTGTCCTCAGGAAGAATATCATTCTTAAGAAAAGCTGTAACCAGGTCAATCCAACTAGGCCCAGGCCTTATTAGATGAATGTGAATTGTGCTGACGGCAGTAAGAGTTGGCTCCAACAAATCCTCCACGAGGATAACCCTAGGCAAGTCCTGAACCGAGGAAGTCGCCAACGTAGCCAAAGAATCTGCATGAGTGTTTGCACTCCTAGAAATATGAGCTAAGACGAAAGAGTCAAATTCAGCTTGATGACGCTTGACCTGGGCCAAGTATTCTTGCATTCTGGGGTCCCTAGCCTCCATGGTCCCCATCACTTGGCCGACCACTAACTGAGAGTCCGAGAACACATGGATTTCCTTCCCACCCATCTTACGTACCATCTGCATGCCTACCAAGACTGCTTCATATTCGGCCTCATTGTTAGTAGCCGAGAATGCCAATCTTAAAGATTTTTCGAAGACAATCCCTTCAGGGGACATTAGAACAAGTCCAATACCAGACCCTCTCTGATTAGCAGCCCCATCCACACACACTTTCCAAGCCGAGGGCACTGCGGCCGTGATCATTCCAACTGATTTTCCATCCATGTGTGCTTCCTTTAGAGTTTCTTCTAGCAATGGTTCAGTAAACTCTGCCACCAAGTCAGCGAGGACCTGACCCTTCACCGAGGTGCGAGGCTTGTATTTAACGTCAAAAGCCCCCAGGATGGTCCCCCACTTTGCTATCCTGCCTGAGTAATCGGCACTACGTAGCACTGCCTTGAGGGGTAATTGGGTCAGGACCACCACAGTATGAGACTGGAAATAATGAGGAAGTTTGCGCGTGGCGTGGACTACGGCCAGAAGCGCTTTTTCCAAGGGCAAATAGCGCACCTCGGCCTCATTCAAAGACTTACTAATCAGTAGACCGGTCTTTGCACCCCGCTTTCATTCCTTATAAGAACCAGGCTGACCGCGTGGACGGCCACTGCCAGATAAGCGAACAAGACCTCGTCCACCTCAGGGCGAGACAAAATGGGCGGCCGAGAAAGATACTGCTTAAGCTACTGGAAAGCTAACACGCAGTCCTCGGTCCATTGAAATCCTTTCCATTTATTCAAAAATTGAAAGAAAGGACGGCATCGGTCAGCTGACCGAGAGATAAACCTATTCAATGCAGCGATCATTCCAGTCAATTTCTGGATCTCTTTTGGGTTCCGAGGTGGCTGCAAATCCTGAATAGCCTTAACCTGCACGGGGTTTACCTCTATGCCTCTATGAGTAATCATATATCCCAAGAACTTTCCAGACCCCACGCCAAAAGAGCACTTTGAGGCGTTAAGGCGCGGCTTATACTTTCTTAACACCTGGAAGGTGTCGGCCAGATCTTTCATGTGTGAAGGTATTGTCTTACTCTTTACTACCATATCATCCATGTATACTTCAATGGTCTTCCCCAGTTGCTGTTCAAACATTCGGGTCATCATTCTTTGGTAAGTAGCCCCAGCATTTTTCAACCCAAATGGCATAACCTTATAATGATAGTTCCCGGTTGGTGTAATGAAAGCAGTTTTCTCTTGGTCTTCCAACGCCAAGGGAATCTGATGGTAACCCTGGAAGGCGTCCAGAAAACTCATCCGAGGATGTCCGACGGTAGCATCCACCAGTTGATCAATACGAGGCATTGGGAACGAATCCTTGGGGCAGGCCTTGTTCAAATCTGTGAAGTCCACACATACTCTCCATGTGCCGTTCTTCTTCTTAACAACAACTGTATGGGCCAATCACTCGGGGTAGAAAACTTCTTTGATAGCCCCAGCCCTCTTGAGTTTGAGCACCTCTTGCTTCACAGCTTCGGAATGTTCTTTGGAAGAACGCCGAGGTGGCTGCCTTCTCGGCACAATGGCAGGATTGACGTTTAAAAGATGACAGATAAAGCCCGGATCTACGCCTGGAGCCTCATAGGGGTCCCACGCAAAAACATCTATATTGTTCTTCAGAAATTCCAACAACTCCATCTTCTCTTGATGTGGCAAACGTATGCCAACTTGGAAGAACCTCTCTGCGTCATCTACTATTACAAACCTCTCTAACTCCTCACAAACAGCCTCATCTCCTGTCGTCGCTCCAGGTGCATCCGGAGCTGTTAATTGCTATGACCCTTGGATGGGCAAAGTTGATAACTCAGCTTCTGACTGACGAAGCACTGCGGCCGATATACATTGCCTAGCCACTATCTGGCTGCCGAGGATTTCCTCTACGTACTCTCCCGAGGGGAATTTGACCTTAACATGCAAGGTAGAGGAGACAGCTCCCAGAGCATGCAGCCATGGCCTGGCAAGGATGGCTGTATATGGAGAGTATGCGTCGACCACAATGAAATCCACCTCAACCGTTTCTGAGCCAGATTGGACGGGCAAACGAATCTGTCCCTTCGGCACAACAGCCCTTCCTTCGAAGCTTATGAGTGGCGAGTCATACGGAGTTAAATCTTCCAACGTCAGCCTTAGCCCCCTAAATAAATCAGGATACATGATATCTGCACCGCTGCCCTGATCAATCATCACTCTCTTCACATCATTACTCCCTATTCTAAGGGTGACCACAAGAGCATCGTCATGGGGTTGAATGGTACCAACCTTATCTTCCTCCGAAAATCCTAAGATGGGTAAGGTCATTTTCAACCTCTTCGACCTGCAGCCCGTATCCTCGGCCTGAGAATGGGAAACTGCCAACACCCTAGTAGGACCTGAACCGGTCCTACCAGGTGCAGCGAAAATAACATTAATTGTTCCCAATGCTGGCCGAGATGAATTGTTCCTCTGATTGTTTGAGCCAACTTGACTGACCTGCCCAGTGGGCTGACACAAGTGCTGTTTTAACTTTCCCTCACTAACGAGCTGCTCCAGATGGTTTCACAGGGTACGACAGTTCTCGATAATGTGGCCCGCATCCTGATGGTACTGGCAAAAGAGGTTCTGATTCCTCATCGCAGGGTCCCCTGACATCTTACCAGGCCATTTAAAGAAAGGCTCCTTACGAAATTTCTCCAGCAATTGATGTACTGGTTCTCGGAACACAGTGCTCACGGCCTGAGGTGCTGCCGAGCCTGACTGCCCAACGTAATCTCTCCTCGGCTTGTTATTGTAGTACCTGTCCGACCTGAAATCCCTTCTCTCTTGCGGGATAACCTTCTCCTTACCCTTTCCTTGCTGCTGGTCTTCCTCCACCCTCTTGTACTCGTCAATACGATCCATGAGACGACGCACGTTGCGGACGGGCTTTTTGGTCAAAGACTTTCTCAAGTCGTGATCAGTCGGAAGACCCACCTTAAAGGTATTGAGCGCCACCTCATCAAAGTCGCCATCTATTTCATTAAACATCTCCCAATAACGGTCGGAGTATGCTTTCAACGTCTCCCCTTCCCTCATGGACATGGATAACAGCGAATCCAACGGCCGAGGTACTCTGCTACACGTAATGAACCGCAAAGCGAATGCTCTAGTAAGCTCCCCAAACGAACCTATAGACCCCGATTTAAGGCCGTTGAACCACCTCATAGCCACAGGTCCCAGGCTAGAGGGGAAAACCTTACACATCAGGGTCTCGTTGTGAGAGTGCACCGCCATCCTCTGGTTAAAGTGACTCACGTGCTCCACCGGATCAGTCCGGCCATTATAGATGGTAAAAGTGGGATGGGTAAACCTCCTGGGAAGCCTTCCTTTCTCAATCCTCCGTGTAAACGGAGATTTAGAGAATTGGTGCAACGCCCTACTCATAGTATCGTTGCCTAAGCCCCTAGAACGAAGCTTCTTATGTTTGCGAGTTGGCCGGTCGTCCTCCTCACCGAGGACGTTGCACAGGTGGTGGAGCGCGACCTTGAGCCGTAACCACCTCCCTATCCTCCTCCGAGGAAGAATTAGATGAGGACGGTGAAAACCTACGTTTAGCACGGCGTAGCTTTCTCTTCAAACGATTGATTTCCTTCTGCATGGATTTAGAACCCTCCTCGTGGGTGGTGCTACCCCAGCCATGAGTATGGCTAGCGCCTGGGTATTCTGTATGGACACTTCCTTCACGATCCCTTCGACGCTCAAGACGTTCAAAATGATCTTCCGGTTGTGATCCCTGTGACTCTGAATGGTGAGAGCCTAAGCCTGCCATAATATCCCTACCTCTTCTAGACTAGATTCCCACGTACGGCGCCAATTGTAAGTGCACAATTGCACCTCGGCCCCAAGAACAAGCATGGGCTCGCCCAATGAGCCTTAAACAATATGAATTTGTAGAGTGTGGGCTTAAAACCCAGGTTAGAAGTGTTTGGGGATTCAATGACAAGCCAAAGATTGCAAACACTTGAAAACAACAAGGAATATTGTAAATCAACCTGCTCGGACGTAAGCCGAGAGCTATTCTTATATTATCTCTTTCTCTTTCTTCCCTTTCTTTTAGATTACCAAAAAAGTAAAAGTCCCCCTTCCTGTTCTAGGTTTTTTTCTTAAATACTCCTCTTTTTGATACTTTGTACACGTGTTGCCCCCACTCCCCCTTAGCCTAGATATTTCTTTTCTCAGTGCCTTTGAATAGTAACCAGAAGTTTCCCTTCCACTGTTCAGGTGTCACTTCCCCATTAATGCGGCCAGGGTGGTAGGTGCAGGGTCTTTAATGTGGAGGTGGCAGCCTTTATCTTTGGTATTTCTCTAACATCGGTGCTTCTAGGACATTCAAGGGTTCACCCCCTTTAACCATTGGTCTTGACCATGTCATGCCCTAACCTTTACCATGAAGTCTCGGGTTCTCCGGTGTCCATCCGAAGGGAAATTCAACCTCGGCTGGATCCTCGGCGTATGGGCCGACCCGTAGTACTAACAAGTTCTAAACCCAAGAGCAGGTCGGCCTTCCTTAGCATGGCCCAAAGGCCCACATCCCCATCAGGGTCTTTTTATTCCCCACACTATTGAAATTGTACAGAGAGAAAAAAAAAATCAAAATAATTGATTTGTTATTTTTCCAAACACTGTGATTTTTTTTTTTTTTTTAAATTTGTTACAAGATCCTTCCAATATATATATGCTGTTTCTATTTCATTTGTTTGGTGCGGCAGCAAATTAATTTGTTTTTATAAAGATGTTTTAGGATTAATTCAACATAATTGTTATCTATTTGTTTAATTGAAGATTTGTTGTTCGCCAGAATAATTATGTAACGGACACAATTTTGTATTATTACTGCTATAATTTTTTGTTTTTGTTGTGTTCCTATTGAATTTTGCATAGAGATTAGAGATAAAGACTAAAGAGAGAGTAATTATGCCCGGTCAATTTCTTTTTTTGATGCGTTAGCAATTTTTTATTTTTTACATTTTTGATTAAAATGTTTTAGGGTGTCAATTTTCAATATATCATATACTATATAATAAAAGTTAAAAAAATAAAACTATTTTCTATTGATTTTACATTGGGTTAGTAATATTTTGATAGACACAATAGTATTTAGGTTTTTTTTTTTAAAATTAAAATTATATCCTATTTGATTTTTGGTATTTTTGATATGTTATTAACAACTTTTCTTTAAAGAAATATACATTAGCATCAACTCAAAATTTATTTTGCAACGAAACAACAAAACCACTCATGCACTTAAATATCTTTACATAGTTTTTTTTTTTTTTTAAATTTTTTTTTAATTTTTTAATTTGGATTTAGAATAGGTATTCTCAAGTCTGAACCATGGTTTTAAAAATAATCGGACCATTTTTTGATTATTTGGCCATTTCGGTTTTTAAAACTATGCACTCAACTCAAACTTGTCTTTTATCATTCTTAAGTAAGTATAATGAAATAGAGCAAAGTGGATCAAATGGACTGAATTGGATCCAACATGCCAAAATTTACCAAATTAGATCGAATAGACCAAAATAGATTGAATGAATTGAATTAGACTAAATTGTGGACTGAAATAGATTAGATTGGACCGAAATGGACCAATTCGACCAAATAGGCCGAATTGATGGTTTGGTCACAACATGGCAAGCTAGAAACCAAGATTGATGGGCCAATCGTGCTTGCATGTGGAACGCAATTATTCGACAATTTACTTTTATTGGTCAAGAAGTGTTTTGAAGTTAAGCCAGAGAGAGTCTATGATCCATGATTTTTGTATAAATATTTTGGTAGACTCTAATATCTCTTCTGGTTAAGGAAGATTGTTGTAAACTCATTATTTTCTTGGTCAAGGAGTGTTTCAAAGTCATACTTTCTACTTCCTTAATGGGCATGTCCTAAACTAATCCCTCCTCTCCCCTAAATGTCCCACAATCCCTCTCCGCTCCAAACAAACCCTAACTAACGTTATCAATAACTACATACAATGGTAAGGCATATCCACATCTTTAGCAGTCCATGCAGATCATTAATTCCACGAGTACCTCTACACAAATCATAAAATACTAAAAATTAGTTAACACAATTACTAAAATCTATAATATGCTCATAAAAATTAACACACACATAGTAATGTATGAGAATCACTAATCCTTAATTTAAAGTTTTAAGCCAATCCTCTCCAAATGCACATCAAGCATCAGAACCTCAAAACTCTTACAATTTACAAGAAGCCACGGAATCAGAAAATTTTCCTTTTCCAATTTTTTGTTTAAAAATTAACATTATCACTAACCTAATTAGAAAGAAAAAAAATCATTGATCCCTTACTTTTACTGATCTAAGGTAAATTTGAAAAGGAGCAAAACTTGCTTTCATTTTGTACAGATCAGCTCTAGGCTAGAGCCTCTAGCCTAATCTCTGGGTTTCAGTTTTGGGAATCAACTCCTTTGAAAACACAAAAACTGACTTTTGATAACGTGAATTTGTTAAATGATTGAATTTGATGGGTGACTGTCAGCCAATCATATCGTGCCATGCACACAATTCTGGACTGAAATTATTTATAACGAAAATCAACAAATTAATTCTAAATAAATTTCAATATTATTTATAGAGAGGGTATAGTTTCCTTAATAACAAGTATAGTGTTACGACTTAGATGAAGTTTCTTAATCCTAGTGAAACACTGTTACATTTATATATTCCTATTCCTTGAAGTAAATTAATTATTAATTGATTCTCCAAAAAAAAAAATTAATTATTAATTGACGTACTTGGTACACAGTTGAATCTCCTATTTAAACAAGCCCTACCCTACCTTTAGTTCCAATTCATCACTCACTCTCGAATTTCAAACAAGACCATGGATTATTATTCAAAGCTCGATCACTCCATCGTCAACAACTTAAACATGAAAGGCGGGAAAGCAAGAGCCAATCATCTTTCAAGAAAAGGTCACGTTGTGTTAATTCACATGAAGTCTAGTGGGTTGCTCATCGGCCAGACGGTGCAAAGAATGCAAGTGGAATCCATTAGAAAGTGGTAGGGTCAAGTGGTTGTACAAAATGAGAAAAATCTATTCTGTGCCTATTCTACGAAGCTGCGGGGTTGAAGAAAGAGGACAGGGTCAATGGAATTTATCATGTAGGAGCCACAATCTTAATCTTTCTTTTTAGCCTTTTTGTCTTTTGAAAGTTGAAAGTGAGTCTTAACTCTTAAGATCCCACGAGCCAAGAGAAATCGCTAACAAAGGTACAGATGACAAAGGTTGCAGTATATACCATAATCACAGCCTCATGACAAGAAAGGGATATACCATACCACAGTCCAAAGCCGCATAAGACAATGAAAGATGTTGACACTCACAGCCCATCTTCATCACTTTTGTTCAATATGTTACACTTCTCCAATGAATGAGGGAATCTCACAACCACTACTTGGGATTTGGAACCTTCTTTGAGTGAGATCAAGGATATTAAGTGTTACAAAGGCAGAGTATTATCGACAGTCGATACTTCTTATAGTTCTCAATGAAGATGTTTATGATTCAAATCCTCTCAATCCCATTATCGTAACTATATATATATAAAAAAAAATGCTACTACCTAATTCTTATAAATGGATATGTTACCAATTATTGAAAAAAAATTTGAAAATTCAAAGACAAAGTTTGGTTACAACCATATTTGTAGCCAATGACTACAACTTTTAGTAAAAAAAATTAACATGACTATATATTTTGAGAAACTAGTCGTTGGATTGCATGTTCTTTATATTTTTATTTTGTATGTCAAATTTTGTGCCAATCATATATTATTTACTATTTGATCCATAAACTTATTTTTTTTTTTGCATAATTTTAGACTACAAAAACTTTTTTTTTTTTGTAAAACAAACACTACAAAAACTTGAAATTTAAATTTTTGATTGATGGCATGACTATTGATCTTTGATTTTCTTGAAATTTTACAAACATGGACCATGAAAAATATAAGAAGAAAATGTAATCTAATAGTGAGTTTCTCAAAATTCATATCCAATAAAAAGATATTGAGTGGAGTTGTCACCATTAGCTATAGCAAAGTATGTAACTAAACTTTGTCCAAAATTTATCTAGTATGTTATTTAGGTGACATTAATAAGATAATAAAATTAATTGTCACTTCAATTTCTAAGTTCGTTAAAAAAATTTGACAATAATGGTAGCATTTTTTTTAGTTTATATTAATGTAATTGTAAGTGCACAATTGCACCTGGCCCCAAGAACAGTTATGGGCTCAGGCCCAATGAGCCTTAAACAATATGAATTTGTAGAGTGTGGGCTTGAAACCCAGGTTAGAAGTGTGTGAGGATTAAATGACAAACTAAAGATTACAAGTACTTGGAAACAACAAAGAATATTGTAAATCAACTTCCTCGGATGTAAGCCGAGAGTTGTTCTTATATTATATCTTTCTCTTTGTTTCTTTTTCCTTTTAGGTTACAAAAAGTCCGTCCTCTTTTCTCTTCCAGGTTCCTCCTTAAATACTCCTCTTTTTAATACTTTGTACACGTGTCGCCCCAACTCCCCCTTAGCCTAGATATTTCTTTTCTTAGTGCCTTTGAATAGTAACCAGAAGTTTCCCTTCCACTGTTTAAGTGTCACTTCCCCATTAATGCGGCCAGGGTGGTAGGTGCAGGGTCTTTAATGTGGAGGTAGCAGCCTTTATCTTTGACATTTTTCCAACATCGGTGCTTCTAGGACATTCAAGGGTTCACCCCCTTTAACCATTGGTTCTGTCCGTGTCCTTCCTTAACCTTTACCATGAAGTCCCGGGTTCTTCGGTGTCAGTCTGAAGGGAAAAATCATCCTCGGCTGGATCCTCGGACCCTCGGCGTATGGGCCGACCCGTAGTACTAAGAAGTCCTAAACCCAAGAGTAGGTCGGCCTTCCTTAGCATGACCCAACGGCCCATATTCCCCCCAAGGTCTTTTTACTCCCCACAGTAATCTATAGTGCAAGTCAAGTTATAGCCTCATATAAGGCAACTTGAGCATATAGAAAATTAGATAAATTATTGGAAAAGGTTATACGCCGCTCAAGCTACTGGGAAAGGTTATACGCCACACCACTGACCAATCTTGAAAATCAATTAAGATGCTACATGCAGCTTATTCGAGAATGTCACTTATCAAAGAAATTCCAAAATTCCTATCTTAGAAAAAAAAAATATTAAGAACATAAATATAAAAGATCTATCAAAAACTTTATAGGTCAAAATATATTCTTGATGCTCAAGCATTTACTTTTCTTCTTTAGTCCATTTAGAGCCTTTGACACTTGGCAGTTGGCACCATAGACTATGTAATTGGAAGTTGTTTACTTTGAGTTTAGTTTGTATTTAATGCTCCAGTGCATTAGACAGAAGCTTAATTTCTTTGATCCCTTACAATTTGCATTTTCTTTTAAAAACTCATCATTCATGAAAGTAGCATGGCAGGAGTCTAAAATATGACTTGAGGAGATCTTAGTAGATTAACTGGCTAGTAATTGTTTGTTTATGAGTGTATCTGTGCGCATTTCAAACTCAGAAAAATTGCTTGGCAACCTCAGGAGTGAATTTAATTGGATTGTTTGTTTATGCGTGTATTTGTTTACAGTGGCCATTGTAACAACTTTGTACAAAGTTGCGTTGCATTTTAAACAAAATTTTGATTTTGCTCTATGGCATCTTTTAGCCTTTTCATATGAATGAGAACTAAATGATGCTTACAAATTTCGATTAATGTTTCTAACTTTTAATTAATGCTACATGCAGCATCTTAATTGATTTTCAAGAGTGGTCAGTGGTGTGGTGTATATTAGCCCATTAGCATAAGTCCAACCCTAATTCTAGTTTATATGCAAGTTAAGTCTCCTACTAGTACTAGAAGTTTATTAGTCTAGAGTTTAGTCTACTGTATATATTTTTAAAGGTTCCCTTTGTAGACACAGGCTGTAAAGCTAAACCACTTAAACCTTGTGTTCTTGTATTCCTATTTTATGCTTCTCTCTTCCGCATATATTCAAGCATATTCAACATGAAATATAACATAGCTAATATTTAACATTATTTAATGCTACATGCAGCATCTTAATTGATTTTCAAGAGTGGTCAATGGTGTGGCGTATAACCTTTCCCAGTAGCTTGAGTGGCGTATAACCTTTTCCAATAATTATCTAATTTTCTATACGCTCAAGTTGCCTTATTTGAGGCTAAAACTTAACTTGCACTATAGATTACATTAATATAAACTAAAAAAATGCTACCATTATTGTCAAATTTTTTTAACGAACTTAGAAATTGAAGTGACAATTAATTTTATTGTCTTATTAATGTCACCTAAATAACATACTAGATAAATTTTGGACAAAGTTTAGTTACATACTTTGTTGTAGCTAATGGTGACAACTCCACTCAATATCTTTTTATTGGATATGAATTTTGAGAAACTCACTATTGGATTACATTTTCTTCTTATATCTTCCATGGTCCATGTTTGCAAAATTTCAAGAAAATCAAAGATCAATAGTCATGTCATTAATCAAATATTTAAATTTCAAGTTTTTGTAATGTTTGTTTCACCAAAAAAAAAAAAAAAGGTTTTGTAGTCTAAAATTATGCATAAAAATAAGCTTATGGATCGAATAGTAAATAATATATGATTGGCACAAAATTTGACATACATGGTAAAAACATAAAGAACATGCAATCTAATGATTAGTTTCTCAAAATATATAGTCATGTTAATTGTTTTACTAAGAGTTGTAGTTATTGGCTACAAATGTGGTTGTAGCCAAACTTTGTCTTTAAATTTTCGAATTACTTTTTTTTTTTTTTTTTTTTCAATAATTGGTAACACATCCATTTATAACACATCAATATAATATCCATGATCTCACTCAAAGAAGGTTCCAAATCCCAAGTAGTGGTTGTGAGATTCCCTCATTCATTGGAGAAGTGTAACATATTGAACAAAAGTGATGAAAATGGGCTGTGAATGTTAACATCTTTCATTGTCTTATGAGGCTATGGACTGTGGTGTGGTATATCCCTTTCTTGTCGTGAGGTTGTGATTATGGTATATACTCAACATTTGTCATCCGTACCTTTGTTAGCCATTTCTCTTGGCTCATGGGATTTAAGACTCACTTTCAACTTTCAAAAGACAAAAAGTCTAAAAATTAAGAAAGATTAGGATTGTGGCTCCTACATGATAAATTCCACTGACCTAGTCGACTTTCTTCAACCCCGCAGTTTCGTAGAAAAGGCACAGAATAGATTTTTCTCATTTTGTACAACCACTTTACCCTACCACTATCTAATGGAGTCCACTTGCATTCTTTGCATCGTCTGGCCAATGCCGGTCAAAAATTTTCTGACTTCATGTGAATTAATTCACCAAATCCGGTCACAATAAGAATCCTTCTCTACCTCAACATGTGGCTGATAGTCGCTATTTAATGCACCTGAAATGGATTATGAACTAATATATACTTGGAACCAACAAAACTAATTGCCAACACTCAACAGTTCCCAACCAATTGCCATCAAACAAAACAAGTTCATTGCAAAAATGATTGCATTGCCCAAATATTTACATAAATAAAACAAGTTCCCAACAAAAGTTTTTTACATCACAAAATGTATATTCCTCAAGGATTTTTTACATTACAAAAAATTGTCAGTGAGCATCATGGTACTTGATTAGCCAGTTTCTAGCAAGCATCATGGTACTTAATCAGTCAGTCCAATGCGCGTAGTTACAACCAATTACCTGTGACAATGAGAACACCGGAAATTGGGTTGAATTGGGCTTGCAAAAATCCCTAAGCTTGGAACACTTGAAAATAGTGCAAACATTTGAAAACAATCATGCATCGTGGAACTATTAGCTACATTTAGCAAGCGTAAAAAGGAATGTATAAAAATGGTCACTTGAAAGGTTTTTGGAACAAGAATACTTTCAAGTACATCTACTTCCCTACTTCTTGCTTCATATCTACTGATGTGGGACCTTCAAATTGGAATAAAACCAACAAAGATGGGAAAATATCTGATTTTTATTTTTTATTTTTTTCCCAATATAGTTGTAAAAGTTATAATGAATAGTTGTTTTAATCTATACGGAAAATTCACTTAATTAGTTACTTATTGATTTAGAGGGGTTATTTGACAATATAGAATTTTTTTTTTAGTAGGGAAACAATTTTTTCATCTAAGATAGAAGATTTAAATTTCCAATATATATATATATCAAGTTTCAAACAAGTTGAAGGATATTATGTAGGGCTAAACTAATATAGGCGTTAATTTTTATTGGTTTTTCATTTCTTCATAGCTTTTTATTTTTTTATTTTAATTTTCATACTTTAGGAGTTAAGATTTTATTTCCTAAATTTTAAGTGCATTTAAGAATATCATTTTTAGATGTAGATGATGGTGAAGGGAAATTGAGATTTGAACTACAGATATAGGACATCACAAAAAATATTATTTCTATCAAACTTTTACTTTACCCCTTTTTAAGAGTTTTCTAAGAAAATTGAAATTCTAAATGTTATTGTATGAACTAGAATATATTTAGAATTTTTTTTGGAAAATAAATCTATCATCAAACGAATCTTAATCCAGATTCTTTGTAAATTTAAGAAATTTTATATTTATTTAGAGTTTGTGCCTAATGAAAATGATATCTAATCTTGATATCTGATAATGAAATCATTTGTTTTATGCCCAAGTCGATTTTGTTGAAAACAAATTTTAGTACCCTATCTTTTAAATGAAGCCATATATGGTGAGCCTTAGTCCTCATTCAAAGCAGGTCGCAAGCCATGAAAATGGCTGAAAGGATTGGCATGTTACCAAATACTTTTCGTCCGCAAGATATCAGTGAAATCATAAAGTTTGACATACAATCAAACAAATTGCACGTGTATTGCAAAATGAAAGAATAGAAGTGTAAGGCAAAGAGCTAGAGCTGCCAAAGACGTCTTGGTTAGGCTAGAATTGACCGCCCCTTCAACCTTATTCCAAAGAATCTCAATTAAGTTGACCCGTCCTTATTGTACTATTTTGTTTTTACTTGGCAAGTTCTTTGTACTCTTTTAAACACGTAGTTTTGTGGAATTTATTCATTTGTTTCGGTGTTGATCATGTTGTCTGCTTGTTAATGCACTTGAAATGGATTATGAACTAATATATACTTCGAAAACCTTTTTTTTTTTTTTTTTTTAAAAGTGAGAAAAATTGGTTTTTATTTTTAAAATGTTTGGATGCGAAATCACATCTTTAACTTAATTAAAAATAAATAAATAAATTGGGTTTTGATCAGGTTCTAGTTATTCGCGAGTAAAAAATCTAGGCAATAATAATTGGTCACTACAAATAACTCGGGCTATAGCCGCGTTTCAAAAACACCGCTTTAGACCTTCAAAACGTAGTTATAGCAATAGCCGCGTTTTTTAAGCGCGGCTATAGGCTCAGACTTGTGGTTGCATTTTCCAAATTACAGCTATAGGCCAAGACCTATAGCTGTGTTTTTTAAAACGTGGCTATAGACCATCTCTGTGCTAACTTTAGAAACGCGGCTAAAGCCCTTAGATTGGGTTTTTCTATAGCCGCGTTTTTAAAAACGCGGCTACAGGTGTTTTTTCTTCCTACTTGTTTTCTTGCTAAATTTGTAATTCCTGCCCAAAACATTGCCAACACGCAACAAATGCAACCAATTGGAACCAACAAAACAAATTGCCAACACTCAACAGTTCCCAGCTAATTGCCATCAAACAAAACAAGTTCATTGCCAAAAAGATTGCATTGCCCAAATATTTACATATATAAAACAAGTTCCCAACAAAAGATTTTTACATCACAAAACGTATACTCCTCAAGGATTTTTTACATAAAAAAAAATTGTCAGTGAGAATCATGGTACTTGATCAGCCAGTTTCCAGCAAGCATCATGGTATTTAATCAGTCAGTCCAATGCGCGTTGCTACAACCAATTACCCGTGACAATGAGAACATCAAAAATTGGGTTTTATTGGGCTTGCAAAAATCCCTAAGCTTGGAACACTTGAAAATAGTGCAAACAATTGAAAACACTCATGAATCGTGGAACTATTAGCTACATTTAGCAAGCGTAAAAAGGCATGTATAAAAATACTCACTTGAAAGGTTTTTGGAACAAGGATACTCTCCAGTACATCTACTTCCCCACTTCTTGCTTCATATATGCTGATGTACGACCTTCAAATTGTAATAAAACCAACAAAGGTAGGAATATATATGATTTTTATTTTTTTCCCAATATAGTTGTATAAGTTATAGTGAATAGTTGTTTTAATCTATAAGGAAAAATTCCCTTAATTAGTTACTTATTGATCTAGAGGAGTTAATTGACAATATAGAATTTTTTTTTTTTTAATAGTGAAACAATTTTTTCATTCAAAAAAGAAGGTTTAAATTTCCAAGCAGTATATATATATATATATATATATATATATATATATATATATATATATATATATATATATATCATGTTTCAAACAAGTTGAAGGATATTATGTTGGGCTAAATTAATACAGCCGTTAATTTTTATTGTTTTTTCATTTCTTCATTGCTTTTTATTTTTTTATTTTAATTTTCGTACTTTAGGAGTTAAGATTTTATTTCCTTAATTTTAAGTGCTTTTAAGAATATCTTTTTTAGGTGTAGATGATGATGAAGGGAAATTGAGATTTGAACTACAGATATAGGACATCACAAAAAATATTATTTCTATCAAACTTTTACTTTACCCCTTTTTAAGAGTTTTCTAAGAAAATTGAAATTCTAAATGTTATGGTATGAACTAGAATATATTTAGAATTTTTTTTGGAAAATAAATCTATTATCAAACGAATCTTAATCCATCTTCTTTGTAAATTTAAGAAATTTTATATTTATTTAGAGTTTGTGCCTAATGAAAATGATATCTAATCTTAATATCTTAGAATGAAATCAATTGTTTTATGCCCAAGTCGATTTTGTTGAAAATAAATTTTAGTACCCTATCTTTTAAATGAAGTCATATATGGTGAGCCATAGTCCCCATTCAAAGCAGGTCGCACGCCATGAAAATGGCCGAAAGGATTGGCATGTTACCAAATACTTTTCGTCCACAAGATATCAGAGAAATCATAAAGTTTGACATACAATCAAACCAATTGCATGTGTATTGCAAAATGAAAGAATAGAAGTGTAAGGATAAGAGCTAGAGCTGCCAAAGACGTCTTGGTCTGGCTAGAATTAACCGCCACTTCAACCTTATTCCAAAGAATCTCAATTAAGTTGACCCGTCCTTATTGTACTCTTTTGTTTTTACCTGGCAAGTTCTTTGTACTCTTTTAAACACGTAGTTTTGTGGAATTTAGTCATTTGTTTCGGTGTTGATCGTCTTGTCTACTACTTAATGCACCTGAAATGGATTATGAACTAATATATACTTCGAAAACCTATTTATTTTTTTAAAAAAAAAGTGAGAAAAATTGGTTTTTGTATTTAAAATGTTTGGATGCAAAATCACATCTTTAACTTAATTAAAAATAAATAAAAAATCGGGTTCTGATCAGGTTCTAGTTATTCGTGACTGAAAAATCAAGGCAATAATAATTGTTCACTACAAAAAACTCGGGCTATAGCCGTGTTTCAAAAACGCCACTTTAGACCTTCAAAACCTAGTTATAGGCTATAGCCGCGTTTTAAAAACGCGGCTATAGGCTCAGACTTGTGGTTGCAATTTCTAAATCGCGGCTATAGGCCAAGACCTGTTGCTCTGTTTTTTAAAATGCAACTATAGACCATCTCTGGGCTAACTTTAGAAACGCGGCTAAAGCCCCTACATTGGGTTTTTCTATAGCCACGTTTTTAGAAACACGACTATAGGTGTTTTCTTTTTTCCTATTTGTTTTCTTGCTAAATCTGTAATTCCTGCCCAAAACATTGCCAACACTCAACAAATGCAACCAATTGGAACCAACAAAACAAATTGCCAACCCTCAACAGTTCCCAACCAATTGCCATCAAACAAAACAAGTTCATTGCCAAAAAGATTGCATTGCCCAAATATTTACATAAATAAAACAAGTTCCCTACAAAAGATTTTTACATCACAAAATGTATATTCCTCATGGATTTTTTACATCACAAAAAATTGTCAGTGAGCATCATGGTCCTTGATCAACCAGTTTCCAGCAAGCATCGTGGTACTTAATCAGTCAGTCCAATGCGCGTAGCTACAACCAATTACCTGTGACAATGAGAACACCGGAAATTGGGTTGAATTGGGCTTGCAAAAATCCCTAAGCTTGGAACACTTGAAAATAGTGCAAACAATTGAAAACACTCATGCATTGTGGAACTATTAGCTACATTTAGCAAGCGTAAAAAGGCATGTATAAAAATGTTCACTTGAATGGTTTTTGGAACAAAGATACTTTCCAGTAAATCTACTTCCCGACTTCTTGCTTCATATATACTGATGTGGGACCTTCAAATTGGAATAAAACCAACAAAGGTAGGAATATATCTTTTTATATTTTTTATTTTTTTCCCAATATAGTTGTATAAGTTTTAACGAATAGTTGTTTTAATCCATAAGGAAAATTGCCTTAATTAGTTACTTATTGATCTAGATTGGTTATTTGACAATATAGAATTTTTTTTAGTAGAGAAAGAATTTTTTCATCTAAGATAGAAGATTTAAATTTCCAATATATATATATATATATATATCAAGTTTCAAACAAGTTGAAGGATATTATGTAGTGCTAAATTAATATAGGCGTTAATTTTTATTGTTTTTTCATTTCTTCATAGTTTTTATTTTTTATTTATTTTCATTTTCATACTTTAGGAGTTAAGGTTTTATTTCCTTTATTTTAAGTGTTTTTAAGAATATCTTTTTTAGATGTAGATGATGATGAAGGGAAATTGAGATTTGAACTACAGATATAGGACATCACAAAAAATATTATTTCTATCAAACTTTTACTTTACCACTTTTTAAGAGTTTTCTAAGAAAATTGAAATTCTAAATGTTATTGTATGAGCTAGAATATATTTAGAATTTTTTTTGGAAAATAAATCTATTATCAAACGAATCTTAATCCATCTTCTTTGTAAATTTAAGAAATTTTATATTTATTTGGAGTTTGTGCCTAATGAAAATGATATCTAATCTTAATATCTTAAAATGAAATCATTTGTTTTATGCCCAAGTCGATTTTGTTGAAAAAAAATTTTAGTACCCTATCTTTTAAATGAAGCCATATATGGTGAGCCTTGGTCCTTGTTCAAAGCTGGTCGCAAGCCATTAAAATGGCCGAAAGGATTGGCATGTTACCAAATACTTTTCGTCCGCAAGATATCAGAGAAATCATAAAGTTTGACATACAATAAAACCAGTTGCATGTGTATTGCAAAATGAAAGAATAGAAGTGTAAGGCAAAGAGCTAGAGCTGCCAAAGACGTCTTGGTCTGGCTAGAATTAACCGCCGCTTCAACCTTATTCCAAAGAATCTCAATTAAGTTGACCCGTCCTTATTGTGCTCTTTTGTTTTTACTTGGCAAGTTCTTTGTACTCTTTCAAACACGTAGTTTTGTGGAATTTATTCATTTGTTTCGGTGTTGATCATGTTGTCTGCTGCTTAATGCACCTGAAATGGATTACGAACTAATATATACTTTGAAAACCTATTTATTTTTTTAAAAAAATGTGAGAAAAATTGGGTTTTATTTTTAAAATGTTTGGGTGCAAAATCACATCTTTAACTCAAGCAAAAACAAATAAAACAAATCGGGTTTTGATCAGGTTCTAGTTATTCGCAAGTAAAAAATTTAGGCAGTAATAATTGGTCACTACAAAAAACTCGGGCTTTAGCTGCGTTTCATAAAACGCCGCTTTAGACTTAAAACCGTAGTTTTAGGCTATAGCCGCGTTTTTAAAACGCGGCTATAGGCTCAGACCTGTGGTTGCATTTTCTAAATTGGGGCTATAGGCTAAGACCTGTAGCTCTGTTTTTTAAAACGCGGCTATAGACCATCTCTGGGCTAACTTTAGAAACGCAGCTAAAGCCCCTACATTGGGTTTTCCTATAGCCGCGTTTTTAAAAACGCGGCTATAGGTATTTTTTTTTCCTATTTGTTTTCTTGCTAAATCTGTAATTCCTGCCCAAAATATTGCCAAATCTCAACAAATGCAACCAATTGGAACCAACAAAACAAATTGCCAACACTCAACAGTTCCCAACCGATTGCCCGCAAACAAAACAAGTTCATTGCCAAAAAGACTGCATTGCCCTAACATTTACATAAATAAAACAAGTTCCCAACAAAAGTTTTTTACATCACAAAATGTATATTCCTCAAGGATTTTTTACATCACAAAAAATTGTCAGTGAGCATCATGGTACTTGATCAACCAGTTTTCAGCAAGCATCATGGTACTTAATCAGTCAGTCCAATGCGCGTAGCTACAACCAATTACCTGTGACAATTAGAACACCAGAAATTTGGTTGAGTTGGGCTTGCAAAAATCCGTAAGCTTGGAACACTTGAAAATAGTGCAAACAATTGAAAACACTCATGCATCGTGGAACTATTAGCTACATTTAGCAAGCATAAAAAGGCATGTATAAAAATGTTCACTTGAAAGGTTTTTGGAACAAGGATACTTTCGAGTACATGTACTTCCCTACTTCTTGCTTCATATCTACTGATGTGTGACCTTCAAATTGGAATAAAACCAACAAAGGTAGGAATATATCTGAAACAAAATTCAAGAATTGATACTTGAAACAAAATCAAGTGGTAACGAAGAGAGACCATTTTGTTCTTGAAAGAAAACAACAAAATATAAAAACCCCATGAAGCAAATCCCTCAAAAAAAAAAAAAAAAAAAAACCAATTAAACCTAAAATCGAAACCCTGACCAAAAATCAAAACAAAAAAGTTTAAAAACTTACTGTTAGGAGCCCTGGGCTTTGTCGAAACCCTCTCTCACTTTTTCTCAGCAACCAAACACAAAAAATCAAAACCCTCTCTCACTTTTTCTCAACAACCAAATACAAAAACTCAAACCCCAATGAGCTTCGTCGACATTTGCCTCCACAACCCACTCACTCCTCCTTCAAATCTCTGTCGTCCGTTCTGGCGATCGTCGTTCGAGAATAGCAATGCGTTCAGGTTGGGGCTAACCACAGCTTAGGGTTTTCGAAGGGCTTAGACAGTGAATGGCTTAGGGTGTTCGAAGAACTCAGAGGTATTTTTTTTTCTTTTTTTTATATTGGGTCCTGTAGCCGCATTTACAAAAACGCAACATAGACATGCCTGAAGCTGCGTTTATATAAACGCAGCTATAGGGTTGCCTATGGCCGCGTTTGACTCTTAAACACAACTTTAGGACAGACCTATAGCCATGTTGTGTAAACGCTTCTTCAGGACATATTTTAAAAAAAAAAAAAAATCAAATGGGTCTATAGTCGCGTTTTTAAAACGCAGCTTAAGCCCAACCCAGCAAAACGCAGCTGAAACAATAAGAAATGCGACTACAGAGTTGATCTTGGGCTACATTCAGTGCACGCAACAATACTTCTGGTACTGCAGCTACATTTCTGTGAAACGCGTCTCAAACACACTCTATAGCCGCGTTTTTGTAAATGCAACTTAAAAAAACGTAGCTAAAAAACTAATTTTTTTGTAGTGGGTTATCGAGATCAAGATATACACAAGTAAACCCAGCCCATGACCATAGTTACTAGTGACACCCTCATTCCTGAACAGGAACTTAGACTTCATCCATGCCTAAGTCCGGATCCTTGCCTACAAATAAAAGGTCTGCTCTCAGTCATGGCAGAACAAGTTTTAGGATCTATTCCAACCTTATATAGCTTTTCCTCGTTTGTACTATCTCTTAATATTCTTTGTTATGGTGTGTGTAGTGACTATATATATATTAAAGTGCAAATGGGTTAGCCTAATGTCTCTTAATTAATTAAGTCGGCTAGGAATTAGAAATTTTTGTTTTTTTATTTTCTAAGAAGAGGCTAGGTACATATTAGAATTTGAGAGCAAACCAAAAACAGGAGTCTTAATAAAAGGGAACGTTTGATTGCAAGTTATTAACACAATATTAATAAAGGTTACACAAGGTGGATCCTCAATCCGATCATATAATTATGATGTATGTCTAGCTCATAGCACCATAACGATGTATTTCGACAGTAGATGGCAAATGTTTTATTCTCTCTATATATATTAGTACGAACGTATGTAACTGAAGATTCCACTATCTTTGACACTTAAACATTATATAAGGCTTTAATTCCATCGATATCATCTTTGTCCAAACCTTTGGTCACTCCTGCCTGAATGTTAGGCCACATAATAGCACCCTGAACTGTGCTATGTTGGAGCCCAAGAAGGTGCCCGATCTCATGCAAAGCAACAGTCTGCAAGTCAAATTGATTTGGAACAGCTCCCACACTCCATTTTTCATCAGCATCATAATGGAATCTTCCATCAGTTGGAGCAAAAGCATGGGCAAGGATTCCACCAGGTCCATCAAAAGGGGCCCCGTCTCCATGATCCCTACTTAGGAAACCAATTTTGATATCTGCCGTTGTGTCGTCTTGAGCTCGCGAGAATGTGAACTGTGTGTTGGCAGCCCATGTTTGAAAAGCTTGTGCAACAGGGCTCATGGCTCTAGTTTGGGTGCCAGGGAGAAATCCATAGGTAAGGCTGTACTTAGAAGCTGGCCATTTCGGGTTGCCAGGGAAGAAAGCATAGTGACTAACAGTGTGTAAAGAGCCATGGTTGTGGTCATATTTTTTATTGTCTGAACGCATCCAATTCGTACCATTGATGATATCAGCCACACCACAACGAGGCATCATCATGTTGGATACTGTTTTGGCATCCAGAGTCCCAGTGGTGTTGAGGTGGAAATTTAGCTGGTATGTTTTAAGGGCTGACTCTAGGGGTTCATCGAAATCATCATCATTGGCATGGTTTTGTTTTTTGGAATGGCTATAGTTCAAGTAACCAAATTGTTCAAGGTAACTTTTTAGGACTTTGATGCCTGAGACATTGTCACCCTTGTGACGTCCTTGTAAATGCTTGAGAAAATCAAAGGGTGATGATTTCTTGTTATTGGTGTTTCTTGATGTTCCATGAGAAAGAAGAGGAAGAAGGAGGAGAGTGAATAAAAAGATTGAAAATGCTTTAGAAGCCATGGCTGCAAAAGTTTGCAACGTAAGGACTTTGTTAAATGTTGTGTAGAAGTGTTTTAGTTTCATTGCTATTTATAGATATTACTAACGGCTGGCTTCTTGAGAGATATTCTGATTATTCTCATGTGAATGCAAGGTTGATTCTTCTTCTACCATGATGGTATGACTTTTACTAGCAAGATAAGAGATTGACAAGTGACCTAGAAATAGATGTGGCCAGCCACTTGGAGACTCAAGGTCTAGGGGCCCCCTTTTTTTTCCCCCCCTGAATTTCTACAACTTTTAAAGTAATGCCACATACCTAATTGTAGAATTTGAGATTTATAATTTGTTGTGATGATAAAATGTGATTTGTGAAACATCATTTTTATGTAAGCTCACTAATCACTTTAGAAACCATAATTCATTATACACTATCACAAATTACCAATTAAATATTTTAAAATTTTATTATGTAGAGTGACTTGTGGAAAACTTTTTCAAAGCCATCAACAATTCAATAACTTTAAAGTTTCCTCCTCCCCCAACCGAATTTACTAATAATAGTAGGTCTTCTATTGAAAACATTATTTTTGTAAAAATTTTAAATAGTAACTGAATTCAAATAAAATTATTTAAGACCATAATAAAAAGAAAGCCAAATTAGTAAATATTCATTTAGGGAAAAAGTTTAGCTACATACTTGATTGTACCCAATAACTACCACTCCAATACTCTTCTCAATATTCTTTTTTATTAGAAACGAATTTTGAGAAATTCATCATTGGATTACATTTTCTTTTTATATAATCTATACTTTCAAAATTTTTAGAAGATCAAAAATCAATAACTATTTCTCAAACAAATATTTAACTTTTAAGTTTTTGTAATTTAAAATCATGAATAAAAAATAACTTTATAGATTGAATATTAAATTTATTTTATAGAAAATATTGAATAGTAAATATACAAGAGTCAACCCAGCAAAACGCAGCTGAAACATCAAGAAATGCGGCTACAGAGTTGATCTTGGGCTACATTCAGCGCACGCAGCAAAATTTCTGGTACTGCAGCTAAGTTTCTATGAAACGCGGCTTAAACACACTCTATAGCTGTGTTTTTGTAAACTCAGCTTAAAAAAACGCATTTTTTTTGTAGTGGGTTATCGGGATCAGGATATACACAAGTAAACCCAACCCATGATCATAGTTACTAGTGACACCCTCATTCTTGAATAGGAACTCAGACTTCATCCATGCTTAAGTCCGGATCCCTGCCTACAAATAAAAGGTCTGCTCTCAGTCATGGCAGAACAAGTTTTAGGGTCTGTTCCAATCTTATATAGCTTTTGCTCATTTTAACTATCTCTTAATATTCTCTGTTATGGTGTGTGTAGTGTCTATATATATATATATATATATATATATATATATATATATGTGCAAATGGGATAGCCTAATGTCTCTTAATTAATTAAGTCGGCTAGGTATTAGAAATTTTTGTTTTTGTCTTTTTTTTTCTTTTTTCTTTTTTTTTTGAGAAGAGGCTAGGTACATAGTAGAATTTGAGAGCAAACCAAAAACAGGAGTCTTAATAAAAGGGAACGTTTGATTGCAAGTTATTAACACAATATTAATAAAGGTTACACAAGGTGGATCCTCAATCCGATCATATAATTATGATGTATGCCTAGCTCATAGCACCATAAAGATGTATTTTGACAATAGATGGCAAATGTTTTAATCTCTCTCTATATATACTAGTACGAATGTACGTCACTGAAGATTCCACTATCTTGGACACTTAAACATTATATAAGGCTTTAATTCCATGGATGTCATCTATGTCCAAACCTTTGGTCTCTCCTGCATGAATGTTAGGCCACATAAATGTTATTGTATGAACTAGAATATATTGGGAATTTTTTAACTAAAATAAATCTATTATCAAACGAATCTTAATCCATCTTCTTTGTAAATTGAAGAAATTTTATATTTATTTAGAGTTTGCGTCTAATTAAAAAGATATCTAATCTTAATATCCTATAATGAAATCATTTGCTTTATGCCCAAGTCGATTTTGTTGAAAAGGAATTTTAGTACCTTAACTTTTAAATGAAGCCATATATGATGAGCCTTAGTCCTTATTCAAAGCAGGTCGCAAGCCATGAAAATGGCCGAAAGGATTGGCATGTTACCAAATACTTTTCGTCCGCAAGATATCAGAGAAATCATAAAGTTTCACATACAATTAAACCAATTACACGTGTATTGCAAAATGAAAGAATAGAAGTGTAAGGCAAAGAGCTAGAGCTGCCAACATGTCTTGGTCTGGCTAGAATTAACCGCCGCTTCAACCTTATTCCAAAGAATCTCAAATAAGTTGACCCGTCCCTATTGTACTCTTTTGTTTTTACTTGGCAAGTTCTTTGTACTCTTTTAAACACGTAGTTTTGCGAAATTCATTCATTTGTTTTGGTGTTGATCATGTTGTCTGCTACTTAATGCACCTGAAATGGATTATGAACTATTATATACTTCGAAAACCTATTTATATTTTTAAAAAAAGTGAGAAAAGTTGGTTTTTATTTTTAAAATGTTTGGATGCAAAATCACATCTTTAACTTAATTAAAAACAAATAAATAAACTGGGTTTTGATCAAGTTCTAGTTATTCGCGAGTAAAAAATCTAGGCAATAATAATTGGTCACTACAAAAAACTCAGGCTTTAGCCGCATTTCAAAAATGCCGCTTTAGCCCTTAAAAATGTAGTTATAGGCTATAGCCGTGTTTTTAAAACGCGGCTATAGGCTTTGACCTATGGTTGCATTTTCTAAATCGCGGTTATAGGCTAAGACCTGTAGATGTATTTTTTAAAACGCCGAGGTGCGCTATCTGCCCTTGGAAAAAGCGCTTCTGGCCGTAGTCCACGCCACGCGCAAACTTCCTCATTATTTCCAATCTCATACTGTGGTTGTTCTGACCCAATTGCCTCTCAAGGCGGTGTTACGCAGTGCTGATTATTCTGGCAGGGTGGCAAAATGGGGAACCATTTTGGGAGCCTTTGATGTTAAATACAAGCCTCGCACCTCGGTGAAGGGTCAGGTCCTCGCTGACTTGGTGGCAGAGTTTACTGAACCATTGTTAGAAGAAACTCTAAAAGAAGCACACATGGATGGAAATTCAATTGGAATGATCACGGCCGCAGTGCCCTCGGCTTGGAAAGTATATGTGGATGGGGCTGCTAATCAGAGAGGGTCTGGTATTGGACTTGTTCTGATGTCCCCTGAAGGAATTGTCTTCGAAAAATCTTTAAGATTGGCCTTCTCGGCTACTAACAATGAGGCCGAGTATGAAGTAGTCTTGGTAGGCATGCAGATGGTACGTAAGATGGGTGGCAAGGAAATCCATGTGTTCTCGGACTCTCAGTTAGTGGTCGGCCAAGTCATGGGGACCATGGAGGCTAGAGACCCCAGAATGCAGGAATATTTGGCCCAGGTCAAACGTCAGCAGGCTGAATTCGACTCTTTTGCCTTAGCTCACGTCTCTAGGAGTGGAAACACTCATGCAGATTCTTTGGCTACGCTGGCAACGTCCTCGGCTCAAGGTTTACCTAGGGTTATCCTCGTTGAGGATTTGGTAGAACCTTCTCTTGTAATTGCTAACGCGCCTCGCATCCATCTAATAAGGCCTGGTCCTAGCTGGATGGACTCGATCGTGTCTTTTCTTAAGAATGACATTCTTCCCGAGGACAAGGCTGAAGCAGGAAAGATACGTCGAAAGGCACCACGTTTCTGGTTGTCCAAGGACCAGAAGCTATACAAACAATCCTTTTCAGGACCGTACTTGTTGTGTGTGCACCCTGAGTCAACAGAAGCATTACTGGAGGAACTGCATGAGGGAATTTGTGGGAGCCACACTGGGGGAAGGTCTTTAGCCCATAGAGCCCTGACTCAGGGTTATTGGTGGCCCAATATGCAGAGGGAGGCTCAGGACTATGCCAGAAAATGCGATCAATGCCAGAGATTCGCCCCTAATATTCATCAACCTGGAGGGGTTCTTAACCCTCTCTCCAGTCCCTGGCCCTTTGCCCAATGGGGATTGGACATAGTGGGGCCGTTTTCGAGAGCTGCAGGAAACAAAAGATGGCTTCTTGTGGGAACAGATTACTTCACTAAATGGGTTGAAGCTGAGCCCTTAGCCAACATCCGCGATATTGATTCCAAGAAATTTATCTGGAAAAATATTGTCACTAGATTCGGTATACCACATACACTTGTCTCGGACAATGGCGTTCAATTTGACAGCAAGGCCTTTAGGCAATATTGTGGTGACATGGGTATCATAAATAGATACTCTACCCCAGCTTATCCTCAGGGAAATGGGCAAGCCGAGGCCGTTAACAAGGTCATAGTCAACGGGCTCAAGAAGAGGTTAGACGATGCGAAAGGCAGATGGGTAGAAGAGCTCCCTCATGTTCTGTGGACATATAGGACCACACCGCGCAGGTCCACTGGAGAAACGCCATTCTCTATGACTTATGGAGCCGAGGCGGTGATACCTCTGGAATCTGGTTTTCCTACTCTAAAGACGAGTTCTTTTAGCCCAGAGAATAACAAGGGACTCCTGGAGAAAGATCTTGATTTACTTGAGGAACGGCGTGAGACAACTATGGTCCAAATGGCTTATTATCAACAGAAGCTAAAACGAGGATATGATGCCCACGTGAAGCTAAGGCCACTTGCACCTGGTGATCTTGTATTAAGAAAGGTTGTGGGCACCTCTAAAAACCCAGCTTGGGGTAAGTTAGGACCCAACTGGGAGGGCCCCTATCGCATTGTTTCAGTGGCAGGCATAGGGTCATATCGGCTAGCTGATCTAGATGAAAAAATTGTACCACGCCCATGGAATGTAAATAATCTTAGAAGGTATTATTATTAATGAAATTCGCTTTTGTCAGCTAACATTTCAAAGTTATGAGTATCTCTAACGCTTGAAGCTATTATTCTAAAAGAATCAAACAGAAACTTGGTTAAGTGCAGTCCTCGGACCACAAACCTTGTGGAAATTGATGTCTTGTCATTTGTTAAACAGAACCTTAGTTAGGCCGGGTCCTCGGACCTCTTGCTTTGGAAAAATTAACATTTGAGGTTATCATTTTTAAGAATCAAACAGAAACTTGGTTAAGTGCAGTCCTCGGACCACAAACCTTGTGGAAATTGATGTCTTGTCATTTGTTAAACAGAACCTTAGTTAGGCCGGGTCCTCGGACCTCCTGCTTTGGGAAAATTAATATTTGAGGTTATCATTTTTATGAATCAAACAGAAACTTGGTTAAGTGCAGTCCTCAGACCACAAACCTTGTGGAAATTGATGTCTTGTCATTTGTTAAACAGAACCTTAGTTAGGCCGGGTCCTCGGACCTCCTGCTTTGGGAAAATTAACATTTGAGGTTATCATTTTTAAGAATCAAACAGAAACCTGGTTAAGTGCAGTCCTCGGACCACAAACCTTGTGGAAATTGATGTCTTGTCATTTGTTAAACAGAACCTTAGTTAGGCCGGGTCCTCGGACCTCCTGCTTTGGGAAAATTAACATTTGAGATTATCATTTTTAAGAATCAAACAGAAACTTGGTTAAGTGCAGTCCTCGGACCACAAACCTTGTGGAAATTGATGTCTTGTCATTTGTTAAACAGAACCTTAGTTAGGCCGGGTCCTCGGACCTCCTGCTTTGGGAAAATTAACATTTAAGGTTATCATTTGTAAGAATCAAACAGAAACCTGGTTAAGTGCGGTCCTCGGACCACAAACCTTGTGGAAATTGATGTCTTGTCATCTGTTAAACAGAACCTTAGTTATGCCGGGTCTTCGGACCTCCTGCTTTGGGAAATTTAAGATTTGAAGTTACAATTTTTAAGAATTAAACGGAAAATTGGTTAAGTCTTATCTTCGGACCATGACTTTGATCAAAGTTAACTCCTTATTATGTCTGGGTGTTAATGCGTTACTGTTTATTAACTCGGATCTTAAGTTTTATATCTTTAAGTGATAAGCAAATTTGTGTAAGGAATGGTCCTCGGACCTTACATCCTACTAGAAACGGTGCTATACATTACAAGGGTTTGATCGTTATATGAGGTCTTTTCTTCTTTTTAATCAAGGCATTGTTTAAATATCTCAACCATGTCACCTTCTGTTAAATCTTTAATAACATGCGCGTGATTATGTGGAAGTTATGATTGTGCAATCCTTGGAGTTAGATTTGTTTACTCTGAGAAACTTTTGCTATGTATTAATGGGAAACTTTTGCGATAAGTATAAAAAGAATAAAGTAAAAACGGATGCAACACGGGTGAAAATCAAATAAAGTTGTTCTTCATTAATCATTTGGACATGCATTACATATAAAGGTTGAACATAGAGAAAGAGAAGCCCTAAGCTAGGTCCTGAGCTTTTGGAGGAGGATCTTGTTGAGAAGTGCTGGTTCCCTCTGTCTCTTTCAGCTCCAACTCAAAAGGAGACAGAACCTTTTTTCCTTTGTCTGCTACTTTCGTTGGAGGGACATTGGATTCTATGGCTTGGCTAAGGCCCTTCTCGGCATCTCCGCCTCCTTCCTTGTCTTTATTGGAACCCAAAGGTTCTGTAGGATCTGGAATTAGCTTCGGGACCATGGGAGGAAGAGCAGGAAGAGTTGTCTCAGGGGTAGGAGTAGCAGCAGGAGCCTCTTCAATCTCCTGTATCTCCAGGGGAAGCCAAACGTTCTCGGACTTCCTCAGATCCGAGGATAGAGGAACTCCTGCTACGTTTAAAGCTTCCCCCCAGACTTTCTGACAGTATTCCCGGCACAAAGCCGCGAAGTCCTCTGTCAGCTGCTCCTCGGTGGTTGCTACCCCTTCCTCGAAACTCGCCTGCTTGGCAGCTTGTAAAGAGAGTTGGAATGAGCTGGCTTCTTCCTTCATCAGCGCAAGTTCTTTTTCAAAATCCGAGCATTCCCGTTGGACTCGGGCGAGCTCATCATCTTTTTCGCGAAGGAGCTTGCGCTGCCCTTCTATCTGGGTCTTCATAGTCTTCAAGTTTGACTCGACCCCATTTTTCTCTCTCCTCAGCTCAGCCACCTCCGAGGTAAGCTTTTCATTCTCAGCAAGAGCTGTGCCCAAGGACTTCTCTGTCTCCAGCCTAATCTCCAGCTCAGTCCTGGCCTTCTTCCGAGTGTCTTCTATAAATTTCTCGGCTACAAAGACCTCCTGAATGGCCTGTAACAAAGTGTGATGGACAGGAATAGTAAACAAACTTATGAATATTGTTAAAAGTGGAATCTTCCTAAAAAGGGGTAAACTTACCAGCGCTAAATCCCTTTTTAAAGAGAGGAATAGTTGTGGCTGGCTCATTTTTTCCAAGGTCTCCACGTCCTTGGGCAACAGAAGAGGGCACTCCAACACTTCGGCCAAGTGGTGGGCATGGCCTTGTTGAACCGCCCTTGTACTAGATTGGCAGGAGATGGGTGCGCCGTCCAGTCTTAAGTCGGGGGACCAGGTGGTCGGTGCTCGGCGCACTTCGGCCTCGTCCCTGATTTCCCCGCTTTCAACTGAGCGGGCCCTACCCTTGCCTTTGTCCAGCTTCTGCTGCTGAACCGGTGGGAGTTGTTGTCGTGGTTTCTTGGGGTCCTTACTGATCGTCCCCTCAATATCCCCCTTTCTTTTCTTCTTGGGATCCTCGGCTGGAAGTTTTGGCTCAGCTGGAGGAGGGGGAGGTGGCAAAGATGGGGGAATTTGGGACGTCCCCGTCTTTTTCTCCATAACCTTCGCAGCTCTATTGGTTAGGAGACCCTTCATCCTGCCCATATCTTCCTCGGATTCGTCCTCGGGTAGGGCAACTACAAACCCTGCAATTCCAGAGGCCTCGGTGGCTTCTTCCTCCTCGTCGGAAAGTACGACGGGCGATTCCCTCGAGGTCTCTCGGTGTCTTCCAAATGGAATTGATCTATCTCCTCGTCTAGTGTATGTGAAGAAGACACCTGCTCTTCTGGAATAATAGTTGCCTAAGAGTGCACGGCGAGGGGAATTGCCACTATGGGTTGGTTGTACAAAACGGTGTGAGGGGCGTCAGGGAGCTCGCGGTCGTCCAAAAAGTGGGGCCGGGCTACGTTTATTCTCCTTCGTCTTCGGTCACCCGCAATTATGGCGTTCTCTATCTCCTAGAAGTCCGAGGATATGGGAGTGTACCCCAGAATGAGATGAGCAGCCCTGAGTTGTAAGTCTTCGCTACCGAACACCTCGGAGCGAAGTACTCGGTTTAGGTCTGCGATGTTACAGTGACTCAAACGAGGGCGCACGTGTTGCTTATCTGCAAAAAAGACATCAAAACAAACAAGCCTGATCAGATTCACACAGATATGTAATAAGTTTAAGTAATTATGAATACTCATTTTTGTGTGTGTTAGAGGAAGTTGTGTTGTGGGGAGATTAATCCTATGGCATCGCACCTGGGTCCCCCCACTCAACTGGGCAGTGGAGGCCGTCGTGCCAGTTCCCAGAGACGATCAGGTGGTCGTCCTTCATGCCTTTGTTGGATTTGGGCAGACAGGAGATTAACCTAACGACACTAGAAAGGGACTTAATGTAGTAACCTACATTGGAGAGTTTATGGGACTCGTACAGAAAAACGACATCATGCCAGGAGAGGTTTAGGCCCATTTGCTCGTTTAGAGCATCGACGCTACCCAAAACTCTAAAAAAGTTTGGGAGGCACTGATCGGGACACAACCGGTGGTTGCGAAGGTACTCCCTAGTTACAGGTTTCATTGGGAGGGTCATCCCACCCTCTATAAAGGCTATCATTGGGATGATAACCTCTCCCGCTTTCCTAGAATCGGCCACGGCTTCCGCCGGACAATATTCTAGACCTACGTCGCTGGGAATACGGTACTTGGCCCTAAAGCCTTCCATCCCGGCGGCGGTATCAACTAGACACTTGAATCTTCCCATTACAAAGGAACGAAAGATTAAACTCTAAGAGGGAGAATGCTTATAGTGACGGCGAGGACAAGGACCGAGGAGAAAAGGTTAAGAATAGAAAGAACAAAAACTTACAAAGTTGAAGGTGTGCAAATTTCCACGGTTTTCTGAGGTAAAGTATGATGGCTGATGTTTTGATGGGATTAACCCACAGGGAATTAAATGAAGGCGCAGGTTCCGAAGCGTCACGGCGTGCGGAAAAGCGGCCTCGAAATTATATTTGTCCTGCCCAAATTTTCGTGGAGTAACGAGGGCCGTTGGATGCCCATCTCGCCGTTGAACGTGGGGGACAAAGTGTAACTTGCAGTAATAAATGCGCGCGTTTTTGAAAATAAAACCGCCAAGTGGCATCTTCTGGGACGCGAAACGATTTCCACACGTGCCATCACTCACAAAGTGTGTGGAGTAGGTTCTCGTCAGATCAAAACCCTATTTTTCTCCTCGGACGTCGAAAATTAGAGTTTTGAGGGGCTATTGTGGGGAGTAAAAAGACCCTGATGGGTATATGGGCCTTTGGGCCATGCTAAGGAAGGCCGACCTGCTCCTGGGTTTAGAACTTGTTAGTACTATGGGTCAGCCCATACGCCGAGGATCCGAGAGTACAGCCGAGGATGATTTTTCCCCTCGGACGGACATCGGAGATTTCGGGACTTCATTGTAAAGGTTAGGGAATGACACGGTGAAGACCAATGGTAAAAGGGGGTGAACCCTTGAATGTCCTAGAAGCATCGATGCTAGAGAAATACCAAGGATAAAGGCTGCCACATCCGCATTAAAGACCCTGCACCTACCACCCTGGCCGCATTAATGGGGAAGTGACACCTGAACAGTGGAAGGGAAACTTCTGGTTACTATTCAAAGGCACTGAGAAAAGAAATATCTAGGCTAAGGGAGAGTTGGGGCAACACGTGTACAAAGTATCAAAAAGAAGAGTATTTAAGGAGCAACCTAGAACTGAAAATGGGGACGGACTACTTTGTAATCTAAAAGGAAAAGAAAAAAGAGGAAGAGATAATATAAGAACAACTCTTGGCTTACGTCCAAGGAGGTTGATTTACAATATTCCCCGTTGTTTTTGAGTGTTTGCAATATTTGGCTTGTCATTTAATCCTCACACACTTCTAACCTGGGTTTCAAGCCCACACTCTACAAATTTATATTGTTTAAGGCTCATTGGGCCTAAGCCCGTAACTGTTCTTGGAGCCAGGTGCAATTGTGCACTTACATATATATAAAGTTTCAAACAAGTTGAAGGATATTATGTGGGGCTAAATTAATATAGGCGTTAATTTTTATTGTTTTTTCCATTTCTTCGTAGCTTTTTATTTTTTATTTTTTTTAATTTTCATACTTTAGGATTTAAGGTTTTATTTCCTTAATTTTAAGTGTTTTTAAGAATATCTTTTTTAGATGTGGATGATGAAGGGAAATTGAGATTTGCACTACAGATATAGGACATCACAAAAAATATTATTTCTATCAAACTTTTACTTGACCCCTTTTTAAAAATTTTCTACGAAAATTGAAATTCTAAATGTTATTGTATGAACTAGAATATATTTAGATTTTTTTTTGGAAAATAAATCTATTATCAAACGAATCTTAATCCATCTTCTTTGTTTTTTAATTTAAGAAATTTTATATTTATTTAGAGTTTGTGCCTAATGAAAATGATATCTAATCTTAATATCTTATAATGAAATCATTTGTTTTATGCCCAAGTCGATTTTGTTGAAAACAAATTTTAGTACCCTATCTTTTAAATGAAGCCATATGTGGTGAGCCTTAGTCCTCATTCAAAGCAGGTCGCAAGCCATGAATATGGCCGAAAGGATTGGCATGTTACCAAATACTTTTCGTCCGCAAGATATCAGAGAAATCATAAAGTTTTTAAAACGCAGCTTAAGCCTAACCATGCAAAACACAACTGAAAACATCAAGAAATGCGGCTACAGAGTTGATCTTGGGCTACATTAAGTGCACATAGCAATACTTCTGATACTGTAGTTACGTTTCTGTGAAACGTGGCTCAAACACACTCTATAGCCACGTTTTTGTAAACGCAGCTAAAAAACGCATTTTTTTTTTGTAGTGGGTTATCGGGATCAGGATATACACAAGTAAACCCAGCCCATGACCATAGTTACTAGTTGCACCCTCATTCTTCAACGAGAACTCAGACTTCCTCCATTTAGTTCTTCAATATTGTATGTACTAGAATATATTGAGAATTTTTTGGGAAATAGATCTATTATCAAACGAAGCTTAATCCATCTTCTTTGTAAATTGAAGAAATTTTATATTTATTTAGAGTTTGCATCTAATTAAAACGATATCTAATATTAATATCTTATAATGAAATCTTTTATTTTATGCCCAATTCGATTTTGTTGAAAACGAATTTTAGTACCTTATCTTTTAAATGAAGCCATATATGGTGAGCTTTAGTCCTCAATCAAAGCAGGTCACAAGCCATGAAAATAGCCGAAAGGATTGGCACCAAATACTTTTCGTCCGCAAGTTATCAGAGAAATCATAAAGTTTCACATACAACCAAACCAATTGCACGTGTATTGTAAAATGAAAGAATAGAAGTGTAAGGCAAATTCCTAGAGCTGCCAAAGATGTCTTGGTCTGGCTAGAATTAACCGCCACTTCAACCTTATTCCAAAGAATCTCAATTAAGTTAACCCGTCCTTATTATCATCTTTTGTTTTTACTTGGCAAGTTTTTTGTACTCTTTTAAACACGTAGTTTTGTGGAAACTATTCATTTGTTTTGGTGTTGATCATGTTGTCTACTACATGTGAGTTATTTTTCTTTCAATCTGGTAATGGGAAAGTTTGTTATCTTCTAGATGTGGTGTAGTTTCACACAAAGTTTAAGTGTTCAATTTTGCAGTTAATGTATAAATTTGGCAACCTTGTGCAGACATGCATGAATGTAGGACTGGTTGAGAGAGACCTAGGTTTAGTATAGGACTTAATTAGTCGCAAAAACAGCTGGCACAACTAGCACATGACTCTTCAACTTCCACAGCTGGCACTTGACTCTTTAGTTTTCGGCATGTGCTCCTCATGTGACCTTTTGCTGTCTTGATAAAATCTCCACCACTAAATACTAAACCCATTACAAATAAATCCCACAAAAATACAAGAAAATAAATTTATGCAATTACAATACTTTTTGTCATGGAATAATCCAATATTAATGTTATGATAAAAATCATAACTTAATAATCTCCCCCTTTGGCTATTCCGTGACAAAGCACTTTAAAACAGACTCTAGAATTAAACGTGAGTTTAGGAACAATGACAAACTCACTCACACCTAAATCTAGAAGCTGTGATGAACTTGGAACAAAATACATTAGACCCTCAAGTTAAAACAAGTAATAAAAGGATAGGTATAATGTAACAAGTAAATTGCGATCAAGTAACCATGATGTGAAACATGTGAGCAACTTGATCATACACGAAAACAATCATAAAGAAATGACTACAATGATCACAAACCAAAACAAATGATCATCTGAACATGCATTCAATGAGGCACAATAGCATAAGGATGTATGCATGTCCAACACAAACATAATCCAATGAGAACAACAAAGCATAGATATTAAACATAACTCAAAGCATGTTTGTGTTTAATATCTATGCTTTGTTGTTCTCATTGGATTATGTTTGTGTTGGACATGCATACATCCTTATGCTATTGTGCCTCATTGAATGCATGTTCGGATGATCATTTGTTTTGGTTTGTGATCATTGTAGTCATTTCTTTATGATTGTTTTCGTGTATGATCAAGTTGCTCACATGTTTCACATCATGGTTACTTGATCGCAATTTACTTGTTACATTATACCTATCCTTTTATTACTTGTTTTAACTTGAGGGTCTAATGTATTTTGTTCCAAGTTCATCACAGCTTCTAGATTTAGGTGTGAGTGAGTTTGTCATTGTTCCTAAACTCACGTTTAATTCTAGAGTCTGTTTTAAAGTGCTTTGTCACGAAATAGCCAAAGGGGGAGATTATTAAGTTATGATTTTTATCATAACATTAATATTGGATTATTCCATGACAAAAAGTATTGTAATTGCATAAATTTATTTTCTTGTATTTTTGTGGGATTTATTTGTAATGGGTTTAGTATTTAGTGGTAGAGATTTTATCAAGACAGCAAAAGGTCACATGAGGAGCACATGCCGAAAACTCAAAAGAGTCAAGTGCCAGCTGTGGAAGTTGAAGAGTCATGTGCTAGTTGTGCCAGCTGTTTTTGCGACTAATTAAGTCCTATACTAAACCTAGGTCTCTCTCAACCAGTCCTACATTCATGCATGTCTGCACAAGGTTGCCAAATTTATACATTAACTGCAAAATTGAACACTTAAACTTTGTGTGAAACTACACCACATCTAGAAGATAACAAACTTTCCCATTACCAGATTGAAAGAAAAAGAACTCACATGTAGTAGACAACATGATCAACACCAAAACAAATGAATAGTTTCCACAAAACTACGTGTTTAAAAGAGTACAAAAAACTTGCCAAGTAAAAACAAAAGATGATAATAAGGACGGGTTAACTTAATTGAGATTCTTTGGAATAAGGTTGAAGTGGCGGTTAATTCTAGCCAGACCAAGACATCTTTGGCAGCTCTAGGAATTTGCCTTACACTTCTATTCTTTCATTTTACAATACACGTGCAATTGGTTTGGTTGTATGTGAAACTTTATGATTTCTCTGATAACTTGCGGACGAAAAGTATTTGGTGCCAATCCTTTCGGCTATTTTCATGGCTTGTGACCTGCTTTGATTGAGGACTAAAGCTCACCATATATGGCTTCATTTAAAAGATAAGGTACTAAAATTCGTTTTCAACAAAATCGAATTGGGCATAAAATAAAAGATTTCATTATAAGATATTAATATTAGATATCGTTTTAATTAGATGCAAACTCTAAATAAATATAAAATTTCTTCAATTTACAAAGAAGATGGATTAAGCTTCGTTTGATAATAGATCTATTTCCCAAAAAAATTCTCAATATATTCTAGTACATACAATATTGAAGAACTAAATGGAGGAAGTCTGAGTTCTCGTTGAAGAATGAGGGTGCAACTAGTAACTATGGTCATGGGCTGGGTTTACTTGTGTATATCCTGATCCCGATAACCCACTACAAAAAAAAAATGCGTTTTTTAGCTGCGTTTACAAAAACGTGGCTATAGAGTGTGTTTGAGCCACGTTTCACAGAAACGTAACTACAGTATCAGAAGTATTGCTATGTGCACTTAATGTAGCCCAAGATCAACTCTGTAGCCGCATTTCTTGATGTTTTCAGTTGTGTTTTGCATGGTTAGGCTTAAGCTGCGTTTTAAAAACTTTATGATTTCTCTGATATCTTGCGGACGAAAAGTATTTGGTAACATGCCAATCCTTTCGGCCATTTTCATGGCTTGCGACCTGCTTTGAATGAGGACTAAGGCTCACCACATATGGCTTCATTTAAAAGATAGGGTACTAAAATTTGTTTTCAACAAAATCGACTTGGGCATAAAACAAATGATTTCATTATAAGATATTAAGATTAGATATCATTTTCATTAGGCACAAACTCTAAATAAATATAAAATTTCTTAAATTAAAAAACAAAGAAGATGGATTAAGATTCGTTTGATAATAGATTTATTTTCCAAAAAAAAATCTAAATATATTCTAGTTCATACAATAACATTTAGAATTTCAATTTTCGTAGAAAACTTTTAAAAAGGGGTCAAGTAAAAGTTTGATAGAAATAATATTTTTTGTGATGTCCTATATCTGTAGTGCAAATCTCAATTTCCCTTCATCATCCACATCTAAAAAAGATATTCTTAAAAACACTTAAAATTAAGGAAATAAAACCTTAAATCCTAAAGTATGAAAATTAAAATAAAAAAAAAATAAAAAGCTACGAAGAAATGGAAAAAACAATAAAAATTAACGCCTATATTAATTTAGCCCCACATAATATCCTTCAACTTGTTTGAAACTTTATATATATGTAAGTGCACAATTGCACCTGGCCCCAAGAACAGTTACGGGCTCAGGCCCAATGAGCCTTAAACAATATGAATTTGTAGAGTGTGGGCTTAAAACCCAGGTTAGAAGTGTTTAAGGATTCTATGACAAATCAAAGATTGCAAACACTCGAAAACAACGGGGAATATTGTAAATCAACCTCCTCGGACGTAAGCCGAGAGTTGTTTTTATATTATCTCTTCCTCTTTTTCTTTTCCTTTTAGATTACAAAAAAGTCAGTCCCCCTTTTCAGTTCTAGGTTGCTCCTTAAATACTCTTTTTTTTGATACTTTGTACACGTGTTGCCCCAACTCTCCCTTAGCCTAGATATTTCTTTTCTCAGTGCCTTTGAATAGTAACCAGAAGTTTCCCTTCCACTGTTCAGGTGTCACTTCCCCATTAATGCGGCCAGGGTGGTAGGTGCAGGGTCTTTAATGCGGATGTGGCAGCCTTTATCCTTGGTATTTCTCTAGCATCGATGCTTCTAGGACATTCAAGGGTTCACCCCCTTTTACCATTGGTCTTCACCGTGTCATTCCCTAACCTTTACAATGAAGTCTCGAAATCTCCGATGTCCGTCCGAGGGGAAAAATCATCCTCGGCTGTACTCTCGGATCCTCGGCGTATGGGCTGACCCATAGTACTAACAAGTTCTAAACCCAGGAGCAGGTCGGCCTTCCTTAGCATGGCCCAAAGGCCCATATACCCATCAGGGTCTTTTTACTCCCCACAATAGCCCCTCAAAACTCTAATTTTCGACGTCCGAGGAGAAAAATAGGGTTTTGATCTGACGAGAACCTACTCCACACACTTTGTGAGTGATGGCACGTGTGGAAATCGTTTCGCGTCCCAGAAGATGCCACTTGGCGGTTTTATTTTCAAAAACGCGCGCATTTATTACTGCAAGTTACACTTTGTCCCCCACGTTCAACGGCGAGATGGGCATCCAACGGCCCTCGTTACTCCACGAAAATTTGGGCAGGACAAATATAATTTCGAGGCCGCTTTTCCGCACGCCGTGACGCTTCGGGAACCTGCGCCTTCATTTAATTCCCCAGGGGTTAATCCCATCAAAACATCAGCCATCATACTTTACCTGCAGAAAACCGTGGAAATTTGCACACCTTCAACTTTGTAAGTTTTTGTTCTTTCTATTCTTAACCTTTTCTCCTCGGTCCTTGTCCTCGGCTGTCACTATAAGCATTCTCCCTCTTAGAGTTTAATCTTTCGTTCCTTTGTAATGGGAAGATTCAAGTGTCTAGTTGATACCGCCGCTGGGATGGAAGGCTTTAGGGCCAAGTACCGTATTCCCAGCGACGTAGGTCTAGAATATTGTCCGGCGGAAGCCGTGGCCGATTCTAGGAAAGCGGGAGAGGTTATCATCCCAATGATAGCCTTTATAGAGGGTGGGATGACCCTCCCAATGAAACCTGTAACTAGGGAGTACCTTCGCAACCACCGGTTGTGTCCCGATCAGTGCCTCCCAAACTTTTTTAGAGTTTTGGGTAGCGTCGATGCTCTAAACGAGCAAATGGGCCTAAACCTCTCCTGGCATGATGTCGTTTTTCTGTACGAGTCCCATAAACTCTCCAATGTAGGTTACTACATTAAGTCCCTTTCTAGTGTCGTTAGGTTAATCTCCTGTCTGCCCAAATCCAACAAAGGCATGAAGGACGACCACCTGATCGTCTCTGGGAACTGGCACGACGGCCTCCACTGCCCAGTTGAGTGGGGGGACCCAGGTGCGATGCCATAGGATTAATCTCCCCACAACACAACTTCCTCTAACACACACAAAAATGAGTATTCATAATTACTTAAACTTATTACATATCTCGTGTGAATCGATCGTGCTTGTTTGTTTTGATGTCTTTTTTGCAGATAAGCAACACGTGCGCCCTCGTTTGAGTCACTGTAACATCGCAGACCTAAACCGAGTACTTCGCTCCGAGGTGTTCGGTAGCGAAGACTTACAACTCAGGGCTGCTCATCTCATTCTGGGGTACACTCCCATATCCTCGGACTTCTAGGAGATAGAGAACGCCATAATTGCGGGTGACCGAAGACGAAGGAGAATAAACGTAGCCCGGCCCCACTTTTTGGACGACCGCGAGCTCCCTGACACCCCTCACACCGTTTTGTACAACCAACCCATAGCGGCAATTCCCCTCGCCGTGCACTCTTAGGCAACTATTATTCCAGAAGAGCAGGTGTCTTCTTCACATACACTAGACGAGGAGATAGATCAATTCCATTTGGAAGACACCGAGAGACCTCGAGGGAATCAGTTCGTCGTACTTTCCGACGAGGAGGAAGAAGCCACCGAGGCCTCTGGAATTGCAGGGTTTGTAGTTGCCCTACCCGAGGACGAATCCGAGGAAGATATGGGCAGGATGAAGGGTCTCCTAACCAATAGAGCTGCGAAGGTTATGGAGAAAAAGACGAGGACGTCCCAAATTCCCCCATCTTTGCCACCTCCCCCTCCTCCAGCTGAGCCAAAACTTCCAGCCGAGGATCCCAAGAAGAAAAGAAAGGGGGATATTGAGGGGACGATCAGTAAGGACCCCAAGAAACCACAACAACAACTCCCACCGGTTCAGCAGCAGAAGCTGGACAAAGGCAAGGGTAGGGCCCGCTCAGTTGAAAGCGGGGAAATCAGGGACGAGGCCGAAGTGCGCCGAGCACCGACCACCTGGTCCCCCGACTTAAGATCGGACGGCGCACCCATCTCCCCGCCAATCCGGTATAAGGGCGGTTCAACAAGGCCATGCCCACCACTTGGCCGAAGTGTTGGAGCGCCTCTTCGTTGCCCAAGGACATGGAGACCTTGGAAAAAATGAGCCGCCCACAACTATTCCTCTCTTTAATTAGGGATTTAGCGCTGTTTTGTTTAGCCTTTTTTAGGTAGTTTCCACTTTTAACAATATTCATAAGTTTGTTTACTATTCCCGATTCCATCACACTTTGTTACGAGCCATTCGGGAGGTCTTTGTAGCCGAGAAATTTATAGAAGACACTCGGAAGAAGGCCAGGACTGAGCTGGAGATTAGGCTGGAGACAGAGAAGTCCTTGGGCACAGCTCTTGCTGAGAATGAAAAGCTTACCTCGGAGGTGGCTGAGCTGAGGAGAGAGAAAAATGGGGTCGAGTCAAACTTGAAGACTATGAAGACCCAGATAGAAGGGCAGCGCAAGCTCCTTCGCGAAAAAGATGATGAGCTCGCCCGAGTCCAACGGGAATGCTCGGATTTGGAAAAAGAACTTGCGCTGATGAAGGAAGAAGCCAGCTCATTCCAACTCTCTTTACAAGCTGCCAAGCAGGCGAGTTTCGAGAAAGGGGTAGCAACCACCGAGGAGCAGCTGACAGAGGACTTCGCGGCTTTGTGCCGGGAATACTGTCAGAAAGTCTGGGGGGAAGCTTTAAACGTAGCAGGAGTTCCTCTATCCTCGGATCTGAGGAAGTCCGAGAACGTTTGGCTTCCCCTGGAGATACAGGAGATTGAAGAGGCTCCTGCTGCTACTCCTACCCCTGAGACAACTCTTCCTGCTCTTCCTCCCATGGTCCCGAAGCTAATTCCAGATCCTACAGAACCTTCGGGTTCCAATAAAGACAAGGAAGGAGGCGGAGATGCCGAGAAGGGCCTTAGCCAAGCCATAGAATCCAATGTCCCTCCAACGAAAGTAGCAGACAAAGGAAAAAAGGTTCTGTCTCCTTTTGAGTTGGAGCTGAAAGAGACAGAGGGAACCAGCACTTCTCAGCAAGATCCTCCTCCAAAAGCTCAGGACCTAGCTTAGGGCTTCTCTTTCTCCATGTTCAACCTTTATATGTAATGCATGTCCAAATGATTAATGAAGAACAACTTTATTTGATTTTCACCCGTGTTGCATCTGTTTTTACTTTATTCTTTTTATACTTATCGCAAAAGTTTCCCATTAATACATAGCAAAAGTTTCTCAGAGTAAACAAATCTAACTCCAAGGATTGCACAATCATAACTTCCACATAATCACGCGCATGTTATTAAAGATTTAACAGAAGGTGACATAGTTGAGATATTTAAACAATGCCTTGATTAAAAAGAAGAAAAGACCTCATATAACGATCAAACCCTTGTAATGTATAGCACCGTTTCTAGTAGGATGTAAGGTCCGAGGACCATTCCTTACACAAATTTGCTTATCACTTAAAGATATAAAACTTAAGATCCGAGTTAATAAACAGTAACGCATTAACACCCAGACATAATAAGGAGTTAACTTTGATCAAAGTCATGGTCCGAAGATAAGACTTAACCAATTTTCCGTTTAATTCTTAAAAATTGTAACTTCAAATCTTAAATTTCCCAAAGCAGGAGGTCCGAAAACCCGGCATAACTAAGGTTCTGTTTAACAGATGACAAGACATCAATTTCCACAAGGTTTGTGGTCCGAGGACCGCACTTAACCAGGTTTCTGTTTGATTCTTACAAACGATAACCTTAAATGTTAATTTTCCCAAAGCAGGAGGTCCGAGGACCCGGCCTAACTAAGGTTTTGTTTAACAAATGACAAGACATCAATTTCCACAAGGTTTGTGGTCCGAGGACTGCACTTAACCAAGTTTCTGTTTGATTCTTAAAAATGATAATCTCAAATGTTAATTTTCCCAAAGCAGGAGGTCCGAGGACCCGGCCTAACTAAGGTTCTGTTTAACAAATGACAAGACATCAATTTCCACAAGGTTTGTGGTCCGAGGACTGTACTTAACCAGGTTTCTGTTTGATTCTTAAAAATGATAACCTCAAATGTTAATTTTCCCAAAGCAGGAGGTCCGAGGACCCGGCCTAACTAAGGTTCTGTTTAACAAATGACAAGACATCAATTTCCACAAGGTTTGTGGTCCGAGGACTGCACTTAACCAAGTTTCTGTTTGATTCTTAAAAATGATAACCTCAAATGTTAATTTTCCCAAAGCAGGAGGTCCGAGGACCCGGCCTAACTAAGGTTCTGTTTAACAAATGACAAGACATCAATTTCCACAAGGTTTGTGGTCCGAGGACTGCACTTAACCAAGTTTCTGTTTGATTCTTAAAAATGATAACCTCAAATGTTAATTTTTCCAAAGCAGGAGGTCCGAGGACCCGGCCTAACTAAGGTTCTGTTTAACAAATGACAAGACATCAATTTCCACAAGGTTTGTGGTCCGAGGACTGCACTTAACCAAGTTTCTGTTTGATTCTTTTAGAATAATAGCTTCAAGCGTTAGAGATACTCATAACTTTGAAATGTTAGCTGACAAAAGCGAATTTCATTAATAATAATACCTTCTAAGATTATTTACATTCCATGGGCGTGGTACAATTTTTTCATCTAGATCAGCTAGCCGATATGACCCTATGCCTGCCACTGAAACAATGCGATAGGGGCCCTCCCAGTTGGGTCCTAACTTACCCCAAGCTGGGTTTTTAGAGGTGCCCACAACCTTTCTTAATACAAGATCACCAGGTGCAAGTGGCCTTAGCTTCACGTGGGCATCATATCCTCGTTTTAGCTTCTGTTGATAATAAGCCATTTGGACCATAGCTGCCTCACGCCGTTCCTCAAGTAAATCAAGATCTTTCTCCAAGAGTCCCTTGTTATTCTATGGGCTAAAAGAACTCGTCTTTAGAGTAGGAAAACCAGATTCCAGAGGTATCACCGCCTCGGCTCCATAAGTCATAGAGAATGGCGTTTCTCCAGTGGACCTGCGCGGTGTGGTCCTATATGTCCACAGAACATGAGGGAGCTCTTCTACCTATCTGCCTTTCGCATCGTCTAACCTCTTCTTGAGCCTGTTGACTATGACCTTGTTAACGGCCTCGGCTTGCCCATTTCCCTGAGGATAAGCTGGGGTAGAGTATCTATTTATGATACCCATGTCACCATAATATTGCCTAAAGGCCTTGCTGTCAAATTGAACGCCATTGTCTGAGACAAGTGTATGTGGTATACCGAATCTAGTGACAATATTTTTCCAGATAAATTTCTTGGAATCAATATCGCGGATGTTGGCTAAGGGCTCAGCTTCAACCCATTTAGTGAAGTAATCTGTTCCCACAAGAAGCTATCTTTTGTTTCCTGCAGCTCTCGGAAACGGCCCCACTATGTCCAATCCCCATTGGGCAAAGGGCCAGGGACTGGAGAGAGGGTTAAGAACCCCTCCAGATTGATGAATATTAGGGGCGAATCTCTGGCATTGATCGCATTTTCTGGCATAGTCCTGAGCCTCCCTCTGCATATTAGGCCACCAATAACCCTGAGTCAGGGCTCTATGGGCTAAAGACCTTCCCCCAGTGTGGCTCCCACAAATTCCCTCATGCAGTTCCTCCAGTAATGCTTCTGTTGACTCAGGGTGCACACACAACAAGTACGGTCCTGAAAAGGATTGTTTGTATAGCTTCTGGTCCTCGGACAACCAGAAACGTGGCGCCTTTCGACGTATCTTTCCTGCTTCAGCCTTGTCCTCGGGAAGAATGTCATTCTTAAGAAAAGACACGATCGAGTCCATCCAGCTAGGACCAGGCCTTATTAGATGGATGCGAGGCGCGTTAGCAATTACAAGAGAAGGTTCTACCAAATCCTCAACGAGGATAACCCTAGGTAAACCTTGAGCCGAGGACGTTGCCAGCGTAGCCAAAGAATCTGCATGAGTGTTTCCACTCCTAGAGACGTGAGCTAAGGCAAAAGAGTCGAATTCAGCCTGCTAACGTTTGACCTGGGCCAAATATTCCTGCATTCTGGGGTCTCTAGCCTCCATGGTCCCCATGACTTGGCCGACCACTAACTGAGAGTCCGAGAACACATGGATTTCCTTGCCACCCATCTTACGTACCATCTGCATGCCTACCAAGACTGCTTCATACTCGGCCTCATTGTTAGTAGCCGAGAAGGCCAATCTTAAAGATTTTTCGAAGACAATTCCTTCAGGGGACATCAGAACAAGTCCAATACCAGACCCTCTCTGATTAGCAGCCCCATCCACATATACTTTCCAAGCCGAGGGCACTGCGGCCGTGATCATTCCAATTGATTTTCCATCCATGTGTGCTTCTTTTAGAGTTTCTTCTAACAATGGTTCAGTAAACTCCGCCACCAAGTCAGCGAGGACCTGACCCTTCACCGAGGTGCGAGGCTTGTATTTAACATCAAAGGCTCCCAAAATGGTTCCCCATTTTGCCACCCTGCCAGAATAATCAGCACTGCGTAACACCGCCTTGAGAGGCAATTGGGTCAGAACAACCACAGTATGATCATCGGAGGACGTTGCACTGGTGGGGGAGCGCGACCTCGAGCTGTAGCCACCTCCCCTATCCTTCTCCGAGGAAGAATTAGACGAGGACGGTGAAAACTTACGTTTAGCACGGCGCAACTTTCTCTTCAAACGATTGATTTCCTTCTGCATGGATTTAGAACCCTCCTCGTGGGTGGTGCTACCCCCGCCATGAGTATGGCTAGCGCCGGGGTATTCTGTATGGACACTCCCTTCACGATCCCTTCGACGTTCAAGACGTTCAAAATGATCTTCCGGTTGTGATCCCTATGACTCTGCATGGTGAGAGCCTAAGCCTGCCATAATATTCCTACCTCTTCTAGACTAGATTCCCACAGACGGCGTCAATTGTAAGTGCACAATTGCACCTGGCCCCAAGAACAGTTACGAGCTCAGGCCCAATGAGCCTTAAACAATATAAATTTGTAGAGTGTGGGCTTGAAACCCAGGTTAGAAGTGTGTGAGGATTAAATGACAAGCCAAAGATTGCAAACACTCAAAAACAACGGGGAATATTGTAAATCAATCTCCTCGGACGTAAGCCAAGAGTTGTTCTTATATTATCTCTTCCTCTTTTTTATTTTCCTTTTAGATTACAAAGTAGTCCGTCCCCATTTTCAGTTCTAGGTTGCTCCTCAAATACTCTTCTTTTTGATACTTTGTACACGTGTTGCCCCAACTCCCCCTTAGCCTAGATATTTCTTTTCTCAGTGCCTTTGAATAGTAACCCGAAGTTTCCCTTCCACTGTTCAGGTGTCACTTCCCCATTAATGCGGCCAGGGTGGTAGGTGCAGGGTCTTTAATGCGGATGTGGCAGCCTTTATCCTTGGTATTTCTCTAGCATCGATGCTTCTAGGACATTCAAGGGTTCACCCCCTTTTACCATTGGTCTTCACCGTGTCATTCCCTAACCTTTACAATGAAGTCCCGGAATCTCCGATGTCCGTCTGAGGGGAAAAATCATCCTCGGCTGTACTCTCGGATCCTCGGCGTATGGGCCGACCCATAGTACTAACAAGTTCTAAACCCAGGAGCAGGTCGGCCTTCCTTAGCATGGCCCGAAGGCCCATATACCCATCAGGGTCTTTTTACTCCCCACAATATATATATTGGAAATTTAAATCTTCTGCTTTAATGAAAAAAAAATTTCTCTACTAATAAAAATTATATATTGTCAAATAACCCCTCTAGATTAACAAGTAACTAATTAAGGGAATTTTCCTTATAGATTAAAACAACTATTCATTATAACTTATACAACTATATTGGGAAAAAAATAAAAAAATAAAAATCAGATATATTCCTACCTTTGTTGGTTTTATTCCAATTTGAAGGTCCCACATCAGTATATATGAAGCAAGAAGTAGGGAAGTAGATGTACTAAAAAGTATCCTTGTTCCCAAAACCTTTCAAGTGAACATTTTTATACATGCCTTTTTACGCTTGCTAAATGTAGCTAATAGTTCCACGATGCATGAGTGTTTTCAATTGTTTGCACTATTTTCAAGTGTTCCAAGCTTAGGGATTTTTTCAAGCCCAATTCAACCCAATTTCCGGTGTTCTCATTGTCACAGGTAATTGGTTGTAGCTATGCGCATTGGACTGACTGATTACGTACCATGATGCTTGCTGGAAACTGGCTGATCAAGTACCATGATGCTCACTGACAATTTTTTGTGATGTAAAAAATCCTTGAGGAATATACATTTTGTGATGTAAAAATCTTTTGTTGGGAACTTGTTTTATTTATGTAAATATTTGGGCAATGCAATCTTTTGGCAATGAACTTGTTTTGTTTGTTGGCAATTGGTTGGGAACTGTTGAGTGTTGGCAATTTGTTTTGTTGGTTCCAATTGGTTGCATTTGTTGAGTGTTGGCAATGTTTTGGGCAGGAATTACAGATTTAACAAGAAAACAAATAGGAAAAAAAAACACCTATAGCCGCGTTTTTAAAAAAGCGGCTATAGAAAAACCCAATGTAGGGGCTTTAGCCACATTTCTAAATGTAGCCCAGAGATGGTCTATAGCCGCGTTTTAAAAAACACAGCTATAGGTCTTAGCCTATAGCCATGATTTAGAAAATGCAACCATAGGTCTGAGCCTATAGCCGCATTTTTGAAACGCGGGTAAAGCTTGAGTTTTTTGTAGTGACCAATTATTATTGCCTAGATTTTTTACTCGCAAATAACTAGAACCTGATCAAAACCCGGTTTATTTATATTTTTTTAATGAAGTTAAAGATGTGATTTTGCATCCAAACATTTTAAAAATAAAAACCAATTTTTCTCACTTTTTTTAAAAAATAAATAGGTTTTCGAAGTATATATTAGTTCATAATCCATTTCAGGTGCATTAAGTAGCAAACAACATGATCAACACCAAAACAAATGAATGAATTCCACAAAACTACGTGTTTAAAAGAGTACAAAGAACTTGACAGGTAAAAACAAAAGAGTAAAATAAGGACAGGTCAACTTAATTGAGATTCTTTGGAATAAGGTTGAAGCGGCGGTTAATTCTAGCCAGACCAAGACGTCTTTGGCAGCTCTAGCTCTTTGCCTTACACTTATATTCTTTCATTTTGCAATACACGTGCAATTGGTTTGATTGTATGTGAAACTTTATGATTTCTCTGATATCTTGCGGACGAAAAGTATTTGGTAACATGCCAATCCTTTCGGCCATTTTCATGGCTTGTGACCTGCTTTGAATGAGGACTAAGGCTCACCATATATGGCTTCATTTAAAAGATAGGGTACTAAAATTTGTTTTCAACAAAATCAACTTGGGCATAAAACAAATGATTTCATTATGAGATATTAAGATTAGATATTGTAAGTGCACAATTGCACCTGGACCCAAAGACTATTATGGGCTCAAGCCCAATGAGCCTTAAACAATGAAATTTGTAGAGTGTGGGCTTGAAATCTAGATTAGAAATACTGAGAACTTGATAACAGGCTATGGTGTGCAAACACTTGTAAATAATGAATGATAATTGCAGATGAACCTCCTCGGACGTGAGTCGAGGACTACTGCTATATTATTTCTCTTTCTTTCTTAAAGATTACAATTCTTAACTTCTTTCTTAGTTACCCACTGATCCCCTTTTTCTTTGGCCTTCACCCCCCTTAAATACTTCCTTTCCTGATGCTTTATTTACGTGTTGCTCAAACCCCCTCCCCCTCTAGATATTTCTTCTCTTAGTGCCTTTGAATAGTGACCAGAAGTTTCAGTTATACTGTTCAGAGGTCACTTCCCCATTAATGCGGCCAGGGAGGTAGGTGCAGAGTCTTTAATGAGGAGGTGGCAGCCTTTGCTATTGATATTTTTTTAACACCGGTGTAACTAGAAGGTTCAGGGTTTCCCCCTTTTAACCAACAGTCTTTCCAAGATTCTGCCTTGATCTTCGTAGTGAACCTCCGAGTTCTCTTGTGTCTGTCCGAGGAGAAACTCACCCTCGGATGTGTCCTCGGACCCTCAGCGTATGGGCCGATTCGCAGTACTAATAAATTCTTAGCTCAAGAACAGATCAGCCCTCCTTGCCAAAGCCCAAGGACCCAAATGCCCGCTTGGGTCCTTTTACTCTCCACATATATCATTTTCATTAGGCACAAACTCTTAATAAATATAAAATTTCTTAAATTTACAAAGAAGATGGATTAAGATTCGTTTGATAATAGATTTATTTTCCAAAAAAAAAATTCTAAATATATTCTAGTTCATACAATAACATTTAGAATTTCAATTTTCTTAGAAAACTCTTAAAAAGGGGTAAAGTAAAAGTTTGATAGAAATAATATTTTTTGTGATGTCCTATATCTGTAGTTCAAATCTCAATTTCCCTTCACCATCATCTACATCTAAAAAAGATATTCTTAAAAGCACTTAAAATTAAGGAAATAAAACCTTAACTCCTAAAGTGTGAAAATTAAAATAATAAAAAATAAAAAGCTATGAAGAAATGAAAAAACAATAAAAATTAACGCCTATATTAATTTAGCCCTAAATAATATCCTTCAACTTGTTTGAAACTTGATATATATATATATATAGGAAATTTAAATCTTCTACTTTAAATGAAAAAATTGTTTCTCTACTAATAAAATTTCTATATTGTCAAATAACCCCTCTAGATCAATAAGTAACTAATTAAGGGAATTTTCCTGATCGATTAAAACAACTATTCATTATAACTTATACAACTATATTAGGAAAAAAATAAAGAAATAAAAATCAGATATATTCCTACCTTTGTTGGTTTTATTCCAATTTGAAGGTTCCACATCAGTATATATGAAGCAAGAAGTAGGGAAGTAGATGTACTGAAAAGTATCCTTGTTCCAAAAACCTTTCAAGTGAACATTTTAATACATGCCTTTTTATGCTTGCTAAATGTAGCTAATAGTTCCATGATGCATGAGTGTTTTCAATTGTTTGCACTATTTTCAAGTGTTCCAAGCTTAGGGATTTTTGCAAGCCCAATTCAACCCAATTTCCGGTGTTCTCATTGTCACAGGTAATTGGTTGTAGCTACGCGCATTGGACTGACTGATTAAGTACCACGATGCTTGCTGGAAACTGGTTGTTCAAGTACCATGATGCTCACTGACAGTTTTTTGTGATGTAAAAATTCCTTGAGGAATATACATTTTGTGATGTAAAAATCTTTTGTTGGGAACTTGTTTTATTTATGTAAATATTTGGGCAGTGCAATCTTTTTGGCAATGAACTTGTTTTGTTTGCCGGCAACTGTTTGGGAATTGTTGAGTGTTGGCAATGTTTTGGGCAGTTGTTACAGATTTAGCAAGAAAACAAATAGGAAAAAAAAACACCTATAGCCGCGTTTTTAAAAACGCAGCTATAGAAAAACCCAATGCAGGGGCTTTAGCTGCATTTCTGAACGTAGCCCCGAGATGGTCTATAGCCGCGTTTTAAAAAATACATCTACAGGTCTTAGCCTATAACCGCGATTTAGAAAATGCAACCATAGGTCAAAGCCTATAGCCGCGTTTTAAAAACACGGCTATAGCCTATAACTACGTTTTTAAGGGCTAAAGCGGCATTTTTGAAACGCGGCTAAAGCCTGAGTTTTTTGTAGTGACCAATTATTATTGCCTAGATTTTTTACTCGCGAATAACTAGAACTTGATCAAAACCCAGTTTATTTATTTGTTTTTAATTAAGTTAAAGATGTGATTTTGCATCCAAACATTTTAAAAATAAAAACCAACTTTTCTCACTTTTTTTAAAAATATAAATAGGTTTTCGAAGTATATAATAGTTCATAATCCATTTCAGGTGCATTAAGTAGCAGACAACATGATCAACACCAAAACAAATGAATGAATTTCGCAAAACTACGTGTTTAAAAGAGTACAAAGAACTTGCCAAGTAAAAACAAAAGAGTACAATAGGGACGGGTCAACTTATTTGAGATTCTTTGGAATAAGGTTGAAGCGGCGGTTAATTCTAGCCAGACCAAGACATGTTGGCAGCTCTAGCTCTTTGCCTTACACTTCTATTCTTTCATTTTGCAATACACGTGTAATTGGTTTAATTGTATGTGAAACTTTATGATTTCTCTGATATCTTGCGGACGAAAAGTATTTGGTAACATGCCAATCCTTTCGGCCATTTTCATGGCTTGCGACCTGCTTTGAATAAGGACTAAGGCTCATCATATATGGCTTCATTTAAAAGTTAAGGTACTAAAATTCCTTTTCAACAAAATCGACTTGGGCATAAAGCAAATGATTTCATTATAGGATATTAAGATTAGATATCTTTTTAATTAGACGCAAACTCTAAATAAATATAAAATTTCTTCAATTTACAAAGAAGATGGATTAAGATTCGTTTGATAATAGATTTATTTTAGTTAAAAAATTCCCAATATATTCTAGTTCATACAATAACATTTATGTGGCCTAACATTCATGCAGGAGAGACCAAAGGTTTGGACATAGATGACATCCATGGAATTAAAGCCTTATATAATGTTTAAGTGTCCAAGATAGTGGAATCTTCAGTGACGTACATTCGTACTAGTATATATAGAGAGAGATTAAAACATTTGCCATCTATTGTCAAAATACATCTTTATGGTGCTATGAGCTAGGCATACATCATAATTATATGATCGGATTGAGGATCCACCTTGTGTAACCTTTATTAATATTGTGTTAATAACTTGCAATCAAACGTTCCCTTTTATTAAGACTCCTGTTTTTGGTTTGCTCTCAAATTCTACTATGTACCTAGCCTCTTCTCAAAAAAAAAAGAAAAAAAGAAAAAAAAAAGACAAAAACAAAAATTTCTAATACCTAGCCGACTTAATTAATTAAGAGACATTAGGCTATCCCATTTGCACATATATATATATATATATATATATATATATATATATATATATAGACACTACACACACCATAACAGAGAATATTAAGAGATAGTTAAAATGAGCAAAAGCTATATAAGATTGGAACAGACCCTAAAACTTGTTCTGCCATGACTGAGAGCAGACCTTTTATTTGTAGGCAGGGATCCGGACTTAAGCATGGATGAAGTCTGAGTTCCTATTCAAGAATGAGGGTGTCACTAGTAACTATGATCATGGGTTGGGTTTACTTGTGTATATCCTGATCCCGATAACCCACTACAAAAAAAATGCGTTTTTTTAAGCTGAGTTTACAAAAACACAGCTATAGAGTGTGTTTAAGCCGCGTTTCATAGAAACTTAGCTGCAGTACCAGAAATTTTGCTGCGTGCGCTGAATGTAGCCCAAGATCAACTCTGTAGCCGCATTTCTTGATGTTTCAGCTGCGTTTTGCTGGGTTGACTCTTGTATATTTACTATTCAATATTTTCTATAAAATAAATTTAATATTCAATCTATAAAGTTATTTTTTATTCATGATTTTAAATTACAAAAACTTAAAAGTTAAATATTTGTTTGAGAAATAGTTATTGATTTTTGATCTTCTAAAAATTTTGAAAGTATAGATTATATAAAAAGAAAATGTAATCCAATGATGAATTTCTCAAAATTCGTTTCTAATAAAAAAGAATATTGAGAAGAGTATTGGAGTGGTAGTTATTGGGTACAATCAAGTATGTAGCTAAACTTTTTCCCTAAATGAATATTTACTAATTTGGCTTTCTTTTTATTATGGTCTTAAATAATTTTATTTGAATTCAGTTACTATTTAAAATTTTTACAAAAATAATGTTTTCAATAGAAGACCTACTATTATTAGTAAATTCGGTTGGGGGAGGAGGAAACTTTAAAGTTATTGAATTGTTGATGGCTTTGAAAAAGTTTTCCACAAGTCACTCTACATAATAAAATTTTAAAATATTTAATTGGTAATTTGTGATAGTGTATAATGAATTATGGTTTCTAAAGTGATTAGTGAGCTTACATAAAAATGATGTTTCACAAATCACATTTTATCATCACAACAAATTATAAATCTCAAATTCTACAATTAGGTATGTGGCATTACTTTAAAAGTTGTAGAAATTCAGGGGGGGGAAAAAAAGGGGGCCCCTAGACCTTGAGTCTCCAAGTGGCTGGCCACATCTATTTCTAGGTCACTTGTCAATCTCTTATCTTGCTAGTAAAAGTCATACCATCATGGTAGAAGAAGAATCAACCTTGCATTCACATGAGAATAATCAGAATATCTCTCAAGAAGCCAGCCGTTAGTAATATCTATAAATAGCAATGAAACTAAAACACTTCTACACAACATTTAACAAAGTCCTTACGTTGCAAACTTTTGCAGCCATGGCTTCTAAAGCATTTTCAATCTTTTTATTCACTCTCCTCCTTCTTCCTCTTCTTTCTCATGGAACATCAAGAAACACCAATAACAAGAAATCATCACCCTTTGATTTTCTCAAGCATTTACAAGGACGTCACAAGGGTGACAATGTCTCAGGCATCAAAGTCCTAAAAAGTTACCTTGAACAATTTGGTTACTTGAACTATAGCCATTCCAAAAAACAAAACCATGCCAATGATGATGATTTCGATGAACCCCTAGAGTCAGCCCTTAAAACATACCAGCTAAATTTCCACCTCAACACCACTGGGACTCTGGATGCCAAAACAGTATCCAACATGATGATGCCTCGTTGTGGTGTGGCTGATATCATCAATGGTACGAATTGGATGCGTTCAGACAATAAAAAATATGACCACAACCATGGCTCTTTACACACTGTTAGTCACTATGCTTTCTTCCCTGGCAACCCGAAATGGCCAGCTTCTAAGTACAGCCTTACCTATGGATTTCTCCCTGGCACCCAAACTAGAGCCATGAGCCCTGTTGCACAAGCTTTTCAAACATGGGCTGCCAACACACAGTTCACATTCTCGCGAGCTCAAGACGACACAACGGCAGATATCAAAATTGGTTTCCTAAGTAGGGATCATGGAGACGGGGCCCCTTTTGATGGACCTGGTGGAATCCTTGCCCATGCTTTTGCTCCAACTGATGGAAGATTCCATTATGATGCTGATGAAAAATGGAGTGTGGGAGCTGTTCCAAATCAATTTGACTTGCAGACTGTTGCTTTGCATGAGATCGGGCACCTTCTTGGGCTCCAACATAGCACAGTTCAGGGTGCTATTATGTGGCCTAACATTCAGGCAGGAGTGACCAAAGGTTTGGACAAAGATGATATCGATGGAATTAAAGCCTTATATAATGTTTAAGTGTCAAAGATAGTGGAATCTTCAGTTACATACGTTCGTACTAATATATATAGAGAGAATAAAACATTTGCCATCTACTGTCGAAATACATCGTTATGGTGCTATGAGCTAGACATACATCATAATTATATGATCGGATTGAGGATCCACCTTGTGTAACCTTTATTAATATTGTGTTAATAACTTGCAATCAAACGTTCCCTTTTATTAAGACTCCTGTTTTTGGTTTGCTCTCAAATTCTAATATGTACCTAGCCTCTTCTTAGAAAATAAAAAAACAAAAATTTCTAATTCCTAGCCGACTTAATTAATTAAGAGACATTAGGCTAACCCATTTGCACTTTAATATATATATAGTCACTACACACACCATAACAAAGAATATTAAGAGATAGTACAAACGAGGAAAAGCTATATAAGGTTGGAATAGATCCTAAAACTTGTTCTGCCATGACTGAGAGCAGACCTTTTATTTGTAGGCAAGGATCCGGACTTAGGCATGGATGAAGTCTAAGTTCCTGTTCAGGAATGAGGGTGTCACTAGTAACTATGGTCATGGGCTGGGTTTACTTGTGTATATCTTGATCTCGATAACCCACTACAAAAAAATTAGTTTTTTAGCTACGTTTTTTTAAGTTGCATTTACAAAAACGCGGCTATAGAGTGTGTTTGAGACGCGTTTCACAGAAATGTAGCTGCAGTACCAGAAGTATTGTTGCGTGCACTGAATGTAGCCCAAGATCAACTCTGTAGTCGCATTTCTTATTGTTTCAGCTGCGTTTTGCTGGGTTGGGCTTAAGCTGCGTTTTAAAAACGCGACTATAGATCCATTTGATTTTTTTATTTTTTTTTAAATATGTCCTGAAGAAGCGTTTACACAACATGGCTATAGGTCTGTCCTAAAGTTGTGTTTAAGAGTCAAACGCGGCCATAGGCAACCCTATAGCTGCGTTTATATAAACGCAGCTTCAGGCATGTCTATGTTGCGTTTTTGTAAATGCGGCTACAGGACCCAATATAAAAAAAAGAAAAAAAAATACCTCTGAGTTCTTCGAACACCCTAAGCCATTCACTGTCTAAGCCCTTCGAAAACCCTAAGCTGTGGTTAGCCCCAACCTGAACGCATTGCTATTCTCGAACGACGATCGCCAGAACGGACGACAGAGATTTGAAGGAGGAGTGAGTGGGTTGTGGAGGCAAATGTCGACGAAGCTCATTGGGGTTTGAGTTTTTGTATTTGGTTGTTGAGAAAAAGTGAGAGAGGGTTTTGATTTTTTGTGTTTGGTTGCTGAGAAAAAGTGAGAGAGGGTTTCGACAAAGCCCAGGCCTCCTAACAGTAAGTTTTTAAACTTTTTTGTTTTGATTTTTGGTCAGGGTTTCGATTTTAGGTTTAATTGGTTTTTTTTTTTTTTTTTTTTGAGGGATTTGCTTCATGGGGTTTTTATATTTTGTTGTTTTCTTTCAAGAACAAAATGGTCTCTCTTCGTTACCACTTGATTTTGTTTCAAGTATCAATTCTTGAATTTTCTTTCAGATATATTCCTACCTTTGTTGGTTTTATTCCAATTTGAAGGTCACACATCAGTAGATATGAAGCAAGAAGTAGGGAAGTACATGTACTCGAAAGTATCCTTGTTCCAAAAACCTTTCAAGTGAACATTTTTATACATGCCTTTTTATGCTTGCTAAATGTAGCTAATAGTTCCACGATGCACGAGTGTTTTCAATTGTTTGCACTATTTTCAAGTGTTCCAAGCTTACGGATTTTTGCAAGCCCAATTCAACCAAATTTCTGGTGTTCTAATTGTCACAGGTAATTGGTTGTAGCTACGCGCATTGGACTGACTGATTAAGTACCATGATGCTTGCTGAAAACTGGTTGATCAAGTACCATGATGCTCACTGACAATTTTTTGTGATGTAAAAAATCCTTGAGGAATATACATTTTGTGATGTAAAAAACTTTTGTTGGGAACTTGTTTTATTTATGTAAATGTTAGGGCAATGCAGTCTTTTTGGCAATGAACTTGTTTTGTTTGCGGGCAATCGGTTGGGAACTGTTGAGTGTTGGCAATTTGTTTTGTTGGTTCCAATTGGTTGCATTTGTTGAGATTTGGCAATATTTTGGGCAGGAATTACAGATTTAGCAAGAAAACAAATAGGAAAAAAAGTACCTATAGCCGCGTTTTTAAAAACGCGGCTATAGGAAAACCCAATGTAGGGGCTTTAGCTGCGTTTCTAAAGTTAGCCCAGAGATGGTCTATAGCCGCGTTTTAAAAAACAGAGCTACAGGTCTTAGCCTATAGCCCCAATTTAGAAAATGCAACCACAGGTCTGAGCCTATAGCCGCGTTTTAAAAACGCGGCTATAGCCTAAAACTACGGTTTTAAGTCTAAAGCGGCGTTTATGAAACGCAGCTAAAGCCCGAGTTTTTTGTAGTGACCAATTATTACTGCCTAAATTTTTTACTTGCGAATAACTAGAACCTGATCAAAACCCGATTTATTTTATTTGTTTTTGCTTAAGTTAAAGATGTGATTTTGCATCCAAACATTTTAAAAATAAAACCCAATTTTTCTCACATTTTTTTTTAAAAATAAATAGGTTTTCAAAGTATATATTAGTTCGTAATCCATTTCAGGTGCATTAAGCAGGAGACAACATGATCAACACCGAAACAAATGAATGAATTCCACAAAACTACGTGTTTGAAAGAGTACAAAGAACTTGCCAAGTAAAAACAAAAGAGCACAATAAGGACGGGTCAACTTAATTGAGATTCTTTGGAATAAGGTTGAAGCGGCGGTTAATTCTAGCCAGACCAAGACGTCTTTGGCAGCTCTAGCTCTTTGCCTTACACTTCTATTCTTTCATTTTGCAATACACATGCAACTTGTTTTATTGTATGTCAAACTTTATGATTTCTCTGATATCTTGCGGACGAAAAGTATTTGGTAACATGCCAATCCTTTCGGCCATTTTAATGGCTTGCGACCAGCTTTGAACAAGGACCAAGGCTCACCATATATGGCTTCATTTAAAAGATAGGGTACTAAAATTTTTTTTCAACAAAATCGACTTGGGCATAAAACAAATGATTTCATTTTAAGATATTAAGATTAGATATCATTTTCATTAGGCACAAACTCCAAATAAATATAAAATTTCTTAAATTTACAAAGAAGATGGATTAAGATTCGTTTGATAATAGATTTATTTTCCAAAAAAAATTCTAAATATATTCTAGCTCATACAATAACATTTAGAATTTCAATTTTCTTAGAAAACTCTTAAAAAGTGGTAAAGTAAAAGTTTGATAGAAATAATATTTTTTGTGATGTCCTATATCTGTAGTTCAAATCTCAATTTCCCTTCATCATCATCTACATCTAAAAAAGATATTCTTAAAAACACTTAAAATAAAGGAAATAAAACCTTAACTCCTAAAGTATGAAAATCAAAATAAATAAAAAATAAAAACTATGAAGAAATGAAAAAACAATAAAAATTAACGCCTATATTAATTTAGCACTACATAATATCCTTCAACTTGTTTGAAACTTGATATATATATATATATTGGAAATTTAAATCTTCTATCTTAGATGAAAAAATTCTTTCTCTACTAAAAAAAATTCTATATTGTCAAATAACCAATCCAGATCAATAAGTAACTAATTAAGGCAATTTTCCTTATGGATTAAAACAACTATTCGTTAAAACTTATACAACTATATTGGGAAAAAAATAAAAAATATAAAAAGATATATTCCTACCTTTGTTGGTTTTATTCCAATTTGAAGGTCCCACATCAGTATATATGAAGCAAGAAGTCGGGAAGTAGATTTACTGGAAAGTATCTGTGTTCCAAAAACCATTCAAGTGAACATATTTATACATGCCTTTTTACGCTTGCTAAATGTAGCTAATAGTTCCACAATGCATGAGTGTTTTCAATTGTTTGCACTATTTTCAAGTGTTCCAAGCTTAGGGATTTTTGCAAGCCCAATTCAACCCAATTTTCGGTGTTCTAATTGTCACAGGTAATTGGTTGTAGCTACGCGCATTGGACTGACTGATTAAGTACCACGATGCTTGCTGGAAACTGGTTGATCAAGGACCATGATGCTCACTGACAATTTTTTGTGATGTAAAAACTCCATGAGGAATATACATTTTGTGATGTAAAAATCTTTTGTAGGGAACTTGTTTTATTTATGTAAATATTTGGGCAATGCAATCTTTTTGGCAATGAACTTGTTTTGTTTGATGGCAATTGGTTGGGAACTGTTGAGGGTTGGCAATTTGTTTTGTTGGTTCCAATTGGTTGCATTTGTTGAGTGTTGGCAATGTTTTGGGTAGGAATTACAGATTTAGCAAGAAAACAAATAGGAAAAAAGAAAACACCTATAGCCGTGTTTCTAAAAACGTGGCTATAGAAAAACCCAATGTAGGGGCTTTAGCCGCGTTTCTAAAGTTAGCCCAGAGATGGTCTATAGTTGCATTTTAAAAAACAGAGCAACAGGTCTTGGCCTATAGCCGCGATTTAGAAAATGCAACCACAAGTCTGAGCCTATAGCCGCGTTTTTAAAACGCGGCTATAGCCTATAACTAGGTTTTGAAGGTCTAAAGTGGCGTTTTTGAAACACGACTATAGCCCGAGTTTTTTGTAGTGAACAATTATTATTGCCTTGATTTTTCAGTCACGAATAACTAGAACCTGATCAGAACCCAATTTTTTATTTATTTTTAATTAAGTTAAAGATGTGATTTTGCATCCAAACATTTTAAATATAAAAACCAATTTTTCTCACTTTTTTTTAAAAAAATAAATAGGTTTTCGAAGTATATATTAGTTCATAATCCATTTCAGGTGCATTAAGTAGTAGACAAGATGATCAACACCGAAACAAATGACTAAATTCCACAAAACTACGTGTTTAAAAGAGTACAAAGAACTTGCCAGGTAAAAACAAAAGAGTACAATAAGGACGGGTCAACTTAATTGAGATTCTTTGGAATAAGGTTGAAGTGGCGGTTAATTCTAGCCAGACCAAGACGTCTTTGGCAGCTCTAGCTCTTATCCTTACACTTCTATTCTTTCATTTTGCAATACACATGCAATTGGTTTGATTGTATGTCAAACTTTATGATTTCTCTGATATCTTGTGGACGAAAAGTATTTGGTAACATGCCAATCCTTTCGGCCATTTTCATGGCGTGCGACCTGCTTTGAATGGGGACTATGGCTCACCATATATGACTTCATTTAAAAGATAGGGTACTAAAATTTGTTTTCAACAAAATCGACTTGGGCATAAAACAATTGATTTCATTCTAAGATATTAAGATTAGATATCATTTTCATTAGGCACAAACTCTAAATAAATATAAAATTTCTTAAATTTACAAAGAAGATGGATTAAGATTCGTTTGATAATAGATTTATTTTCCAAAAAAAATTCTAAATATATTCTAGTTCATACCATAACATTTAGAATTTCAATTTTCTTAGAAAACTCTTAAAAAGGGGTAAAGTAAAAGTTTGATAGAAATAATATTTTTTGTGATGTCCTATATCTGTAGTTCAAATCTCAATTTCCCTTCATCATCATCTACACCTAAAAAAGATATTCTTAAAAGCACTTAAAATTAAGGAAATAAAATCTTAACTCCTAAAGTACGAAAATTAAAATAAAAAAATAAAAAGCAATGAAGAAATGAAAAAACAATAAAAATTAACGCCTGTATTAATTTAGCCCAACATAATATCCTTCAACTTGTTTGAAACATGATATATATATATATATATATATATATATATATATATATATATATATATATATATATATACTGCTTGGAAATTTAAACCTTCTTTTTTGAATGAAAAAATTGTTTCACTATTAAAAAAAAAAAAATTCTATATTGTCAATTAACTCCTCTAGATCAATAAGTAACTAATTAAGGGAATTTTGCCTTATAGATTAAAACAACTATTCACTATAACTTATACAACTATATTGGGAAAAAAATAAAAATCATATATATTCCTACCTTTGTTGGTTTTATTACAATTTGAAGGTCGTACATCAGCATATATGAAGCAAGAAGTGGGGAAGTAGATGTACTGGAGAGTATCCTTGTTCCAAAAACCTTTCAAGTGAGTATTTTTATACATGCCTTTTTACGCTTGCTAAATGTAGCTAATAGTTCCACGATTCATGAGTGTTTTCAATTGTTTGCACTATTTTCAAGTGTTCCAAGCTTAGGGATTTTTGCAAGCCCAATAAAACCCAATTTTCGATGTTCTCATTGTCACGGGTAATTGGTTGTAGCAACGCGCATTGGACTGACTGATTAAATACCATGATGCTTGCTGGAAACTGGCTGATCAAGTACCATGATTCTCACTGACAATTTTTTTTTTATGTAAAAAATCCTTGAGGAGTATACGTTTTGTGATGTAAAAATCTTTTGTTGGGAACTTGTTTTATATATGTAAATATTTGGGCAATGCAATCTTTTTGGCAATGAACTTGTTTTGTTTGATGGCAATTAGCTGGGAACTGTTGAGTGTTGGCAATTTGTTTTGTTGGTTCCAATTGGTTGCATTTGTTGCGTGTTGGCAATGTTTTGGGCAGGAATTACAAATTTAGCAAGAAAACAAGTAGGAAGAAAAAACACCTGTAGCCGCGTTTTTAAAAACGCGGCTATAGAAAAACCCAATCTAGGGGCTTTAGCCGCGTTTCTAAAGTTAGCACAGAGATGGTCTATAGCCACGTTTTAAAAAACACAGCTATAGGTCTTGGCCTATAGCTGTAATTTGGAAAATGCAACCACAGGTCTGAGCCTATAGCCGCGTTTAAAAAACGCGGCTATTGCTATAACTACGTTTTGAAGGTCTAAAGCGGTGTTTTTGAAACGCGGCTATAGCCCGAGTTATTTGTAGTGACCAATTATTATTGCCTAGATTTTTTACTCGCGAATAACTAGAACTTGATCAAAACCCAATTTATTTATTTATTTTTAATTAAGTTAAAGATGTGATTTCGCATCCAAACATTTTAAAAATAAAAACCAATTTTTCTCACTTTAAAAAAAAAAAAAAAAAAGGTTTTCGAAGTATATATTAGTTCATAATCCATTTTAGGTGCATTAACAAGCAGACAACATGATCAACACCGAAACAAATGAATAAATTCCACAAAACTACGTGTTTAAAAGAGTACAAAGAACTTGCCAAGTAAAAACAAAATAGTACAATAAGGACGGGTCAACTTAATTGAGATTCTTTGGAATAAGGTTGAAGGGGCGGTCAATTCTAGCCTAACCAAGACGTCTTTGGCAGCTCTAGCTCTTTGCCTTACACTTCTATTCTTTCATTTTGCAATACACGTGCAATTTGTTTGATTGTATGTCAAACTTTATGATTTCACTGATATCTTGCGGACGAAAAGTATTTGGTAACATGCCAATCCTTTCAGCCATTTTCATGGCTTGCGACCTGCTTTGAATGAGGACTAAGGCTCACCATATGTGGCTTCATTTAAAAGATAGGGTACTAAAATTTGTTTTCAACAAAATCGACTTGGGCATAAAACAAATGATTTCATTATCAGATATCAAGATTAGATATCATTTTCATTAGGCACAAACTCTAAATAAATATAAAATTTCTTAAATTTACTAAGAATCTGGATTAAGATTCGTTTGATGATAGATTTATTTTCCAAAAAAAATTCTAAATATATTCTAGTTCATACAATAACATTTAGAATTTCAATTTTCTTAGAAAACTCTTAAAAAGGGGTAAAGTAAAAGTTTGATAGAAATAATATTTTTTGTGATGTCCTATATCTGTAGTTCAAATCTCAATTTCCCTTCACCATCATCTACATCTAAAAAAGATATTCTTAAAAGCACTTAAAATTAAGGAAATAAAATCTTAACTCCTAAAGTATAAAAATTAAAATTAAAAAATTAAAAGCTTTGAAGAAATGAAAAAACAATAAAAATTAACGCCTATTTTAGTTTAGCCCTACATAATATCCTTCAACTTGTTTGAAACTTGATATATATATATATATATATATATATATATATATATATATATATATTGGAAATTTAAATCTTCTTTTTTAAATGAAAAAATTGTTTCTCTATTAAAAAAATTCTATATTGTCAAATAACCCCTCTAGATCAATAAGTAACTAATTAAGGGAATTTTCCGTATAGATTAAAACAACTATTCATTATAACTTATACAACTATATTGGGAAAAAAATAAAAAATAAAAATCAGATGTATTCCTACCTTTGTTGGTTTTATTCCAATTTGAAGGTCCCACATCAGTAGATAGGAAGCAAGAAGTGGGGAAGTAGATGTACTAGAAAGTATCCTTGTTCCAAAAACCTTTCAAGTGAACATTTTTATACATGCCTTTTTACGCTTGCTAAATGTAGCTAATAGTTCCACGATGCATTAGTGTTTTCAATTGTTTGCACTATTTTCAAGTGTTCCAAGCTTAGGGATTTTTGCAAGCCCAATTCAACCCAATTTCCGGTGTTCTAATTGTCACAGGTAATTGGTTGTAGCTACGCACATTGGACTGACTGATTAAGTACCATGTTGCTTGCTGGAATCTGGCTGATCAAGTACCATGATGCTCACTGACAATTTTTTGTGATGTAAAAAATCCTTGAGGAATATACATTTTGTGATGTAAAAATCTTTTGTTGGGAACTTGTTTTATATATGTAAATATTTGGGCAATGCAATCTTTTTGGCAATGAACTTCTTTTGTTTGCTGGCATTTGGTTGGGAACTGTTGAGTGTTGGCAATTTGTTTTGTTGGTTCCAATTGGTTGCATTTGTTGAGTGTTGGCAATGTTTTGGGCAGGAATTACAGATTTAGCAAGAAAACAAATTGGAAAAAAAAAACCTATAGCCGCATTTTTAAAAATGCGGCTATTGAAAAACCCAATGTAGGGGCTTTAGCCGCATTTCTAAACGTAGCCCAGAGATGGTCTATAGCCGCATTTTAAAAAACAGAGCTACAGGTCTTAGCCTATAGCCCCGATTTAGAAAATGCAACCATAGGTCTGAGCCTATAGCCACGTTTTAAAAACGCAGCTATAGCCTATAACTACTTTTTTATGGCTAAAGCGGCGTTTATGAAACGCGGCTAAAGCCCGAGTTTTTTGTAGTGACCAATTATTATTGCCTAGATTTTTTACTCGCGAATAACTTGAACCTGATCAAAACCCGGTTTATTTATTTATTTTTACTTAAGTTAAAGATGTGATTTTGCATCCAAACATTTTAAAAATAAAAACCAATTTTTCTCACTTTTTTTTTAAAAAATAAATAGGATTTCGTAGTATATATTAGTTCATAATCCATTTCAGGTGCATTAAGTAGCAGACAACATGATCAACACCGAAACAAATGAATAAATTCCACAAAACTACGTGCTTAAATGAGTACAAAGAACTTGCCAAGTAAAACAAAAGAGTACAATAAGGACTGGTCAACTTAATTGAGATTCTTTGGAATAAGGTTGAAGCGGCGGTTAATTCTAGCCAGACCAAGACGTCTTTGGCAGCTCTAGCTCTTATCCTTACACTTCTATTCTTTCATTTTGCAATACACATGCAATTGGTTTGATTGTATGTCAAACTTTATGATTTCTCTGATATCTTGCGGACGAAAAGTATTTGGTAACATGCCAATCCTTTCAGCCATTTTCATGGCTTGCGACCTGCTTTGAATGAGGACTAAGGCTCACCATATATGGCTTCATTTAAAAGATAGGGTACTAAAATTTGTTTTCAACAAAATCGACTTGGGCATAAAACAAATGATTTCATTATTAGATATCAAGATTAGATATCATTTTCATTAGGCACAAACTCTAAATAAATATAAAATTTCTTAAATTTACAAAGAAGCTGGATTAAGATTCGTTTGATAATAGATTTATTTTCCAAAAAAAATTCTAAATATATTCTAGCTCATACAATAACATTTAGAATTTCAATTTTCTTAGAAAACTCTTAAAAAGGGGTAAAGTAAAAGTTTGATAGAAATAATATTTTTTGTGATGTCCTATATCTGTAGTTCAAATCTCAATTTCCCTTCACCATCATCTACATCTAAAAAAGATATTCTTAAATGCACTTAAAATTTAGGAAATAAAATCTTAACTCCTAAAGTATGAAAATTAAAATAAAAAAATAAAAAGCTATGAAGAAATGAAAAACCAATAAAAATTAACGCCTATATTAGTTTAGCCCTACATAATATCCTTCAACTTGTTTGAAACTTGATATATATATATTGGAAATTTAAATCTTCAATCTTAGATGAAAAAATTGTTTCCCTACTAAAAAAAAAATTCTATATTGTCAAATAACCCCTCTAAATCAATAAGTAACTAATTAAGTGAATTTTCCGTATAGATTAAAACAACTATTCATTATAACTTTTACAACTATATAGGGAAAAAAATAAAAAATAAAAATCAGATATTTTCCCATCTTTGTTGGTTTTATTCCAATTTGAAGGTCCCACATCAGTAGATATGAAGCAAGAAGTAGGGAAGTAGATGTACTTGAAAGTATTCTTGTTCCAAAAACCTTTCAAGTGACCATTTTTATACATTCCTTTTTACGCTTGCTAAATGTAGCTAATAGTTCCACGATGCATGATTGTTTTCAATTGTTTGCACTATTTTCAAGTGTTCCAAGCTTAGGGATTTTTGCAAGCCCAATTCAACCCAATTTCCGGTGTTCTCATTGTCACAGGTAATTGGTTGTAGCTACGCGCATTGGACTGACTGATTAAGTACCATGATGCTTGCTAGAAACTGGCTAATCAAGTACCATGATGCTCACTGACAATTTTTTGTAATGTAAAAAATCCTTGAGGAATATACATTTTGTGATGTAAAAATCTTTTGTTGGGAACTTGTTTTATTTATGTAAATATTTGGGCAATGCAATCATTTTTGCAATGAACTTGTTTTGTTTGATGGCAATTGGTTGGGAACTGTTGAGTGTTGGCAATTAGTTTTGTTGGTTCCAAGTATATATTAGTTCATAATCCATTTCAGGTGCATTAAATAGCGACTATCAGCCACATGTTGAGGTAGAGAAGGATTCTTATTGTGACCGGATTTGGTGAATTAATTCACATGAAGTCAGAAAATTTTTGACCGGCATTGGCCAGACGGTGCAAAGAATGCAAGTGGACTCCATTAGATAGTGGTAGGGTAAAGTGGTTGTACAAAATGAGAAAAATCTATTCTGTGCCTTTTCTACGAAGTTGCGGGGTTGAAGAAAGTCGACTAGGTCAGTGGAATTTATCATGTAGGAGCCACAATCCTAATCTTTCTTAATTTTTAGACTTTTTGTCTTTTGAAAGTTGAAAGTGAGTCTTAAATCCCATGAGCCAAGAGAAATGGCTAACAAAGGTACGGATGACAAATGTTGCAGTATATACCATAATCACAACCTCACGACAAGAAAGGGATATACCACACCACAGTCCATAGCCTCATAAGACAATGAAAGATGTTAACATTCACAGCCCATTTTCATCACTTTTGTTCAATATGTTACACTTCTCCAATGAATGAGGGAATCTCACAACCACTACTTGGGATTTGGAACCTTCTTTGAGTGAGATCATGGATATTATATTGATGTGTTATAAATGGATGTGTTACCAATTATTGAAAAAAAAAAAAAAAAAAAGTAATTCGAAAATTTAAAGACAAAGTTTGGCTACAACCACATTTGTAGCCAATAACTACAACTCTTAGTAAAACAATTAACATGACTATATATTTTGAGAAACTAATCATTAGATTGCATGTTCTTTATGTTTTTACCATGTATGTCAAATTTTGTGCCAATCATATATTATTTACTATTCGATCCATAAGCTTATTTTTATGCATAATTTTAGACTACAAAACCTTTTTTTTTTTTTTTTGGTGAAACAAACATTACAAAAACTTGAAATTTAAATATTTGATTAATGACATGACTATTGATCTTTGATTTTCTTGAAATTTTGCAAACATGGACCATGGAAGATATAAGAAGAAAATGTAATCCAATAGTGAGTTTCTCAAAATTCATATCCAATAAAAAGATATTGAGTGGAGTTGTCACCATTAGCTACAACAAAGTATGTAACTAAACTTTGTCCAAAATTTATCTAGTATGTTATTTAGGTGACATTAATAAGACAATAAAATTAATTGTCACTTCAATTTCTAAGTTCGTTAAAAAAATTTGACAATAATGGTAGCATTTTTTTAGTTTATATTAATGTAATCTATAGTGCAAGTTAAGTTTTAGCCTCAAATAAGGCAACTTGAGCGTATAGAAAATTAGATAATTATTGGAAAAGGTTATACGCCACTCAAGCTACTGGGAAAGGTTATACGCCACACCATTCACCACTCTTGAAAATCAATTAAGATGCTGCATGTAGCATTAAATAATGTTAAATATTAGCTATGTTATATTTCATGTTGAATATGCTTGAATATATGCGGAAGAGGGAAGCATAAAATAGGAATACAAGAACACAAGGTTTAAGTGGTTTAGCTTTACAGCCTGTGTCTACAAAGGAAATCTTTAAAAATATATACAGTAGACTAAACTCTAGACTAATAAACTTCTAGTACTAGTAGGAGACTTAACTTGCATATAAACTAGAATTAGGGTTGGACTTATGCTAATGGGCTAATATACACCACACCACTGACCACTCTTGAAAATCAATTAAGATGCTGCATGTAGCATTAATTAAAAGTTAGAAACATTAATCGAAATTTGTAAGCATCATTTAGTTCTCATTCATATGAAAAGACTAAAAGATGCCATAGAGCAAAATCAAAATTTTGTTTAAAATGCAACGCAACTTTGTACAAAGTTGTTACAATGGCCACTGTAAACAAATACACGCATAAACAAACAATCCAATTAAATTCACTCCTGAGGTTGCCAAGCAATTTTTCTGAGTTTGAAATGCGCACAGATACACTCATAAACAAACAATTACTAGCCAGTTAATCTACTAAGATCTCCTCAAGTCATATTTTAGACTCCTGCCATGCTACTTTCATGAATGATGAGTTTTTAAAAGAAAATGCAAATTGTAAGGGATCAAAGAAATTAAGCTTCTGTCTAATGCACTGGAGCATTAAATACAAACTAAACTCAAAGTAAACAACTTCCAATTACATAGTCTATGGTGCCAACTGCCAAGTGTCAAAGGCTCTAAATGGACTAAAGAAGAAAAGTAAATGCTTGAGCATCAAGAATATATTTTGACCTATAAAGTTTTTGATAGATCTTTTATATTTATGTTCTTAATATTTTTTTTTCTAAGATAGGAATTTTGGAATTTCTTTGATAAGTGACATTCTCGAATAAGCTGCATGTAGCATCTTAATTGATTTTCAAGATTGGTCAGTGGTGTGGCGTATAACCTTTCCCAGTAGCTTGAGCGGCGTATAACCTTTTCCAATAATTTATCTAATTTTCTATATGCTCAAGTTGCCTTATATGAGGCTATAACTTGACTTGCACTATAGATTACTGTGGGGAGTAAAAAGACCTTGGGGGGAATATGGGCCGTTGGGTCATGCTAAGGAAGGCCGACCTACTCTTGGGTTTAGGACTTCTTAGTACTACGGGTCGGCCCATACGCCGAGGGTCCGAGGATCCAGCTGAGGATGATTTTTCCCTTCGGACTGACACCGAAGAACCCGGGACTTCATGGTAAAGGTTAGGGAAGGACACGGACAGAACCAATGGTTAAAGGGGGTGAACCCTTGAATGTCCTAGAAGCACCGATGTTGGAAAAATGTCAAAGATAAAGGCTGCTACCTCCACATTAAAGACGCTGCACCTACCACCCTGGCCGCATTAATGGGGAAGTGACACTTAAACAGTGGAAGGGAAACTTCTGGTTACTATTCAAAGGCACTAAGAAAAGAAATATCTAGGCTAAGGGGGAGTTGGGGCAACACGTGTACAAAGTATTAAAAAGAGGAGTATTTAAGGAGGAACCTGGAAGAGAAAAGAGGACGGACTTTTTGTAACCTAAAAGGAAAAAGAAACAAAGAGAAAGATATAATATAAGAACAACTCTCAGCTTACATCCGAGGAAGCTGATTTACAATATTCCTTGTTGTTTCCAAGTACTTGTAATCTTTAGTTTGTCATTTAATCCTCACACACTTCTAACCTGGGTTTCAAGCCCACACTCTACAAATTCATATTGTTTAAGGCTCATTGGACCTGAGCCCATAACTGTTCTTGGGGCCAGGTGCAATTGTGCACTTACAATTACATTAATATAAACTAAAAAAAATGCTACCATTATTGTCAAATTTTTTTAACAAACTTAGAAATTGAAGTGACAATTAATTTTATTATCTTATTAATGTCACCTAAATAACATACTAGATAAATTTTGGACAAAGTTTAGTTACATACTTTGCTATAGCTAATGGTGACAACTCCACTCAATATCTTTTTATTGGATATGAATTTTGAGAAACTCACTATTAGATTACATTTTCTTCTTATATTTTTCATGGTCCATGTTTGTAAAATTTCAAGAAAATCAAAGATCAATAGTCATGCCATCAATCAAAAATTTAAATTTCAAGTTTTTGTAGTGTTTGTTTTACAAAAAAAAAAAAGTTTTTGTAGTCTAAAATTATGCAAAAAAAAAAAAAAAAGTTTATGGATCAAATAGTAAATAATATATGATTGGTACAAAATTTGACATACAAAATAAAAATATAAAGAACATGCAATCCAACGACTAGTTTCTCAAAATATATAGTCATGTTAATTTTTTTTACTAAAAGTTGTAGTCATTGGCTACAAATATGGTTGTAACCAAACTTTGTCTTTGAATTTTCAAATTTTTTTTCAATAATTGGTAACATATCCATTTATAAGAATTAGGTAGTAGCATTTTTTTTTATATATATATAGTTACGATAATGGGATTGAGAGGATTTGAATCATAAACATCTTCATTGAGAACTATAAGAAGTATCGACTGTCGATAATACTCTGCCTTTGTAACACTTAATATCCTTGATCTCACTCAAAGAAGGTTCCAAATCCCAAGTAGTGGTTGTGAGATTCCCTCATTCATTGGAGAAGTGTAACATGTTGAACAAAAGTGATGAAGATGGGCTGTGAGTGTCAACATCTTTCATTGTCTTATGCGGCTATGGACTGTGGTATGGTATATCCCTTTCTTGTCATGAGGCTGTGATTATGGTATATACTGCAACCTTTGTCATCTGTACCTTTGTTAGCGATTTCTCTTGGCTCGTGGGATCTTAAGAGTTAAGACTCACTTTCAACTTTCAAAAGACAAAAAGGCTAAAAAGAAAGATTAAGATTGTGGCTCCTACATGATAAATTCCATTGACCCTGTCCTCTTTCTTCAACCCCGCAGCTTCGTAGAATAGGCACAGAATAGATTTTTCTCATTTTGTACAACCACTTGACCCTACCACTTTCTAATGGATTCCACTTGCATTCTTTGCACCGTCTGGCCGATGAGCAACCCACTAGACTTCATGTGAATTAACACAACGTGACCTTTTCTTGAAAGATGATTGGCTCTTGCTTTCCCGCCTTTCATGTTTAAGTTGTTGACGATGGAGTGATCGAGCTTTGAATAATAATGCATGGTCTTGTTTGAAATTCGAGAGTGAGTGATGAATTGGAACTAAAGGTAGGGTAGGGCTTGTTTAAATAGGAGATTCAACTGTGTACCAAGTACGTCAATTAATAATTAATTTTTTTTTTTGGAGAATCAATTAATAATTAATTTACTTCAAGGAATAGGAATATATAAATGTAACAGTGTTTCACTAGGATTAAGAAACTTCATCTAAGTCGTAACACTATCCTTGTTATTAAGGAAACTATACCCTCTCTATAAATAATATTGAAATTTATTTAGAATTAATTTGTTGATTTTCGTTATAAATAATTTCAGTCCAGAATTGTGTGCATGGCACGATATGATTGGCTGACAGTCACCCATCAAATTCAATCATTTAACAAATTCACGTTATCAAAAGTCAGTTTTTGTGTTTTCAAAGGTGTTGATTCCCAAAACTGAAACCCAGAGATTAGGCTAGAGGCTCTAGCCTAGAGCTGATCTGTACAAAATGAAAGCAAGTTTTGCTCCTTTTCAAATTTACCTTAGATCAGTAAAAGTAAGGGATCAATGATTTTTTTTTCTTTCTAATTAGGTTAGTGATAATGTTAATTTTTAAACAAAAAATTGGAAAAGGAAAATTTTCTGATTCCGTGGCTTCTTGTAAATTGTAAGAGTTTAGAGGTTCTGATGCTTGATGTGCATTTGGAGAGGATTGGCTTAAAACTTTAAATTAAGGATTAGTGATTCTCATACATTACTATGTGTGTGTTAATTTTTATGAGCATATTATAGATTTTAGTAATTGTGTTAACTAATTTTTAGTATTTTATGATTTGTGTAGAGGTACTCGTGGAATTAATGATCTGCATGGACTGCTAAAGATGTGGATATGCCTTACCATTGTATGTAGTTATTGATAACGTTAGTTAGGGTTTGTTTGGAGCGGAGAGGGATTGTGGGACATTTAGGGGAGAGGAGGGATTAGTTTAGGACATGCCCATTAAGGAAGTAGAAAGTATGACTTTGAAACACTCCTTGACCAAGAAAATAATGAGTTTACAACAATCTTCCTTAACCAGAAGAGATATTAGAGTCTACCAAAATATTTATACAAAAATCATGGATCATAGACTCTCTCTGGCTTAACTTCAAAACACTTCTTGACCAATAAAAGTAAATTGTCGAATAATTGCGTTCCACATGCAAGCACGATTGGCCCATCAATCTTGGTTTCTAGCTTGCCATGTTGTGACCAAACCATCAATTCGGCCTATTTGGTCGAATTGGTCCATTTCGGTCCAATCTAATCTATTTCAGTCTACAATTTAGTTTAATTCAATTCATTCAATCTATTTTGGTCTATTCGATCTAATTTGGTAAATTTTGGCATGTTGGATCCAATTCAGTCCATTTGATCCACTTTGCTCTATTTCATTATACTTACTTAAGAATGATAAAAGACAAGTTTGAGTTGAGTGCATAGTTTTAAAAACCGAAATGGCCAAATAATCAAAAAATGGTCCGATTATTTTTAAAACCATGGTTCAGACTTGAGAATACCTATTCTAAATCCAAATTAAAAAATTAAAAAAAAATTAAAAAAAAAAAAACTATGTAAAGATATTTAAGTGCATAAGTGGTTTTGTTGTTTCGTTGCAAAATAAATTTTGAGTTGATGCTAATGTATATTTCTTTAAAGAAAATTTGTTAATAACATATCAAAAATACCAAAAATCAAATAGGATATAATTTTAATTTAAAAAAAAAAAACCTAAATACTATTGTGTCTATCAAAATATTACTAACCCAATGTAAAATCAATAGAAAATAGTTTTATTTTTTTAACTTTTATTATATAGTATATGATATATTGAAAATTGACACCCTAAAACATTTTAATCAAAAATGTAAAAAATAAAAAATTGCTAACGCATCAAAAAAAGAAATTGACCGGGCATAATTACTCTCTCTTTAGTCTTTATCTCTAATCTCTATGCAAAATTCAATAGGAACACAACAAAAACAAAAAATTATAGCAGTAATAATACAAAATTGTGTCTGTTACATAATTATTCTGGCGAACAACAAATCTTCAATTAAACAAATAGATAACAATTATGTTGAATTAATCCTAAAACATCTTTATAAAAACAAATTAATTTGCTGCCGCACCAAACAAATGAAATAGAAACAGCATATATATATTGGAAGGATCTTGTAACAAATTTAAAAAAAAAAAAAAAAAATCACAGTGTTTGGAAAAATAACAAATCAATTATTTTGATTTTTTTTTTCTCTCTCTGTACAATTTCAATAGTGTGGGGAATAAAAAGACCCTGATGGGGATGTGGGCCTTTGGGCCATGCTAAGGAAGGCCGACCTGCTCTTAGGTTTAGAACTTGTTAGTACTACGGGTCGGCCCATACGCCGAGGATCCAGCCGAGGTTGAATTTCCCTTCGGATGGACACCGGAGAACCCGAGACTTCATGGTAAAGGTTAGGGCATGACATGGTCAAGACCAATGGTTAAAGGGGGTGAACCCTTGAATGTCCTAGAAGCACCGATGTTAGAGAAATACCAAAGATAAAGGCTGCCACCTCCACATTAAAGACCCTGCACCTACCACCCTGGCCGCATTAATGGGGAAGTGACACCTGAACAGTGGAAGGGAAACTTCTGGTTACTATTCAAAGGCACTGAGAAAAGAAATATCTAGGCTAAGGGGGAGTGGGGGCAACACGTGTACAAAGTATCAAAAAGAGGAGTATTTAAGAAAAAAACCTAGAACAGGAAGGGGGACTTTTACTTTTTTGGTAATCTAAAAGAAAGGGAAGAAAGAGAAAGAGATAATATAAGAATAGCTCTCGGCTTACGTCCGAGCAGGTTGATTTACAATATTCCTTGTTGTTTTCAAGTGTTTGCAATCTTTGGCTTGTCATTGAATCCCCAAACACTTCTAACCTGGGTTTTAAGCCCACACTCTACAAATTCATATTGTTTAAGGCTCATTGGGCCTGAGCCCGTAACTGTTCTTGGGGCCAGGTGCAATTGTGCACTTACAATTGGCGCCGTCTGTGGGAATCTAGTCTAGAAGAGGTAGGGATATTATGGCAGGCTTAGGCTCTCACCATTCAGAGTCACAGGGATCACAACCGGAAGATCATTTTGAACGTCTTGAGCGTCGAAGGGATCGTGAAGGAAGTGTCCATACAGAATACCCAGGCGCTAGCCATACTCATGGCTGGGGTAGCACCACCCACGAGGAGGGTTCTAAATCCATGCAGAAGGAAATCAATCGTTTGAAGAGAAAGCTACGCCGTGCTAAACGTAGGTTTTCACCGTCCTCATCTAATTCTTCCTCGGAGGAGGATAGGGGAGGTGGTTACAGCTCAAGGTCGCGCTCCCCTACCAGTGCAACGTCCTCCGGTGAGGAGGACGACCAGCCAACTCGCAGACGTAAGAAGCTTCATTCTAGGGGCTAAGGCAACGATACTATGAGTAGGGCGTTGCACCAATTCTCTAAATCTCCGTTTACACGGAGGATTGAGAAAGGAAGGCTTCCCAGGAGGTTTACCCATCCCACTTTTACCATCTATAATGGCCGGACTGATCCGGTGGAGCACGTGAGTCACTTTAACCAGAGGATGGCGGTGCACTCTCACAACGAGACCCTGATGTGTAAGGTTTTCCCCTCTAGCCTGGGACCTGTGGCTATGAGGTGGTTCAACGGCCTTAAATCGGGGTCTATAGGTTCGTTTGGGGAGCTTACTAGAGCATTCGCTTTGCGGTTCATTACGTGTAGCAGAGTACCTCGGCCGTTGGATTCGTTGTTATCCATGTCCATGAGGGAAGGGGAGACGTTGAAAGCATACTCCGACCGTTATTGGGAGATGTTTAATGAAATAGATGGCGACTTTGATGAGGTGGCGCTCAATACCTTTAAGGTGGGTCTTCCGACTGATCACGACTTGAGAAAGTCTTTGACCAAAAAGCCCGTCCGCAGCTTGCGTCGTCTCATGGATCGTATTGACGAGTACAAGAGGGTGGAGGAAGACCAGCAGCAAGGAAAGGGTAAGGAGAAGGTTATCCCGCAAGAGAGAAGGGATTTCAGGTCGGACAGGTACTACAATAACAAGCCGAGGAGAGATTACGTTGGGCAGTCAGGCTCGGCAGTACCTCAGGCCGTGAGCACTGTGTTCCGAGAACCAGTACATCAATTGCTGGAGAAAGTTCGTAAGGAGCCTTTCTTTAAATGGCCTGGTAAGATGTCAGGGGACCCTGCGATGAGGAATCAGAACCTCTTTTGCCAGTACCATCAGGATGCGGGCCACACTACCGAGAACTGTCGGACCCTGTGAAACCATCTGGAGCAGCTCGTTAGTGAGGGAAAGTTAAAACAGCACTTGTGTCAGCCCACTGGGCAGGTCAGTCAAGTTGGCTCAAACAATCAGAGGAACAATTCATCTCGGCCAGCATTGGGAACAATTAATGTTATTTTCGCTGCACCTGGTAGGACCGGTTCAGGTCCAACTAGGGTGTTGGCAGTTTCCCATTCTCAGGCCGAGGATGCGGGCTGCAGGCCGAAGAGGTTGAAAATGACCTTACCCATCTTAGGATTTTCGGAGGAAGATAAGGTTGGTACCATTCAACCCCATGACGATGCTCTTGTGGTCACCCTTAGAATAGGGAGTAATGATGTGAAGAGAGTGATGATTGATCAGGGCAGCGGTGCAGATATCATGTATCCTGATTTATTTAGGGGGCTAAGGCTGACGTTGGAAGATTTAACTCCGTATGACTCGCCACTCATAAGCTTCGAAGGAAGGGCTGTTGTGCCGAAGGGACAGATTCGTTTGCCCGTCCAATCTGGCTCAGAAACGATTGAGGTGGATTTCATTGTGGTCGACGCATACTCTCCATATACAGCCATCCTTGCCAGGCCATGGCTGCATGCTCTGGGAGCTGTCTCCTCTACCTTGCATGTTAAGGTCAAATTCCCCTCGGGAGAGTACGTAGAGGAAATCCTCGGCAGCCAGATAGTGGCTAGGCAATGTATATCGGCCGCAGTGCTTCGTCAGTCAGAAGCTGAGTTATCAACTTTGCCCATCCAAGGGTCATAGCAATTAACAGCTCCGGATGCACCTGGAGCGACGACAGGAGATGAGGCTGTTTGTGAGGAGTTAGAGAGGTTTGTAATAGCAGATGACCCAAAGAGGTTCTTCCAAGTTGGCATACGTTTGCCACATCAAGAGAAGATGGAGTTGTTGGAATTTCTGAAGAACAATATAGATGTTTTTGCGTGGGACCCCTATGAGTCTCCAGGCGTAGATCTGGGCTTTATCTGTCATCTTTTAAACGTCAATCCTGCCATTGTGCCGAGAAGGCAGCCACCTCGGCGTTCTTCCAAAGAACATTCCGAAGCTGTGAAGCAAGAGGTGCTCAAACTCAAAAGGGCTGGGGCTATCAAAGAAGTTTTCTACCCCGAGTGGTTGGCCCATACAGTTGTTGTTAAGAAGAAGAACGGCACATGGAGAGTATGTGTGGACTTCACAGATTTGAACAAGGCCTACCCCAAGGATTCGTTCCCAATGCCTCGTATTGATCAACTGGTGGATGCTACCGTCGGACATCCTCGGATGAGTTTTCTGGACGCCTTCCAGGGTTACCATCAGATTCCCTTGGCGTTGGAAGACCAAGAGAAGACTGCTTTCATTACACCAACCGGGAACTATCATTATAAGGTTATGCCATTTGGGTTGAAAAATGCTGGGGCTACTTACCAAAGAATGATGACCCGAATGTTTGAACAGCAACTGGGGAAGACCATTGAAGTATACGTGGATGATATGGTAGTAAAGAGTAAGACAATACCTTCACACATGAAAGATCTGGCCGACACCTTCCAGGTGTTAAGAAAGTATAAGCTGCGCCTTAATGCCTCAAAGTGCTCTTTTGGCGTGGGGTCTGGAAAGTTCTTGGGATATATGATTACTCATAGAGGCATAGAGGTAAACCCCGTGCAGGTTAAGGCTATTCAGGATTTGCAGCCACCTCGGAACCCAAAAGAGATCCAGAAATTGACTGGAATGATCGCTGCATTGAATAGGTTTATCTCTCGGTCAGCTGACCGATGCCGTCCTTTCTTTCAATTGTTGAATAAATGGAAAGGATTTCAATGGACCAAGGACTGCGTGTTAGCTTTCCAGCAGCTTAAGCAGTATCTTTCTCGGCCGCCCATTTTGTCTCGCCCTGAGGTGGACGAGGTCTTGTTCGCTTATCTGGCAGTGGCCGTCCACGCGGTCAGCCTGGTTCTTATAAGGAATGAAAGCGAGGTGCAAAGACCGGTAAACTGTGTTAGTAAGTCTTTGAATGAGGCCGAGGTGCGCTATTTGCCCTTGGAAAAAGCGCTTCTGGCCGTAGTCCACGCCACGCGCAAACTTCCTCATTATTTCCAGTCTCATACTGTGGTGGTCCTGACCCAATTACCCCTCAAGGCAGTGCTACGTAGTGCCGATTACTCAAGCAGGATAGCAAAGTGGGGGACCATCCTGGGGGCTTTTGACGTTAAATACAAGCCTCGCACCTCGGTGAAGGGTCAGGTCCTCGCTGACTTGGTGGCAGAGTTTACTGAACCATTGCTAGAAGAAACTCTAAAGGAAGCACACATGGATGGAAAATCAGTTGGAATGATCACGGCCGCAGTGCCCTCGGCTTGGAAAGTGTGTGTGGATGGGGCTGCTAATCAGAGAGGGTCTGGTATTGGACTTGTTCTAATGTCCCCTGAAGGGATTGTCTTCGAAAAATCTTTAAGATTGGCATTCTCGGCTACTAACAATGAGGCCGAATATGAAGCAGTCTTGGTAGGCATGCAGATGGTACGTAAGATGGGTGGGAAGGAAATCCATGTGTTCTCGGACTCTCAGTTAGTGGTCGGCCAAGTGATGGGGACCATGGAGGCTAGGGACCCCAGAATGCAAGAATACTTGGCCCAGGTCAAGCGTCATCAAGCTGAATTTGACTCTTTCGTCTTAGCTCATATTTCTAGGAGTGCAAACACTCATGCAGATTCTTTGGCTACGTTGGCGACTTCCTCGGTTCAGGACTTGCCTAGGGTTATCCTCGTGGAGGATTTGTTGGAGCCAACTCTTACTGCCGTCAGCACAGTTCACATTCATCTAATAAGGCCTGGGCCTAGTTGGATTGACCTGGTTACAGCTTTTCTTAAGAATGATATTCTTCCTGAGGACAAATCTGAATCAGAAAAGATACGTCGAAAGGCGCCACGTTTCTGGTTGTCCGAGGACCAGAAACTGTACAAACGATCTTTTTCAGGACCGTACTTGTTGTGTGTACACCCTGACTCAACGGAAGGGCTTCTAGAAGAACTGCATGAAGGGATTTGTGGCAGCCACATTGGGGGAAGATCCTTAGCCCACAGAGCTCTGACTCAGGGTTATTGGTGGCCCAATATGCAAAGGGAGGCTCAAGACTATGCCAGGAAATGTGATCAGTGTCAGAGGTTTGCCCCTACTATTCATCAACCTGGAGGAGTTCTTAACCCCCTTTCCAGTCCTTGGCCCTTCGCACAGTGGGGACTAGACATAGTTGGGCCATTTCCGAGGGCAACAGGTAACAAAAAATGGCTTCTCGTGGGAACAGACTATTTCACTAAATGGGTTGAGGCCGAGCCCTTAGCAAATATTAGAGATGTTGACTCCAAAAAGTTTGTCTGGAAAAACATCGTCACTAGATTCGATATACCACACACACTCATCTCAAACAATGGTGTTCAATTCGACAGTAAGGCTTTTAGGAAGTATTGTGGTGATATGGGTATCATAAATAGATATTCCACCCCAGCTTATCCTCAAGGAAATGGGCAAGCCGAGGCCGTTAACAAGGTCATTGTCAGTGGGCTGAAGAAAAGGTTGGACGATGCGAAAGGCAGATGGGTAGAAGAGCTCCCTCATGTTCTGTGGACGTATCAGACCACACCGCGCAGGTCCACTGGAGAAACGCCATTCTCTATGACTTATGGAGCCGAGGCGGTGATACCTCTGGAATCTGGTTTTCCCACCCTAAAGACAAGCTCTTTTAATCCAGAGAATAACGCGGGACTCCTGGAGAAAGACTTAGATTTGCTTGAGGAACGGCGCGAGGCAGCTATGGTCCAAATGGCTTATTATCAACAGAAGCTAAAACGGGGATATGATGCCCACGTGAAGCTAAGACCACTTGCACCTGGTGATCTTGTACTAAGAAAATTTATGGGTACCTCTAAGAACCCAGCTTGGGGTAAGCTAGGACCCAACTGGGAAGGCCCCTATCGCATTGTTTCAGTAGCCGGCATAGGGTCATATCGGCTAGCTGATCTAGACGAACAAATTGTACCACGTCCATGGAATGTAAATAATCTTAGAAGGTATTATTATTAATAAAATGGACTTTTGTCAGTTCATATTTCAAAGTTATGAGTACCTCTGACGCTTGAAGTTATTGTTCTTAAGAATCAAACAGAAACTTGGTTAAGTGTCGTCCTCGGACCACAAACCTTGTGGAAATTGATGTCTTGTCATTTGTTAAATAGAACCTTAGTTATGTCGGGTCCTCGGACCTCCTACTTTGGGAAAATTAACATTTGAAGCTATTGTTCTTAAGAATCAAACAGAAACTTGGTTAAGTGTCGTCCTCGGACCACAAACCTTGTGGAAATTGATGTCTTGTCATTTGTTAAACAGAACCTTAGTTATGTCGGGTCCTCGGACCTCCTACTTTGGGAAAATTAACATTTGAAGCTACTATTCTTAAAGAATCAAACGGAAACTTGGTTAAGTGTCGTCCTCGGACCACAAACCTTGTGGAAATTGATATCTTGTCATTTGTTAAACAGAACCTTAGTTATGTCGGGTCCTTGGACCTCCTACTTTGGGAAAATTAACATTTGAAGCTATTGTTCTTAAGAATTAAACAGAAACTTGGTTAAGTGTCGTCCTCGGACCACAAACCTTGTGGAAATTGATGTCTTGTCATTTGTTAAACAGAACCTTAGTTATGTCGGGTCCTCGGACCTCCTACTTTGGGAAAATTAACATTTGAAGCTATTGTTCTTAAGAATCAAACAGAAACTTGGTTAAGTGTCGTCCTCGGACCACAAACCTTGTGGAAATTGATGTCTTGTCATTTGTTAAACAGAACCTTAGTTATGCCGGGTCCTCGGACCTCCTACTTTGGGAAAATTAACATTTGAAGTTAATGGTCTAAAGAATCAAATGGAAAATTAATTAAGTCTTGTCCTCGGACCATAAACTTGATCAAAGTTAACTTCTTATTGTGTCTGGGAGTTAGTGCCTTACCATTCAATAACTCGGATCTTAAGTTTTATTTCTTTAAAAGTATTAAGCAAATTTATGTGAGGAAGAAGTGGTCCTCAGATCTTACATCCTACTAAAAACAATGCTACACATTATAAGGTTTTAATCGTTATATGAGGTCTTTCTTTTTTAACCAAGGCATTGTTTAAATATATTAGCCATATCACTTTTTATTAGGTTTTTAATAACACGCAAGTGACTGCATGGAGGTTATGATTGTGCAAAACTTGAAGTTAAATTTGTTTGCTCTGCCCCTTTTTGACCATGTACTAATGGCAATCTTTATAATCAACATAACAGGAATAAAGTAAAATGGACGCGATATAAATGAGAATCAAACGAAATAGTTCTTCATTAATCACTTAAATGTACATTACATATTTAATCCATAAGTAGAAAGAGAGAAGTCCTAAAGCTAGGTCCTAAGCTTTTGGAGGGGGGTCTTGCTGAGAGGTACTGGCAGCCTCGGTCTTTCTCAACTCCAGCTCAAAGGGAGTCAGGACTTGCTTTCCTTTGTCTGCTGTCTTCGTTGGAAGGACGTTGGGTTCCACTTTCTGGCTCAAGTCCTTCTCTGCATCCCCGCCTCCTTCCTTCTCTTTGTTGGAACCTGAAGGTTCTGTAGGATCTGGAATTAGCTGTGGGACCATCGGAGGCAGAGCAGGGAGAGTTGACTCAGGGGTAGGAGTAGCAGCAGGAGCCTCTTCAATCTCCTGTATCTCCAGGGGAAGCCAAACGTTCTCGGACTTCCTCAGATCCGAAGATAGAGGAACTCCGGCTACATTTAGGGCTTCCCCCCAAACTTTCTGACAGTACTCCCGGCACAAAGCCGCGAAGGCCTCTGTCAGCTGCTCCTCGGTGGTTGCTACCCCTTCCTCGTAGCTCGTCTGCTTGGCAGCCTGTAAAGAGCGATGGAATGAGCTGGCTTCTTCCTTCATCAGCGCAAGTTCTTTTTCCAAATCCGAGCATTCCCTTTTGGCTCGGGAGAGCTCATCATCTTTTTCGTGAAGGAGCTTGCGCTGCCCTTCTATTTGGGTCTTCATGGTCTTCAGATTCGCCTCGGCTCCATTCTTCTCTCTCTTTAGATCAGCCACCTCCGAGGTAAGCTTCTCATTCTGAGCAAGGGCTGTGCCCAAGGACTTCTCAGTTTCTATTCTAATCTCCTGCTCAGTTCTGGCCTTTTTCCGAGTGTCTTCTATGAACTTCTCGGCTACAAAGACCTCCTGAATGGCCTGTAACAAAGTTTGATGGAATCAGGAATAGTAAAAACCTTATGAATATTGTTAAAAGTGGAATCTTCCTAAAAAGGGGTAAACTTACCAGCGCTAAGTCTCTTTTTAAAGAGAGGAATAGTTGTGGCTGGCTCATTTTTTCCAAGGTTTCCATGTCCTTGGGCAGCAAGAGAGGTCGCTCCAACACTTCGGCCAAGTGGTGGGCATGGCCTTGTTGAACCGCCCTTATACTGGATTGGCAGGAGATGGGTGCGCCGTCCAGTCTTAAGTCGGGGGACCAGGTGGTCGGTGCTCGGCGCACTTCGGCCTCGTCCCTGATTTCCCCGCTTTCAACTGAGCGGGCCCTACCCTTGCCTTTGTCCAGCTTTTGCTGCTGAACCGGTGGGAGTTGTTGTCGTGGTTTTTTGGGGTCCTTGCTGATCGTCCCCTCGGCCTCCCCCTTTCTCTTCTTTTTGGGATCCTCGGCTGGAAGTTTTGGCTCAGCTAGATGAGGGGGAGGTGGCAAAGATTGAAGAGCTTGGGACCCCCCCGTCTTTCTCTCCACAACCTTCGCAGCTCTATTGGTTAGGAGACCCTTCATCCTGTCCATATCTTCCTCGGATTCGTCCTCTGGTTGGGCAACGACTAACCCTGCGATTCCAGAGGCCTCTGTGGCTTCTTCCTCCTCGTCAGAAAGTACGACGAACTGATTCCCTCGAGGTCTTTCGGTGTCTTCAAATTGGAATTGATCTATCTCTTCGTCTAGTGTATGTGAAGAAGACACCTGCTCCTCTGGAACAACAGTTGCCTGAGAGTGCACGGCGAGGGGAATTACCGCTATGGTCTGGTTGTACAGAACGGTGTGAGGGGCGTCAGGGAGATCGCGGTCGTCCAAAAAGTGGGGTCGGGCTACGTTTATTCTCCTTCGTCTTCGGTCACCGGAGACAATGGCGTTTTCTATCTCTTGGAAGTCCGAGGAAATGGGATCGTACCCTAGGATCAGATGAGCGGCTCTGAGTTGTAGGTCCTCGCTGACAAACACCTCGGAGCGCAGTACTCGGTTGAGATCTGCAATGTTGCAGTGGCTTAAGTGTGGGCGTACGTGTTGCTTATCTGTAAAAGAAGACACCAAATCAAATGAACATGGTCAGATTCACACAACATATAATAAACCTAAATAAACATGAATACATGTGAATATGCATTTTTGTGAGTGTTAGAGGAGTGTGTGCGGGGGGGAGGTTAATCCTAAGGTGTCGCACCTGGATCTCCCCACTCAACTGGGCAGTGGAGGCCGTCGTGCCAGTTCCCAGAGACGATCAGGTAGTCATCCTTCATGCCTTTGTTGGATTTGGGCAGACAGGAGATTAGCCTAACGACGCTGGAACGGGATTTAATGTAGTAGCCTACGGTGGAAAGTTTATGGGACTCGTACAGGAAGACGACATCGTGCTAGGTGAGGTTTAGACCCATTTGCTCGTTCAGAGCATCGACACTACCCAAAACTCTAAAAACGTTTAGGAGGCACTGATCGGGACACAACCGGTGGTTGCGAAGGTACTCCCTAGTTACAGGCCTTATTGGGAGGGTCATCCCACCCTCTATAAAAGCTATCATTGGGATGATAACCTCTCCCTCTTTTCTAGAACCGGCCACGGCTTCTGCCGGGCAATATTTTAAACCTACATCGCCGGGAATGTTATACTTGGCTCTGAAGCCTTCCATTCCAGCGGCGGTATCAACTAGACACTTAAACCTACCCATCAGAAAAGAACGAAAGGCTAAACTCTAAAGGGGAGAATATCTACGAGGACAGCCGAGGACTATATCCGAGGAGAAAAGGTTAAGAATAGAGAGAGCAAGAACTTACAAAGTTGAAGGTGTGCAAATTTCCACGGTTTTCTGCAGGTAAAGTATGATTGCTGATGTTTTGATGGGATTAGCCCCTGGGGAATTAAATGAAGGCGCAGGTTCCCGAAGTGTCACAATGTGTGGAAAAGCGGCCTCGAAATTATATTCGTCCCGCCCAAATTTTCGTGGAGTAACGAGGACCGTTGGATACCCATCTCGCCGTTGAACGTGGGGGACAAAGTGTAGCTTACAGCAATAAATGCGCGCGTTTTTGAAAATAAAACCGCCAAGTGGCATCTTCTGGGACGCGAAACGAATTCCACACGTGCAATCACTCACAAAGTGTATGGAGTAGGTTCTCACCAGATCAAAACCCTATTTTTCTCCTCGGACGTTGAAAATTAGAGTTTTGAGGGGCTATTGTGGGGAATAAAAAGACCCTGATGGGGATGTGGGCCTTTGGGCCATGCTAAGGAAGGCCGACCTGCTCTTGGGTTTAGAACTTGTTAGTACTACAGGTCGGCCCATACACCGAGGATCCGAGGATCCAGCCGAGGATGAATTTCCCTTCAGATGGACACCGGAGAACCCGGGACTTCATGGTAAAGGTTAGGGCATGACATGGTCAAGACCAATGGTTAAAGGGGGTGAACCCTTGAATGTCCTAGAAGCACCGATGTTAGTGAAATACCAAAGATAAAGGCTGCCACCTCCACATTAAAGACCCTGCACCTACCACCCTGGCCGCATTAATGGGGAACTGACACCTGAACAGTGGAAGGGAAACTTCTGGTTACTATTCAAAGGCACTGAGAAAAGAAATATCTAGGCTAAGGGGGAGTGGGGGCAACACGTGTACGAAGTATCAAAAAGAGGAGTATTTAAGAAAAAAACCTAGAACAGGAAGGGGGACTTTTACTTTTTTGGTAATCTAAAAGAAAGGGAAGAAAGAGAAAGAGATAATATAAGAACAGCTCTCGGCTTACGTCCGAGCAGGTTGATTTACAATATTCCTTGTTGTTTTCAAGTGTTTGCAATCTTTGGCTTGTCATTGAATCCCCAAACACTTCTAACCTGGGTTTTAAGCCCACACTCTACAAATTCATATTGTTTAAGGCTCATTGGGCCTGAGCCCGTAACTGTTCTTGGGGCCAGGTGCAATTGTGCACTTACAAATAAGTACTTCAAATAAATGAGTTATATAAACACAATAATATTAACCAATAGAAATAGAAAAATAAACAACAACATACAATCTAAACAGTAAACACGGTATTTTACCGTGGAAAAACCCTTTAATTAGAAGGGAAAAAACCCCAAGTTCAGTAAAATCTTCCACTATCAAAGCTTAGGTTTACATGAACAAAATCACAATTGGGCTAGGCGGAGTGGCCCGCCTAACATAGTGTTAAACATTTTCATTATTCTCAATGTCACCGAAAGAGGAAAGAAAATCAGTGTTAAATTATGAACCAAAAAATAAAATATATTATGATCTAAGATTAAGTAAATATAGAAACGAGCTCTACTAGGGTTTAAGTTATTAATGTTTAATATTTTTGAAGGTTTAGGTTAATGTTATTAATAAACTGTACGTATAGTTTTTGAAATTAGTTTAAATCCCCAAAGGTCTCTTTTTGCACCATCAGTCAAAAACGTGCATTATATATAGAATATATGGATGCACTGTTCTGCACAATATATCAAATTAACAATTCTAAGTTTACTATTTTTTTTTTTTTAACAATTGAATAACAATCTTTTGTTTTGCTGCCCATATCAACGTGTATGTTTCGCTTATAACTTGATGCATCTCACCAATAGCATATATAAATAAAAACATGCAAGACGATCGGTACCATTCAAAGGTTAAAATAGAATGACTAGACAATCTATTGCCCAATTAGAGGGAGGCATCTCCTAGGGGTGGCTCCAAGTGGGGGCAAGTAGCATCCATTTGTAACCAAAAAAGAAATCAAGTAGTATCCAAGGTGAATGGGTTTTTCTGAAAACTTTTCTAACCGCGTTATTAATATTGGTTATCATGCATTCTTGAATTGTCTCAGTTCAACCGAATCATAAGTATTTAATTGTATAAGAACAATCAGTTATGAAATAATCAATTGTCTTAGATTACAAAGAATTTCATATCGATAAAGGGAAACACCCTGAACTATGTTTGGACCTGATCCTCTCACCAAAAGGTATGTAGGCAATCTCCCCTGAGATTTGGTCCACATTTTGATCCACCACATGACGATCTGCATTCTTATTTGCATGCATCATACATTCACCACGGTTAAATACTGATTGCAAAGTTAGGTGTCTTTTTCATATATTGACATTCGCTCTTCAAGCTCTGTCAATAAGGGGCATTCTGTTGACACCTCATTTTGCAACCTACATTTAATCTCATTTGGAAGGTAAAAGGGTAATTTCACCTTGGAAATATGCATCTTGGTTCTGGTCATTAGATCCTTAATCTGATTTCACCAAAATGATTTTGATGTTGTAACGATCAAATCGAATAGTCATAAGCCCTAATCAAACCATCAGATCGAAAGTTATCATCAAATCAAGTTTTAATGGCCGAGATGCACTGTCACAAATTGAGTCCGACTATATGTGATTATGAACAATTGATTCCAATTAGTTATAATTATAATCAATTTGAGATTAATGATGTGTCATAATTTGATTGGCAAACTGAGACAATTAAACCCTAATTCCTAAACCCTAAAACCCTAAAACCCTAAACCCTAAACCCTAAACCCTAAAACATAAACCAACGCTGATTGGAAGCACACCTCGAGGCCAGCCGCGCATGAGGAAGCATCAAGTGGCACCAAGTCCGCATCGCTGGGTCATCGTCACACAGAGACCCGATGGTTGCTATGGGACTTGCTTCGCGTAGCAATGGATGAAACGAACACCATTTGCTCTGCGAGAGCATGCCCAAGCTATACCAAGCTTGCATGGCTCCCCACCACACACAAGAACTACAAGGGACATTGTTAGATACCAAAAGGGACATCGAAAGACACTGCCACCATCGTCATCGTCGCCGTTGCCGCCGCTGCAACCACGCAACCTTATAGTAGGAAAGACACACACAGCCCCTGTGGTCACCATGGAACTTCCTTGGTATAGCAATGGGTAAAAATAACACCGTCCGCATTGCGATAGCGTGCCCAAGGCTAAGGCACGCAGCCAAGGCAGCCCCCCATGGGCGTGCTGCCAAACCCAGGGCATACGGCAACCGAGGCCAAGGCAGCCCCCCATGGGCAAACAGCCAAAGCCATGGAATGCAGCAACCAAGGCCAAGGCACAACCCCATGGGCATGATGCAGCCAAGACTAAGGTAGCCCCCATGAGCAAGCTGCCAAGGCCAAGGCACACAGCCAAGACCATGGCATGCTTGCGTGGGCACGTTGGCATGCCCTTAGGGGTAGGCAACAAGGCCCTTAGGGGCAAGCTGCCAAGGCCCTAGAATGCACGTTGCTTGAGGGGCAATGGCAGCACGGCGTGGGCACACGAGCGAGGCCGTAGCATGCCTCGTGGGTGGGATGCCAAGGCCGTGGTATGCCTTTAGGACCCCTCAAAGGCCATGGCAGCACTTGGGGAGGGGGAAGGGTACTGCTGCCCAGCCCAGCTAGCCTCTTTGGAACCCTTTTACTCTTTAGAGTAGGAGAATTAGTTCAATCGTATTAATTTTCTAAATTCAAAAATGTTGTCATTTTTGTAGACCTAGGCTTTATATATATACAGCTTAATCGCTAACACTATTAGCCCATTACCAAATATAAATGAGTTCAATTAATGTATGCTTTTAGATATATATATATATTAATCATCCATTTTAGGAATCTGCTTATGTGAAATTGAAAAAGTTGTCAAAAAAGTTAATTACTTGTTCATTTTCAAATAAATAATTTTCTAAAATAGTTTAATAATGTATGCCCTAAGGGCAAACATTAGTAAAACCCAATATAAATTGAAGTGCAGGAAAGTGGAAATGTTGTTACCACTCAAACAAAAGCCACACATTTATGTATAAAAAATCACAACTACTCGTCTATATGTATAATTAAAACCAAAGCTTAATGAAAGTCCAATTAGATTCTAAATTGAAATCCAATTTTGTGTCATGTGTACCATCTAATTTTGAAATTTTTGTACCATCTAAAGTCATACGTTAGTGAAACCCAATATAAATTGAAGTGTGGGAATCCCACCTAAAAGAAGAGGATACCCAATTATAAATAACATGTAACATTGCTTTAATAAAAACCCAATATAACAGTCCTTCAACATTAAATATAACGTAGCTAATATTTAACATTATTTAATGCTACATGTAGGATCTTAATTGATTTTCAAGAGTGGTCAGTGGTGTGGCGTATAACCTTTCCCAGTAGCTTGAGTGGCATATAACCTTATATCATATAATAGAAAATCTGAAGAACTTCAATTTTGCTAATCTATTCTCTTTGCTATCAATTAATAAGGGTATTTTTAGACCTACAAAGTTGACGACATAAGAAGACTGACGAACACATTTCCATAAGCAGACAGATCCAGAGGAAGCAAAACCTTAGTTAGACAGACCTCAATATGGACGGACCTCAGGCAGACAGACCCAACAAAGAGGATGGACCCTAGGCAGATGGACCCAATAAAGGGAGACGCACGATACTCACGTGGCTCCCATGTGGCTGGAAATGCTCATCAAGAATCTTGATATGCAAAAGCCTTGCACCCTAAGGGTCACCTACAAGGAAAACCATCCCGAAAAATTCAAAAATTTGATGGAGAGCTCTCCCCATAAGGAAATGCCTTCCTCCTCATGAAATTAAGGTCAAATCTACACCACAATATAACCCCTAAAACCTTCTCTCACAAAGGTACGCACAATTTCTCTAAAGCTCATACTCTCTAGCATTGTTGGAGCTCTCTTCTAACTTAACCTTCAGAGGGTCTTTGGCTGGTACCCCACCGGTGCCCTTTGATTGGTTCTTCTCTTTTGTTCTTCAGGTGCACCCATTGACACATGCGTGGACGATCAACTCATTGACGATTTTTTGTGCATCATCATCAATGTAGTGTAATTTTTTGGGTTGAATTAAAATGGATTTAGCATAGAAAGTAATTAAGGTGACCTAGCAATGCAGCTCAACTTATGTATCTCGTGTTCTTGATTTGTCCATAGTAGGATGGGGAAATGGGATGGACAGCTTCATTTACAGATGATGGAGAGATTCTAGATGGGATAGTAACACGTAGTCATGGCGAGATTAGACGGATGTGCAGTCTCAAGGTAACAAGCTGCACAGCAACACCGTCCAAAGAATTTAGGAGTCTACAGAGCCCACGACTATCAGATAGTGTACACAACCCTCGTATAAGTGAACTGAGAGGGGAACAAAGTCCTCGGCTTGGTGGAAGAGGACCATTTAGTCCAAGGACTAGAGAGCCAAGACCGTCTAATTTAGGGAAAGGCGGTTAGAACTTAGATATGACCTTGCAACAATTGGCTGTGTTTATATTGTTAGGTATCTAAAAAGAAGCAAGTTCTTGTAGTGATGATCTAATGAACATGAAAAGAACTTGCAATGACTATCCTTCTGCCTTCAACATGTTATGCATTTATAAAATTTATTAAAGGGGAGGGATTTGTAACCACAAGTTTTATGAATGACAATACTAAATTTATATGTTTATTTCCAATTACTGACACTATAGCAAGAGATTGTACAGGCATTATTTATTTTTTACCCCATGCCCCATTTTTGCAATATTCTGTCCAAAACAATAATTGAAATCATGTTTAAGTGAAACCTCAGTTCAATAATTAAGAACAATCTAAATTATTAAACACTTAAAAATTTGAAGTACAAAGAGACTCACATGAGAATTTAATTTTTGTCCTTGAAAGCATGGAAGAAGGTACTGAAACTTGATTGAGTTTCACCCTACCAAGTTTAAGTTTAAACTTCAAGTTTAAGTCTTGTGCGTTGCATATTAGGAAAAAGACAATCGCACACATAATAGAGCATGTTGGGATATAAATCATTATGAAAAAGGAAGCTAGATTGACTCCAAACCGGTTTGAATGAATTGAAAGAGATTCATTATGTCATAATTTAACCTTATCCTTTTTCATAATTTAGCAAGTTCTTTAGTGCTATAATATATATCTCATTTTAAATTCTTTACATTCTCTCTGCATAAAAGGTTTACTATGAATTAAGTATCTATAATTCAATACTTGAGATTTTGTCTAAATCAATTATGGTTTCGACATAGTATTAGTAGTATATAAAAGTGTGCTATTGCCTATTGTAGTTTTTACAAACATTAGTATATAAAAGTGTGCTATTGCGTGTTGGGCTGTCACAGTGTCACAGTAATAATAATATCTTTCTTTTCCTTCTTCTTTTTTTTTTTTTTTTTTTTTTTTGAAATACAATAAAAGCACTATAGCTTAAACCAAAAGTTGCTAAAACAAAAGTCTGCTAAACACCGAAGTTAAAGAAGCCGCTAGAAACAAAGGAACTAAAAGAGAAAATGAAACAGCGGAGTCATCGGCTAGACCATCGGTGGAGGCAACGGCTGGATTCGTCGGAGTTATCGGCGGAGTGGGTTGCTACTCGTCTCGGCCTTGGTATCGACGGTGGTCCATGTCCTCAGTGATAGTGGTCGAGGGTGAGGTGTTGGATTTTGCGGCGGTTGGTGGCTAGTGGCTGTTGGGCTTCGGCGGTGGGTGTTGATTTTGTGGGTGTTGGGCTTCGGCGGTGAGGTGTTGATTTCTAATGGGTTGTGACAGTGGGTTACCTATTTGGGTTTGCCGTGGGTTACCTGTTTTTTTTTTTTTTTTTGTCTCTTCCTTTTTTTTTTTTTGGTTTGTGGGCTGTGGGTTCTGTGATCAGAGGCGGGCACGGATGGTGGTCACCAGCTTGGGAGGCATCACTGGATTCTCTGTTGGCTTGGGGGTGAGAAACTCATGTAGGGCTTGGGGGAATATACGGATTGCAGGGGCTGGTTTGGGCTTATTCAAGATCTCATGGGGAAAAAACTTGAAAGGTATTGTCATATTTGGTTGGCTTGCTCTCTTGATGGTTTTGCTTTCAAGTGGTTGGCTACAATGGTGTTGTATGGACCGGAAGTCTGCACTAATACCAAAACTAACGTAGGACAACCACAGTATTCCAATAGAACAGAAATCAACAATAGAACAAAGGATAAAACCCTAGGAGTCAGCACCTAAGGGTTGCTTGGAGTCAGCACCAAGCAAACTGGAGTCGGCACTAGTGGAAAAGAAAACACACGTTTTCTTAATTTTTCTCAAAAGCTGCCTTACAATAATCAGAAAAAGTGTTTCAATAGCTAACAACAAAAATGCATAAAGAAACCCTAATTATTAAATACTCGGGCTTGTTTAATCTCAAGCCCAATAACTAACAGGCTCCATTCATAAGGCCATAGGTTAGGTCGTCTTCTTTTTGCTCTTCCTCCCATATATGCGTATAATTGGGGGCTTGTATCTTGTGTCCGCACCAACAAGTTTGCTTGATGTATGAAATTTCAGTTGGAATTTATCAATGGCTTGGTGCTAATTCCTAGATTTATTATTATTATTTATTTATTTAATTCTCATTCCCTTTTGAAAATTTGTTGTACGTCAATCTTGCAGTCGTCTATTGTTGCTAGTTATGATAATTTAACTTTATCTTGAACAGTTTTCTTTTCTTTTTTTCTCCTAAGGCTTCTTGAATGGCTAAAAAAGGATTATAATAATGCCTAGTTTAGGGTACTTTTTCTCTTTTTCATTGAAATCGCATAATCAAATTACTGGACTAATAAGGTTGATCTTGGGAGCAACTTCTACAGAGAACCTAAGTTGATAGGCCAAAACATATTAACCCCTTGTGATGAATTAATTGATTAATTAGCCAAGTTTAATTAATTAACCAAATTAACATGCAAACGCATGGTAGCACAAACAAATCACCAATAAACTAAAGTGCAGCAAAAAATAAATTGACACGGTGATTAGTTTACGAATAGGGAAAACCTCCAAGACAAAAACCCCACCGGGTGATTTTAAGGTCACCACTCCCGAGAATCCACTATTATCACAACAAACGGTTACAAGTAAAGGAATCCCAGTACCTTCTACCAACCTACAGTTGAACCCTTACCCCAATATCCAATTGGACTTATTCTGTAGTGACAATCTCTCCTTTTGATGCACGGCTCCCAGTACATAAATAACCAATTTGATGCGCGGATCCTAGTACGCGACTTCAATCACCAACTTGAGAAAAATGTTGGCTTCAAAGTTCTTCAGTTCATCCTCACAATGAAAAACGAGAAGATTCTTGGTTACAAAACCCTACAGTGCACAAACACAGGAGCTTCTTCACAAAAGAGATGAACTAGGGCAAACTTTGTCTCCGGTCACAAAAAGATTTTTCAACTTGCTCTCTCTACTATGTGCCCTTACCTTCTTATATGTTTGACCATGCATCACCCTCATACTCACAACCAGATACAGCCCTTAAAATAATCCCTTTATATATCTAGGGCTGTGAAAAAAAGAAGGCTCAAAGACATATCCACGGATTGAAATCAAAACAGATCTGAAATTCTGTTTTTCTTAAACCTTAACAATAGAGGCGACGAGCAGCTGTCGAGCCACGGGGCTAGAACAACTTCTTAAGCTTGATAAATGCTAGCTGTCAAGCCAACTGTCGAGATTTAATGACAGGCACTTCTTCAGCTTGTTTCTTGGACAGACTTGCATAGCTTTAACACTTAATCTTGAAACCTTATTTCTTTAAGTATTAAAAACATCCTAAATCTACCTAAATACAAGCAAAGTGCGTTTTGTCAAAGGATTAGTCAATTACATAAAAGAACGACATATGTTCTTGTTAAGTAAACCACATATGTCCTAACAATCTCCCCCTTTGACAATCCGTGACAAAACCACAACAAACAAATGATCATATGAGAGAAGTCAAAAAGCACTCAACTCATGCTCATTTGTTGAATACAATAAAATCTATTCTAACAAACTCTTGAAAAACTTTGCAAGATGAGAGTTTATGACAAGTAGACTTTGACAACCTGTATTTCTAAAATACTTTAAACGAAACACATCAAGGCATCTTTGTGTGAAGTAGAAATAATAGATTGCATACAAAAGAAGGAAACATGTGTATAAAGAAAGAAAAGGAACAACACATGTAAAGATAGGTGAATAAAATATACATCATCACATATATATCTAAGATAAGCATCATGTATGTAAAAATGGTCACAAGACCTAGGTACAAGAACAATGTATCTCCTACAAAGAAAGAAAAGAAAAGAAACAAGTAATCCTCACTACAACCCTCAAAAAAACAAACACTCCCCCTAACAAAAAAATCTCCTATACCCTAACTCTCCCCCTAAGAATGACTACTCTCATATCCAAAACTACTCCCCCTTTTTGTCACGAGTGACAAAGGGTAAAAGTATCAAGTAGACATCTCGTCAGAACTAGAAGAGCTAACATCTCCATCCTCATCATCATCGTCGTCGCCGAAACCACCATCAAGTGTCTCGGATGCCTCGAAAGGAGGAGAGGGAGACTCCACAAAACCATCAAGGCGAGCTTGCCATCTAGCAATACGACCAACACTGGTGTTCACCTGATACAACTCAGTAGAAAGTGTATCAAGGCGAGCATCCATGCGTTGAAGCTGCGCCATGATCGCATCCAAAGTCACACCTCCTGCTGAAGTAGAGGGAAAGGTGGTAGAAGGAGCTGAAGGAGTGGGAGGAGCTGCTGAACCGGACCACCTCGAACGAAACTGCGCCTTGCTCCTGTTGGAAAATCTGGTTTTGTATTTCATACAAAACACACAGCGGAAGCAACAAACATGGATCTATTTCATTCATGATTGATAACATGTACAATGTAAATTTCAGAATTTAAGAACAAAATAGCGTACCTTAGTGTGATGAAATTCAAAAAAAAATATTAGAAGTACTTGGGAACACTTTTAATCCTCACTCAAATTTCACTTTACGCCCAAGAAGTGTGGTCTCTCAATCAGTTTTCAAGGGAGAATAATTGAGTGGCTTCACTCACACATACACACTATTTTACAATGATGTCTCTTTTTCTCTAATAAAAAATTACGTATGTTTCTCCCTTTATAACTAACTGATTATCTGATTGGGCTGGCCTATTAGGCCTTTCTAATTGAGTTTTAGTCTATGGCTTGGAGTGGGACCAAAAAGGACTAATAAGACACTAGCTCTAATGGGCCTTAGGCTTTTCTGTCAACTCTTGACAAGTCCAAAGTTACCATTAATTATATTTAATACCACTATATAAATGTAATTGCACTCTAGGCCTTATTAATAAATTATATCCCAAGACTCTAATAATATCATTTGACCCCTCCATGAAATATCCATAGTGAAAAAAGTCATAATAAATTGTCACTTTGTAAACAACTATTTTATCCTTGAGTACCCGGTTTAATCTTTTAGTTATTCACATTTATTGAAATCCAATTTCAATAAATATAAGCTTTAGTAACTCCTTACTAAAGTGGATGCCTTGAATAACAATTTCCCATTAAAGTTATCTCAAGGGGATATTTCGTGCCTATAAAAAGAGATTATGGATTCCATCTTGAGAATATGTATTCCCTCAACACTACGTGTGGTTACCCAACATACTGAGGTTTTGACCGTGAATATTAGATCTCACTCCTGATATCAAAGTAACCTACATTTTATAATCGGGTTCACAACCCGTTTAGGATTAAGAGTTTATGAAATTAGAAGTTGTGAGATTAATTATTCAGGTGACAGTTGTTGATTGAATAATTAATCTTACAGCGATCCAGTTCAATATGTCTTAACTCTTAAGACACATCAACTAGAAGTCTCCACTTCCATGATCAAGACAAATTATCTTAGTTGATGTGTTATAGTCTTCGCAGATAAAATGCCCAATTTCATCACCAACTACGAACTACATTTTGAGTTTACAAGGAACTTGTGATTTACATTTTCTATGACTTTTCACTTGAATCACATACAATGCATCTCATGAACTATGATAATGTCTCATTAGTTCATTTATAAATAGTTTCATATAATTAAACAATTTAATTATTTATAACATGCCAATAAATTGGAATTTAGGGCACAAACCCTAACAATCTCCCACTTGCCCTCAAAAACAATTTATCATATATCCGACACTTATTTTCATTTAGAGTAATTCATAATCACTCTAAGGCAAGGTTTGGAAATAAGTTTCAGCCAGATTTATTGCATAAATTATCTTTTCTACTATATCTCACGTACTCATATCTCTCTAATGAGACAATACTTACGCTTAATGTGCATCTTCACCACCTAGGATGAACACATATCTTGAAGTCCAATTTCATGAATCACAATCAAACTACAAGTCAATATTTGTATAAACATTAACGATCAAATCCTCACTTTAGTGGACAAGCATATAATTCCTCATTCTCCTAAGATATTTGAGTATATGCTTTACTCTCACTAATTAAGTGATCTTAAATTTAATTGATATTTGCTTACCATGCCCACCACAAAATAGATATTTAGCCTAGTATATAGCATAGCATAAAGACTTCCTATTGATATAGAATAAAGAACCATCTTAATATTCTCTTCCTTTTATATGTCTTAGTACTATATTCCTATATAAAGGAACTTTAAACTTAAAAGAAAAGAATCCTAAATCATTCTAAATGATTAGAATGTCATCAACATACATTAAGAAATTTATTATTCTATATAACTTTTACACACATAAGGCCTTTTAATACTTGATCAAAATCAAACAACTCGATTGCATGATCGAAGATGATATTTTATGATTCGAATGCTTGCTTTAGTCCTTAAATGAACTTTAAGCAAATTGCATACTAAACATTACTAGTTCTTTGCTATGAACAAGTCTAGTTACATCATATAGATGTTTTTCTCAAGATTGTTTCTAAATTGATATCCATTGCCATATTTCATCCAAATAAAATATAATGAATAAGAGACTCTAGATAGAGTCAAACTTGAATATTAGTAAAAAAAATATTTTCATAGTCGAACAATTTCTTTCTGAATAAATCTTTTCCCCACTAGTCTTAACTTTGAAAATTTTCACCTTCTAACCTATCAATCTCAGTTTCTTGTAGACCTATTTGAAAACAATAGGCTTAATGTCACTAGGCGCCTCTACAAGTTTTAGACTTTAAATAGAATCAAATTCTATTCACATAACCTTGATCCTGTAATCCATATTCATATCATCTATTGTCTTTACGTAGGACCGAGGATAAAATTCATATCCTTGTGGAATAATTTCAAAAGTTTATCCCAAAAGTATGAATTTATTTGGTAATTGATAATCCTTCCACTACGATATTATACCGGTGTAATAGTTATCTATAGAATAATGTCTTGTGGTGTATTGAATACAACCATCTCATTTCTAAATGTATTTTATAGTTTTCTTACAACAAATTCTGACATTTTTCTTCTAGAACAATCTACCTTTTAAAGAGTCTTATTCCTTCTTTATGTATGCACTGACTTAAAGAAGTCATTAGAACTTCATTCCTTTATGAAAAGGAGCCCTAGATGATATTATCCTCTAAATAGAATTCCTAAACTAAGAATATAACAAAATAATGGTTCTAAAAGCCCATTTTTCACTAATCTTGAATACCATTTAGATTAATAAGATCTAGACATAAGTGTCAAAACATACAATACCAAAGGATGAAACTTTCTCGTTAAAAGTAAAACATGTAAACTTCCATCTCAAAGACAATCATGGACAATGCTTAACTTTACCAAAACGTAAACACTGTCCTTTTGGTTATACTTTTAAGTCTAATTCCTTTTGGCAACTACTAGGGCAACTAGCATGTCCAACTGTTTGGTATTATAATTCTTATTGTTACCACCTTTACCTTTCGGTTTAGACAAAGAATTTGAATTAAATCATATTGATCCTAACCTTAGCTTTTAGGATGTCTTCCATTGTGCAGAACTCACTTATCAATTCAGATAATATAAAAGGAATTTATTTATTTTCAAAAAAATCTGAATTGATCAAATGATTCTAACAAGGACTTATGGATCATATCCATATGAGATTAACATTTAATCTCTATATCCAAGAATTCCAATTCATTTTAAAATTATAAAATATTTTCATAAAATGATATAGAATTAGAACTCCTTAAGCCTTTCTTAGCACTCAATATGATTCATACTAAACATCTCATTTAGACTTAATATAAAGACTAAATCTAGTACTAACTCTTGCATCTCATGCTTTAGTACAGTTGAGATAGAAGCCAATGTAACATTTTAGCATTTCTATGTGTTTGAAAAATACATGTTTGTATCGCATACTAAACATACGCAGCAGAAAAAAAAAATTAACGGATCTACTTCATTCGCAAATGATAACATGTACCATGTAAATTTTAGAATTTGCGAACAAGAAAGCGTACCTTGGTATGGTGAAATTCAAAATAATCTAAATGTAAGTACTTGAGAATACTCTTAAATCTTCACTCCAATTCCATTTGATGCTCAAGATGTGTGGTCTCTTAATCAGTTTCCAAGGAGAGAATAAGAAAATGTCCAACACTTACATACAAACCATTTCATTTCTTGTATGATCTTCATGAAAACCCTCATGAAAAGTCTCTTATCAAAAGGACTTATGAAATTCTGTATATGTCACTCCTTATATATAATTGATTATCTAATTGGGCTAACCTTTTGGGTCATTCCAATTGGGCTCTAGTATGTGGCTTGAAGTGGGAGCAAAAGGGACCAATAAGACACTAGCTCCAATAGGCCTTAAGTTTTTCTATCAACTCTTGATAAGTCCAAAGTTACTATTACCTATATTTAATACCACTATATAAAGATAGTTACACTCTAGGCCTTGTCTATAAATTATATCCCAAGACTTTATTATACATGCAACCCTTTTATTAAAATATTCGTAATAATACAAAGTCATAAATATAGACTGTCACTTTGAAGATTACTACATTTTAATCCTTAAGTACCCAGTTTAATTATTTATGTTATTCATCATATATTTATAAAATTCAATTTCATAAATATATACTTTAGTAACTCCTTACTAAAGTAGTTGGGCCCAATATTTTGAATAGCAAAACTCATTAAACTTATCTCAAGGGAATATTTTATATCTCCGTTAAGAGATTATAAATTCCATCTTGAAAATATATGATCCATCAACACTAAATGCGGCTGCCCAACGTACTAAGGTTTTGACTGTGACTAAAAGATCTCACTCCTGATATATCAAAGCAACCTACATCTCATGATCAGGTCTATTATTCTCTCAAGATTTAGAGTTGATGTAAATAAAAGTCGTGAGATTTATTATTCATTTGACAGTTGTTAGGAGAATAATAAATCTCACAGCGGTCCAGTTCAATATGTCTTAACTTTTAAAACATATCAACATACCAACTAGAAGTCTTCACTTCCATGATCAAGACAAATCATCTTAGTTGATATGTTTGATGGAAATATGGATGTGCGCAGCATAAAACAAACGGATCTACTTCATTCATATAAGTTAACATGTACTATATAAGTTTCAGAATTTAAGAACAAGATAGTGTACCTTGAAGCGGTGAATTTCAAAACCGAAGATCAGAAGCGCTTGGGAACACTTTCAATCTTCACTCCAATTCCACTAACACCCAAGATGTGTGGTCTCTCAATCAATTCCAAATGGAGAAAATGTCAAAGTGCCTAATACTTACATACACCACTTCACAATAATATTCTTACAAAATTCTCTACAAAAAATTATGTATGTTTCTCCCTTTGTGCCTAACCGATTATCTAATTGGGCTAGCCTTTGGGCCTTTCTAATTGGGCTTAAGTGTGTGGCTTGGAGTAAGACCAAAAGGGACCAATAAGACACTAGCTCCAATGGGCCTTGGGCTTTTCTGTCAACTCTTGACAAGTCCAAAGTTACCATTAACTATATTTAATACCAGTATATAAATATAGTTGCACTCTAGGCCTTATTTATAAATTATATCCCAAGACTTTATTGTACATGCAACTTCTTCATAAAATATTCGTAGTAACACAAAGTCATGAATGTAGACTGCCACTTTGTAAATTACTACATCTTATCCTTTAGTACCCGATTTAATCCTTTAAGTTATTCATCATATATTAATGAAATCCAATCTCATAAATATATATACTCTAGTAACTATTTACTAAAGTAGTTAGGCCTAACATTCTGAGTAACAAATCCATTAAACTTATCTCAAGGGAATATTTTGTATCTCCGTTAAGAGACTATGAATCTTATCTTGAAAATATATGTTCCATCAACATTAAATGTGGTTGTCCAACATACTAAGGTTTTGACCGTAACTCTAGATCTCACTCCTGATATATTAAAGCAACCTACACCTTATGATCAAGTCCATTATTCTCTCAGGATTAAGAGTTCATGCAAATATAAGTCATGAGTTTATTATTTATTTGACAGTCGTTAAGAGAATAATAAATCTTACACCGGTCCAGTTCAATATGTTTTAACTCTTAAAACATATTAGCATATCAACTAAAAATCTCCATTTCCATGATCAAGACAAATCATCTTAGTTGATATGTTATCGTTTTCACAAATAAAATGCCCAATTTTATCACCGACTACGAACTAAAATTCTGAGTTTATAAAGAACTTGTGATTTATATCTTCTGTGACTTTTTACATAAATCACATACTATGCATCTCATGGACTATATGATAATGTCTCAATATTCATGTTACTATTATTTTAGATAATAGCAAAACAACTTTATTAAACACAACATTAAGTCATACATAATAAAATACATAGTATCATACAATAGGATTTAAGGACACTAATCCTAACAATATTATAGTCTTCACAGATGAAATGCCCAATTTCATTACCAACTACGAACTAAAATTCTGAGTTTATAAAAAACTTGTGATTTATATCTTTTGTGACTTTTCACATAAATCACATACTATGCATCTCATGGACAAAGATAATGTCTCATTAGTTCATTTATAGATAGTCTCATATAATTAAACAATTTAATTATTTATGACATGCCAATAAATTGGATTTTAGGGCATAAACCCCAACACTATGGAGACTATGACCACATCATAAGCTGTCTTCCACATATGCATTATGTATAGGAAATTATGACAATGTTGAATCGAAACATATTTATCTATTTCAGCTCCTTTAAGCATCTTGTCCAAAATTATTTTTTAGTTAATGTGATTCAATTAAAATAGTAGTTAGAGAACCAAAATTTATGACAACTTCAATTTGAGACTATGAACTTAATTATAAGGACAATATATTTTGCAACCATAACCATATAATATGGAACTTGAAAACCATACTATACCAGGTGCAATGACAACCTAATCCCGCAATTAATATTCCTCAGCATAGAGTGAATACCAGCCACTATGATCAGGCGAGAATTACTCTCATTATCAATGCTATCATGGTAACTCTTACCAACCAAAAATAATTTGCCGCTTTTTCTTTAGCCTTTAAGTAATAACAGCAAGAACTCAGCATAGAGGTTACTATCAAACTTAGTCTAGTGTACACCATTGCCTAGACCCATGTGTAGCTACATAACTCTACCCTTGTAAGGTTTAAGCATGTGGTACCATGATGCAAAACACCCTCCGCATGGAACGCAAGACTCGAGGCCAAGACGAGGTGCTTGCCCCACACCACTATAAACCAGGAAGTTCAATCTTATAGTTCCATGAAATAAACACCTTCCGCATGGAACGCAAGGCTCGAGGCCAAGACGAGATGTTTACCTCACACCACTATGAACCGACAATGGAGGCCGTGAGATCTAACTCTTGAATCTCTCTCCCACTAGAAATTTTAGAACAAGTGGATTGTATTGAAATCATTGTGATCTCATCACAATTTTAACCCTACACATCAAATGTGTTTAATTGTTTAAATTCAATGTGATCTAACTAAGTCACGTCACAATAGCGTAATGAACATTCGCGTAATCACAAAGAAGTTTAACCTTGTAATCCGTGAAGTAAATACCCTCCGCATGGAATGCAAGACTCGAAGTCAAGACAATGTATCTATTCACATAACAATAAACTTAACAAAAGGGTTATTTCAGCACTCCCACTCGTTATTTGGGTTTTTCTTAAATAATTGTGATCCCATCACAACTAATTACCTTGCACTTGTTAAAAACTCTAATCTCATTAGAATCACTAACTAAAATCTAAGTCCTAAACTATTTAAGATTCCTTAAACACTAATGAATCAAAAATTAGTTATATAGAACCCTATCCTTAATTTACTAGATAAAGTATTCTAATCTCATTAGAAACTATATAACTTTAATTAGAATTTTAATCTCATTAAAAACCTCTAATTAAAATAAATTAACGACTATAAATCATATAACAATTTAGGACTAAGAGTTCTATTTAACTAATATCTTTGATCTCATTAGGTCTTTTAGTTAGATAATGATTAATAAATGTCCTTAACTTTTTAAAGACTATAAAATTAATCACATAGCCTTGCTTTTTATCAAAGTTTTAACACTTAGTCAAAAACAAGTGAAAATTCAAAATTCAGTGCCTTCAATCGATCGAACCTATTACTCGATCGATTGAAAAATGAAGAAATTCATCACAAAGGTTCTTCCCCGTTCGATTGATTCTTGATTTCTATTCAATCGATCGAATTAACATTTGATCGGTCGAAAGGAATTCTAGATCGATTGAGACAATGAAGAATTTCATCATAAAGTTTCTACCTAACTCGATCGGTTCTCGATTCCTCTTCGATCAATCGAAAAGTACATTCAATCGATCGAAAGGAATTCTCGATCGATCGAAACTCGCAAAACTAAATTTTTTCAAAATTTTCAAGTAATCATTTTCGCATCTTCATTATTCTTCCATCAAAAACACTTTTTGATTTTATCAATGAAGACTTACATATCAAACTTTAAGGTTTTCAAGATCATTATCAAGAACCCTAATAATGCTAGAGACCCTTGAAAACATAATCCTAATCTCATTAGGAATAAATTTCATGATCTTAGCATTAATAATTATTGTTGACTATAAATATATAAACCAAGGCAAGCAACAAGGCTTCGTTTATCATTCAAAACTTAATATATATAAACATGAACCGAAGCCATGATTTGTACATTAGCACATTAATATATATATATATATATATATATATATATTAATCAATCCATAAAGCTAAGCCTTGAATCCTTGATAACATATAATTATATCAAGCAAGACTAATGATAGTACACGTGATAAGCAATTAAATGCTTGAATAGCCAAGCGGTGCAAATAAGAAACTCAGCACATGACAGTTACATTCAAAAGTCATATAACCTTGGCCATGAAGAATTTGCAAATAAACCGATATATATATATATCAACCATTTTCAAAATAGTAATCTAGCAATAGGACTCAGATTTCCTTTCTTATGATATTATATCAAGCATATAATATCATCAACATATTCTGCACATTAAGCGTGGTGGCTTTATATGCATGTTCTTGATGGCCATCTTATAAGCATGAAACAATTGCCTTGAAAGTCTTGAATCCGTATATTATCTTTTTGTCGTATCAAACTTATGACATACGGATGAACTCAATATCATTAAGAAACCGTTTTTCTTTTATTCTAAAATCTAGTCACATGTTATACAAGCATGAGATGAAAACCTGGCTCTGATACCAATTGTTGGAAAATTTGGTTTTGTATCTCATACAAAACACACAGCGGAAGCAACAAACATGAATCTATTTCATTCATGATTGATAATATGCACAATGTAAATTTCAGAATTTAAGAACAAGGTAGCCTACCTTGGTGCGGTGAAATTCAAAAAAAAATATTACAAGTACTTTGGAACACTTTTAATCTTCACTCCAATTTCACTTTACGCCCAATAAGTGTGGTCTCTCAATCAGTTTTCAAGGGAGAATAATTGAGTGACTTCACTCACACATATACACTATTTTACAATGATGTCTTTCTTTCTCTAATAAAAATTTCTGTATATTTCTACCTTTATAACTAATTGATTACCTAATTGGGCTGGCCTATTGGGCCTTTCCAATTGAGTTTTAGTGTGTGGCTTAGAGTGGGACCAAAAAGGACCAATAAGACACTAGCTCCAACAGACCTTGGGCTTTTCTGTCAACTCTTGACAAGCCCAAAGTTAACATTAATTATATTTAATACCACTATATAAATATAATTACACTCTAGGCCTTACTAATAAATTATATCCCAAGACTCTAATAATATCATTTGACCTCTCCATGAAATATCCATAGTGAACAAAGTCATAATAAACTATCACTTTGTGAACAATTATTTTATCCTTGAGTACCCGATTTAATCTTTTAGTTATTCACATTTATTGAAATCCAATTTCAATAAATATAAGCTTTAGTAACTCCTTACTAAAGTGGGCACCCTGAATAACCATTTCCCATTAAACTTATCTCAAAGAGATATTTTGTGTCTCTATAAAAAGAGATTATGGATTCAATCTTGAGAATATGTGTTCTCTTAACACTACGTATAGTTACCCGACATACTAAGGTTTTGACCGTGAATATTAGATCTCACTCCTGATATATTAAAGTAACCTACATTTCATGATCGGGTTCACTACCCTCTCAGGATTAAAAGTCTATGAAATTAGAAGTCGTGAGATTAATTATTCAGGTAACAGTTGTTGATTGAATAATTAATCTTACAGTGATCCAGTTCAATATGTCTTAACTCTTAAGACACATCAACACATCAATTAGAAGTCTCCACTTCCATAATCAAGACAAATCATCTTAGTTGATGTGTTATAGTCTTTGCAGATGAAACGCCCAATTTCGTCACCGACTACGATCTACATTTTGAGTTTACAAGGAACTTGTGATTTACATCTTCTGTGACTTTTCACATAAATCACATACAATGCATCTCATGGACTATGATAATGTCCCATTAGTTCATTTATATATAGTTTCATATAATTAAACAATTTAATTATTTATAACATGTAAATAAATTGGATTTTAGGGCACAAACCCTAACAATACCCAATTGGACTTGTTTCAAGTACCTTTACAACAAGTGGATACAAGTAAAGGAATGCCAATACCTTCTACCAACCTACAGTTGAACCCTTACCCCAATACATAATTGGAGTTATTCTGTAATGACAATCTCTCCTTTTGATGCACGACTCCCAGTACGTAACTAACTAATCTAATACGTGAATCCCAGTACGCGACTTCAATCACCAACTTGAGAAAGATGTTGGCTGCAAAGTTCTTCAGTTCATCCTTACAATGAAGAACAAGAAGATGATTGGTTACAAAACCCTACAGTGCACAAACACAGCAGCTTCTTCACAAAAGAGATGAACTAGGGCAAACGTTGTCTTCGGTCATAAAAAGCTTTTTCAACTTGCGCTTTCTACTGTGTGTAACCAGATACAGCCCTTAAAATAATCCTTTTACATGTCTAGGATTGTGAGAAAAGAATGCCCAAAGACATATCCACAAATTGGAATCAAAACAGATCTGAAATTCAGTTTTTCTTAAATCTCGACAAATAGGGGTGACGAGAAGCTGTCGAGCAGCTGCCAAGCCACGGGGCTGGAACAACTTCTTAAGCTCGATAGATGCTAGCAGTCGAGATTTAATGATAGGCACTTCTTCAGCTTGTTTCTTGGATAGACTTGCATGGATTTAACACTTGATCTTGAAACCTTGTTTCTTGAAGTATTAAAAACATCCTAGATCTACTCAAATACAAGCAAAATGCGTTTTGTCAAAGGATTAGCCAATTACATAAAAGAACGACATATGTTCTTAACAATGGAATCACATATGTCCTAACATAAGTATTCATGCTCCAAACTTGCTCTTGCTCTTCAAATCTCCCAAGCTTATTGTGATGGAGAAGTCAGTTCAAGCTCACAGTATTCTATGATTCAAAGCCTCCAGACCTTGTGCAGATTAGTCATTCATCTTTATCACATGAGAAATGGAACTCATTAGCCCTCAATCTCTTGATAGAATTCCTTGGAATTCTCAAATTTCCTAATTTCATAATTGTTCAAAACAATGATAAGGAGTGATTAAAAGATTGGTAATTTTTTTCAAATGTTAGCATCTTCATTGGCTACTCTTCAAGTTATTGCTAATCAATTTGGGAATTAAACCCACATAATGGCATGCTTGTTTTTGACTTCACATTCTTTGAAAGGAATGAAAATTCAATTAAACATTTATGTTTACATGTGTCCAAGAAAACATCATCAATAAGTTGGTGGCTCTTTGGAAATGTTCTTGTGACAAATCTTCACAATAAGCTTTTTTCAACTACTAAACAAATTAAAAAGATAATGACATATAGGGAACCATACAAATGAGTGTTTTTCACATAAAAGAAAAAGAGGGCAGACGAGTGAAAAAAACACCAATTATGACTTCAAAAAAACAAAACAAAAATAAATAAATAAATAAAAGTTATTGATAGGCCAAGAATGTATTGACCCCTTGTGATGAATTAGTCCTCTCTGGATAGTGGTTGTTCCAGGCACATGACAGGAAATAAAGTTTTATTCAAGACACTCTTTGAAGGAAAGATTGGAGCAGTCATGTTTGGAGATGGAAGCAAATCTGTGATCAGAGACATTGAAGACATTTAGCATGGTAAATTTAATGAAACTAATCCCAATACATAGCATAGCCTAACAAATGCAAATTTGCAAATTTCTTTTCCCAAAGTATTTATTCCATGTAAAATGACATAGAATTAACAAGAAAATATTAAATTCCAATAAAGTATGAAAACAAAGGCATTTGACAAATTTATTATTTTCAAGGAAAACATTTTATTTTGGCACAAAATGAGATTGAAAATGCGTTTTTGTGGCCTAAAGGGCCTTTGTGCTATTTTTTGAATTTTTAGGGGTCAAAAATATAATTTTGAAGAGTTTTGGGGTCAAAACTTTCAATTTAAAGTGAGGGGTCAAATTTTAATTTTTGAAGTGTTTAGGGTTGAAATTGCAATTTGTAAAAGGTGGGCTGATGGATAATTTCAGATTGGCCTGAAAACTTTGTTGGTAGGCTAGCTAAAATGGAGACCTAAGTAGTTGATGGGCCTCAAGGTACTGGGTTGTTTCAAGAGAGTGGGCTAAGGTTCTAAAATGGGTTAGACTAAGCTTAGAGTTAGGCTTGGATAATTAAATGTCTCTAATTTTTATAATATGTTACGTAGAAAATTAAATTACACAGAATTTCATAATTTTAAATTTAACATCAAAATTAATTAACTGACATTATTAAATTTCAACTAAAACTATGAAATCCTTTAATTTATGGCTATATTTAAAATAAAATAAAACTATGAAATCCTTTAATTTTGGGGTTGAAAATGTTATTTCAATAAAATTGTGCGGTCAAATTATAAATTTGGATTAGGGTCAATGCTAAATTTTGCCTTAAACATATAGATCTGGTACAATTCGCTTTCTGTTTTTTTACCCTGGAAGATCAGATATTAGAGATTCGTTCTTAGGCTGCAGGATAGTTCGAATTTGGGCTCATTGCAAAACATAAAAGTGGGTGTGAGGTTAATAGAGGAGTGGGCATATACTTGTTTTAAATTATTAGGCTTTGTTTACGAATTGGACGAAGTCTGATCTGATCCAACCTTATCTTAATTCTCAATCCGTATCTATCCCATGTCGGTGGCTCTTCCTTTGCTTTCTCTGGTTGATCCATTCTCTAACTCGCACCCTCACTCTCTCGACCTCCCACAATGGCATAACCCCGTGACCGAAGCTCTAAGCCGTAGCTCTCTCTCTCTAAACCAAAAATTACGACCACCGCGAGCCACCACCAGTGGCTATCTTGGGTCTGTCTCTATTTTCCGTTTTCTATTTCCTCTCTTCTTTTCTCTTATTTTCTTTTTATTTTTCTGTTGCTCTTTGGTTTATGAAAGTTCCCCGTCTTATAAATTGCCTGTTTGTGGGTTTAGGGATCTAATTTTCTTTTTGGGGTTTAAGGATTTGGAAAAAAAAAAAAAAAAAATTGATTTGGGTTTGGGGGTTTGAAAAGGGGATTTGGATTTTAGTGTGGTTGTTGGTGGGTGCGATTTGATTTGAGGTGATGGGATTATGGGTTGTGCTGTGGTTGTTTGTATGTGTGTTTGATTTGTGCAAGCATGCTCTGTTTGTATGCAATCGGTGCTCACTGTGTGTGAGAACACAGAACAGTAATAGGTGTTGCCGTGTGTGTCTGTGTTCATGTGTACACTTGAGCTACTATAAACATGTGAGCATGTATTCTAAAAATAAAAGCATAGCTTGAAAATGGACTAGGAAGTAGATGGTACCCATTTTATCTTGCTATTTGTTATTGCTTTCCTTCTCACTGCTTGCTTTTCCTTTTGACACTGCTTCCTCCCTTCTCTCTTTGTCTCTCTGTTTCTTTGATTCTTGTTGGTTGCTGTTGTATGTGCTTGTTGTGGTTGTTCTTGTCACTGCTGCTGTTGTGGGTTGTAGTTGTTGGGAAATGGCAAAAAGGAGGGACCTTTGCTGGGTTTTTTGGCCTGATGCCTGATGGTAGAAAGGAAGGAGCTTTCTATGTTTTGGCTCTGTTTTTGGGGTTTTGGAGGTTGGGGAGCTTGTTGTGTTTGTAGTTTCAGTTTGATGTAAAAAGGATGGATTTTTCTGTGGGTTTGAGTTTTTGAAAGAAATGAGGGTGCTTTTGGTGACAGTGAGTTTCTGCTAGGTTTTGGGCCTCTAATCTCTCTCTCTCGGAAACTGTAAAAACTTCCTCTCTCTCCCACGCCTACTTTTACTCATTCTCTCACCGGATTGTGCTGCTGACACAGGCATCCCTAACATTTCCAAATCCAGCTACGGGCCTATGTCTTTGATTCAGATACCTCTTCACCATGCCCGAAGGTTCCAAGCACCTATTTTGTCTCGGATTCTGTCAACTATGGGAAACGGTTAGAGCGGCTTTGAGAGAAATTCTGTTCAGTTTTCACCTGTAAGTTTTTCCAATGATATTTTTATTTTAGTTTTTTCATATTGTGAAACCATATGAATACCTTTCTCATTGACCAGGGAGAAATTTTTGTGGTTGATTTGAGTTGAGGTCATTGATTTGAATGGCTTTAGGGCTGCCTTCAGAGAGAGGTGCGATGGTGTTTAATAGATGCAGTCACTTGGGTGGTTATTTTTGTTGATCCTTGCCGAAAAAAAAAAAAAAAAATTCCAATTCTTAACCAATTTTCTTGACCATTTTTTATAATTTTGAAAATAAAAATTCTGATATTTATAGAAATGGTGTGAAGGTTTGATCAAGAACTACAACTTAATGAATTGTGCCTTATATAGTATGGTCAATCTTACTAAAGTCGGTATATTCCTTTCCCAGATACTCAAAAATTATAAAAATATGAACAATGATGTTGTTGGTGTTTGGATAATGTCATTAGCCTATTGCAAAGATGGTAACTAAAATCACCTCCTATACAGTTGTACCCCAAATCTGGTGTGGTAGAGTAACTACTGGCTCTGTTTTATTTTTATTTTTTTCTTCTTGTTGTTGCTGTTGTTGTGTCTCAATATTGGTGGGTTGCCTTAACATCTTCTTTGCATTTTAGAATGCACCCCTGCTCTATGACAGATTTTTTTACTAAACCTTCAACATTAGCCATTTCATTAAAGTTTAAGGTTGGATAATGCAACCCTTTTGTGTGGTTGCTGAGAAGAGGAAAAGGTAGTAGGAGAGTTTTTTATTTTTAAATTGTTTTCTCTAATTCTTTAATTGAAATTGATTTTGTTGGTCAAATGGTATCGTTCACGCATTATTTGAGCATCCAAATTATTATGGAAATGGGTTGCCTTTGTAGGAAATTTGAAGCTCTTTGTACAGAAATGAAGAAGAGAAATGCACATTTTAAATGTGATGCTTTATGTGTCTTGACAGTGAAATAAAACCCATCATAAAGACTTTTTTTAATTATTTAATTTTAATTGTGAACATGTGGATGCAATTAATTATTATTCAGCAGCAAAAATGATTGAATAAATTGGAATATTAGTTATGTCTTGGCAAATCACAAGCTTGCTGCCAACCTTGGAACTTTAAAATCTTTATTTGTTGTTCTACCAACTTTAGAGATATTGTGCTCATCATTTCTTTCCTAAGAGCAACCACTCTAGATAAGTTAAAGTTTTCTAAAATAAAAGAAAGTACAATTTTTACACGTTTTATGCAAAAAAACACCCACATCAGTGGTGTATAAATAGGCAAAAATGTGGAAATCCATACACGAGTTACAGTATTCGTGTAAATATACACGGGTACTGTAGCCCGTCCATTTATTATTTTATTCTTTTCCCGTTCGCTCCATTTTTTCTTTCTTCTCCGTGCTCAACAAACTTAGTAACATCCACAGAGATACTCAGTAACAAACTCAGACGTACTTGCTCCAAAAAAAAAAACACACACACACACAGATACACAAACACACCCACACACAAACAAGCCCACATGGACAAACAACAAAGAGATAGATCGATGCTTGATCGGAGTTGGGTCTTGCCTGATCGAAGCTTGATCGGAGCCTGATCGGTGCTAGGGAGATCGGTGCTTGTGGATCGGAGCAGTGGATTGGAGTTGCGGATCGGTGTTGTGGATCGGAGCTGGGGATCGGTGTTGTAGATCGGCGGAGTTGGGGATCGGAGCTGCGGATCGGTGTTGTGGATCGGAGGTGTAGGGAGAGTTGATCTGGAAAATGGAGAGAGAGAGAGAGAGAGAGAGAGAGAGAGAGAGCAAAATTAGAAAAAATGGGTACAGAGAGTGCGCGCGCGTATAGGGTAGTTAAAGAGAAATAATAAAAAATTTAAGAAAATTAATTATTTAATTAAAAGATGTGGTAGAATAGATGAACTGATGTGAGTGTTTTGTAAAAATGAATGTGTAAAATAGAAAAAGTAGGTTTTTAGTGTAAAATAGATGTGTAAAATAAACGAACTGATGTGGTTACTCTAAGAGCTTTCTCATCAACAATTGTAAATTTTAGCATTTATAATTTCAAAACACTACTTTTACAATTTTATCACCTCATTTTATAATATACCAAACATCAAACATTCTATTTTTTTTACAACTTCATTTAAATATTCTTTCTTTAATATTTTTATTCATTTTTTTAATTATATCTCACTCTCTCTCTCTTTAAAGAAAGCGGGCCCCACCTGAATAAAAAATATATATATAAGTTTTACATTTTATGAACAATACGGTCTCAAATTTGAGATTGCATTGTTCATTAATACTAAATATTATGGTATTTAAAACATTTGATAAAAGTAGTTTTTTAGAGTTTGGTATGTCAAATGCCAAATATTTAGCATTTGACACACTTAATGAGAATGCTCTAAGAAAGCAAGTTGCTTTGAGCAATTTAAATTTATCGAAAATAGTTGGCTTCATATCATAACATCTTTTCGTTGGTTCTTTGTGGAGGAATTTAGATTTCCCAAAGAACTAATTTTGTTGTCTTTTATAAGATTATAATGTGATAATCTTCTTGACAAGATGTTTAATTGTCCAAGTGATCCTATGCAATGTTTTCTGAAAAAGGATTCTAGCCTACTCTTGCAAATGTCTTGTGAAGAGAAAGATCTAATGGGGTGCCCACTTATAATCAAGAGGAGAAATTTATACATATTGATGAGGTTTGCTGAAATTCAAATTCTTCATTTTGATGTCATTGTGAATTGGAATGTATGAAATATGTATCTTCCTTTTTCAAAAGTGTATATTACCCCTATAATGAAATGAATTTGTTTTCTATATCTATCTATATATGAAACGAGCGAATGACCATGGTTATAATAGCAGAGTCCAAATCCTCTGTCTCACTTTTCCTGCTCCACTATATACTCCACTAATAAATACTTACCACGTGTCCACCTAATTAATTAAATACTACTATTAATTAATAACGGTAGCATTAATAAGTCAATAACGATAGTATTTAATTAATTAGCTGAAGATGTGGTAAGTTTTTATTGGTGGAGTATAGAGTGGAGTAGGAAAAGTGGGACAGAAGATTTGGACTCACAATAGCAAAGCTACAGTACTTTGTTTTAGTCAAGTATTGTCCATCTTGGTAGCCAAAACAGTGAGTTTTTTGTGAGGAAAAGCAAAGCTGTTTCAAGGGAAGAGACTAAAACAAATCTTGAGGAGGGAGAGTGTGAGAGGTGGAGAGGGAAAGTTTGGGATGGAGGCGAAGGGAGCCAAGAGTTCTTACCTGCTTGCTGCCAACCTTGAAACTTTAAAAACTTTATTTGTTGTTCTACCAACTTTATAGATGTTATGCTTATAATTTTTTTCTTGAGAAAGCAAGTTGCTTTGAGCAATGTAAATTTATCGAAAATAGTTGGCTTTATATCATAACATCTTTTGGTTGGTTCTTTGTGGACGAATTTAAATTCTCTAAATAACTAATTTTGTTGTTTCTTTTATTAGATTGTAATGTGATAATCTTCCTGACAAGATGTTTAATTGCCCAAGTGATCTTATACATTGTTTGCCAAAAAAGGATGCTAGGCTACTCTTACAAATTGTTAAGAATGCTATAAGCATATGGATGATAATTGTTGTATTAAAATTTAGTTAGTTAGTTACAATTTCAAGTATGTTAATTACATTTAGCATATGTTGAAATTATTAATGCACATGAGGAATAATAGAACCAATAGGATGAAGCCATGTAGGCTTATGAGATTAGGGCTAGTCTCTCATAAATATATGATTGTAATCTAATATGAGATATCAATTGAAAAATAAACCAATTTCTTAGTGCATTAGTATATCTCTCTCTCTTTCTCTATAAAGGGTGACTATCTCGAATTAAATCAATTTTCTACAATTCTCATCAATTCCCCTATAATTCCTATCTATTCTCATTAGAAACCATTGGATTCCTAACTCAAATGTCGTGTGAAGAGAAAGATATAATGGGGTGCCCACTTATAATCAAGAGGAGAAGTTTATACATATTGATGAGGCTTGTTGAAATTCAAATTCTTCAATTCGATGTCATTTTGAATTGGAATGTATCAAACATGTGTTTTCCTTTTTCAAAAGTGTATATTACCCTTATAATGAAATGAATTTGTCTTCTATATCTATCTGTATATAAAAAGAGCGAATGACCATAGCTACAATAGCGAAGCTTCAGTACTTTGGTAGCCAAAACGGTGAGTATTGAAATTACTTTTCCAGGCCCTTAAGATAATTGAAATTTACTATTTTGGTTGGGAAAGTAATAGGATTTAAAGCTGCTCACTCTTAGTGTTTTACGATAGTTAATCGCACCATCAGAGCACACTCCTATAATTATTGCTCTTGCATGATGGGCTTGTTTTGCTGAATTTTTTGTGTAGTTTTGAGCATAGTTGTCAAAATCCTGATCTGGATCCTACAATCCTACAATTTTACGATCCCACTTGTCCAAAACGATCTAGATATTTCAAGGATCTTTCAATCGTTTAGGATTGGTAGGATCATTCGATTCTGACAATCCCAAACGATATTAGTTTTTTGTAATCTTCTTTAACTTAACAGAAGTCTTAATTGGACCTAAATAAAAAATAAAATTTCAATAGACTAAGTTTTTCCACTATAATGTAGAGGGGTGTAAGTTAGATCCAAATAAAAAATATTCTAATAGAGTGTCACATTTTGAGGTTTTTGGCCTCTTTAAATGATGTTTACAAATTGATGTAGTGATGTATGGTAATTATATCAATGAATATATAATTTATGTGATTATTTAATATATTAATGTGTATTTTTTGTTTTTTCCTCAAATAATGTAGGATCTTACGATCCACAATCCGATTCTACAATCTACGATCTCACCTGCCTCCCACCATCCTACGTAAGATCCTGATTTTGATAACATTGGTTTTGAGAGATACTTATATGATGATATGTGTTTGATTTTACATTTATGTAATTCAATAAAGTAGTTTAGGTGACCTCACGATTGATGGTTTGATTTGCAAGGTGGAACATTTGATACATGGTCACAAACAGAACCACCATCTGGCCTTCGTTGCTAATCTGAGTGGCTGCAAATTTTGTATTTGTATTCACATGTTTGAGAGTTGAGTTATTGGCTTCAGAATTGACTATATAATATGCTTATGGGTGTTAGTGGATGCTAAATTGGAAAAAAAAATCTTAAGGTTTTGCATACCCTTCCAAGTAGTTGCATATCTATGTTTAATCTCTATGTGGTTGAATGCCTTGCTGATCAATTTGCTCAAAATTTTATGAATTTTGGTTAACCATTTGTGGCAACTCATCCTTTGGAGATAACAAAGGGGATTATAAATTATAGTTCTTGGTAATCATCTTAGCCATTTTCCTTATTTGTTATTTTTGAATAATTCATCAATATTTTATATTTAGGTTGTTTTATCTATTGAATACATGGTTGATGCTTCTTATTGTATAGTTTATGCTCAGGAATTTTTATTTTTCCTTGGAGGGAAATGCACTTAAGGCCATTGAGCTGACATATCAGTGTAGACACCCTATTTTACAGCTTGCATTTAACCAACATGTAGATTTTCAGATTTGTGATATAAAACAAATTTTGATTCTCTAACAATCATAATGATATGTCACGGGCTTTGATCGGACCACCTGATCAAAAGTTATCATACAAAAAAAATTTCAATGATCATTGCTCACATACACAATGGGCCTGATCACGTCTTATTTTAAACACTTTAATTTTAATTGGTTCTCGCAAGAATTAATTTAAAATTAATAAAGTGTGATTTTTTATTAGATTTCATGTTACTTCATCTTTTTAAGAAATAATTAAAAAAATGTTTTCCTTTGTGGCATTTTATCTGCTTTTTTAAAAAATAAAATAATTTTGGAGAGAGAAAAAGATATGATCCATGAAAAAAATTTTTAAAAAAAAAGCTAAAAAAAAACGTTATTATTCTCAAAAGCACCTTGAATCACATTTTAGGCCAGAACAACGTTGAAATTTGATTTTCTTAATTTCTGGAAAAGTTGTAGAGAATTGAATTTCCTTTCAAAACTTCTCCCTAGCTCTTTGATTGATCACTTCTCCTTTTAATTTATGCTCTATGCTGGTAAGTAGTTAATTATGTTATTTAAGTTTCTGCACAACTTTCTCTTGAATGCTTAGATGAACATATCTAGGTAGTTGTTTTACGTTTTTAAATACTTAAATGAACATGTCTAAGTATTTTGATTTTCTCTAGAATAACATGTCTAAGAGATTTTTCTTTACTTTTTTTTTTTTCATAATTGTTCGGATGATCAAATATGCTTAAATGTTTTGTTTTTCTCTTTGCAATTGTGTGGATGAGAAAAAGCATAACAATTCTCTGTACATGCTTCGATGAATACTTTTAAGTTATTATTTGTTTTTTTTATCATGCTTAGATGAACATGTTTAGGCTAGGAATTCTTTGTTTACATTAATTTCTTGAATGAACATGCCATTACTTCATGCTTTCTTTACATTTACATTGTTATCTACAAATTTCACTTTTTGTTTCTCTTTATGTTAAATTCTCCAACACATATTTGTTTGCAATTCTTACAAATCAACATGTTTATATGATATATTGTTTGTATTTGTTTGACATGACATGATATTGGCCACTTTAACCTAGGAGACTGGTTTTATCGGGCGAGATGGGTGCTTAATCCCCTTCTCATCTCGTAAATTAGCCTCCACACCAAGATCAATGGTTCTAGACTAGGCTCTTGTATATGCAATTTTACATTTTTTAGAATATAACTAGGAAACAAAACAATGTAATTTACTTTCTTAGATTGTATCTAGGACTTAAAAAGCATTGTAAATTTTGTTACAAAACTAATGTAAATCGTCATATATATTAATACAACAGAAGCATTTTTTTTATAGTGAAGACTTTCTTATTTTTTTCATTTAAATTAAATATGTGGTGACTCCATGTAGAACCCTCGATCTAGGGGGGAGTACATTTTATAGTGAACTCGACATTTTGAGCATCACGATCCAATTCGTTCATGTGGATTAGGCCCAGATTGAGAAAAAATTGGTGGGCTGAGATCACAGTCGCGCACAATCAACTGGCACATGACTTGTTGGAGAAGAGTGAGGAGTTGTCTGCTCTAGAAAATGGTATGCAGAGCAACAACAATATTTGCTAGAGTGTGAGTTTATAAATTATTGTTTCCTTGTCGGCATAGAAGCTCTGTAGTTTGCTCAGACCAAGTTGACTTCTTTTGGGGAATTTGCAAAAATGCTTTCAAAAACTTTAGGTATGTTTCTTCCTAAGCAATTTTTTATAGGCATTTCTACGACATTTATTTGGTTTTTCATTAGAATGAAGAACAGTTTGTTATTGCAATAGGAATTTATGGCCTGCTTGCATATGAGGGGCTGAATAAATTCCCAATGTTTCATATGCTTAGCTTGGAGTACTAGCAGATAGTTGTCAAAACTTTAAATTGGCATTCTTGGTAATAATATATACATGCTAGTTAAATAGAAAAACCAAAAGATAATTATATATACATCTTTGTTGAGCTTCCTTGAGCTATGAAACTGAAGCTCTCTATCTCTCCATAGAACAATCACATAGACGACATGTAAGTATTTATAATTGATTATTCATTTCCTTGTTCAACTTCTAGCTGTTGAGGTGAAATTAAGTTGGATGATACAATTGGATTCATTTGCCTATAACTTAGCCGATGGGATAGAGTTGCATGCTTAGTGTGTGTTTGGCAAAAATTATGAAACCAGTTTATTTTATTATTCAGCTTATTTTTGCTACTATTCATGATCCCAACTGCACTTTTTGGTACTATTCATAAGCTTCACTATACTATCTCAGCTAACTTTTACCTTTATCTATGTGGAGAGCCTTTTGTGATTTTGGGCTAGATTGCCTCCTACTGTACTATAGCCCAAGCGTTCTGGATAGGAAAGTTGAGAACGGTTCAATTACAACCCACCTTGGGTCCGCTTGTGCACAAACTATGCCCCCTTTTTTTGAAACTTTGGTCACATGTCCATGGTAAGCGAAACTGTTATAGATTGGTCATGGCAGACAAGTACAGTAGGACAATAATAAAGGAAATAGGTTTCTAGTTAGATGAAATAAATAAGGAATCCTTAAGAAGAAAGAATGATACAGCAATAAGAAACACGAGAGAAGCCAACTACTCCACTAATTGACAAAGAGTAGCCATGAGAAAATCAAAAAACACGAGAGAGAGAGAGAGAGAGAGAGAGAGAGAGAGAGAGAGAGGAAAAAACGCAGCAATAAGAGGAAATTTGTGAAAATGTAGGGAAGTAAGAGAATGAGAGAAGCAAATGATAAAATTGAGGATTTCTATTTGGTTTTGGTATTTCAAGATTTCTTTCTCTTTTCCTCCCAACTACTTGTGAGTCCTGACAGAGCATATAGGGGAGAAAGAAAAGCTTGGAACTCATTTCTATGGTCAAATCTAACTTTAAGTTGTTAGGAGAAAAATTGCATCAATCAAAAGGAACTATACGTATCTAGAAGGAACAATGATAAATCTTTTTAGGCCTAAGAGCCATAGAAACAATCATTAAAAAGAAAGGTCAATTGGGCTCTCTTTGAATCAAATTCGGATTTGTGAATAATAGATGATAAGACCAAATTCCAACCCAAAAAAAGGGACCAAATTCTAGCCCAAAAAAAGGGATTGCATTCCAACCCAAATTGTAAAGATTTAAGTGCTTAAATTTGAATCAATTTCAGCCTTCATAGCTTCTTGCCATTTAGGGTCTTTCATAGCTTGGAAATAAGACTCAGGTTCTTTATGAGTGGACAAAGTGATAGAAAAGGCTTTATGGGAAGAAGAAAGATGATTATAGGAAATGGTAGATGAGAGAGGATAGAGCTTACCAGCACAAAAAGATGTGGAATCATTTGAAAGGGTGAGGGTAGTTGAAGCTGATGGCGATGTAGCAGTAGCCAAATAGCAGTGATAATCTTGCAAGTAAGAAGGATTTCTAGATTGGGAACAATTCCAGGAAGAATTTCAGGTTCTTCAAACACAGGAAATTGGTCAGGTGGAACAGCAATAGGGTCAAAATTCTCTACTGGAGGTTCTGCAGAAGTGAATTCTGCAAATTCTGATGGATTGGGTTATGAAAAAATAGGTTGGGGAGGAAAAAGAGCAGAGCTAACAGGCTTGTTTGACTTAGGCAATCGATGCTTAAAGGGAAATGTAGACTCATGAAAAACAACATCCATTGAAACAAAGCAAGACTTAGTTGCTAAATCATAAAGCTTTTATCCTTTGAAACCATATGGATATCCTAAAAAAATACAAGCCTTAGCTCTAGGACCAAATTTTGTTCCATGTCTAGAATGAGTAGAGGCATAGCATAAGCAACCGAGCACCCTTAAATGAGAATATAAGGGAGAATAGCCTCAGAGTTTCTCAAAGGGTGTCTTATTACCAAACAGAGGACTAAGTGCTCTATTAGTAAGATATGTAGTAGTAAGTATGCAATCTCCACAAAATTTTAAAGGTAGATTAGCTTGGAATCTAAGGGATCTAGCTACATTGAGAAGATGTTGATGTTTTCTCTCAACTATGGAGTTCTATTGTGGTGTTTCAACAAAAGATAGTTGATGAATTACACCTTTAGAAGAAAAGAAAGATTGTAAAGCAACTTCAGGTCTATTGTCAGACCTTAGGACCTTGATGGAAGCATTGAACTGAGTTGCAAGTTGCAACCATATTAAAAAAAGAGAGAATTAAGGATGGTTTCTTAGATTTGTGTTTCATGAGATACACCTAAGTGCATTTGCTGTAGTCATCCGCAATTGTGAGAAAATTCTTAGAACCACTTAAAGAAGGAACTGAAGAAAGGCCCCAAATATCAGTGTGAATTAAATCAAATGTACAAAGAGTAGTATGAGTAGAAATAGGAAAGAGCAATCTCTTTTGCTTAGCAATAGGACAAATTGATAGGCCAAAATCATATTGACCCCTTGTGATGGATTAATTGATTAATTAGCCAAGTTTATTAATTAATCAAATTAACATGCAAACGCGTGGTAGCACAAAAAAATCACCAATAAACTAAAGTATGCAGTGGAAAATAAATGACACGGTGATTTGTTTACGAATGGGGAAAACCTACACAGTAAAAACCCCACCGGGTGATTTTAAGGTCACCACTCCTGAAATTCCACTATGATCACAATAAGCGGTTACAAGTAAAGGAATCCCAAGTACCTTACCAACCTACAGTTGAACCCTTACCCCAATACCCAATTAGACTTGTTCTATAGTGACAATTTCTTCTTTTGATGCACGGCTCCCAAGTACGTGACTAACCAATTGCGCGAATCCCAGTACGCGACTTCAATCACCAACTAGAGAAGATTTGTTGGCTGCAAAGTTCTTCAATTCATCCACACGATGAAGATCAAGAAGATGCTTGGTTACAAAACCCTATAGTGCAAAGACACAACAACTTCTTTACAAGAGAGATGAACTAGGGCAAGAACTTCGTCTCAAGTTACAATTTGCATGAACAAGGAATTCTCAATGCTTGTGCAACTTACCACACTTTGACGGCCCTTAAAATAATCCTTTTATATGTCTAGGGTTAGGAGAAAAGAAGTCCCAAAGACATATCCACGGATTGGAATCAAAACAGAACTAGAAATCTGTTTTTCTTAAATCTCGACAGCTATAGGTGTCAAGGTGCTGTCGAGTAGCTGTCGAGCCTCGGGGCTAGAACAGCTTCTTAAAGCTCGATAGATGCAGCTGTCGATCTTTAATGAAAATCACTTCTCAACTTGTTTCTTGGACAGACTTGCATGGCTTTAACACTTGATCTTGAAACCTTGTTTCTTAAAGCGTTAACCTCATCCTAAATCTACCCAATTATAAGTAAAGTGCGTTTTGACAAAGGATTAGCCAATTACATAAATAATGAATGACATATGTTCTAAACAAGTGAAACACATATGTCCTAACGCATATAAAACTTTAATCTTTATTGCAAGAAGAAATTGTAGGTACAGTTGCTTTCAACAAAGACATTCCTTATGAAGAAAGATGACAAAGTCTATAATGCCATAGATTGGTATTATCAAGTACAATTGCCTTATTAAAATAAATCTCTTGATTTGTGTCGAAAAAATCAATATTTTTGTTCAAATTCAAGCTTGGAATGTCTACTTTTTAAAGCATTCAGACCACGTCTAAGAATTTCTTACTGTTCAAAAGATATTGTCAAAAAGGTAACTAAAGGTCACTTTTCAACACATTTTCAAAGCGATCAAATCTCATGAATAACTAGCCACACACGTATTTTTCATCCAAAGTTTGATTTTGTGTGGATAGATCTCGTGATATAGGAAAATAATTTTAAAACCAAATTCATCAACGGAACATTATACTTCCATTTTTACGTTATTCTATTAGCACTTCGTTGGAATTCGAATTTCGAGTCACTTGATGGGCCACATTCAAACAACAATAACTCTCTTGATTTGTGTTGAAAAAATTCAAAATTTGTGTTCAAATTCAAGCTTGGAATGTCTACTTTCTAAAACATTGAGACTGCATCTAAGAATTCCTTACCATTCAAAAGTCTTTGTCAAAAAGGTGAACAAAGGTCACTTTTCAACACATTTTCAAAGTGATTAAGTCTCGTGAATAACTAACCACTAACGTATTTTTACCCAAAATTTGATTTCGTGTGGATTGTGATATAGGAAAAATATTTTTAAACCAAATCGTCAACGAAATGTTATACTTCCATTTTTACGCTATTCTATCGGCACTTAGTTGGAATCCGAATTTCGGGTCACTCGATGGGCCATATTCAAACAACAATAAATCTCTTGATTTGTGTTAGAAAAATTCAAAATTTTAATTTAAATTCAAGCTTGGAATGTCTACTTTCTAAAACATTGAGACCGTGTCTAAGAAATCCTTACTGTTCAAAATTTATTCTAAAAAAGGTGACCAAAGGTCACTTTTCAACACATTTTCGAATCGATTAAGTCTCATGAATAACTAGCCACACACATATTTTTTACCCACTTAAATTTCATTCACATTTCAAAGAATTATTGAATTTCACTGATATTCGGACTTTATACCCTAAACCACAAAAACCCTATACCCTAAACCCCCAAAAACCCTATACCCTAAACCCCCCAAAACCCTAAACTCAAAAACCCTAAATCCAAAATCCCCAAAAATAGGGAGTGTTTGGTAAGGTATTTTAAATAACCTTAAAAACCCAAAACCCAAAACTCTATTTTGGGTTCATACTTTTTGGTGTTGTATTTTTTAGTTCCCCATCACAAGTAGTCTCTTTCTTACTACAATAAAATTAGAGAATAAATTATATATATTCAGTATAAATTAGAAATGAGTTTTGATTATCATAATAATCTCTTTCAAGAGAATGAATAATTTGAATAATTTCTTTAAATGCAAATTATACATACATACATACATATATTTATTAATTTTGCTTAAATGTATAATCAACCTCATGCAGTTCATTTAAAAGTGTCCGGGGCATTTTTGGATTGCCCATAATGATGTTTGGGAAACAAAGACCGAGACTTAACTTTAGGCTTAAAATATGGCCCAAAGGCTGTCAATGAAGTGTGAAAGACCCATTTGCTCAAGGTCCAGGTTGCATCCAACAAAAATTAAAATAAGGGCCCAAAAATACCTCCTGCAAAGATAAGCTAGCGCAAAGTATGACCCACCATAATAAGTGCTTAAATAATAGTCCAACAATAAAAAAGAGAGGCATCCAATGGTAGATGTCTGGAAAATTGATAAATGTATTCACATAATAAAAATTATGCATTTCCTCCGTAATCGGTTAATATAAAAGTGGGTCCATTATAGAAAATACACAAGAGAAAAATGGTCCAGCAGTGAATATAACAGACCTCCAGCGGTAATGTTTGATTAATTAATAAATGTCTTTACATGATGAAAATCATATAGTTTCATCATTATTCTTAAGTCAACATGTGGGAAAACTTTCATAGTATCCAAGACATTATGGCATTCATTATAATAGCAATAAACAAGGATTAAAGGCTATAATTACAAGTAAAAGAGGAAAAACTTAGGATGGAATGAAAGGAGAGAAAGAGTGTCTGTCTAGTGCAGCAAACATTTAAATAAGATCTCTGTGTCATATCATGCCCATAATGATGAATGTGTGTATATAATAAGTGATGCGAATGACTTTATGGAAAGTATGAGTGAATATATGGAAATATGAAAGAAAGATGAAGTGGTGTTTAGCCATTTTTGGGTATGGTGTAAAGAGGGACCATTTATGGCTATTTTAAGGTGCTGGGATTTCCTAAGAAGATGGAATGTGATGTTTAGGGGTAGGTGCACATCAGTATATATGAACTAAAAGCTGATTTATAACTAAAGAGATGACTTATGAACTGAAAATGACATGATAGATAAGGAATTTTGTGAGAAGATGTTGTTGCTTTAATGAGTTGATGGTAATTCCTTTTATAGTGAAACTTAAGGGATATATTAGAAAATTTTAAAGAGCACCAGGTTTGATAGTAGCAAAATCCCAGAATATCTCTCCTGATATTGGCCCAAAATTGTGAGACTTGCTTTTAGAGTATTTTGCTTATTTGCATAATGACTAGAGATCGAGATGCTCCTAATCTAGGCATTAAATGCTTAGATTTGGAGATTAATTTCGTCCAATAGGATAAGAGCATGTATGAGGATTAGAGATCTTGCTTGTTGCAACTAGGATCAAAGCTCAAGAGGGTTGGTTGACACTCCATGCTAGGTGTAAACCATTGATGCCTCTGCTAGAAGTTTCTATTGGACACCCCCTTATGCCTTCCAAACCACTTTTTCCTAATTTTCCCCTTTAGGAATTCATGGTCTTGGTTCATGAATTAGGTACATATGTTTTTAGTAATAAAATAAACTATTTAGTTGAAGATTTCATGAGCTTGGAGGTTTTGGCTATGACTTCCTTGAGTTGTGACTAAAACTTGGAGAAGAAGGGTATTTATTGCCCATTAACTTTAGGTGTTAGTCCAGCCTCTGGTATTGTTCATGTCAGAGTTGGCAGTGGCAGAGAGGTTGATGGGACAGGTGGTCAGCTCCTAATTCGGTTTGGGAGCTTGGTTGCTTTTTGAGATGCTCTCCAGCAAAAGGCAGAACTAAAGGGAGTTCTCCAGTTAGGTCAATTTGCACACATGAGCTCTTTTGGCTGAGATTTCATATTGAGCTTGGTTATGAGGGCTAAGTATTTTGGTGGGCCTCTAACTTGGTGGTTCTCTCCACTTGGGCCTATCCTTTTGCTTTCTCATTGTGAGCCCTACAAAATGGACAAAGCTACTATATATTGCCATGGATTTTTATTCCACATGGGCTTTAGTTGTTAGTAAAAATGGAATGTATTCATGGGCTTTAATAAATATTTATGATAGGTTTTGGATATTAATTTTCATGGGCTTTAAATAATACTTCGTGTAGTTTAATATTTTTTTTATAAGTTTAATTATTTCTATAGATAATCATAATGGGCTTCTAGGGTGAATAATTACCACGAGTTTTGGAAATAAACATTATGAATGTTGTGATATAATATAAGTAGTGACCATGAGTTCTTATATAAATTCCATGGGTTTATAATATGGTATGAAATAAATAAATGGCATGGGTTTAAGATAAATAATCATAATTTTCCAAATGGTACAATCCTAGATGCTAGGGAAGGTAATGGGCCCTTTGTATGGAAGAGTATTCATAAAGCAAGGGATGTGATTCGGAAGGCAACACAATGGAGAGTATCCTTAAATAGGGGGTATTGGCCCATTTGCTGTTCCATTAGCTTTCATGCAAGCACGTTTATAGGCATTGCAATAGATTTTTTGAAAAACTTTTTTTTTTAACGTAACAGGGGGTATTGGCCCATTTGCTTTTCATTGGTCCATTAGTTTTCATGCAAGCATGTTTATAACTGGGGGCATTGGTTCAAATTAACTAGTTTCTAACAAGCTTGAGAAAGAAGAATTTTCATCTTCGCAGGAATTAAGCAAAGATCTCTCTTTCATTTTGGCATTCAACAACCGCTTCGGGCCTACATCACACGACTCAACTAAGGAGTCTCTTACATCTTAGGCTCTAGGGTTTGACAAAAATTTTTGAAAGTCACAAAAACATTTTCAGAATGTCCAAACATGTTTTCACATATATAAATTTTGATAAGAATATCAAAATTTTCAAAAGAAAATTCCACAAGATTTTCAACAAATTTCAGGTTCAAAAATCAGACAAGTTTTTAGAAAATCTGCCAAGATCTTTACAAGAAAACCCAATAGACTTTTCAAATAAAAAAGCCCCACAAGGTTTTTTTTTTTTAATTACAGGTTCAAAATTTTCAACAAAAAAATAATAATAAGATTTTTTTTAAAAGAAAATTGCCAGCACATTTTGGATCAAAATTTTTGGAAACCAACAAGTTTCCAAATTTTCATCACACATCAGTTAAATTTCAAGTTGCAAAATTTGGTGTCTTTATTTTACATTGGCATTCGCTTTTCAAGCTCTGTCAATGAGGGGCATTCTGTAGACACCCCATTTTACAACTTGCATTTAACTAACTGGTAGATCTTCAGATTTGTGATACAAAACAAATCTTGTTGCTCTAACGATCATAATGGTATGTCATGGGTTTTGATTGGACCACCTGATCAAAAGTTATCATGCAAAAAAATTTCAGATGATCATGGCTCACCTACACGAAGGGCCTGATCACATCCTATCTTAAACACTTAATTTTGATTGAATCCAACAAGAATTATTTTAAAATTAATTAAGTGTGAATTTTGATTGGATTTCATTTTATTTAGTTATTTATTTTAATAAAAAAAATGTTTTCCTTTATGGCATCTTATCTGCTCTTTTGAAAAACAATTTGGAGAGAGAAAGATATGATCCATGAAAAAAAAATTAAAAAGCTCAAAAAACATTATTATCTTCAGCAGAAACTTGAATCGCATTTTTGGCCTGGAAATTGTTGAAATTTGATTTTCTCTATTTCTGAAAAAGTTTTAGAGAATTGAATTTCCTTTCAAAAAACCAATCCCGAATAAATTGGAATTTTGAGCAGAAAGTTATGGTCAAAATACGAAACAGGATCAACTTTCCAAATTCAACATCATCTTCAATTTTCTTTCAAAATTTCAAATGAGGATCAACACCCAATTTGATCAAGCTTATCTTACTTTGGTTGTAGTTGAGTACTTCCTTGCTTTCTCCCTAGCCCTTTAAGTGATCACTTCTCCCTTTTAATTTATGCTCTATGCTGGTAAGTAGTAAATTATGTTTTTAACTTTCCACACATGCTTGAATAAATGCTTAAGAAGTCATTATTTGTTTCTTTCATGATATGCTTGGGTGAACATGCCTATATGTCTCATTGATATTCCTTTTACATGCTTAGATGAACACTTCTAGGCTAAAGCACAACTTTCCCTTGAATTCTTAGATGAACATGTCTAGGTAGTTGTTTTACTTTTTTTTTTTAAATGCTTGAACGAACATGTCTAAATATTTTGACTTTCTCTAGATGAACATGTCTAAGGGATTTCCCTTTACTTTTTATCATAATTGCTTGGATGATCAAATATGCTTAAATGTTTTATATATCTATTTTTTTCTCTTTGCAATTATGTTGATGCCAAATAACATGTGTTAATGAATTCCCTACCGCTCAAGAGTTATTGTAAAAACGGTTACCAAAGGTCTCTTTTCAACATATTTTGAAAGCGATTTGTCTCATGAATAACTAGCCACAAACATATTTTTTTCCAATATTTTGATTTTGGGTGGATTGTCCTCAAGCTATAGGTATAATATTTTAAAATCAAAAGAATGAAAAAAAAAACGTTAGACTTCCATTTTTACACCTTTCTATTGGCATGTAGTTGGAATCCGAATTTCGGGTAACTCAGTGAGGGCATTATTTAACCGACAATAGCTCTCACGATTTGTGTCGAAAAAATACAAATCTTGTGCTACAATTTAAGCTCGGAACGTCTACTTTCTAAAACATTCATCACGCGTTAAAGAATTCCTTACCGTTCAAAAGTTATTGTCAAAACGGTGACCAAACATCACTTTTGAACACAATTTCTAAGCAATTAAGATTCATAAATTACTGGCCACTAACGTGTTTTTTTTTTTTTCCAAAAGTTTGATTTTCTGTGGATTGTTCTTGGGGTATAGGTATAATATTTTAAAACCTAATCCGAGAAAGAATTGTTAGACTTCCATTTTTACGCCCTTCAATTGACACATAGTTGGAATCTGAATTTTGGGTAACTAGGTGGGGCATTATTCAAACGACAATAACTCAAATGATTTGTGTCGAAAAAATTTAAAATTTGTATTGAAATTCAAGCTCAGAATGTCTACTTTCTAAAACACTAAGCACGTGTTAAAGAATTCCATACCGTCCAAAAGTTATAGTCAAAACGGTGACAAAACATCACTTTGAACACATTTTCTAAGCGATTGAGTTTCGTGAATAACTGACCACTAACGTATTTTTTTTCCAAACATTTGATTTTTAGTGGATCGTTATTAGGGTATAGGTATAATATTTTAAAATCAAATCCAAGAAAAAAAAAAAGCATTTGACTTCCATTTTTATGCCCTTCTTTCAGCACATAGTAGGAATCCAAATTTTGGGTTACTCAGTGGGGCATTATTCAAACGACAATAACTCTCACGATTTGTGTCAAAAAATTCAAAATTTTATTAAAATTCAATCTCAAAATATCTACATTCTAAAATGTTAAGCACACGTTAACGAATTCCATACCATTCAAACGTTATTGTTAAAACGGTGACCAAACATCACTTTTGAACACATTTTCTAAGCAATTAAGTTTCGTGAATAACTGGCCACTAACATATTATCTTCCAAAAGTTTGATTTTGGGTGGATTCTTCATGGGGTACAAGTATGATATTTTAAAACCAAATCCAAGAAAAAAAATGTTAGACTTCCATTTTTATGCCCTTCTCTCGGCACATAGTTGGAATCCGACTTTCGGGTTACTCGTTGAAGGCATTATTCAAACGACAATCACTCTCATGATTTGTGTCGAAAAAAAATCAAAATTTGTGTTGAAATTCAAGATCAGAATGTCTACTTTCTAAAACAATCACAATGCATTAAAGAATTCCTTGCCATTCAAATGTTATTGATAAAACGGTGACCAAACATCACTTTCGAAAACATTTTCTAAGCGATTAAGTTTCGTGAATAACTAGCCACTAACGTATTTTTTTTTTCCAAAAGTTTGATTTTGGGTGGATTGTTCTAGGGGTATAGGTATAATATTTTAAAACCAAATCCGAAAAAAAAACGTTGGACTTCCATTTCACACCCTTCTGTCGGCACATAGTCGGAATCCAAATTTCGGGTAACTAGGTGGGGCCATTTTTCAAACGACAATAAATCTCATGATTTGTGTAAAAAAAAATCAAAACTTGTGTTGAAATTCAAGCTTGTAATGTCTACTTTCTAAAACATTTAGCACGCATTAAAGAATTCCTTACCATTCAAAAGTTCTTGTCAAATGGTGACCAAACATCACAATTAAACACATTTTCGAAGTGGTTAAGTTTCATGCATAAGTAGCCACAAACGTATTGTTTTCCAAAAATTTGATTTTGTGTCGATTGCTCTCAAGGTAAAGGTATAATATTTTAAAACCAAACCCGTGAAAAAAAAACATTAGACTTCCATTTTTACGCCCTTATTTCGGCACATAGTTGCACTTTGAATTTTGGGTAAAACTCGATGGGCCATATTCAAATGACAAAAACTCTCCTGATTTGTGTCAAAAAAAATTCAAAATTTGTGTTCAAATTCAAGCTCAGAATGTTACTTTCTAAAATGTTCAACATGAGTGAATGAATTCTTTACCATTAAAATTTATTGTCAAAACGGTTACCAAATGTCACTTCTCAACACATTTTCTAAGCGAATAGTTGGACTCTGAATTTCGGGTTAAATTCAATGGGCCATATTCAAACGACAATAACTCTTATGGTTTGTGTTGAAAAAATTAAAAATTTGTGCTGTAATTCAACCTCGGAATGTCTACTTTCTAAAGCATTTTGCACGCGTTAAAAAATTATGTACTGTTCAAAAGTTATTGTCAAAATGGTGACCAAACGTCACTTTTCAACACATTTTCTAAGTGATTAAGTTTCGTGAATAACTGGCCACAAACGTATTTTTTCCAAAAATTTGACTTTGCGAGGATTGCTCTCATGGTAAAGGTATTATATTTGAAAAAATTCAACATTTGTGTTGAAATTCAAGCTTAGAATGTCTACTTTCTAAAAAATTTAGTATATGTTAAAGAATTCCTTACCGTTCATAAGTTATTGTCAAAATAGTGACAAATGTCACTTTTCAACACATTTTCTAAGCGATTAAGTTTCATGAATAAATGGCAACAAATGAATTTCTTTTTTCCAAAAATTCGATTTTGAGTGGATTTATCTGGAGGTAAAGGTACTATATTTGAAAACCAAATCCGAGAAAAAAAACATTAGACTTCCATTTCTTACGCCCTTCTATCGACACATAGTTGGAATCTAAATTTCAGGTAACTCGGTGGGGCCATTTTTCAAACGACATTAAATCTCATGGCTTATGCTGAAAAAATTCAAAACATGTGTTGAAATTCAAGCTTGGATTGTCTGCTTTCTAAAACATTTATCACGCGTTAAAGAATTCCTTACCATTCAAAAGTTATTGTCGAAATAGTGACCAAACGTCACCTTTCAACACATTTCCTATGCGATCAAGTTTCGTGAATAACTAGCCACAAATGTATTTTTTTCCAAAATGCGATTTTGTGAGGAATGCTCTCCAGTTAAAGGTATAATATTTTAGAACCAAACACGCGAAAAAAATGTTAGTCTTCCATTTTTACGCTCTTCTATCGGCACACAGTTGGACTTCAAATTTCGGGTAAAATTCAATGGGCCATATTCAAACGACAATAACTCTCATGATTTGTCTCGAAAAAATTCAAAATTTATGTTGAAATTCAAGCTCGGAATGTCTACTTTCTGAAAAATTAAGCACGCGTTAAAGAATTCCTTAACATTCATAAGTTATTGTCAAAATAGTGACCAAACGTCACTTTTCAACACATTTTCTAAGCGAATAAGTTTCGTGAATAACTGGCCACAAACATATTTTTTTCCAAAAATTTGATTTTGAGGGGATTGCTCTCAAGGTAAAGGTATTATATTTGAAAACCCAAAATTCCATTTTTTACTCCCTTCTATCAACACAAAGTTGGAATTTGAATTCCGGGTAACTCGGTGGGACCATTTTTCAAATGACAATAAATCTCTTGATTTGTGTTGAAAAAATTCAAAACTTGTGTTGAAATTCAAGATTTGAATGTCTGCTTTCTAAAACATTTTGCACGCATTAAAGAATTCCTTACCTTTCAAAAGTTATTGTCAAAACGGTGACCAAACATCATCTTTCAACACATTTTCTATGCGATTAAGTTTTGTGAATAACTAGCAACAAACGTATTTTTTTCCAAAAGTTTGATTTTGTGTGGATTGCTCATGAGGTAAAGGTATCATATTTTAAAACCAAACCAAAGAAAAAAAGCGTTAGACTTCCATTTTTATGCCCTTCTATCGGCACATAGTTGGACTTTGAATTTTGGGTAAAACTCGATGGGCCATATTCAAATGATAATAACTCTCACGATTTGTTTCGAAAAATTCAAAATTTGTACTAAAATTCAATCTCGGAATGTCTAAGCACACGTTAAAGGATTCCTTACCGTTCAAAAGTTATTGTAAAAAATGTGACCAAACGTCACCTTTTAGTACATTTTCTGTGCAATTAAGTTTCGTGAATAACTAGCCACAAACGTATTTTTTTTTTCAAAAATTTTATTTTTTGTGGATTTCTCTTGAGCTAATGGTATAATATTTTAAAACCAAACCCGTGGAGAAAACGTAAGACTTCCATTTTTACGCCCTTCCATAGGAACAAAGTTGGACTCCGAATTTTGGGTAAAACTCAGTGGGCCATATTCAAACGACAATAACTCTCATGATTTGTGTCGAAAAAATTCAAACTTTGTGTTGAAATTCAAGCTCAAATTGTCTAATTTCTAAAACTTTTAGCATGCGTTAAAGAATTCATTACTGTTCAAAAGTTATTGTCAAAACGGTGACCAAACGTCACCTTTCAATACATTTTCAATGCGATTAAGTTTCGTGAATAACTATCCACAAACGTATTTTTTCCAAAAATTTGTTTTTGTGGGGATTGCTCCCGAGGTAAAGATATCATATTTTAAAACCAAACCTGCTAAAAAAACGTTAAGACTTCCTCTTTTACGCCCTTCTATCTGGATATAGTTGGACTCCGAATTTCAGGTAACACTCAATGGGCCATATTCAAACAACAATGACTCTCTTGGTTTGTGTCGAAAAAATTAAAAATTTGTGCTAAAATTCAAGCTCAGAATGTCTACTTTCTAAAACATTGTGCACACGTTATAGAATTCTATACCGTTCAAAAGTTATTGTCAAAACAGTGACCAAACATCACTTTTCAACACAATTTCTAAGCGATTAAGTTTCGTGAATAACTGGCCACAAACTTTTTTTTTTTCCAAAAATTTGATTTTGCGGGGATTGCTCTTGAGCTAAAGGTGTCATATTTTAAAGCCAAATCCGAGAAAAAGACGTTAGACTTCCATTTTTATGCCCTTCTAACGTCACATAGTTGGAATCTGAATTTTGGTTAACTTGGTGGGGCCATTTTTCAAACGACAATAATTCTCATGATTTGTGTCGAAAAAATACAAAACTTGTGTTAATATTCAAGCTCAGAATGTCTAGTTTCTCAAAATTGAGCACGTATTAAAGAAATCTTTACCGTTCAAAAGTTATTGTCAAAATGGTGCCAGAACGTCACCTTTGAGCCCATTTTCTAAGCGATAAAGTTTCGTGAATAACTTGCCACAAACGTATTTTTTTTCCAAAAATTGGATTTTTTGTGGATTGCTCTCTATGTAAAGGTATAATATTTTAAAACCAAACCAGCGAAGAAAACGTTAGACATCCATTTTTACGCCCTTCTATCGGCACGGAGTTCGACTCCGAATTTCGGGTATGTATGAATTTGTGCCCTTAAATCTTATTGTATGATGTTATGTATGTTATTATGTATGACATTATGTATGTCTTAATGTTGTGATTAATAAAGTTGTTTTATTATAATCTAAAATAATGGTAACATGAAAATTCGGACATTATCATACAGTCCATGAGATGCATAGTATGTGATTTATGTGATTTAGTCATAGAAGATATAAGTCACAAGTTTTTTGTAAACTCAGAATTTTAGTTCATAGTCGATGATGAAATTGGGCGTTTTATCTGCGAAGACTATAACATATCAACTAAGATGATTTGTCTTGATCATGGAAGTGGAGACTTCTAGTTGATGTGTTGATATGTTTTAAGAGTTAAGACATATTGAACTGGACCGCTGTGAGATTTATTATTCTCCTAATGACTATCAAATGAATAATAAATCTCACGATTTCTATTTAAATGAATTCTTAATCCTGAGAGGATAATAGACCTGATCATGAAGTGTAGGTTGCTTTGATATATTAGGAGTGAGATCTATCCTAACGGTCAAAACCTCAGTATGTTGGGCAACCACATTTAGTGTTGATGGAACATATATTCTCAAGATGGAATTCATAGTCTCTTAACGGAAAATATAAAATATTCCCTTGAGATAAGTTTAATGGGTTCATTTATTCAAAGAGTTAAGCCTAACCACTTTAGTAAGGAGTTACTAAAGTATATATTTATGGAATTGGATTTCATAAATATATTATGAATAACTTTAAAAGGATTAAATCAGATACTCAAGGAATTAAGATGTAGTAATCTACAAAGTGACAGTTTACATTCATGACTTTGTATTACTACGAATATTTTATGAAGGGGTTGCATATACAATAAAGTCTTGAGATATAATTTATAAATAAGGTCTAGAGTGCAATTATATTTATATAGTGGTATTAAATATAATTAATGGTAACTTTGGACTTGTCAAGAGTTGACAGAAAAGCCCAAAGCCCATTGGAGCTAGTGTCTTATTGGTCCCTTTTTGGTCCCACTCCAAGCCACACACTTAAGCCCAATTGGAAAGGCCTAAAAGGCCAGCCCAATTAGATAATTAGTTAGATACAAAGGGAGAAACATATAGAATTTTCGGTAGGAATTTTTTGTAAGAGAACACTATTTTGAAATGGTGTGTGTGTGAGAGTGAGACAATCTAACATTCTCCCTTGAGAACTGATTGAGAGACTACACATTTTGGGCGTTAGTGGAATTGGAATGAAGATTGAAAGTGTTCTTGAGAACTTCTGATCTTTGGTTTTAAATTTCATCGCTCCAAGGTATGCTCTCTTGTTCTTAAATTCTGAAACTTACATAGTGCATGTTATTGATTGTGAATGAAGTAGATCCGTTAACTTTCCGCTGTGTATGTTTTTTATGAGATACAAACCATGTTTAATCCTACAGGGTAAAACTCGATGGGCCATATTCAAATGACAATAACTCTCATAATTTGTGTCGAAAAAATGCAAAATTTGTGCTAAAATTCAAGCTCAGAATGTCTACTTTCTAGAACATATCGCATGCGTAAAGGACTTCCTTACCGATCAAAAGTCAATGCCAAAACGGTGACCAAACGTCACTATTCAAAACATTTTCTAAGCGATTATGTTTCGTGAATAACTAGCCACAAATGTTTTTTTTTTTTCCAGAAATTTGATTTTTTGTGGATTGCTCTCAAGGTAAAGGAATAATATTTTAAAACCAAACCCGAGAAAAAAATGTTAGACTTCCATTTTTACGCCCTTCTATTGGCACATAGTTGGACTCAGAATTTTGGGTAAAACTCGATGGGCCATATTCAAACGATAATAACAATCACGATTTGTTTCAAAAAAATTCAAAATTTGTACTAAAATTCAATCTTGGAATGTCTACTTTCTAAAACATATAGCATGCATTAAAAGATTCCTTACCGTTCAAAAGTTATTGTAAAAAATGTGACCGAACGTCACCTTTCAGTACATTTTCTGTGCAATTAAGTTTCGTGAATAACTAGCCACAAACGTATTTTCTTCCAAAAAATTTATTTTTTGTGGATTTCTCTCGAGCTAATGGTATAATATTTTAAAACCCAACTTGCGAAGAAAACGTAAGACTTCCATTTTTACGCCCTTCCATTGGAACAAAGTTGGACTTCAAATTTTGGGTAAAACTCAATGGGCCATATACAAACGACAATAACTCTTGTGATTTGTGTCGAAAAAATTCAAACTTTGTGTTGAAATTCAAGCTCAGAATGTCTAATTTCTAAAATTTTTAGTACGCGTTAAAGAATTCATTACTGTTCAAAAGTTATTGTCAAAAGGGTGACCAAACATCACATTTCAACACATTTTCAATGCGATTAAGTTTCGTGAATAACTATCCACAAACGTATTTTTTCCAAAAATTTGATTTTGTGGGGATTGCTCCCGAGGTAAAGGTATCATATTTTAAAACCAAACCTGCTAAAAAAAGTTAGACTTCATTTTTTACGCCCTTCTATCGGCATATAGTTGGACTCCGAATTTCGGGTAACGCTCAATGGGCCATATTCAAACAACAATGACTCTCTTGGTTTGTGTCGAAAAAATTAAAAATTTGTGCTGAAATTCAAGCTCAGAATGTCTAGTTTCTAAAACATTGTGCACGCATTAAAGAATTCTGTACCGTTCAAAAGTTATTGTCAAAACGGTGACCAAACGTCACTTTTCAACACATTTTCTAAGCGATTAAGTTTCATGAATAATTGGCCACAAACGTATTTTTTTCCAAAAATTTGATTTTGTGGGGATTGCTCTTGAGGTAAAGGTATCATATTTTAAAACCAAACCCGCTAAAAAAACGTTAGACTTCCTTTTTTACGTCCTTCAATCGGCATATAGTTGGACTATGAATTATGGGTAAAACTCAATGGACCATATTCAAACGACAATAACTCTCTTGGTTTGTGTCGATAAAATTAAAAATTTGAGCTGAAATTCAAGCTCAGAATGTCTGCTTTCAAAACGGTGACCAAACGACACCTTTCAACACATTTTCTATGCAATTAAGTTTCGTCAATAACTAGCCACAATTCCCAAAAATTCTATTTTGTGTGGATTGCTGTCGAGGTAAAGGTATAATATTTTAGAACCAAACCCACAAAAAAATGCAAGTCTTCCATTTCTACGCCTTTCTATCAGTACATAGCTGGACTCCGAATTTCGGGTAAAACTCGATCGGCCATATTCAAACGACAATAACACTCATGATTTGTCTTGAAAAAATTCAAAATTTGTGCTGAAATTCTAGCTTAGAATGTCTAATTTCTAGATCATATCGCATGCAATAAGGACTTCCTTACCGACCAAAAGTCATTGTCAAAACAGTGACCAAACGTCACTATTCAAAACATTTTCTAAGCAATTATGTTTCGAGAATAACTAGCCACCAATTTTTTTTTTTTTTCCAAAAATTTGATTTTGTTGGGATTGCTCTCAAGGTAAAGGTATAATATTTTAAAACCAAACCCGCGAAAAAAAAATGTTAGACTTCCATTTTTACGCCCTTCTTTCGGCACATAGTTGGACTCAAAATTTCGGGTAAAACTCGATGGGCCATTTTCAAAAGACAATAACTCTCACGATTTGTGTCAAAAAAATTCAAAATTTGTTTTGAAATTCAAGCTAGGAATGTCTACTTTCTAAAACATTTAGCATGCATTAAAGAATTCCTTACATTCATAACTAATTGTCAAAACGGTAACCAAACGTCACTTTTTAAAACATTTTCTAAGTGTTTAAGTTTCGTGAATAACAGGCCACAAATGTATTTTTTTCAAAAAATTCAACTTTGTGACTATTGCTCTCAAGGTAAAGGTATTATATTTGAAAACCAAATCCGAGAAAAAGCGTTAGACTTCAATTTTTTACGCCCTTCTATCGACACATAGTTCGAATCTAAATTTCGAGTAATGCGGTGGGGCCATTATTCAAACGACATTTAATCTATTGACTTGTGTTGAAAAAATTGAAAACTTGTGTTGAAATTCATGCTAGAAATGTCTGCTTTCTAAAACATTTTGTACACGTTAAGCAATACCTTACCGTTTAAAAGTTCTTGTCAAAACGGTGACCAAACGTCACCTTTTAGCCCATTTTCTAAGCGATAAAGTTTCATGAATAACTTGCCACAAACGTTTTTTTTTTTTTTTCCAAAAATAGGATTTTGTGTGGATTGCTCTCAAGGTAAAGGTATAATATTGTAAAACCAAACCAGCAAAGAAAACGTTAGACTCCCATTTTTACACCCTTCTATCGGCACATAGTTCGACTCCGAATTTCTAGTAAAACTCAATAGGTCATATTCAAACGATAATAACTCTCATGATTTGTGTCAAAAAAATTCAAAATTTGAGCTAAAATTCAATCTTGGAATGTCTAATTTCTAAAACATTTAACATGCATTGAAGGATCCCTTAACGTTCAAAAGTTATTGTCAAAATTGTGACCAAACGTCACCTTTCAATACGTTTTCTATGCGATTAAGTTTCGTGAATAACTAGCCAAAAACGTATTTTTTTTTCGAAAAATTTTATTTAGTGTGGATTTCTCTCAAGGTAATGGTATAATATTTTAAAACCAAACCCACGAAAAAAATGTTAGACTTCCATTTTTACGCCCTTCTATCGGCACAAAGTTGGACTCTGAATTTCGGGTAAAACTCAATGGGCCATATTCAAACAACAATAACTCTCATGATTTGTGTCGAAAAAATTCGAACTTTGTGTTGAAATTCAAGCTCAAAATGTCTACTTTCTAAAACATTCAGCATATGTTAAATAATTCATTAATGTTCAAAAGTTATTGTCAAAACGGTGACCAAACATCACCATTCAACACATTTTCAATGCGATTAAGTTTCGTAAATAACTATCCACAGACATATTTTTTTCCAAAAATTTGATTTTGTGGGAATTGATCTCGAGGTAAAGGTATTATATTTTAAAACCAAGACTGCTAAAAGAACGTTAGACTTCCTTTTTTATGCCCTTCTATCGGCATATAGTTGGACTCCGAATTTCGAGTAAAACTCAATGGGCCATATTCAAACGACAATAACTCTCTTGGTTTGTGTCGAAAAAATTAAAAATTTGTACTGAAATTCAAGCTCGGAATGTCTACTTTCTAAAACATTATGCATGCGTTAAAGAATTCTGTACCATTCAAAAGTTATTGTCAAAACGGTGACCAAACATCACTTTTTGACACATTTTCTAAGCAATTAAGTTTCATGAATAATTGGCCACAAACGTATTATTTTCCAAATATTTGATTTTGTGAGGATTGCTCTCATGGTAAAGGTATTATATTTGAAAACCAAATCCAAGAAAAAAAACATTAGACTTCCATTTTTTACTCCCTTCTATCGACACATAGTTAGAATTTGAATTTCGGGTAACTCGGTAGAGCCATTTTTCAAACGACATTAAATCTCATGGCTTGTGTTGAAAACACTCAAAACATGTTTTGAAATTCAAGCTTGGATTGTCTACTTTCTAAAACATTTTGCACGCGTCAAAGAATTCCTTACCGTTCAAAAGTTATTGTCAAAACGGCGATCAAACATCACCTTTCAACACATTTTCTATGCGATTAAGTTTCGTGAATAACTAGCCACAAACATATTTTCTTCCAAAAAATTGATTTTGTGTGGATTGCTCTCGAGGTAATGGTTTCATATTTTAAAGCCAAAACCGCAAAAAAACTTTAGACTTCCTTTTTTAAGCCCTTCTATCGGCACATAGTTGGACTCCAAATTTTGGGTAAAACTCAATGGGCATATTCAAACGACAATAACTCTCATGATTTGCATCTAACAAATTCAAAATTTGTGTTGAAATTCAAGATCGGAATGTCTACTTTCTAAAACATTTAGCACACATTAAAGAATTCCTTACCGTTCATAAGTTATTGTCAAAACGGTGACAAACGTCACTTTTCAAACGACAACAAACGTATTTTTTCCCAAAATTCAATTTTGTGTGAATTTCTCTCAAGGTAAAGGTATTATATTTGAAAACCAAATCCGAGAAAAAAAGTTTGACTTCCATTTTTTACGCCCTTCTATCGACACATAGTTGGAATCTGAATTTCGGGTAACTCGGTGGGGCCATCTTTCAAACGGCATTTGATAATGCCTTAAAATGTGTACTTGTTATATATTTATCTGGGCATTATCTCCTTATTACTTTACTTAATTTGGATTAGTCCCTATTATTTATCTTTACATAATTTCTTGAATAAGATGTCATTCATTGTGTGTAATTTTTGTACTTTCAGGAAATCATGTGAGAAAGATGAGTTTACAAGAATTTGTGAAAGAATGAAGGCCACACTAGAATTAAGTGGAGCTAAAGGACCATGCTTAAATGTCTAAGGAGATGCAGCTGGAGTGCTTGGATCGTCTACCATGATTGGAAGCTTCAAATAAGGAAAGAAATCAAAGAGGCAGAATCTGAAAAGGAAAAATCTGATCTGAGCACCGATCAGTATTTTAGGCGTATCTCTCTCGTCAAAAATCCAATTGACACAAGGAAAGATGGGTTGGAACCATGACTTAAATATCTACAGCTTTACAGCTTTGAGTTGTTCGAAATTCTCAAGTTTTAACCTTTCAAAAGTTATTGTCAAAATAGTGACCAAACGTCACCTTTCAACACATTTTCTATGCAATCAAGTTTCGTGAATAACTAGCCACAAATGTATTTTTTTTCCAAAAATTTGATTTTGTGTGGATTGCTCTCAAGTTAAAGGTATAATATTTTAGAACAAAACCCATGAAAAAAATGTTAGTCTTCCATTTTTACGCCCTTCTATCGGCACATAGTTGGACTCCGAATTTCGGGTAAAACTTGATGGGCCATATTAAAACGACAATAAATCTCATGATTTTCTCGAAAAAATTCAAAATTTGTGCTGAAATTCAAGCTTGGAATGTCTACTTTCTAGAACATATAGCAAGCGTTAAGGACTTCCTTACCATTCAAAAGTCATTGTCAAAACAGTGACCAAACGTCACTTTTCAAAACATTTTCTAAGCGATTATGTTTCATGAATAACTAGTCACAAACGTATATTTTTTTTTTTCAAAAATTTGATTTTGTGTGGATTGCTCTCGAGGTAAAGGTATAATATTTTAAAACCAAACCCGCGAAAAAAACGTTAGACTTCCAATTTTACGCCCTTCTATCGGCACACAGTTGGACTCAGAATTTAGGGTAAAACTCTATAGGCCAGATTCAAACGACAATAACTTTCATGATTTTTGTCGAAAAAATTCAAAATTTGTGTTGAAATTCAAGCTCGGAATGTCTACTTTCTGAAACATTAATCGTGCATTAAATAATTCCATACCATTCATAGGTTATTGCCAAAAAGGTGACCAAACGTCACTTTTCAACACATTTTCTAAGCGATTAAGCTTCGTGAATAACTGGCCACAAATGTATTTTTTTCAAAAAATTTGATTTTGTGAGGATTGCTCTCAAGGTAAAGGTATTATATTTGAAAACCAAATCCAAGAAAAGAACGTTAGACTTCCATTTTTTACGCCCTTCTATCGACACAAAGTTGGAATCTGAATTTCAGGTAACTCGGTGGAGCCATTTTTCAAACGACAATAAATCTCATAACTTGTGTTGAAAAAATTCAAAACTTGTGTTCAAATTCAAGCTTGGAATGTTTGCTTTCGAAAACATTTTGCACTCGTAAAAGAATTCCTTACCGTTCAAAAGTTATTGTCAAAACGGTGACCAAACATCACCTTTCAACACATTTTCTGTGCGATTAAGTTTGGTGAATAACTTGCCACAAACGTATTTTTTTCCAAGAACTGGATTTTATGTGGATTGCTCTCAAGGTAAAGGTATAATATTTTAAAACCAAACCAGTGAATAAAACGTTAGACTTCCATTTTTATGCTCTTCTATCGGCACATAGTTCAACACCGAATTTCGGGTAAAACTCGATGGGCCATATTCAAATGATAATAACTCTCATGATTTGTGTCGAAAAACTTCAAAATTTGTGCTAAAATTCAATCTTGGAATGTCTACTTTCTAAAACATTTAGCACGCGTTAAAGAATTCCTTACCTTTCAAAAGTTATTGTCAAAACTGTGACCAAACGTCACCTTTCAATACATTTTCAATGCGATTAAGTTTCGTGAATAACTTGCCACAAACGTATTTTTTTCCAAAAATTTTATTTTGTGTGGATTTCTCTCGAGGTAATGGTATAATATTTTAAAACCAAACTCGCAAAAAAAAATGTTAGACTTCCATTTTTATGCCCTTCTATCAGCACAAAGTTGGACTCCGAATTTCGGGTAAAACTCAGTGGGCCATATTCAAAAAACAATAACTCTCATGATTTTTGTCGAAAAAATTCAAACTTTGTGTTGAAATTCAAGCTCAGAATGTCTACTTTCTAAAACATTCAGCACACATTAAAGAATTCATTAATGTTCAAAAGTTATTGTCAAAACGGTGACCAAACGTCACCTTTCAACACATTTTCAATGTGATTAAGTTTCGTGAATAACTATCCACAAACGTATTTTTTTCCAAAAATTTGATTTTGTGGGGATCGCTCTCGAGGTAAAGGTATCATATTTTAAAACCAAACCCGCTAAAAAAATGTTAGACTTCCTTTTTTACACCCTTCTATCAGCATATAGTTGGACTCCGAATTTTGGGTAAAACTCAATGGGCCATATTCAAATGACAATAACTCTCTTGGGTTGCGTCAAAAAAATTAAAAATTTGTGCTGAAATTTAAGCTCAGAATGTCTACTTTCTAAAACATTTTTCACGTGTTAAAGAATTCTGTACTGCTCAAATGTTATTGTCAAAACGGTGACTCTGTACTGTTCAAATGTTATTGTCAAAACGGTGACCAAACGTCACTTTTCAACACATTTTCTAAGTGATTCAGTTTTGTGAATAACTGGCCACAAACGTATTTTTTTTTCAAAAACTTGATTTTGTGAGGATTTCTCTCGTGGTAAAGGTATTATATTTGAAAACCAAATCCAAGAAAAAAACATTAGACTTCCATGTTTTACGCCCTTCTATCGACACATAGTTGGAATCTGAATTTCGAGGAACTCGGTAGGGCCATTTTTCAAATGACATTAAATCTTATGACTTGTGTTGAAAAAATTCAAAACATGTGTTGAAATTCAAGCTTGGATTGTCTGCTTTCTAAAACATTTTGCATGAGTTAAAGAATTTCTGACCATTCAAAAGTTATTGTCAAAACAACGATCGAACATCACATTTCAACACATTTTCTATGCGATTATGTTTCTTGAATAACTAGCCACAAACGTATTTTCTTCCAAAAATTTGATTTGTGTGGATTGCTCTCGAGGTAAAGGTATCATATTTAAAAACCAAACCAGCAAAGAAAACGTTAGACTTCCATTTTTATGCCCTTCTATCGGCACATAGTTCGACTCCGAATTTCGGGTGACACTCGATGGGCCATATCCAAACGATAATAACTCTGATAATTTGTGTCAAAATAATTCAAAATTTGTGCTAAAATTCAATATTGGAATGTCTACTTTCTAAAACATTTAGCACGCGTTAAAGAATTCCTTACCATTCAAAAGTTATTGTCAAAACTGTGACCAAACGTCACCATTCAATACATTTTCTATGCGATTAAGTTTCGTGAATAACTTGCCACAAACGTATTTTTTCCAAAAATTTTATTTTGTGTGGATTTCTCTTAAGGTAATGGTATAATATTTTAAAACCAAACCCTCGAAAAAAACGTTAGACTTCCATTTTTACACCCTTCTATTGGCACAAAGTTGGACTCCGAATTTCATGTAAAACTCAATGGGTCATATTCAAACGACAATAACTCTCATGATTTGTGTCAAAAAAATTCAAACTTTGTGTTGAAATTCAAGCTCAGAATGTGTACTTTCTAAAAATTTGGCACACATTAAAGAATTCCTTACTATTCATATGTTATTGTCAAAATGGTGCCCAAACATCACTTTTCAATACATTTTCTAAGCGATTAAGTTTCGTGAATAACTTGCCACAAACGTATTTTTTTTCCAAAATTTGATTTTGTGTGGATTGCTCTTAAGGTAAAGGTATCATATTTGAAAACCAAATCTGAGAAACAAACGTTAGACTTCCATTTTTTACGCCCTTCTATCGGCACATTGTTGGAATCTAAATTTCTGGTAACTCGATGGGGCCATTTTTCAAATGACAATTAATCTCATGATTTGTGTTGAAAAAATTCGAAACTTGTTTTGAAATTCAAGCTCGGAATGTCTACTTTCTAAAACATTTATCACACGTGAAAGAATTCCTTACCGTTCAAAAGTTAATGTCAAAACGGTGACCAAATGTCACCTTTCAACACATTTTCTATGCGATTAAGTTTCATGAATAACTAGCCACAAACTTTTTTTTTTTTTCCAAAAATTTGATTTTGTGTAGATTTCTCTCGAGGTAAAGGTATAATATTTTAAAACGAAACCGGCGAAAAAAAAAACGTTAGACTTCCATTTTTACGACCTTCTATTGGCACATAGTTGGACTCCGAATTTCAGGTAAAACTCAATGGGCCATATTCAAATGACAATAACTCTCATGATTTGTGTCAAAAAAATTCAAAATTTGTGCTGAAATTTAAGTTCAAAATGTCTACTTTCTAGAACATATAGCACGCACTAAAGAATTCCTTACCGTTCAAAAGTTATTGTCAAAACGATGACCAAACGTCACTTTTCAACTTATTTTCTAAGCAATTATGTTTCGTGAATAACTAGCCACAAACTTTTTTTTTTTTTTCAAAAATTTGATTTTGTGTGGGTTTCTCTCAAGGTAAAGGTATATTATTTTAAAACCAAACCTGCAAAAAAAAAAAAAAAAAAAAAAACGTTAGACTTCCAATTTTACTCCCTTCCATCGGCACATAGTTGGACTCTGAATTTCGTGTAAAACTCGATGGGTCATATTCAAACGACAATAATTCTCATGATTTGTGTCGAAAAAATTCAAAATTTGTGTTAAAATTCAAGCTAGGAATGCCTACTTTCTAACTGGTTCTCCTAAGTAAGATTGCTCTTGGTTTCACCTCTTCTTTGTTTTAATTCTCTCGTTTCTTTTCCTCTAGTGTCTAAGCCTTTCTCCTTCATTTTCCCTCCATTTCTAGGATTTTTGAGTGGATCCATAATGATCACTTTCCACAATTTTTCGTGTAGGTGGTGTCCTTCATGATTATTCTTGACATGGAGGGGGCCCACCTTGGAAATAGGTGCCTCAATTTAGGGACTTGCAGTAGTCGCAAAATGTTGCTCGGTGGCAACCTCTCCCAAGGCATTACCAAAGTACCTCGGAATGGGCCCTGAGCTACATCAGAACCCGAGAATGAAACAGCCATAGTTGTCTCAACCGAGCATCAGGGACTGGATTTGATGAAGGACTTTTATCCAAACTATGGCCCATGGGCTTCCCAACAATGGGCCGGTAACCGTACAATATCTTTTTTAGGCAACCCTAGTAGTGCCTCGTGATGAGGTTCATACTGTTTCATCATAATTTTACAGAAGTTTGGTTGCCAATGGTTTAGTAAATCTCATATATATTTTTTATAAGAAGGTAGTGGTGGAGAAAGTAGGTGAGATTTGAACCAAAGTCATGAGACATCATAAAAGATGTTATTATCACTCTTAAACTATCATTTGTACCCGTAAATTTCATATTTTAGCATGGATGAAATCATGCGCTGGAAGAATATCCCAAGTTTATGCCCAATAAGAGGACCAAGGATATCAGGCCATTCATTATGTAGCCAAACGAGATTACAATTGCGATTATATATCTGCCAATAGTCTGAATATATGTCCCCTTCACAATTGTGTTATAACTATTAACTACACCGATACGGAAAGGCTTCCTCACAAATAACCAACGTCCTTTTGTTGGTAGCATAATTTGATGAAAATAACTAGACTCTAGTAATATGAGGCATTGTGGAAGGGCCACAACATTGACTTGTTTGTCAATTTTCGAAAATGAGAATTTGTTCACTTATTTACCACGGATTCAAATAATAATCATAGACTAGCATGCTTTAGATACTGGCTTATATATACTGTGTAAATTACACTTGGCATACATGTAATATGTTGGAGATCTAATTGTGTTAAAAGGGACCTCATAATCTCATAGCTTGAGAATAATTGAAGACGAAGTATGATCATAATATAATTATTGCAAAGCAAAAAGGAAGTTACATCGGACATCTATTTGTCAACTTGGTTGAGCTTGCCAAGACCATTGCAGCGAGCACACACAATTTGAGCTTGGTCCTTTCGTGCTGCATTTGCCCTCAAGGTCACCCCTGACTTCCTAACAAAACCCGCTCCATCGCATTCTGGACACCTGTGATGAGCATTGGCAAGCAAACACAAAATGAAAATAAAACAAACAAGCAAATCATCCCACACAAAAACAGTAAACTGTAAACTACATAAAATAGGATGGAGCTTAGCAAAGCCCAGCCGAGTGGTAGGTTAGGTTGTTCAACATTTGCTTTACTCTTAAAAGCATATTATCTTAGTTTTGCTTTCATCTTTATTGAGATTGAGCAACAAGTATCTTAATGGCAATTTTTATGAAATCAGTTCAAAAACTAACATCATAAGAGAAAAGGGCAAAAACTAAAACAATGAGAGGGGAAACCTTGTAGCTAAACTACTCACTTTCTGACGTTTGTAACCGATATATTCAGAGAACAAATCTCTATTCTCTGTGACTATCGAATTATATATATAAATTAAAATTAAAATTTTTTTAATAATTAAAAAAAAAAAAAACTATGGGAGGGGAAAATGTAATTACAAGTCCTTGCGAGAAAATAGGAGAGGGAAGGCAGTTCCAAGGAGGGCCACTGCAGCAGCACCGGCAATAAGGTAGGTGGTGCCATTAGCGGATACATCTCCAACTGCCGCAACCACAGTTGAAGATCCTCTCTTTTTCATTATCTCATTCTTGTTCTTCCATGGAATGACTGTTGAACCAGCTACTGATGGTGGTGCATGAAGGGGACTAGCTGCAAATGCTGATGGTGATGGCCTGTGTGTAAAGATGGCCTGAAGAGGAGCTATTGATGCCATGGTGTTTAATGTTCTTTGTACAGTTGAATGGGTTGCAGAGATTCAGGGTTTGAGTTGTTGGATGTTAAGCTGACACGCTTCCATGTTTTATGTCATCCAGGGCTTGGCCTATTGCTATGTGTTAAAACTTTGGATAAGGCCACGTCAGAAGTCAAGATTGTTGTGGTTTTTTGGATAAGGCCTGGGGGGTCGGGGGTCCCACCTCCCAACTGATCCCAAAGCCTACAAAACGGTCCCAAGCAAAACTAATAAAATTTCCAATGCATGATTTATGAGTGAAAAAAAAAAAAAAAAATCAATCCCTGAGTCTGGGTCTGGGGGGCGATTTCGCTTAGGAGAAAGGAGGTATCAAGAGCTTGATTTTACATTTTGTGAGGCCTATAAAAAGAATTCAAGCTAGAGCATGCAAAAAAACCACTTGATTTACCTAACCCAACTCAACTCATGCAAGTCTGATTTACCTAACCCAATTCAACTCATGCGGGTCTATTAAGTGAGGCAAAGGTGAGTTAGACAGATAATTTAATAGGTCGGGTTGAATAGTAGGTTGAGATATTTCTTATCGGCCACAATTCAACCCACCTGCCTCTCTCTCTCTCTCTATACACACACACACACACACACACACTTTGTTACGTTACAAACTGTACCTCATATATGCACCCATTTTATTTCTCTCATCTCTTTCTCTTTCTTTTTATTTAGTGTGGTAAAATTTTAGTAATGATGTGCATCAGATGCTATTTTGCCAGCTAATTCTACTCTACTCCCTTCTACTTCCCCTCAATCTAAACCGACCCCGCTACTTGTTAGTCATTTGGATTTGGCCACCCAAGAAGGAGGGGGAGAGGAGCAGAATAGCATTAGCCAAAAAATATTCTATTTTTCAACTAACTCTATTATACTGCCCTCCACTCTCCCTTAATCTAAATAGGTCCCACTACATGTCAGCCATTTGGATTTGGCCACAACAAATCCCACTTCCCTTCCTAATTCCCTTCACTATTGTTTTCCATTCCCCTCCCAACACGTCATTTTGTTATGTTCTAGGAGGATGGGTCATGGGTGGTTATAAGTTGAAGACTTCAAGTTAAAAGTTGCATATAGAGGAAGAACTCCTAAGATGATAAATGATTGTGTTGCATCAGATTTACTTAGCTATTATTATTTGAATTCCTTTTAAGAGTTGGGCTAACAGTAGAAGTTATCAAAGAGATATCTCCTAATCTTTAGGAGAAGTGATAGACCCATTTAGTTGATTTATTTTGGGATTAGTATTCGAATGCAGTTGCACTTATCGTATTGCATCTGTCAGTGTTTAGTCATGCTTCATATTGGATTTGTTCATATTTTACTATTAACTTCTGTGATTTGTTTGTATTTTTAGTGCCTATAAGAATTACACCTATTAAATTTTTCTATCAATAATCCTGCACTATATATATATATATATATATATATATATATATATATATATATATATATATACCTTGTATTTTTCTTTTCTTTTCTTTTCTTTTTTTTTTTTTTTTTTTTTTTTGAGAAACACACACACACACACATATATATATATAGGGGAAGGGGATAAGATAAGGGAATACACTCACACGCCATACCTTGTATTTTTCTTGAATTGTATATCAACATGATAGTTTTACTTGGCCCCCAAATAAAAATTTCTAGTTCCACCCCTGCACACACATACATATATAATATTTATTTATTACTTATTACTTATACATGGAATGTTTGTAATTTTGATTTAACATATGATATTTTCTCACGTAAACAAAGATATTTACATCAAACAAGTCTTTACATTCCCATAAAAAATAAATATAAAAAAAAAAAAACAAGTCTTTAAATCTTTTGCAAAAAAAAATGTAAGTCTTGAAATGTTTAAAAATATACAAGCCAATTTAATAAAAATAAAATATAATTAAATTAGGTATGGTATACATTAAATATGCTTTAATTTTTTTGAGAATCAAGTCTGAAAGGTCTTATTAAGCAAATGGCAAATCAGAAATTACAAATGGACTAACATCTGGTGGAACATGCTCCATCAAAACTAATAAAAGATGTGAAACAATTTCTCTCTTGGCCAAAACATGGGCTGCACAATTGCCCTGTCACCTAGTGTGAGAGAAAGAAAAGGTTCGAAGTGAACCAACAATAGACACTTTGTCTTTTACAATTTTTCCAATGGATGAGTGACCCCAATCTGCAACCCGCAACACCCTGCACACCACCTCTGCATTGCCTTCTAGTACTGAAGAGGATAAGCCCAACTCCACAACAAATTTTGCTACTCTTCTCGCAGCTAAAGCCTCCAGCACTTCCCCGGAGCCTGGGTAGTGAATTTTTTCAACTAAGGCAGCAATCACTTCCCCCCTTGCATCTCTAACAATAACCCCAATCCCCGCTTCCCCTGAGTCGATGAAAACAGCACCATCATAGTTCGTTTTATACATGCCTCCTCTGGTGGTTGCCATTTTACATTTTCCCTAGGTTGCCTCAGTTTGTTCAATGGACATTTAGAATGGAAGTCCGAGAGATACATATTTGCAACTTCAAAAATTTTGTCACTCGGCAAACCTTTCTCATTTAATCGCAGTCTATTTCTATGATTCCAAATAAACCACGCCACCACACCGAATAACTCTAGCCTCTGAACCCGTTGTCCTAACAAGTTAATCAACTCTTGCAAATCTTGAATTTGGGAATGCTCTGTTCGGACCCAGCTGAAACAGGGAGCCCACACGTGATTGATCTTCTCAAAACCCTAAATAGCATGAAATGTGGATTCTTATTCCAATAGGCAGGCACTACATCTTACATCCTCAATTATTCTCCGTTTCTTCATATTCTCCTTTATGAGTAATGCATTGGAACAAATACGCCAAAGAAAGTTTTTAATTTTATTAGGAACATGAAGTTTCCAAATCTTTTTCCAAAAGAACTTTTGGTGCGATGGGTCTGAACTTGATGCATTACTAACATTTGCTTCCTCACATAGTTTTTGATAACCTGCCTTGACAGAGTACTCACCATCTGGAGTATCAGGCCATATAATGCGATCACATTGATCTATCCAACATAGGGGAATGGCTTTGATCCGGTTTGCCTCAAAAACTAAGAAATTCTGATTTACCAAGTTCTGATCCCAAGAGTGAGTAGCCAGATTGATGAGAGCAACAACCTTAGCACCATCCAACTCTGGCCTACATGGAGAAACAATTTTGGCAGATCCCTTCCCAGGCAACTAGTTATCCTTATAGATGTCTATGTTTTTACCATTGCCTATTTCCCATCTCATGCCCAGAGATATCGCCTTCCTCGATTTAAGGATGCTTTACCATGCATAAGACCCCGTAGCTACTAATGCTTCAATAATTGACCCACTAGGAAAGTACTTCGCTTTAAAAACCCTATAGAACAGTGAAGATTGGTCCTTCAACAACCTCCAAACATGTTTTGCAAACATTGCATCATTAAACCACCCCAAATCTTTGAACCCATCCCTCCCTCTGATTTGGGCTTGCAAAGAACCTCCCATTTTTTCCAATGGATTTTCCGTTGCTCCCCCTTTTTCCCCCAAAAATTTTTTCAGATTAAAGCCTCAATTTCATCATAAAGACCAACCGGTAATTTAAAATAGCCCATGGCAAATGTAGGAATTGCTTGCACCACCACTTTAAGCAAAATCTCTCTTCCTGCTTGAGATAATAACTTCTCTTTCCACCCTTGGAGTTTACTCCATACTCTCTCCTTTATGAAATTGAGGCTCACCTTCCTATTCCTCCCAACCACAACCGGTAAGCCAAGATATTTCTCATACTCTTTCACTTCCGGAACTTGTAAGAAGTTTGAGATTAAGGCCTTTGTCTCTTCATTCACTGCTTTGCTAAAAAAGATATTTGTCTTCTCCCGGTTAAGCTTTTGGCCTGAAGCTTGTTCATACAAAGACAAAATATCTTGGACAGCTTGTAAATCTGACATAGTAGCTCTACAAAATAACAAACTATCATCTGCAAAAAATAAATGTGAGATTCTTAGACCTCTTTTGCACAAAGAAAAACCCCTTATACTATCATTAGAGGCTACCTATTGCAGCATTCTATTTAATCCTTTTGAACACAACAAAAAGAGGTAGAGAGATAATGGGTCGCCTTGCCTTATTCCCCTTGATGGCTTAATATCCCCCCTAGGCTCTCCATTCACCAAAATTGAATAAGACATGGTGCTAATACACTCATAAACAAGAGAAACCCACTTTTCACAAAAACCCAATTTTTCCATAATCTTCACCAAAAAACTCCATTCCACCCAATCATACGCCTTACTCATGTCTAACTTCATTGCCATAAAACCCAATTTCTTGGATTTCTGATTCTTCATATGATGTAAGGTCTCAAAGGCGATCAAAATATTATCAGAATTGCTTTACTAGTTTGAAAGGCACTTTGAGTTTCTGAAATAATACTGGGTAAAATATTCTTAAGTCTATTTGCAATAACTTTAGAAATAAGCTTATAAAGAATATTACACAGTGCAATTGGACGATATTTAGAACCTCTTACCAGGCTTTTAACCTTTGGAATGAGAGTAATGTAGGTCCGATTTATTAAGGAAGGGATGGAGCTAGTATTAAGACAAGTAAGGACCGCATCAGCCACTTCATCCCCAATAACCGGCCAAAAATGTTGGAAAAATAATGGAGGCATGACATCAGGTCCTGGAGATTTGAGGGCTTCCATCTAAGATAGAGCAATATCCACTTTAGCTTTCTCAAAAGGAGCAACAAGTGCTTGATTCATTTCTTCTGTTACCACCCTAGGAGTAGCTTCAAGAGCTTCCTCTATCCGGTTTAGGAAGGATGAAGCAAATAAATTTTGATAGAAATCCACAAAGACATTTTCTATTCCATTCTCATCCACACATTTCTCACCCCTTGAATTTTTCAATGCCTCAATTCTATTGCGCCGAAATCTGTGAGTAGCTCTACTATGGAAGTATCATGTATTTTTGTCCCCTTCATAAAGCCACAACGCTTTAGATCTTTGTTTCCACATTTTTTCTTCTTTTGATAACAAATCATTTATCTCTTTTTTCAGTCTAATCACCCGATTTATGGACCTTCCTGCAATCGCCTCCTTTTCTGCCTTTCATAAAGCAGCCTTCTTTTCCTTCAAAAGATTGGCGATGTTCCCAATTGCCATCCTACTGCACCATTTGAGTTTAGTTTGAACATGACTGATCTTACCTTCCACCTGAGTCATTGCTTCACCCAGAGCATTAAAAAATCAAGCTGATTCTACCGTATCTCTGCAACCCTCCTCCTCTAATCACATATGCTCAAACCTCCATGGCTTATGCTTGCTTCTTGGAATGCCATTGAGGCAAATAAGAATTTGTTTGTGATCAGACGACCCACACTCCAAATGAATTACTTTGGTAGCAGGAAATTTGTCAAGCCATTCCATTGTTGTAACCGCTCTATCCAACCTCTCCCATATTGTAGAACCATCTGGATGCCCATTACACCATGTAAATTTCCCCCCTACAAAGCCAAGGTCCCGAAATCCACACTCATCCAATACCTCTCTAAGCTCCTCCATTTGTCTAATTGATCTTTGCCTTCCTCCTAACTTCTCAAGACTTCGAGTAATTTCATTAAAACCTTCTGCACAAAGCCAAGGAATTGTATTTCTGCTTCTTAATCCTCTCAAACGGGACCAAGATAGGTGGTGATTTCTTGTATTTGACTCTCCATAAAACCTCGTGAACCTCCACTCATCCTCCTTTCCTTTATTCAAAATGCCATCTATGTGGTTTGAAGAGAAAAATCAACATCCTTCTTCCAAAAAATTACAATCCCCCCTCCCCTCGTACCTCTACATTCTTCAATCATACCCCTAAAATTCAACCTGACTCGAATATCTTCTAGCCTAGCTTTATCCAGCCATGTTTTGGCTAAAAACACAATTGAGGGATCTTTTGCTCGGATTAAATCCCCAAGCTCTTGCTCTGTCGATAGGTTCCCAAGCCCTCGACAGTTCCAACATAGAAGATTCATTGCTTCTAGAGGGGCTGACCAATAGCCTCCACCATTGAAAAAGTTTCCTGACTGTTGTGAGCAGCCAATCTTCTTTTCTTTGGTACATCACCAGTGTCAACCTCCATGAAAGCACGTTTGGAGAGAGAAGCATCTTCTCCCTTAATCTGATTACCATCATTCTGAACTCCACGAACTACTCGTGTCCATGTTTTTTTTCTTGACTGCCCTTCATTACCCTCACGGCCATTCTTCCCTCCTTGTGAATCAGTTTTGGAGGCTTGTTTTATTTCAAATGACATAAGGTTTAAGTTATCCACGAGACTAGCACTTGCCTCCATCCTGGTTTTAAAAATAGTAGATAACTTCTGGGCTAATTTTAGGTTAGACATATCCACGTGTACCTACTTTTGGTTGGCCGCCACACCCCTTGCATTACTTTTAGAGATATCAAAGCTATTTAATTCTGTTAAGGATATATTTTATGTAGTTGGCTAATCCTTTGAAAAAACGCACTTTACTTGTATTTGGATAGATCTATGATGTATTTAATATTTCAAAAAACATGTTGTTCAAGTCTAATATTAAAGCTATAAAGATTGGACCAAGAAACAAGTGAAGAAAAGATGTTCACTAAAGCTGGATAGATAGCTCAACATGTGCGGACACCTACAGACAGATAGCTCGACACCTACTCAACAAATAGCTATCTATCAAGGTTTAATGAGGCTCGACAAATACTATCTATAGAGGTTACGGAAATCAGAATTTTCAAATCTGATTTTCAGCCCATGCTTTTGTATTTGTGTAGGGTTTCTTTTCTCACAACCCTAGACATATATAAAGCTTATTTTAAAGGCCGTCACATAAGAGAATACAAGGAAAACATATGCAAAAGGTGACCGAAGCTTTATTCTCTCAGAAAGAAGCTACTGCGTCTTTGCGCCTTAGGGTTTTGTAACCAAGTGCTTCTTGATCTTCATTGTTGATGAAGTGAAGAACTTTGCAGCCAACATTCTTCTTCCTCAAGTTGGTGGGTGAGTCACGTACTGGGATTCGTGCCAAGGAGTTAGTCACGTACTGGGATCCGTGCATCAAAGGGTGGCATTCATATATTGAAGAGTTCAGAGGTTCTGAAGCGGTAGAAGGTTTCTACTGTAAGTTCATCTACGGGGATTGTAGAGTCTAGGGACAAAAGTTTTGTACTAAATCTGAAACTTCTCTTTACTATAGTGAATTGCTTTTCAAGAAGGTTTCCCCTTAGGTTTTTTACTGTGAAACTAGTTGCTTTCATTGGTTTTCCTGGGTCATCATATCTTGTCTTATTTACTTTATCGTTACATATGACTTTGACATGATATTGATGTTTGTTTGTTTTAACAATTTTTATACATAATAAATCTAATTAACAATTTAGGCTTAAAACTTGTTTATTTTATCAACCGGGGTTTAAATTTCCCAACAAGTGGTATCAGAGTGGGTACACTCTAATTGGATTAATTTTCTAAGTGTGATCCTTGACCCTCGTTGTCATGGATCATGGACAATCTCTTTTGATTCCTCTTTTATTTGATGGAACTGATTATGTGTACTGGAAAGTTCGTACGAAAGTTTTTTTGCAGGCTCTAGGTGAACAAGTATGGCAAGCTATTGAAGTTGGCTGGATTAAGCCAAAGGAATCGCCGGTGAATTGGGATGATGCAACAATCATAGTGGCAAATTTCAAGAGTAGAGCCTTGAATGCTTTGTTTTGTGGGGTGACCAATGAGGAATTCAAGAAAATATCATCCACGAAAGCATGGACCATTCTTGAGACCACCTATAAAGGTACCAAGGCAATAAAGACTGTGAAGCTTCAAAGACTCACTAGTAGTTTTGAAGAAATAAGAATGGAGGAGGATGAAACATTTAATGAGTTCTATGCTAAACTCAAGGATATTGTGAATTCTGCTTTCAACGTTAGAGAATCTATAGCAGAATCCAAAATTGTTAGGAAAATCCTTAGGTCCTTACCTGAAAGATTTCATGCCAAGATCACTGCTATTGAAGAAGTGAAGGACATTGATCAACTTTCTTTGACTGAGCTTGTAGGGAACCTTCAAACCTATGAGATGGGATTAGGCTCAATGGGAAAATGTGGAAAGAGTAAAAACTTGGCTCTTAAATGTATAGAGGAAGAGATTGAAGACTCTGAAGATGAAGATGAAGATGAAGATGAGGATGAGGATAAGGATAAGGATCTAACCTTCATAACTGATGAGATTGTCAAGCTTATTCAATTTAGGAAAAAGGATAAGGGCAAACCTCCTAGGAAATCTAAATCCTCTAGGAAGGGTAAGAATGAGAAGCCCCTCATCCAATGCCATGAGTGCAAAGGTTTTGGTCATATGAGGATAGAGTGCCTAAACTACCTTATGAGGGAAAAGGCCAAGAAGTCAGAAGATAAAAGGTTGGTTGCTACTTAGAGTGACACTAAGAATGACTCTTCTGATGAGTATGTGGATTGATGAAGCAAAAGTTCGTCAATCGATATGAGTTCATCCAGATAGTGCCAGTCACACTCCTCCGTCACGACGGAAGAAAGAACTCCTTCAAATGGTCACCGGTGTGGTGCTAACCACAAGGCCTTCGATGCCAAAGTTAGTGCGGAAGAAGGTTTATAATAATAATAACAAAATAACTCAGTATCTCTTGTGACTGTATCTATCCATGTACCTTATGTTGGAGTTGTGAAGGCTTTATATACCTTCTTCTGGATTCTAGCCGTTGTGGTATTAATGCCTTGCTCAGTAACGTTCCCACTGAGTAATGGATCTTTAACACGCCCCCAACGGTCTATTTAGCTGGTGTTGTAACCGCCCGAGGTATTACTGGCGGCATTGAATGATTCTGGTATCCTCATCAGTGACGTGGCTAGCTGCTTAGGTTCATCAAAGAGAGCGGTGTCGTCTACAGTATTGAATTCGTTCGTGATCCATTTCGTTAGTCCCATCAGATGCCCCCGGATTTTGTGGTCGCCATGACATGTGATGTCGACCATAGAATGCAAAAGGTTTATTAGACTGCAGGCAACACTTGGGATTTCGTGCCGTATTAAAGGCGTAGTGGCAGCGCCATACTAGTTGTGGCCATGTGGCGCTTTATGGTGGGTGCAGTTACTGTTCCCATTGTATGACCCTTGGGTTTCTTGCCGATTTTCAGTTTTTCTAGGCTTTGTTTCAAAAACTTCATCTTTTGTCCTCTTTTCTTTTCATCTTTTCAAATTCCCTGTTTGTGCACTGAGCATCTCTATCTTTTTGATTTTTCTGCAAACCGGTGCACATCTCTATCTCTCTGATTTTTCTGTAAGCCGATGCGAGGCGGAGTTTCCTACTTTCTCCATTCAAGGTATGTCCCTCTTTTCCCCTTTCGATTCTTCTTCTTTTTTTTTTGCAATCCCATATCGCAGTGAATTTCAGATATCTTTCTCTTTTTTTTTCTTTTTTTTTTGGTCCAGCTTCTTTGGTTTTTCTATGATTGGTAGTTCTGAGGTTTGGACTATTTTCCCCTTAATTTCTTTCCTTTTTTTCGCGTTTAGAAGGGTTTCTAGGTGTTTTTCCAAATCTTGAGGATTTTGTTTTGGAGGGTAACGGTCTGGGTGTCGTTGTGGCCGATCTGTTGCCCTTGCTTTGTCATTTCGTCGACTAGTTCAAGAATTTGGTGAGGGAGCTGGTAAGGATGTCCGAGATAAGGACTAGTGAGCTAGAGACTGGGTTGTCGTCTAGCGACGACCCGGTGGAGGGAGATACAGCCGTTTCTACCTTTCGAGAGGTTTAGGCTTTCCACGCCCTCAGAGAGGTATGTGGCCTGGATTCTGAGACGTTAGGCAGATTTAGGGATAGGTTTCAATTCCCACAGCGGGTTAGGGTCCGTTTGCCCAATGAGGAAGATCGGGCATGTCATTCCTTTCTTGGAGAGGTCTGTTTCTATGAATCTTCCTTCGTCTGTGGGCTGAGGTTCCCGGTCCACCCTTTTTTTATGGAGTTGTTAGATCGCTACAGTATTGCTCCAGGGCAGCTCATGCCCAACTCCTAAAGGATAGTGGTCAACTGTATGGAGATATGGCTGGCCGCTACGGACGGTGGAGAGCGTAAAGTGGACAAGCTCACCTATTTGTACCGTTTGAAGGAGTCTAAGGAATATGGGTATTATGAGCTAGTTCCTTGGGAAAGGACCAGGATCGTCTGGAGTTTACCTTCGTCTTTTAGGTATTGGAAGTCCCGGTTTTTCTTTGTGTCTAGGGACAATTTTGGAACTTCCTCCAAAAGGGTTTAGGGTGAACTCCTGAGGTTATCTCGTCAGTGGGGGACCCCGACCTTAGGTGCGTCATTATTTCTTCTCATCATTTGAGTTTTATGGTGTTTGCTTTTTTGGTCTTTAACTCCTCCATCCATTGTTTTGTGCAGTCAAGAAACGCCTTAAGCTCAAGAGCAGGTATAAGGAGCGAGTGGAAAAGGCGATCGAATACGCGAAGACAATCGAGGATTGGGATGATCTGGTGGACCCGAGGACTCTTGCATTCTACTTCCTTGGCCCAAAGCGTTCTAGTTTTGTCTTGCGTAATCTCAGGATCGAGGGAAAAAAGAGTAAGTGGATGTTTCATCTGCATCGGGTTTTCTTGCATATATATATATATATATATATATATATATATATATATATATATATATATATATATATATATATGATGACCAAGTTCAACAAAGGTATGTATGATAAGATGAGGGCCAAGAAGGATGAACCATTATCCCATCTCAAGAAGAAGGTGGTGCGCATCACAGGGAAGGGCCCTCCCATTACTTCAACCGCTTCAATTACTCACCTCGTCTCTGGGACAAATACGACAAGGTTCGCATCCCCTGCCGCCTCCATTGAAGAGATCCCTACCCCTGCCTCAAAAAGGCAGCACACCTTTGATAAGGGGAAGGAGAAAGCTGATTCTTGCTCGTCCACGATCTGGGACGATGAGAAACTGGCAATGGACAGGGCTCATGAGGTTATGACTGCGGAAGATTTAAGGAGCTTTTCGGGCTCGTCCACAAAGGAGCTGGTGGGTCGTCATCTCCACAAGCTCGTCTAGGTAACGTTCTTGTGCCAATTTTATTTCTTTATGTTCGTTTCTTCTTCTTCTTCTTTTTATTCTGAGGTTCAATCTTCTTGCGTGTTCTTCAGGTGTTGGGGGAGGGCATTCATCTTTCCTCCGAGTATCTTGCTCAGGAGGCCAAGGTCGAATCCGCGCTATCACGAATAACAGCCTTGGAGGTGGACAACTCAAAGCTAAAGAAAGAGCTGATAACTTCTACGGGTGAGGCCAACCTTGCCAAGGAAGAGGCCAAGAAACTTAATGACGACCTTAGAACTGAACGGCAATTGGTTTTGGAGAAGGACGAGCAACTTGCTACTGCTAGGGAAAGGGTGAAAGGTGTCGCTGCTAGGGCCATAGAAGGCTTCTAGCAAACTGAAGAGTACAACTCCGTGCTCTTCAGTTGGTACTTCAAAGGATTCAAGCTATTGAGGAGATACTTGATTGAGCACCCCTCTGGAGTAAATCTGGAGACGCTGGATATGGAGGAGGTAGATAAGGAGATGGCTACTGACGAGGCTGCCCAGCAGTCGGCTTCTGAGACCAGGGTTCATGCGGATGCCCCTCCTACTAACAACGTTGCAGCTGACACCTGAAACTTATGATAATTCCTTCTTTCTCTTTTTTTTTTCTTTGGGTGCCCTTTGTATTTTGGGCTTAAATTTCAGAAAAAATTTATCTTTATCTTAAGAACACCAGTTTTGGGTCCAATGTTTCAAGACTTTTGGATGAAAAAGTAATTACTTACTGTTTTTGTTTTTATAACTACATACTTTCTTGCCTTCATGTAGTTGTATGTGATATGTTGCACCTGTTCGCGCTTTTCTGGGGGTTTTCCTCCTTTTAATGATCTTGTTAATCTCCTGGATTGGTCAGTAATGTACATCCGCCTAGGCCGAGATTTATTACTTAGATTTTGGGATTTTGCCTCATCAGTAATGTACATCCGTCTAGGCGGAATCTTATTACTTAGGCTTTTGGGATTTTTCCTCGTCAGTAATGTACATCCGTCTAGGCGGAATCTTATTACTTAGGCTTTTTTTAGATAATCTCTTGGTCTCATTAGTAATGTACATCCGTCTAGGCAGAATCCTATTACTTTGGCTTCGTCAGTAATGTACATCCATCTAGGCGGAATCTTATTACTTAACCATTTTTTATTCTCGTAACTTGTACTTGCGAACTGGCCTGTTAGCACGAATATATTAGATGAACAATGCTTTAATTAATTTCAAGAGTGGATACATTAATTTGTTACATCCTTTGGTGGTACTTCTTCAAGTGCTCAATGTTCCATGGTCAAGGGAGCCTTTGCCCGTCCAAGGTCTCTAGGTGATAGCTGCCTTGCTTGGAATAATGGATAACTCGGTATGGACCTTCCCATGTGGGGCCGAGTTTTCCTTGGGAAGAGTCTCTAATCACTGTAGTGACCTTATGCAGGACGAGGTCGCCTATGTCGAGTCGTCTAAGTCTCACCCTCCTGTTATAGTATTCGGTCATTTTTTACTGGTATTTCATCATCCAATTAGAAGCTTTGTCTCTTACTTCGTCTAGGCAATCCAGGTTGACTCGCAATTGGTTGTTATTATTTCCTTCGTGGAATGCTTCTCGTCTGATGCTGGCTACTCCTACTTCGACCGGGATTACTGCTTCAGTACCGTATGTAAGCCTAAATGGGGTTTCGCCCGACGGGGTTCTCCCCGTGGTTCTGTAGGCCCATAAGGCATCGGGCAATTCTTCTGGCCAGGCACCCTTCGCGTTGTCCAGTTTGGCTTTAATTATCTGGAGCAATGTTCGATTCGTCACTTCCGTCCGTCCGTTCGCCTATGGATGCCCTGGGGATGAGAACTGGTTCCTGATGCCGAGGTAGGAGCAAAAGTCCCCGAAGCCTTGGCTGTCAAACTACTGCCCATTATCTGATATGATCGTCCGTGGGATCTCGAACATGCAGATTATATTTTTCCACACGAAGCTTCAGATTTGTGCCTCAGTGATGGTTGCCATCGCTTCTGCTTCAACCCATTTTGTAAAGTAATCAATTGCAACAAGTAGGAATCTTACCTGACCTTTACCCAGGGGTAATGGTCCGACGATGTCGATTTCCCACTGCGCGAATGGCCACGGGGATGATATTGTTGTAAATTTCTCTACTGGAAGTCGTTGGACATTCCCGAATCTTTGACACTTGTCACAATTCTTAACGAGTTCTACGGCGTTAGCTTGTACAGTTGGCCAAAAATAACCTGTTCGAATGACTTTGCTTACCAGGGACCTAGGGCCAGCGTGATCCCCACAAATACCTTTGTGGATTTCCTCCAGGATGTATCTGGCTTCGTCTTCATCAACACACTTCAAGTAAGGCAGGGAATGGCCCCTTTTGTATAGGTGGTCATTTAGGATCGTGAACCTGGTCGCTCTCTGCTTGATCTTCCTGGCCTCCTTGGCATCCTGTGGAAGGTGTCCATCTTGGAGGAAGGACACGATTAGCATCATCCAGCTGTTTATGTCCTGGATTGCGAACGTCGGGATTTCTTCGATGCTAGCGCATTTTTGCATCTCCATGCTTAGCTCCATGCTCGTTGGTTCTTCCTCTGAGGAGGCCATTTTCGCGATCTCGTCTGCTTCCATATTCTGGCCTCTTGGGATCTGCACGAACTCCAATTTATCAAACTCCCAGGCCAGATGTTTCGCCATCTTGAGGTATTTCTGCATTCTTTCCTCCTTTGCTTCATACTCCTCTTTGATCTGTCCTATTGCTAGCTTCGAGTCACTCTGAACGAGCAGATTTTTTGCTCTAAGTGCCTTCCCAAGTCTCAGCCCCGTCAATATTCCTTCGTACTCCACTTCGTTATTGGTGGCTGAAAATTTAAGTTGAACTCCATACCTAAGCTTTTCTCCGCCAGGGGTGATTATGATAACCCCTACTCCCCCCCTTCTTTTGGGCTGATGAGCCATCAGTCTGGATTGTCCACTGTTCTGCCTCATCACCGCGGTCGTCATCTTTATGAAGGGTGAACTCGGCAATGAAATCTGCTAAAGCTTGCGCCTTGATGGCTATTCTGGGATGGTACTCGATGTCAAACTGGCTGAGTTCGATTGCCCACTGGACCATTCTCCCTACTGCCTCAAGTTTGTTCATGGATTTCCTGATCGATTGGTCCGTCATTACCAAGATGGGATGTGCTTCGAAGTATGGTCGCAGCTTCCGTGATGCCATTATTAAAGCGAATGCAATCTTCTCAATCCTAGGATACTTGGCTTCTACTCCCTGGAGGACTTGACTGATGTAGTAAACTGGAAGCTGCTTCTTATCCTCCTCTCAAATCAGGGCTACGTTGATGGCCGTGGCTGATGTCGCCAGGTATAGATAAAGGTTTTCTCCTTCCTTTGACAGACTCAGAAGGGGCGGATTGCTCAGATAACATTTGAGCTCTTGAAACGCTGCTTTGCATTCGTCAGTCCAGGCGAAAGCTTGCTTTAATGTCTTGAAGAAGAGTAAGCATTTGTCCGTTGCTTTGGAGACGAACCTATTGAGTGCAGCAATCCTTCCTTTGAGCTTTTGGATTTCTTTGACGGTCTTCGGTGATGTCATGTTTAGTATTGCTTGTACCTTCTCCGGATTTGCTTCTATCCCTCTTTGGGACACCATGAATCCCAAGAATTTTCCTGAGGCTACCCCGAAAACACACTTACTGGGATTCAGCTTCATCTGATATTTTCTGAGGGTGTCAAACGTCTCTGCCAAATTGTCCAGGTGCATCAATTCCTTTTTGCTCTTAACGAGCATATCGTCCACATACACCTCCATGTTTCTGCCAACCTGCTTGCTAAACATCTTGTTTACTAATCTTTGGTATGTTGCTCCTGCGTTCTTCAGTCCAAAGGGCATCATAGCAGTAGAGCCCTTGACTCGTGATGAAAGCGATTTTTTCTTGATCTTCCTCAACCATCATTATCTGGTTGTATCTTGAAAAAGCGTCCATGAACGTCAGTAGCTTATGCCCGGCCGTAGAATCTACCAGCTGGTCTATCCTAGGCAGAGGGAAACTATCCTTTGGGCAAGCCTTGTTTAGGTCCATGAAATCCACACACATTCTCCGTTTCCCATTCTCTTTTTTCACTAGCACGAGTTGGCCTGCCACTCAGGATAATAAACCTCCCGAATGAAGCCTGCCTGCAACAACTTGTTAACTTCGTCGGTGATCGCTTGGCTTCGTTCGGGAGCAAAGACTCGTCTTCTTTGTTGGATGGGCTTTCTTCCAAGACCCACGTTCAGCTCGTGTTGGATGACCTGGAGTGATATGCCGGGCATATCCTCGTGACTTTATGCAAAGACATCTAGGTTTTCCTTGAGGAATTGAATGAGTTTCGTCCTCATCTCGAGGCTTAAGGTTGTTCCTATCCTCGTCATCTTGGCAGTCTCTCCCTCGACGAGCTCCACTGCTTCCAAAACTTCTACTTTGTCTTCTTTTTCCTCCTCAATTTTCCACGTGTGGTTTTCCTTCGCAACCAGTACTGCCTGGTAGCATTCCCTGGCCAAGACCTGATCCCCTTTCACCTCGCTGACACCGTCCTCGGTTGGAAATTTCACCTTTAAGCAGTAGGTGGACGTAGTCGCCTTCCACCTGTTAAGCGTGGGTCTCCCAATGATTACACTATATAAGGAGGGGCAATCTACCACCAGGAAGTCCAACTAACAGGTCAGCTGCTTCGGGTAGGTCCTACTGTGACTTTTAGCGTCATTATGCCCTTGGGGTATACCCTTTCCCCGCTGAAGCTGACGAGGGGGGAGTCAAACGGGCGCAATCTCCTAGGATCTAGTTTCAACTGTTGGAAGGCCGGTAAGTACATGATGTTTGCAGAGCTGCCATTGTCTACAAGGATCCTCTTGGTGTTAAACCCTTCGATTGTGAGCGTTATAACCAGGGGGTCATTATGTGGCTGCCTTACTCCCCGAGCATCCTCTTCGTTGAAAAACATGTCCTAGTTTGTCCATCTCTGCTTGAATGGGGGTTCCATATGGACGCTATTTACTTGTCTCTAGCATGTTTTCTTGAGCGACTTGTATGATCCCCCCGTGAATGGCCCTCCTACGATCGTACTTATCTCCCCAATCACATCCTATGGTGGTTGGGATGGACGGATCTCACTCTTGGATGAGGATTCACGCTGGCTCTTGTTACCATCTCTGAACCTGCTAGACTCTCCCTTATTCACATACTTCTATAGTTTTCCTTTCTGTATCAACTCCTCTATCTGTCTTTTCAAGTCTCGGCAATCCTCCATGTATTGGCCATGATCCTTGTGGAATCGGCAGTATTTGTTCTTGTCACGCACGTTAAGGGACAAATGTAGAGGTCTCGGCCACTAAAGGTAATGTTGATCCTAAATCTGTGTCAAAATTTTGTCAACAGGCATAATTAGTGGGGTGAATTTTACTGTTCGTGGAGCTTTTTCGTCTTTTCGTTTATCTACGTCACTTCCTCGACGGCCTGGGCGCTCCCTCTTTTACCCCTACATTCGTCTTCCTTCCTTCCCTCATTTCTCGGCCTTTCCTCGTCCACTATGGCCGCCAGTGCGTCCTCGGCATTCATGTACTTTTAGGCCTTCAGGAGCATCTCTGCCATCGTCCGAGGCGGATTCTTTGCCAGCGAGATGACGAATTTTCTGGACCTAAGCCCTGCTTTAAATGTCGTCAGTTGTACCTTGTCGTTTGCGTCATCCACTTCTAGGGTCTCTCGAGTGAAGCGTTTCACGTATGACCGCAAGGTCTCCCTTTCCCCTTGCTTAATAGTGAGTAGGTACTACTTAACTGTTCGAAGCTATCAATGGATGAAGTGGGCAGTCTCGTAAACCACTCTCTTCTAGCTCCCTTCAGCGTAGTAGGGAAGGAACGACACATTATTTCATCAGGGGGCTGTTGAAGGACCAGTGTCGTCTTGAAGGTATTAAGGTGATCTTGGAGATCCTTAAGTCCATCAAAAGGCTCAAGTTGAGGCAACCGAAACTTTACTGGTACTAGTCGTTCCAAGACTGCCATGGTAAAAGGAGAATCCGTTGCCCTGACCATTCTATCCAAGCTCTGATCCGTCTTCTCCTTAATGGAATTTCTCAACTCGTTCATCTCCTTCCTCATTTCTTGGAGAAGATCATAATGTTGTTCATCTGGAGTAATGGTCCTTCATCGATCGCTTCTCCCGTGGCTTTCTCCCTCATCCTCGTGGACAGCTTTGGATCGATCCTCCTTTTGTTGAAGCCTTTGTCTCATCTCCTGATTCTGCTTGGTGAGTTCTTCAACGGTGGCCGCAAGAGCTTGAACTTGCTGAGCCAAGGCCGCTGAGTCCTGGTTGGATTCCATCTGGATATCGAAGTTGGTAAGAACTGCGTTTTCGAACCGTAGTACGAGAATGTCAATCCCCACAGACGGCGCCAAACTAATGAAGCAAAAGTTCGTCAGTCGATATGAGTTCGTCTAGATAGTGCCGGTCACACTCCTACGTCACAACGGAAGCAAGAGCTCCTTCAAATGGTCACCGGTGTGGTGTCTACCACAACGCCTCCGATGCCAAAGTTAGTGCGGAAGAAGGTTTATAATAATAATAATAGAATAACTCAGTATCTCTTGTGACTGTATCTGTCCATATACCTTGTGTTGGAGGTGTGAAGGCTTTATATACATTCTTCTGGATTCTAGCCGTTGTGGTATTAATGCCTTGCTCAGTAACGTTCCCAGCTAAGTAATGGATCTTTAATACGCCTCCAACGATCTACCTAGCTGGTGTTGTAACCACCCGAGGTATTGCTGGCGGCATTGAATGATTCTGGTATCCTCGTCAATGACGTGGCTAGCTGCTTAGGTTCGTCAAAGAGAGCGGTGTCATCTGCAATATTGAATTCGTCCGTGATCCATTTCATCAGTCCCATCATGGATGAATGTAGTCATGTTATGGCCTTTGCTGACTCAATCGATAAGGTGATTGTGGAGAGTGCTAGTGATAGCGAGGATTCTTCTAATGATGAAGTATCCAAGAAGCCTATGATTAGCTATGCACTCAAATAGAAAGGATGTCTAGTGCAAAGCTTGATGAGGTCTTGAGTGCTCAAAAGCCTAGTTCTGATAAGACTGGCTTAGGATATGCTGTTTCCTCTGGCCCCTTCTCTTCCATGGCTTCTGGATTAAGGACTGTCATTGTGCCCCAATCCGAAAAAGGTAATTAAGGTATGAAATCCAAAACTGTTTTGGCTAATTCTAAATCCTTTGTTAGACCTCATGTTTGTCACCATTGTGGTGTTTCTGGACACATTCGTCCTAATTGCTTTAAGTTGTATCCTTAAAAGCAAGTGTCCAAATGGTCACAGGTTTCCTCTCAAGGACCTACACCTTTGTTTGGAGAGTTATTAAAAACCTTAAGCACTTTAACTCAATTTCAGAAAAATCTTAATTCTTCCATGTCCTTTAGTAGACATACTAGGACACGTGTCTTTTCATCTTCACGGCCAAAGACTCGTGCTGTGTGGGTGATAAAGGATCCTAAGACTTAAGTGTCTTTTTTGTTGTCCTCTGCTTTAATTCTTTCTATCTAAAATAGGACTCTCTTTGCTTGATTTCTTATCTACTTTTGGAATCATGCTTTCATGCATCTGCATTTTTCTTTCATGCTTTCATACATATGCATCTTTCTTTCATGCTTTTATGTATATGCATCTTTCTTTCATGCTTTCATTATTGTTTGTCTGTTTTTGTTTGGTTGTTTAGTTTTATTTTGTTTTGTTTCAAAAATAAAATTAAAAATTAAAAAAAATACAAAAACAGTGTATGTATGTGAACATCGGTTCTTGTGAACCTTAAAATGGCCATTGAAATAGAGTTTTCTAAACTTTGTATCGTTTGTAGCTTAGATGAGCATCCTTATGCACAACTAAGCAAGTGAGCTTTATGGCTCTTTGTTTGTGATGAGTAAGGTTAAGTGATCTCTTGTACTTAACACTCGTATCACTCTTTTTGATGGGAATGACTAGAAAATCCTAAGAGAAAGGCATAAACAACCATCTCACCACTATTACCCACCAATCATGACAATGACATCTATATGCTTCGGCATAGTAAAAGTGTAATGTCAAAAAACTTAACATAAATAGGTATTTCTTTTCTCTCTTGTATACCCATGCATGATTTGCTTGATAAAATAAAATATGCAAAGAAAATAAAAGCAATAAGAACAAAATGCTTTATAATATGATTGCAATCGTGTTTTCTAAGAGATGTGGAAGTTATAGGATGTATCTCGAAGGTGATAGTCCTCATCAAACAATTATGATTGTGTGTGAGTTAAAGTGATTTTCTCGTATCTCAAATCGTCATAACATAGAGACACTTATGCAATCTTGTGAGGTTTTTCACACACAACACGCAATATTTTTTGCTACTCTTGATACATGTGCAAGTACAATGTGATTTGGCCATCACAAGGTTTATATGTGTTAATGTATGCTCACTAAACTGTCTTAACTTGTTTTTGAAATATAAAATTAGTTAGACTTGTTTAGCGTATGTGTGTTTTGGAATCTATGTGCTTAAAATTTCTTGTTGAGAGGTTTTTGAGAGGTTAAAATGCTGTTTAGACCTTTGATTGAGTTGCTTGTTTGATTGCATTCATGTCTGTGTTTTTCCCTTCTTTGAAAAACTGTTTTTAAGCAATCTCGACACCTCTCGATACCTGGCTTATCTGTCGAGATCTTCAGTTGATTTTTTTATCGCAATCTCGACACCTTTCGATAGCTAGGTGGATCGATCGAGATATCTCCTGTCTCCTCGATAGCTTCTCGATAGTTGTTCAATCCATCAAGGATTGGCTCGATAGCTTCTCAACACCTCTCGATCCATCAAGATCCTCTACATGCATTATTTTTCACATGTTTTGCATGTTTCTCTTATCTTGTCATCCATAGCATCTTGTTTCATTACATTCATGCATTTATATGGATTCCTTGTTTCCCCTTGATCATCCTTGATTATCTTTATGTTTCTCGAGTGAGGCTTTATAGCTTCTTGTACCCTTTGTCAATCATGACAAAAAGGGGGAGAAATATGTGGTTTCTTCTTAAGATTCAACATGTCAAGGGGAGAAATGCATGCCCTTGTAAAGGGGAGATTTGTTTCATCTTGTTAGGAGGAGCGATTACCTCCTTGTTGTTGTAGGAGCTACTTTTAGCTTCTTCTTCTTGTACCTTAGGTCTTATGACCATGTTTACATACATTGTGTTTATCTTTGATATATATGTGATGATGTATATTTTCTTCACTTACCTTTACATGTGTTGTTTCTTTTCTATCTTTAGACACATGTTTCTTATAATTTGTATGCAATCTATTATTTTTGCTTCACACAAAGATGCCTTGATGTGTTTTGTTTAAAGTGTTTCAAAAATACAGGTTGTAAAAATCTACTTGTCATAAACTCTCTTCTTGCAAAATTTTTCAAGAGTTTGTGTTAGGATAGATTTTATTGTATTTAACAAGTGAGCATGAGTTGAGTGATTTATGACTTCTCTCATATGTTCATTTGTTTGTTGTGGTTTTTTTACGGATTGCCAAAGGGAGAGATTGTTAAGGAAATATTTTATGTAGCTGGCTAATCCTTTGACAAAACGCACTTTACTTGTATTTGGATAAATCTAGGATGTGTTTAATACTTCAAAGAACATGTTGTTTAAGTCTAGTATTAAAGCCATAAAGATTGGACCAAGAAATAAGTGAAGAAAAGGTGTTCACTAAAGCTAGACAAATAGCTCGACACCTGTGGATACCTGCAGACAGATAGCTCGATAGCTGCTCGACAAATAGCTATCTATCAAGGTTTAATGAGGCTTGACAGATACTATCTATCGAGGTATTTATCGAGGTTACAGAAATCAGAATTTTCAAATATAATTTTCGGCCCATGCTTTGTATTTGTGTAGGGTTTCTTTTCTCACAACCCTAGACATATATAAGGCTGATTTTAGAGGCCATCACATAAGAGAATATAAGGAGAACATATGCAAAAGGTGACCGAAGTCTTATTCTCTCAGAAAGAAGCTACTATGCATTTGTGCCTTCAGGTTTTGTAACTAAGTGCTTCTTGATCTTCATTGTTAATGAAGCGAAAAAACTTTGCAGCCAACATTCTTCTTCCTTAAGTTGGTGAATGGGTCACGTACTGGGATTCGTGCAAAGGAGTTAGTCACGTACTGGGGTCCGTGCATCAAAGAGTGGCATTCATATATTGAAAAGTTCAGAAGTTCTGAAGCAATGGAAGGTTTCTACTGTAAGTTCATCTACGGGGATTGTAGAGTCTAAAGACAAAGGTTTTGTACTAGATCTGAAACTTCTCTTTACTATAGTGAATTGCTTTTCGGGAAGATTTCCCCCCAGGTTTTTCACTATGAAACCGGTTGGTTTCATTGATTTCCTGGGTTATCATATCTTGTCTTATTTACTTTTCCGCTACATATGATTTTGACATGATATTGATATTTGTTTGTTTTAACAAGTTTTATGCATAATAAATCTAATTAACAATTTGGGCTTAAAACTTATTAATTCTATCAACCGAGGTCTAAATTTCCCAACAAATTCCTTATCAATCTCTTTTATTTGGTCTTCAAACGGATCTCCCTTATTTCCACTAATAAATCCATTGTTTCTGTTATTCATTGCATTCAAAACTTCAGCCTTTTTTGGAATGGACATAATGGGTGCATTAATTGTTTCCGTGATTTCCTCCGCAGTGTCAGTCGTTTCCATCTCCGCCTCTTTCGTTGTCTGAGTACCAACCGGCCTAACCTCACACTGCGCCTAAGCTTCTTTCTCGATCACCAGACTTGTAGACTGTGAACCTCCCTTTTTCCTAGACTCATAAAAACCAAGCATGATCACCACTTATTTTCGTCTCACTTGGGATGGCGGAGCTCTTATCCATGGACCATACTCCCTCTCCTTGCTAGCTAGAGTTCCATCACTTTCAATCCACTTCTCACAGTCTTTATCGGAGTGATCCAAACAACCACACCAGTAGCATATATTAGGAAGACGTTCATACTTGAAGGTCACCCAGCAGTCTTCATCATCCTCAATCGATAGTATTCGGCCCCTACACAAAGGTACAGAAATATCAATGCGCACCCGAACTCTAAAGAAACTGCCTCTATCAACTTCATTATCATTTGACTTATGATCCACTGAACCAATTACTTCACACAGTTCCTCAGCCACATCTTTACTCAGATGACTAATAGGAATATTATGCACCTGGACCCATATTAACACTGAATTAAGACTCAATTCATGCACTGGAGTGGTGTTGTCCAACCGTTGAAGCACAACTAGATGTCAGTCAAAACTCCAAGGTTCAGTCGTCAGAATTTTGTTCACCTCTTCCACATTATCAAACTCAAATAGCATCGTATGCTCACCTGCATCTCGGACTTTAAATCCCTTTTTGGCTCTCCACAACAGACTGAAAGTCCTTACAATGGCTTCTGTATTCAACACTCTCTTAGTCAGAAATTTGGCCACAAGAGTAGCCTCTCAATTATCCCTGTTTTTCTTCACCGTCAGTTTGCCTCCCTCCCTCTCATTGAGTGACAAATTCCGCCATTGCTTCGTTAAACTCTCCATGTATCCTAAAAGTGTTTCCCACACCCCAAAGAACAAACAACCCACAAGCCCTACTGATAATACCGTATTACCTTAGGGGACCCAGCAACCTTACAAGAAGGGACAACCTTCTACAACCTAGGAAACAACAGTCCAAGACCCCTCCCTAGAGACATAGAAACTTTTAATGTGTGCATTGAAAATTTTAGTTTGATTTACACTTTAATTTAATTGGTTATGCATGACATAAAAGTAATTAGAGGGAATAAAAAAATACATTAGTCAACTATATAATTACACTACAGGTTTTTAGTGAAAATCTAGGAGGGTCCATTATTGGAATTTATGTCCAAGATTATTTATTTTTACCAAAAATACAAGAGGGGAGAGGGGGCCGGGGAGGATTTTTGAAAAGTCAAGGGGTCTTGTTGTAATCTCATTAGGCTACATAATGAACTTGCCTAATATCCTTGGTCCTCTTTTTGGGCAAAAAACTTGGGTCATTCTTCCAGCTCATGGTCCTCATTTACCTGCATCTAGCTAAGAAAGATTAACAAAAGGCTAAATATTAGTGCATACTCGGATGTTGTACACAACCGCACACATACTTTGTACTGAAGGGATGATTTTAGTTCAAAACATTTTAAACTAAGATGGTAATGGTGTTACTCTTAACAAAAACCCTAATAGTGTAATACAGAAAATAATACCAAATCTGACAATACCATTACTTCATTGGCATCCTAATTTCCTTATAAAATAATACCAAATCTGGCTTTACTAGTGACATTTTGGCATCTAATTTACTTATAAAATATATTTACCAAATCTGACTATACCATTGGCATCCTAAATTCCTAATAACAATGAACTTTGTCGAATTTGGACAAAACTAAACTAAAAAAAAAAAAATGTACAGCTCCAACATCGGATCTCCTCGTATCTTTCCCTTGCATGGCATCTATTCATAGTAAAACTAAAAACAACAACGCGTGTGCACTCCCACAAGATCTTAGCCACCTATATATCTCACGCATATCTTTACTATAAACTAGGATCCCCGATTAGCTTGGCATACTTAGGTACTTGAAACCAATCCAAACCAAACCAGCATAAGGTTGTGTTTGGCAGTAGAACGAGTTTTCCCCCCTGTGAAACCTTAACGTGAGGTATCAAGAGATATAGAAACTGTTCTATATAAGGTGGTGTTTGAATCCACGAGGAGAAAAGGGATGAAAGTGGACGAAGAAATGGGTCGGGACCTCGTGGACGAGTGGAACTCCGATGATGAAGAAAACCAGGCCAAAACAATAGGTGAGAATGAGGACGAGACTGAATCTGAGGCCACAGGTTCCTCACCAAGTCAATCTGATAACGCCATGGACATCCCATGGCCTCAGAGCTACAGGTACTATATTTACGTTTTTTCTCCCCTCTTAGTTAATGTATTTAATTTGCTGGAAAAATGTCAAGAACTGAAGCTAAAAAGATAATTCGCTGTTGTGAAATGACAAAAAAAGAAGAAGAAGAAGAAGAAGACTCAGATTTGAATTTTCAATGAAAATTCTTCTTTGTTGGCAGTTCAACAAAAACTGTGCTTCTTGCATTGAACTGCTTTAAGTTAAGAGGTCAAGCTTTTAGGGTATTAGGTACTCGTCAGGGAGCAGCTAGTGGATGGAGGCTTGGGATGAGCTATAGATCTAGACATCTTGAGTTCGATCCCCATTAGGAGTTCCCTTGAATTACTTAATACTTTGACGAGGTTTCGTGTTCTATCAGTTTGAGGGGTGCAAAGGCAATATTAGCGATAACTCCCATCATCATAGGTATTGGCATGTCTTCTTGTTTTTAGCATCACTATGAAGGCAAAAAGGCACAATAATAAATCAATTCTTCAGATTTTTGTTTGATATGAGCAAGAAAAAGTACTTTTCTAATCTTAATTTAGTGGCATGAACCAATATTTTATAACAGATTAATATTACAGTTAGAGTTAGGAAGCAACAAAAAAGAAAGATTAAGCCGATCCTATCATAACATATTGACTTCCCTTTGTTAAATCTGTGCAGGCAGTCTATGGACATGTTTACAAGTGTTACCCCACCCACCATTAGTTTTCTAAGGGGGCCTAGCTTGACAGGAGTCAGCAGCTTTCTTTCCACAGCATACAAGAGGCCACAGCCACAACCATCGGAGTGTGATTCTTCACTGAGTAAACCTCTCATTTCTGAAGATCCTACCACACCACCTGTGAAGTTATCTGCATCTACTTACTCCAAACTTTCTAACAGTGGATTGCCACCACCGCAGGAGCAGTGTTCATTTTCTGAATCAGTCATTAATGGTAAAAAAAATCATTAGTGACTCCCTTTCTCTTTAGTTTTATCACTATGTATAAACCAAATTGATTCTTCAGTCTGGCAGGGACTTAGGTTGTTAGAAAACTCTTTATTGCCCAAACTTCTCAATGAAAAATTATAACAGAAATATAGTTGACACCCTTCAACTATTTCCCTAATAATTTAATTTTAACAAAATTAATATAACAACTAGTGTTCATCAAGCTTTTTTTTTTTTTTTTTTTTTGATGTATAGTATATAAGAATTAGCATGCAGTCATATTCCTTGTACTTTCATTAGATATGTAATTATGGACTTCATATCCACAATCCATTCCCATGTCCTTCAAGGCTTCCTCATAGATCTACTTCAAATCCTTTTTAAATTATTTTTTCCTCCACTTCTTAATGTATACATTGTTGAGGCTAATCTCATTGGTTCAACAATTATTACAACTCTATCTCCATAGTTTCCTCCGAAAAAAGATCCTCATTTCCTTATATGCAGGGATCAATATTCTGTGCGGCATAGGACTCCTTACAACTCCATATGCAATCAAAGAAGGAGGGTGGTTGAGCCTTATCTTTCTCGTGATATTCGCTGTCTTTTGTTGCTATACTGGAGTTTTATTGAAGGAATGTTTAGAAAGCTCTCCTGGACTCAAAACTTACCCAGATATAGGGCAGGCTGCTTTTGGGTTAGCTGGTCGATTAGGGATAGCTGTAAGTCCAATATTAATATGAAATGGCCAATTTTTAAATGCTTGTATATATAAGCATATATTGAATGTTGTTATGTATGCACATATAACAAGCACGACTACCATTGAGCTTGCATTTACAAGCAGAAACCTTTGCTGTTTGGAAGCCTAATTGACACTTGGTTTTGTTCCAATGCAGATATTTTTGTATGTAGAACTATATGTAAGTGCAAAAAATTCTTCCCTAATATGTACTTCACAGTTTTCTCTACCTTTTTTGGTCCCTTGCCTTTACTTATGCTCTGAATGGTGAATAGCTTTGGTTTACAGGCTTCTTGTGTGGAGTACATTATTATGATGAGCGATAACTTGGCATCATTGTTCCCAAATACCTATATCCGTCTTGCTGGAATCCATCTTGAATCTCAACAAGTTTTTGCAATCACGTCTACTCTTATTGTTCTTCCAACTGTTTGGCTTAAAAATCTGAGCTTGCTCTCATACCTTTCAGGTTTCTTATCCATCTTATTGCTTTGATTTATTTATTTTTTAAGTTGTATATTTTGCTTAGCTGCTGGTCTTAAATGCTGTGTGTTCAGGAGGAGGAGTAGTTGCATCAATCCTGGTGGCACTTTGTTTATTATGGGTTGGAGTGGTGGACCAAGTTGGATTTCATCCAAGTGGAACAGCTTTAGACCTCACAAACCTTTCTGTTACAATTGGAATCTTTGGATTCAGCTATGCTGGCCATTCGGTTTTTCCAAATATCTATTCTTCCATGAAAGAACCGTCACGATTTCCATCAGTTTTAATAGTCAGGTGACCAAAAATTGTCCTTTTTTTAAATCGAAACTATTCACAATGTTGTCTCAATTAACATTTTTTGATGGTTCAATTCAGAAACCTTATGAGGAGAGAAATAACATATTCCTTAACTAAAAAATTACATTATTTTCAAGAATTCCCAAGATCATTTGCCTCCTTTATGAAGTAATGAAAATCTCCCCCCCCCCCCACCCCCCCTAATTACATGACAGCTTTGCTTATATTTGTTTCCTCTGCCACAGCTTTATTTTTTGCTTCATTATGTGCACTGGGGTAGCAATATGTGGCTTTCTAATGTTTGGTGACTCAATCGAATCTCAGTTCACTTTAAACATGCCCAGCAAATATGTTGCTTCTAAAATTGCAGTCTGGACTATGGTATGATAGAAAACACTTTTTTTTTTCCTGAATTTATATTTACTGCACAATATCATCATGCGATTAATGGATTTTATAGGTTGTGAACCCACTGACAAAGTATGCCTTGACTCTGACACCCATCACAATGAGTATAGAGGAACTCCTGCCTCATGCTCAGCTTAGATCTTACAGTGTAGTGCTTCTCATCAGAACAATTTTAGTATTTTCAACTTTGGCGGTGGCACTGACTGTTCCCTTTTTCGGTGAGCATCTCTAGCACTGCTTATCTACATTGGTTTTGAATGTTCGTTTTCTTACCAAAAAAAAATGTTTTTTTGATACCTGAGTCCTGAATTTGTGTTCTAAGCTTGGAAGGACAAAAGATATGAGGGATGTGCCAATTGAGCTATGAAGCTCTTGATAATATTTTAATTTAGTCCAATATTTTTATGTCTAATATTTTAATTTAACATGTTTTCAATTTAGTCATTCTGTATAATTCTGTCCAATTTTGCTGTTAAGTTTAATATTTTTGAGTGTCATTTTGGCGGATTTGATGGTTCAGATTGGACAGAAGAACTACATTAGAAACGAATGGTAGTTACAAAGACAGATTGAAAAACTGGAACTTAAAGGACTGAATTAAAAACATGTTAAAGTTAAATGGTGTAATTTGTGATTTACTAAAACGTTGATATGAATTGCAATCAAAATAGAATTACATCAAACATTGATAGGAGTCGTCTGTTGTCTGTGGTCTGCTAAGCTGTTTTTTGTCAATTGGACTGCAGCTATCGTGATGGCATTGATAGGATCTTTACTTGCAATGTTAATTGTAAGTTCTCTCTTCATATGTACACCTCAATTTTAATTCGTCATAGTTATAGGCTATCAAAATGAGGAACTTTGAATAAATTATCAATATAATTTTTCATGGCAGGCTCTTATCTTTCCATGCGCTTGTTATCTTAAATTACTCAGAGGTAAATTGACGAAGTTGAAGGTAAGAATTCAAATATTCAATATCATTGAAGTAATTATTCTATGTCTTATCTTGTAACCCGTTCCATGACTAAATCAATTCTTGACATTCTTTTTCAGATTGCAAGTTGCATATTGGTTCAAAGTGTGGGTTTGGTCTGTGCTTGCGTTGGCACATATTCATCAATTACAAGACTAGCTGGCAAAATAGCTTGATTAAAGGACAGGGCATATCTATGGTCTAATCTCGTTTCTTATCCTGAAGAGCGGAAAACAAAGCTGCGTTAGTAAGTTCTCAACTACACTAAAGAACATCAGCATTTCAATGAGATTCAACCAACAAAGACAGATCGGATGAAGTAATGTTGCTATGCTGGCGCCAAGAGAATATGGTTTATCTTAAACACTTTATATGTATAATCATTAGCATCCATAGATCAATTGTTAATGAAAGAATCCAATAAAAAGGATTTGAACATGTATTATTAAAAGGAACTCATGTTGTAAAAGTGGAAGCTCTCTCTTTGGATGGGGAATTCAACAGCTGTTGTCACCATGTTGATACAGCAAATCCATGCATTTGAATTTTGGTGAGACTCATTAGTAGGCTGAGGAATTGATTTATCTACAAAGCAAAGCTTATTCTTTGCAATGAGAGTCATGGTCATAGATCATGACCAGGTCTAATACCATATTGCACATACAAGAAGTGAAACAGAGAGAATTGAGAGAGGAAAATTGGAGAGAGAACCAATTCTATTGCAATCAGTACAAGTACCTCTTCTATTTATACTGAAAAAGGCTAACACTAATCATCTATTAGCCGTTACAGCCCTGAAACAGAATGACAGACTCATAAGTCATAACAAACCAACTAGCTCTACAACCATTCAAAACTGTACAAGTTATTAATAAAGTCCTTTGCTAAACGTGCGTGTAATTAATTACAATGGGATCCTATAAGGTGCGGTCATCCTCATTGTCAACCTTTTCTTCAATCAAGCTAATACGGTGTCATTGCTATCATCCCTGTACTTTGTAGTCTGTTATATCGGCAAAGCTCATAGCCCTTGAGCTTGTCAACCTCTACTTCATAAACTTTGTGGTTACCATTCTTATGATGTTCGACTGGTTCGTACTTTATCAGTTCGACCTTGTCTTAAAAACATTGGAAGTAACGTGGGTGCTCACGAAAAAGGTTCTTCACAGGTGACCTTGTAGTTCAAGGCCCTGTGCACATTTCGGTATTGAGGAATATCAGTGATAATACTAAGCATCCTTTCCATTCTCTGAACAATATCAGCATGGTAATTATGGGGAGTGGTTTCTCAACCATCCACAGCTTTGGGATTCCACATTGTTTTGTTGGCTTTAATTTGTTAACAACTATGGTTAGTGTGGAATTGAAACAGCAATTTATAGACAGGAAATTTTCTCTTTATTCTTAAATGATAAGGTGTATCTTGCTCTCCATCTTCTGTCAATCAAATTTTTCTTTTGGGTATGGAATACAATGCCTAAAAGGGAGGAGGGCCTAATTGGATTCTTTGAGGGTAATAACAAGGCCGATACATAATGGGTCTTTGGATATTCTTAACTAGCTAAATAGTGAATCTGAAACTCTTTTAAGTGCTCTCCCACGGCAAAGGGCTAAAGATGCAAATGAGACAACAAAACGTGCACAAGTAAAGGTAGCCAATTGAAGTTCATATAATCAGATCTAAAGGAAGCCACCCAAAGATATACCCAATTTTAGAGACAAAAATTATTAGAAGATTATTTCACAATGGCCAACAGGGGTGTGCAACCCACCCGCCCGCCCGCCCGAACCTGACTTGTAACCACCCGATTCGACTACTTTGGCAGTCAGACTTGGGTCGTAACGTCAAAAACCCAAGCCAATGAGTCGGTTTTGGATTTCTTCCTCCAAAACCCATGAAACCTGACTTGCTCGAAGACCTGTAACTCTGGCAATTTTTCCAAAATTTTGGCTACCTTTTTAGCTAAATCTAGCAATTCTTGGATTTAGAATACTTGTTAACAAAAGCCACAAACAATTAGAAGAATGCAGAATTTAGTACCTAAGAAATGTGATCTTATTATTATATACAACTATAGTTATCAAAACGTAAATGGTGTTGTGAATCAATTTTTTTTATATTTTTTTAATGTATCATATATTGTAAGATATATAAGCACACAATAAATTTTTATAATATACACCCACACACACACCTAAAAGATGTATTTATTATGAATTCTGAATATATTCAAATAATTAATGAGTAATTTTATATCACTTATGTAATAATATTTAACAAAGCTTATTAAGTAAATCAAATTAACATATGTTTACAACATCCACATTCAAATTGCAAAAGTAATAATACATGACATATGAGCAAAATTATAATTTCTTTCTCATCATTTTGCCTAATCAATTTCATCATCTAAGTCAATGCTATAAGAATAATAACAAAAATATTTAACAATGTAATTATATTGTCATTTAATACTTTATTCATATTATAGAAAAAGAAATTTGTAAATATGAAAATGAAGTGTTAGATGTGTAGTTCAAATTTTGTAGGAGAAAAAGAGAGAGGAGGTCCTTGTAAGTGCACAATTTGTACCCGGACCCAAAAACAAGTGATAAGCTCAAGCCCAAAGAGCCTTATACAATGAAATTTGTAGAGTATGGGTTTGAAACCTAGGTTTGGGATGTTGGAAGGTTGAACAACAGGCTAGAATGCCGCTGTCTATACAAGTAATAGATGGACGTAACACCAACAACAACAAAAAAAAAAACTCCTCGAACGTGAGCCGAGGACAATTTGTATAGTATTTCTTTTTCTAAGCAAAATATTACAATTTTTAGTTCTTTTTCCAAGAAGAAGAGAGATCCCCCTCTTCTTTCCCCTCTCCTCTTCTTATATCCTTCTTCTTCCCTGTTTCATCCACGTGTAATACAAATCTTCCTCTAAGATACTTGTCCCATCTACTACCTTCTTAAAGTTTTCAAATAATAGCTGGAAGACTGAATTTTACTGTTCAGAGGTCATTTCTCTATTAATGCGGCCAAGGGGTAGATGCAGGGCCTTTAATGCAATGATAGCAGCTTTTTCCTCAGATATTTCTTACACGTTCCTGCTTCTAAAGGGTGCTTGGATCACACCTTTACCCAATAAATCTTTCAGAATTCTGCCATTAAACCATTTAGCAAGTCCCAGGGCCTTTGCTAGGCCCGTCCGAGGAGATACTCCTCCTTGGGCGACTCCTCAGATCACTATAGTGCGGACTAACCTGTGAGCCTAGAGACCCTGATTGAACAAGTTTGTACCAACTAATCAGGCCCAAAGCCCAAACGTATATTCAAGCACTATTACCCCCCACAGTCCTTATGAACATATTATTTTATTAGGCTCAATCAAATAGCTCTATAAATTTGTGATAAAAACAAATTCGAACTTGTTGGACTCAAATCAAAGCACAAATTTTAATATCGTGCGATACACAATTTTTCAATACGATACCATTCATACGATAATCATTAGTATATCATACAATTTATAAGTATAGTTAATACGTATCTACAATATGATACTTTTTTCACTTAAGATACATATTACTTATCATATAATACTAACAGCTATGGAAACAACCATTCTAATTTGATTGGTGTCCCCTTATTTTATTTTCTTTTTTCTTTTAAACTGACACGATCATTTTTGTTGACAATGACAACTCCACAATATGTAGGAACAAAATTTAATTTTATGTCAAGCCCAAGATATGCAATGCAAATTTGATCAAGATGGAGCATTACTATTTCAATCCAGCCACTCAGTAATGAAAAATTGAAAATCGTTTCCCAAGCCGATTCGTTTATGGACCCAATCACGTTCCTGTGTCGTCCTTGAAGAATGTAGCACCACATGTGATGTGCATGCACCTGGCTGGTTATCTTTTTTGTTTTTTTTTTTAACATTAAGCACTTACTGACCTTTTATAGGGAAATTGATTTGACAATTTAGTACAGGCACCTCAACGACTAATTAAATTTCTGTCTTGTTATTCAAAAAAATTATTTCTTGTTTTAATTAGCCTGTGTTAAGTTTGGAAGGTGAGAATTTTCTTAATCTCTTATTTTGTCTTCCTTAGGTTTTTCATATTCGACTTAATTTACAAATAAGAGAATATATAAACAAAAAGTTTTACACTTATTGATATGATAAATTGTTAGTAATGTATAAAAAAATAATGTCAATGATGTGCTTAAATGAGAATCAATAAAACTTATTACTAGCTTAGGTTGGGTTGGGGAAGCGTGTTTTGCGTTTCTTAGACTCAGTGTTTTTGTTTTTAGTGGATCTCGTGCACTGTTCACAGGACTTACAAATTATTTTTTTACAATAAAAATAACTTTAAAATTTGGTCCTACGGCATTATTTACACATTTAAAAATTATTTTACTACAGTGTTTTCAGTTTTCAACAATAAACGATATCCAAACAGACCATTAATTATTGTAAAAAATGTTGTAATTTTTTTTTTTTCAAAACGTAACATTGCTCAACATAAAAACCGGCTCTTCCACTCAAAATCCGGGGCTAAGAGAATTTGGGACAAAAGCTATCGATCGACCAACGCACATTTATGCATGTGAATGCTACCTCCACCTCAAAAGTCGAGGCCACGTTTGTCTCCTTTTTTAAAATGAAGGTTTTAGATTTGAACCCATGAAAATGTACGTGGATCTGAGTTTGAAATTTGATTGGTTCTTTCTGAGACACAAAAATGAGGATGACTTCCTTTTTTTATTTTTTTTTAAAAAAAATGAAAAAAAATATTGAGGATTAATATTTTTTTTTTTTAAGTTTGGTTTTAAACATGTTTAAAGTTTGGAACTATCATAGCAATCACATTGTTTTTTTAATGAGTTATGTACCTTATTTAAATAGTACATTTGTATAATCTTATAATTTGCAACATAATGAATTGAAAAAAAGATATATAACTCTAAACATTTTTTAAGCCAAACTTTGTTCTAAAACCCTTATTTTATAAGTAGGTACTATTTTATGAGAATTATCATAATGAGAATTATCATAAAATAGTACCTACTTATAAAATAAGTAAGTACCTTATTGTTTATGACCTTTTGGCCACCAATTTAGTAGTCAGAGAGCCGCTTTAATTAGTTTGTCTGTTCATTTTATTGATATGGCAAGGTACAAGCATAATTTAGTGCACAAAGAAAAAGGAAAATTGAAGTGTTCCAATTCTGTATTTTTTTTGTTTTTGCTTTGAAAAAGAGGGTTATATTACATTACAACTACTCAAACATGCAAGAGACAACCGAGCCCTTCAAAAACTCCAGACCTTTACAACTACTCAGTCCTTCCCCTTGGAGAGGGGGGTTCTTATATATAAGCTCTGATGATAACTATAATTAAAATGCTTTGACTTGAACGCTTCAGAGAAGGTTACAGACCACGTTTTTGGAGTAAAACTATTTAAAAATAGAGAGAATATAAAAAGATCATGTGCTTCCCTTTTAAATTATTCTTTGGATATCCAACAACCAGCCGAAGTTGCTTATGAAGCTTGCTTTTAGCACGAGAGGGTGCCATCATCTTTTACTTTTTCAATTATTCCCAAGGTAAGCAAAGCACACACACCAACCTTTTAGTGTTTTATCTTTCTAGGGACTAAACAAAGAACACATTAATTTTTTATTTTCCTGTTTTGTGTATCATATTGTGTTGTATATCATAAAAGATACAAATATCTAATAAATTTATAAAAAAATTATAAATATACATATAAAAGGTATATGAATTATAAATTTGAAATTGTAGATGCTCATTTTTTTTAGCCCAACAACAAGAGGAAAGCCTAAAGACGTGGGCAGAAGAGAGTAGGATAGAAAAATGTCATTAAGCCCAAGCGGCAGGAATAATGGATCATGAGTCTATGAAGCAAGCAAATAGACCCTGAAGAAGTAAGTGGGTCTAAGAAGACCCAGAAGAAAGAAATAACAAACCCATGGGTTGTATGGATGTGGAAAAACAAGAATGGGCTACGGCCGTCACGGCAGACCCAAAGCAATGTAAGTAAAGAAAGTAAGGGGCAAAGAAGAATCCATGAGCCCCAAGGAAGAAGCAAGAAGCACTTGGGTCAAAGAAACCCAAGGAGTCAGTAAAAACCTATGGAAAAGGGCTAAGGATGCCCCAAGAAAGTAAACGGGCCAAGAATGCCCAAGGGAAAGTAGATGGGACAAGGGAGTCCACAAGTAGTCAAGGGCCCAATTAGTTTTTTGGGCCTTCAGAAAAAGAATGAATAGAAAAGCTCGGAAAGGCCCAGCGGACTTAAGTTAAGCAAACCCCACGGTAGGCATAGTAGAATGGTGCGGCAGAAAGCAAATGACAAGGGCTGGAAGCATAAGAACAGCCCACAAACGGGCAAGGTCCAGCCCCTAAGAGAAGCAAACTATAAATGCAAAGTCAGGGAAAGTAGCTCACGCCATAAGAAGTCAAAGGTGAACGGCAAACAGGGCAAATTGACTTTCAGACCGCGGCAGACACATGAGCAACGGGCAGAACTTGGATGAGCATAGAGGCAAAGCACACGCAAGACCCAGGCACCACCAACTTGTACCCAACCAATATAGGAAATGGTGAGGTCATGGGTCAGAGGTAAGAGAGTATGGTTTGGCGGTGGGGAGGGGGAAAGACCCATTTTTGTGTTTCCTGCTTAAGCTCTTTTAGAGGCAATGTCCTACTGGGATGACATACCACCCAAAAGAGGCAAAGCTGAGTTGGAACCACTAGGTGCATGCCATGAGGGACGGAGAGAATGAGAGTATTTACACCGTGGCAGGTAAGGGTGTCACGGCAAGCAAGCAAACAAAAAAGCCTTCTTTGTCTGGTGAGGTGGAGAGGTGTGGCCAGTGCAGGCTGGGTGACTGACTAGTCAGTGATGGTCGACAGTCAGTGATGGTCGACAAGGACACCCATACCAGACAAAAACGGTTAAGGGCTAAAATGGTAAAAGCCAAGCACAGCTAGCACTATATAAGAAGCCTTCATTGTGCACGACAAAGAGAGGATGGCAACCTCTGGAATAATCACTAGAATCAGAAAAGAAAGGAGAGTAAGAAAACAATAAGGAAAGAGAGAGAATCAGAGAAAGGAGGGTAAAAAACGAAAAGAAAGAAAGGAAAAGATTTACGAATAGAGAGAAGAAATAAAAAAGAAAACAGAGAGAACTGAGTGACAGGCATGCACCGAATGGATCAATCTCCCTCTCCCTCTTCAACCGATGCCTTCTGGTAACAAAAAAAGGACCTTGCAAAAATACAGGTCATTTAGGCCCACCCCTTCAAAGCCGTTAATTTCTCCTTCCATAAGAGATTAGTCGCATTGAAGAGGTGGTTTTCCCTTCTTGACTTAGACTTGGCAGTAACTTAACACAGCAAGCTAACATTTACTTCTTTTTTATATAAGTTTATTGTTGTTCATTCAATACTTGTTATTTTGTTGTTGTTTTGTAAAACGGGCACCCCTTATCAAAGCTCACTATTTATTTTATCTGAATCCTAAAGGAATTTCCATTAATGTCCTTGTTATATCTATCTGCCATAGTTGATATGACAGTTCTGCCTGCCATGGACGTATGACACAAGCCTGATCAATAGGGACATTGTTTGCACGCAAGCCGGATCAAGAAGGTTCGCCCTTGGACCGGTCCCAACTCTCTGATCCAGAAATCTTTAGGCCTAGTGTTGCAGCAGGCGGCCCAGCCCAACACTTGCAAAAAAGAAAAGAAAAAAAAAAAAAAAAAAAAAAAAAAAAAAGCCCACACAGAAATATATTCAATTAATGACTAATTTGATAATTACTTATGGAATAATATTTAACAAAGTTAATTAAATAAATCAAATTAACATGTATGCATTTATAACATACACATTCAAATTTATTAAACTCGAAAGTGATAATACATGGTATATGTAGGGACACGATTTTCAGACCAAGCCCAAAATGTAAGGGATCTTGGCCCAGTGAACCTAGAACAATAAATTTGTAGAGAGTTGATCAAAGAGTTAGGCTTTAGTGCATGGATAACAGTTAATATAATTGTGGATGATGAGCCAACAAGAATTGAACCCGGTTTGTGCGAGAAAGTTTGTCATTGGCACAGTCCGAAGAGCTCTGTTCTAGTATATATTGGATGACAATGGTTACAGGAGTTGTTGAGATTGCTATAGTGCTTTCTCTTCTCCTTTTTTCATCCCCCTCTTTCTCTGGGATCTCTACTCTTATTTATATTACATCTCTCCCTTCATCCTTACCCTACACGTGGACTACATGTGGACAATTGATGGTTTATGCTGATACTTGTCCCATCAGCCCCTCTAAAAGTCTTCTGGGGTGGCTGTAAGGCTGCCATAATACTGTTTAGAGGTCACTTTCTCATTAATGCGGTGGTAGCAGTTTTCCCTTAGATATTTTTGAGTCCTTATCCCTCTTGTACGTTCATGATGCTCGTTGCTATCATTAGAACTTCCTGAAAGGTCATCCTTGATCATTAGGATCCATACCAGATTTGCGTTTAGCTTTATCCGAGGAGATAGTACTCCTCAGACTCGGACCACCCATGCTTCTCTGCCAAAACCACATGCTCTCGGCCAAATCCCAAAATCCATGACCCCACAGTATATGAGCCAAAATAATAATTTCTATTAATCATATTCATCATCTTGCATAATCATCTCCATTTACGTAATGTAATTATAATGTCCATCATCTTGTGAAATTATTTCTTTATTATTATCGGCATTTGCTATATCTTCTTATTCTTCTTTTTAAATAATTTTTCTTTATATTTTTTCTTGGTATTCTAGCTTCTTAGATTTATAACAATAATAATAATAATTAAAAGTAATTATATTGTCATTTAATACCTTAATCATAATATAAAAATGAAATTTGTAAATATAAAAGTGAAATCTTAAGTGTGTAGTCCAAATTTTGTGAAAAAGTAAGAAAAGAGGGAAAAAAAAACTCATGTACATGTTATTTTATTGAGCTTAGTTAAGTAGCCCAATAATTTATTATTAAAAACAAAGTCTAACAACTTGTTGAACTCAAATAAAATCACAAATTTTAACCAAAAAAAAAGGACTCATTTTAAACTCACTTGTCTATATATTGTATTATACATACGATTTAGCAATATAATTCAATTCATATGATACATACTTATGTATCGTATGATCATAAGCATTTCTGATACACATTTACGATATGTAGCTTTTTGTATACAATATGATATTTATCGTACAATATGTATCGCATATCGTATAATACTGACAATTATGCACATAACACACTTATCTCTATAATCCTAGCAACCAAATACACAGCTTTAACCCCCTGGAATGAAGAATTTGTTAACTTTTGTTAAAGGTGAGCTCTTTTTTAATAGAGAATAATCTGCTTATAATCTATATTATATCAGCCTATTTGACCCCAAAAAAAAAGGAGGAGAGGGGAAGGGTTTTTTTTTTTTTTTAACGCTACAGCGCTACAAAGTGGAAGCTAGTTATTCATTTTTCTGTTTTTTTTTTTTTTTTTAACATTGGAGGGCTGTTGGATGCTACTTACGTGTTGTTTCTAAGTAATGAAATCTATCATCTGTCTTGGAAAGAGTATTTATCAACTTTGCATGTACAAAAACGTACTTTTCTTTTCTTTTTTTAATGTCAATACAAAAACGTACTTGGTTTAATTAAATTGACGGACTCATGATAGAATACACTTTCATATAATAAAGGAGCTAGTAATTTTCCAGTTATAAATATTTTAGCATTTTAACACACGTGAAATGTACCCACAGTCACAGACAGTACCTTTTAACTCTCCTAGTAGATCTATCCCTCCCTCCCAAGAATATCTTTTTTCTATCCAAATAAATGGAACAGAAGCTTCGTGTTTTAGAGTCCATGGTCAATGGACTTCACTCTTCAGTAGTGCTCTCTGATTCATCACACTGTCCCTAAAACCTACTACATTTCACACATGAGAAGTTGATCAGTGCATCACACAAAACCCAAATATTGACTTTGCAAGTTGCAAGCTCACACATATTTACTAGTATTTATTTGTCTCTGCAGCATATATTTCATTTATATTCATTATTCACACCTACCTGTTCGGTTCCGATCGATCTCAAATTTACTTCAAACACTACACCATGAAACCTTACTACCTTCTTCTTCTTCTTCTTCACCTTATGCCTTGCTGCAATTCCAATTCCTTCACAACCCCATTTCTCAAATCTCTTTCTTTTCTCATTTTTTACGCTGCATTTTGTTCTTCTTCTTCTTCTACGTCTCAAACACCGACACTTGTTTTGCCTCTCAAAACTCAGATAATTCCAAGTGGGTCAATCCCTAGGCCTCCAAACAAGCTTCCTTTCCACCACAACGTAAGCCTCACTGTCTCTCTCACTGTTGGGACTCCTCCTCAAAACGTTTCCATGGTCATCGACACAGGAAGCGAGCTCTCCTGGCTTCACTGCAACAAAACTCCAAACTTTCCCACCACTTTCGACCCGGCCCGATCCACCTCTTACTCTCCGATACCGTGTTCCTCACCCACATGCACGACCCAGACCCAGGATTTCCCGATACCCGCTTCATGTGACAACAACAACCTCTGCCACGCAACTCTCTCCTACGCTGACGCGTCCTCCTCAGAAGGAAACCTCGCCTCCGATACGTTCTATTTCGGAAGCTCCGATATTCCCGGCACGGTGTTTGGCTGCATGGATTCAAGCTTCAGCTCCAACTCCGACGAAGACTCCAAGAGCACCGGGTTAATGGGTATGAACCGTGGGTCCCTCTCTTTCGTTTCTCAAATGCGTTTTCCGAAATTTTCGTATTGCATATCGGGTTCCGATTTTTCAGGCCTTTTGTTGCTCGGAGAAGCCAATTTTTCGTGGTTGACTCCGTTGAACTACACGCCGTTGATCGAAATCTCAACGCCGTTACCGTACTTTGACCGGGTCGCTTATACGGTACAGCTTGAAGGGATTAAAGTATCGGATAAGTTGTTATCGTTACCGAAATCTGTGTTTGTACCGGACCATACCGGGGCGGGTCAGACCATGGTGGACTCTGGGACCCAGTTCACGTTCTTACTGGGGCCGGTTTACACCGCATTAAAGAACGAGTTCTTGAATCGAACCGCAGGGATTTTGCGGGTCTTGGAGGATCCGAATTTTGTGTTCCAAGGAGCTATGGATTTATGTTACCGGGTCCCACTGAATCAACTGAAATTACCACGATTACCAACTGTGACTTTAATGTTTCGGGGGGCCGAAATGACTGTATCGGGCGATTGGATCTTGTACCGGGTACCGGGTCAAGTAAGAGGGAGTGATTCAGTGCATTGCTTGACTTTTGGGAACTCTGATTTATTGGGTGTGGAGGCCTTTGTGATTGGTCATCATCATCAGCAAAACGTGTGGATGGAATTTGATCTCGAAAAGTCTAGGATTGGTTTGGCCCAAATGAGATGTGATTTGGCGGGTCAGAGATTTAGTGTGGGACAGTAGGTCCCACGGCCTTAGTGCTAGTTTCCTTAACAAAGCTTTCTGATTGGACTGATCAGATTGAAATCTGATCAATCTTTTATACATATGCTATTTCATAAATAAAAAAATATATATACATATGCTATGTTTTTTCTTGGCCTAAAGTTGTATACAATATGCTTTTTTTAATTTTGTTTTTGGGGATTGGATTCGACAGGCTATGCTGGCAACAATAGATTTCAAGCATCTTGGTGGTTAGATTATTAATATGGTCCTTGGGCCATGCAATTATGGCTGTCCTAGGGGATTGTTACCGTTGGATCTATGGTCCACACTCTTGGTATTGTGAACTGCAATCAAGGAAGTGGCAAGCTATGATTTGATTTCAAACGGAAGGATGCGAAGAAGAGTAGAAATGTAGAGCTAATTTTTGAGAAGGAGATGTCATTTTCATAGTTTTTTTTACAACAAATTTTACATGATAAATTGTTATTGATTCTAATTTAAATCTACTATTTTTTTACCACTAAGATTTTTTGTGAAAAGTTAAAATATTGTGGACATAATATTTTTCTGATTTTTTCCCTATACATCAAGTTTTCAACATTTTTTTTTTCAATAATTTCATGGATATAATGGAAAGAAAACTTGAACCATGGATTGAAAATAATAAGAGTTGTCAACTAATTGAGCTACAAAAATTTTTGATGTAATAACAATATTTTACCTTATTTTGAAAATTTACTTTCCTTCTAGAAGGTTTTTTTTTTGGTGGCATAAATGGTTAGTTCGTCATTATCCATGACCATGTTATAGTATCCTTCTTCTTCTTTTTCTTTCAGGGGAGGGAGTAGAGTATGCTTGTATTAACTTATTTTCACAGCCACCATCTACTCTTCATTTAACATACATACATACATACATATATATATATATATATAACTTATTTTCTATGTTTTATTTATCTTAAAAAATAAATTAGATAAATTTATAAAAAATAAAGCTTCAAAAATCTATATTTAGCCAAATAAATCAAATTAGCCAAATAAGATTTTTTGTGAAAAGTTAAAATATTGTGAACATAACATTTTTTTGATTTTTTCACTATACATCCGGTTTTCAGCATTGTTTTTTCAATAATTTCATGGATATTGTGGGGTCATGGATTTTGAGATTTGGCCGAGAGCATGTGGTTTTGGCCGAGAAGCATAGGTGATCCGAGTCCGAGTCCGAGTCCGAGGAGTACTATCTCCTCGGATAAAGCCAAACGCAAATCTGGTATAGATCCTAATGATCAAGAATGACCTTCAAGGAAGTCCTAATGATAGCAACGAGCATCATGAACGTACAAGAGAGATAAGGACTCAAAAATATCTAAGGGAAAGCTGCTACCATCGCATTAATGAGAAAGTGACCTCTGAACAGTATTATGGCAGCCTTACAGCCACCCTAGAAGACTTTTAGAAGGGGGCTGATGGGACAACCATCAACTGTCCACATGTGGTCCACATGTAGGGTAAGGATGAAGGGAGAGATATAATGTAAATAAGGGTAGAGATCCCAAAGAAGGGGGGATGAGAAAAGGAGAAGAGAAAGCACTATAGCAATCTCAACAACTCCTGTAACTATTGTCATCCAATATATGCTAGAACAGAGCTTCTCGGACTGTGCCGAGAACCAACTTTCTCGCCAAACCGGGTTCAATTCTTATTGGCTCATCATCCAAAACCATATTAACTGTTATCCAAGCACTAAAATCTAGCTCTTTGACCCACTCTCTACAAATTTATTGTACTGGGTTTACTGGACCAAGATCCCTTACATTTTGGGCTTGGTCTGAAAATTGTATCCCTACAGATATAATGGAAAGAAAACTTGAACTGTGGATTAAAAATAATAAGAGTTGTCAACTAATTGAGTTACAAAAATTTTTGATGCAATAACAATATTTTACCTTATTTTGAAAATTTACTTTCCTTCTAGAAGATTTTTTTTTTTTTTTTTTTTTTGTGTGGTGTAAATGGTTAGTTCGTCATTATCCATGACCATGTTATAGTATGCTTCTTCTCTTTTATGTTTCGGGGGAGGGAGTGGAGTATGCTTGTATTAACTTATTTTCACAACCACCATCTACTCTTCATTTAACATACATACATACATATATATATATATATATATATATATATAAAACTTATTTTCTATGTTTTATTTATCTTAAAAAATAAATTAGATAAATGTATAAAAAAATAAAGCTTCAAAAATCGATATTTAGCCAAATAAATCAAATTAGATTGGGAATAAAACTAATCTAAATAAACTCTAAATTTCCAATTTTTTTTGGAATAAAAATAATATATTTTGATTTATGTCATCTACTCTATAATGATGGCTTTTTATAAGTTAGCAGTTTTTGAACCCAAGTTTACTATTTGATAACAAATAACTTTATCAGTTAAGCTAATTAGATTGGAATTCACCCATTTCTCAAAAAAATAAATAAAAATAAAAATATTGGAATCCACCATAGCTTAAAGTCTAAGCAAACTATAAATAGCTTTTTTTTTTTGGGTGAAAATTCATTAGACAGGAGAGGAGAGGAATTTGAACCATTGATGTCTCATTTTGGACACACAAGAAGTTGTCAACAAGTTAAGTTAAAGGCTCTTGGCATAAATAGCTTGACAATGATTAATGATCTAATACAAGTTTAGTTGTCATCCAATTCTCATATACATTATCCCTTTTTTTTTTTTAATTCAATAGTTGGGAGGATGGGGATTTTAAAATATGAAGGTCTCTATTGAAAATATCAAGAGATGTTAACCAATTGAGGTACTATGCTCTTGGCTTATGTATATTATCAATTAGAGTCTGTTTGGGATCCATTTATTTTGTTGAAATTGAAAACTTTTTACTGAAAGTACTAAAGATAAAGGTAACACTTAGTTGAAATAGTACAGTGAAACACATGAATAGTACCAAAAAGTGCAGTGGGCCTGTGAATAGTACAAAAAATAAGCTAAATAGTAAAATAAGTTAACAAAAAATAGGCTATCCAAACGCAACCTTACTCTCATAATATAAACTATCTCCTATGAGGAGGTTAAATATCAATCTCCCATCCTTAACATTCATTAACAAACCACAAAATATTCTATGATCTATTTGAAATAGTAGAACTAGAACTAGAGATATACCTAAAAAAAAATTGAGACTTTAAAAAACTATAAATAAGTGATTAAAAATAAGTTGAATTTTAAGCTTATTTAAACACACAAAGTAACAGTTTTCCTTTAAAAAATGGTAAATTGTAACACCCCTAAAGTTTAGAGTTGTTTAGATTTTAAACCCTAAAGTTTGATAAATTAGATTTTGCACCCTGAAGCTTTGGTTCCATTTGCAAAACCCCTCCCTCTATTAGTTTTGGATGTTAAGTGATACGCTGACATGCTGATGTATATTCTTTTTTGCCAAATCAGCTTCCCAAAACAACATCATTTCACCTAAAACAAATAAGTGAGTTCAAGGGTGAACTAAAATATGATTTTTAGTAGTTTTACCCCTTTTAGGAGGTTGATTTGGCAACAACAAAAAAATACACATAAGCATGCTAACTTGTCACTGAACAGCCAAATTTAAGGGTCCATTTGGTTGGGAGGATAAAAAAGTGAGAGAATAAAAAATAGGAGAAGGATGGAAAAGCGGGAGGATAGAAAAATTTTTAATTTTTCTCATTTGTGTTTGGTTGAGAGTGTGGAAAAGTAGAAGGCTGGAAAACTTTTTAGTTTTGTTGAAGTTAAGGTTTGTATAAATTTACCATTATGTCCCTCTTAAATAAAACAAAAAGTAATACATTATACTTTTTAAAAAAGTTGTGTATAGATGAAAGTAGACATTTTCAGAAATAACATAAAAAAATCATCCAAAAGTGTTTTCTTAAAAAAATAATTAAAAAAATTAAGAAAAAAAAAAGAAGGAAAAGAAAAAGAACCCACCACCGGACAAAACCAAAACCAAAAAAAAAAAAAAAACCAACGGTACCAGGAAAATGGAAAGGTCAAACAAAAAAATAATTAATTAGAGGTGAGGCAGTTTTGTCCAAATATTTTTCCTACTTTTCACTCTAATTTTCTCTTCAATTTGGAGAGATTGTATTTTGAAGGGTAAGGAGAGAAAACTGGTGGGCCCTACCACTTTTCTCTTCCCCTCCCCCTTTTATCCAAACAGTGAAAAATGTCATTTTCTACTCTATTTTCCTCTCTTTATTTTCCATCCTCCCTGTTTTCACCCAACCAAACATACCCTAACGAAGGGTGGGATTTAACTAACAAAACCAAACTTTAAAATGTAAAATCCAATTTCTTAATTTTTAGATGTGAAATTCAAATAACTCCAAACTTTAATAATCTACTTTGCAATTTACACCCCAAAAAAAAAAACCAGTTGTTTGTTCTTACCGTTTTGGCATGAGCGTGAGGTTAATGCTTTGGCATGAGCGTAAGGTTAATGCTGGTGAATTTTCAACGCGAAGTTGTTGGGTATTTATTAGTCCAGAGAAATGGTCTCGGACTTAAAGTCCTTCCGTCCTCTCCCCTTCAACCCAGCCCTTACTGTGGATTGTGATGGTCCATATCCTAAGCTATATGGTTCATTTTTAGTACGATGGCATGCTGCTAAGTACAACTTTCTAAATAGACTACTTCTTAAACCAAATCTAAAGGCGTTGCAACTGTTCTTCTTGCCATCCCACCTAATTTTAGTTTGACTAGGGCTTCTAATAAAAAGCATGTAACAAATATAATCCAGGAAAAAAAATGTTTGATTTGTTCGAAGACATTTTTTCTTTTGGCATAAGGGAATTATGGACTGGCTAATTGTCAATCAGACTATAAAACTGTTATTAAGAATCTTGGAACTTATGTCAATTCTTAATATTTTCAATAAAAATATCTATAGTTCAAATTTCTCCACCACCATTGTAATTATATAAAAAGACTAAAAATTTGTTAGCAAAGACATTTTGTTACATATAAATCCTATATTCCACGTACATTCCTCTTATTGCAATGTCATTAGTTTGATCTCCCAATTTTAAACATTAATTACTTTATAAGGAAATAAAAAATTATATGTGACAAGCTAGAATTAATAGGGCATAAAATGGAACACTCAAGATGGGACATAAGATTTTCAATTGGTTTTCGTTTTTTGTTTTCTGTTTTCGTCTAAAAGAACGGAAATTGTAATTCAAAAGTTTGATATTTGATAAGGTTGACCAATTGCCCCTCAAAGGATTTGGATCCTCTCCACTTTAAATGAAATGAAGAGTGTCCATTTTAAGGCCATAATTTAAAATTGAATAAATCTAAGGTTTAGATTTTGTCACCTCATTAAAATAGACACTCTTCATTTCACTATGATATGGAAATGATCCAATTCCCCTTTAAAAGCCCAATCTAGTTTTCTATTAGAGATAAATCAAGCTCAATAATCTTATACTTGTATTATAAGTCTATTAATCATAATTAATATATGATTAGTCTAGAGTTTACTCTCTTATAAATACTTTATATTAGGGTGGGTTCCAGTTAGCTCAGCTAGTAAACTCTCTGATGGCTATATAAGAGATTTGAAATTCAATTCCTGCCTACACTAAAAATTAATTGGTGTCTTGGTCTGATAATAAAGAGCTATTATCAGAAGCGGACGCTATAGGATAAACTCTCTAAAAAAAAAAATACTTTATATTGCGTTTAGTGTAACATAATATTTATATTTTACTCATTTATTAAATATTTTCTTAGTGGACGTAAATCGACAGGACCGAACTACATAATTTCATATGAATAATGGACTTGGGTTTGACATATCTCTAGCAGCTTCGTTTTGTCCACATCCTATTGAGCGGCCCACTTCATGTTGTCTTAAGAGACCTTGTGACTGCCTTTTAATAGCCCATTTTGTTCTAATGGAAACGATTTCAGGTCCGTAGTCCTCGTCACCGTCACCAACACTGCTGACCCGGAAGAAAGAAAACCTGAATTGAGGCCTTGCTGGTGCAGAGGGGATCTCTGCAAGGACTAGTAGTTGGTGAAACTATAAAGACTAGTATAGCTAGTGTGCTTCGCAAGTGGATGAAAATTTTTGACCATTGCCTACAATTTAATCAAACTTTGAGCTTAGTTGGATTCTTGTTTTTATTAGTAGGTAGTATTTACGTGCTTTTTCATGATTTGATACAATATAAAGATCGACTATGCTTCGCTTGCTTAGAAACTGCTTAAAACAATGATTCTTTAACTAACAATCGTCTCCAACCACAGTACTGTCCTTGAAAGTGAAAAAAGCTTACTGATGATAGACCAGAAAACAACCGACTTCTTGATTTGCTTGATTACCAAGAATAAGACTTTTAAGATGTTAAATTGTTTTTCATGCCTTAATCATAATGAAAGTAATTGAATTTTAGAAATATGGTCAAACTAAACTGTGGAAATTAAATGGGCAACTCAGATGCTAGCTTCACATTGTATCATGCTCCCACACGTTTGGAAATCAAGTGGAATTAATTAGGTCTTTCTGTATGATAAAACTAAAAATAATATTTTTGAACTGACCCATTTCATACAAACACAAACACAGACAATATCATCATAGTGTTAAAAAATTAAAAATAAAAATAAAAAAAGCAAAACAAAACAAGATGACTCTCACTCTACCATTTATAAAAGTAATCACGACTTTCAACTATTTGGCGATTTTTTGGCATTTCCAATGGACTCTTGCTAACCGTTTGGAGTTATATGAAACAATCCACTAAAATTCATAATTAAAATAGAAATAGAAGGGTAAATATTATCTTTTTTATCAACAAAAAAAAAAAAAAGTATCTTTGTTTGCATGCAAATGGAGGTTGGTCGCGATGGAGTCTACTCGTTTGAAAACCCGTCCAGTTGACATCAAGACCAGAAAAAAGGTTTGAGTACATTGACAGGACCAGATTTTTTAATGTTGGTCAAGATTCAAGAAGCATGGATTTTCTTGGGCCACACTCTAAAGTTATTCTTGAACTAGCATTCTATCATTTCATCATTTGTAATAATCTTATTAGGCATATTCTAGCTACCACCCTAAATTAAGGAACTCTTTTCTTTTTCTTTTTTGTGGAGTAACCCTGACACTTTTTATTTAGTTATATATATGTGTACAATCTTGGTGATTCAATACTCAAGCCAGAATTTTACTCATTGCTCCGTCCACTTCTCCAAACAGCGAGAATGGGAGAAATGTGTGTTTCTTTTCTTGCATCAACAACAAAAAAAATGAAAGCTTTTCTTTTACCATTCATAGCCTTTCTTCTGTTTCCTGAACTGGCAGTAGGCATAACCAGACACTACAAATTTGATGTATGTGCTTTTCTTCTCTTTTTTTGGTTGAGGGTAAGGGAAGGGGGTTGAATCCTTGTTCTAATAATAAAGAAGAATAGCTATACTAATGGGCTAAAAAGGTTATTAGTGTGCTATGTTTGTTCCATTACCTTTGCACTAATATAGTCTAGCTCTTGTTGTTACAAATTCTAACACTTAGATTTAACCTATTTCGTTCTCTACTCTCTTTTTTTTCCCCCTTCCAATTGTTAAATGTTAAAAATATTTTGCAGATCGTAGCACAAAATGTTACACGCCTATGCCACACGAGGAGCATAGTGACTGTAAATGGAAAATTTCCTGGGCCTCGCATTGTGGCTAGGGAGGGTGACCGTCTTCTAATTAAAGTGATTAACCATGTTCAATCCAATATCTCTATCCACTGGTATGGAGTTTCACCTAACAAGTTAAGATTAAGGAATTTCATAATTGAAAGGCTTTCAAAATTAATTGTAAGGGTGCTTCTCCATGAAATAGGCATGGAATTCGACAACTTCAAAGTGGATGGGCTGACGGGTCAGGATATATAACTCAGTGCCCTATACAAAGTGGCCAGACTTATATCTACAACTACACTATCGTGGGCCAAAGAGGGACTCTACTTTGGCATGCCCATTTTTCATGGCTAAGATCCTTTGTCTATGGCCCCATAATCATTCGACCCAAACATGGCATCCCATATCCATTTGCCAAACCTTACAAGGAAATTCCCATCATTTTTGGTAATGAATTAAGTAATGAGTAGGGAGTTATACAATACTCTAAGAGTACAAGAATACCATAATCACTCATTTCTCTTAATAATAAATTCTACCAATTAAATTCATAGTTAGATCTATTATTTTTGTGAGAGGAATGAATATGATGTTGTTATATGTCCGAAGTATTGTATAATTTTGTGTAATGACTAACTGATTTCTTCTTGCCATTATTGTGCACCCTTGGTGACTAAGTAGTTTAAATGTGGATTGCAGGAGAGTGGTTTAATGTAGATCCTGAGGCAATTATTAGTCAAGCCCTCCAAACAGGTGCAGGCCCAAACGTCTCAAATGCCTATACCATCAACGGATTCCCAGGACCCTTATACAATTGCTCCACCAAAGGTATCACGTTAAAGGAAATGAATCATCTTCATTTGAAATGAATTCATTTCATATTTAGAATTAGATATAACAAATCTAAATTGTATTTAGTATCATGTCATTCAGTGCCGGCTCAATTCCAAGGCAACTTAGGCCTAGGCCTAAGGCCCCACAACCAAAAAAAAAATTCCTTACTAAAAAAAGGCCTCATCTCCATTTGTAAAGGCCCAAAATTTTATAAAAATATAATATTTTTTAAATAATCGGTACTTTTTTTTTTAAAGTGATGTTAAAGATACCACAAATTTTACTATAGGTTTAAGTTTAGATTTAACTAACATGTCACCAATCACATAAAAAATTAATTCAAACACAAATAAATTAAGTTGTTGAATTTTATCAATTACGCTATTATCACATTATATTGTAAACATTTTGCGTATTACGTAGTATTTTTCTTTTTCATTTCTAACAAGGCTTCCAAAATAGGAGACCAATAGAAATTAAAACCAATTAAAACCCTAAAATGTTTATAAAAAAAATGCTGCAAATGTGATAAATCATCAATAATGACTAATCTCCTCTAATAGTTTGAGATCTTAATTTTTGTAAATTAATATCCTACAAAGCCACGCACCAAATAATATTTATCTATCTTTTTTCTCTTAAAAAGAATATATAAATTAAAATTTAGGTTACAACTGTACTTAACTATGCATAGTTATATATCCAAGTTAAAGTAAATTTCTTTTTCTTTTTTAAATAATATTTTTTCTATTTCTTTTTGTTTAAATTTATGGTTCAACTATGATACTCAATCCTCTGTATGAAATTAACCTTAGTTTAATTATTATCATTAATCAATTTCTGTATTTACATCAAATTAATCTTAATTTGATTATTATTATATAAATTTATTTAATTAATGTTTATATATAAAAATGCCTCATATAAAATTTCCACCTTAGGCCTCAAATTTTGTTGGCCGGCCTGATGTCATTTAAAACTCTAAATAATTTGATAGTCTATATACTGTCAGGTCCAAGAATTAAAATATTAACTATAAAATAGACTTTCTTCATTTCACATTTACAAGAGAAATGGAAAGCATCTTGCTGCTCATATCCCACACATGACTGAAAAATAAACATGCTTTCATACTCCACAGAGAAATATACAAATCAAATCTACACATATAATTAAATAGATTTCTTTGTGTCAGATACATTCAAGCTGAAGGTGAAAGCTGGGAAAACTTATCTTCTCCGTATAATCAATGCTGCACTCAACGATGAGCTCTTCTTCAGTATTGCAAACCACACTTTAACAGTTGTTGAAGTTGATGCTGTCTATGCTAAACCTTTTGAGACTCGTACCATTCTCATCACCCCTGGACAAACCACAAATGTTCTTCTCAAAACTAAACCTTACTTCCCAAATGCCACTTTTCTCATGGCTGCTAGGCCATATGCAACTGGCCAAGGCGCCTTTGACAACTCCACTGTGGCAGGTATCCTTGAATATGAACAAATATCATCTAATTTCACTCATTCTACAACCTCAATTAAGAAAATTCCACTCTTCAAACCAACTCTACCAGCTCTCAATGACACTTCCTATGCCGCAAATTTCACAAACAAACTCCGTAGCTTAGCGAGTGCTCAATACCCAGCTAATGTCCCACAAAGTGTGGACAAGCACTTCTTTTTCACAGTAGGCCTAGGAACAAACCCATGTCCAAAAAACCAAACATGTCAAGGACCTACTAATGTGACAAAGTTCACAGCTTCTATCAATAATATATCTTTCTCAACACTTCCAACCACAGCCCTCCTCCAAGCTCACTACTTTGGAAAATCAAAAGGTGGTTACACCACTGATTTTCCTAGCAACCCGATCATTCCTTTCAATTATACAGGCACACCACCGAACAATACAGGGATTATCAATGGAACCAGAGTAGTGACTCTTCCTTTTAATGCTAGTGTGGAGCTTGTGTTGCAGGACACTAACATTTTAGGGGCTGAGAGCCATCCTCTCCATTTGCATGGCTTTAATTTCTTTGTAGTTGGACTAGGGTTCGGGAACTACGATCCAAACAATGACCCTCCAAAGTTCAATCTTGTTGACCCCAGTGAAAGGAACACCGTGGGTGTGCCGTCCGGTGGTTGGGTTGCAATTCGGTTTCTTGCGGACAATCCAGGTGAGAAACATCAATACTGTTAAAAAATCAATATATTTCATTGAATAGAATTTATTCCTAATTAGGTGGCAGAAAAAGATACATGCATGCAACGCACTTATCAATTATTCTAGGTAGGTGTTCGTACAAAATGGTTAAACTTAAAAATTACGTCCGATCTGCTATAGGTAGATATTTATTTCATGAAGTGATTGTCAAACATTTTATAAAGTTTACTACAAAAATTTTACAAATTACAAAAGAGTATAGGTAGATATTTATTTCATGTGTGATGTCGAGAAAATTACAAAAAAGTAATTTAGACACATAGTTATTATAATGTTAAATTCATTAATCACCTTCATTAGTATATTAATTAGTTTGTAAATCTTTTATGATAAAAATAAAGTAATTTTTGATAAATCACTGACTATTCAAAAAACTTAAGCTATTAATAAATAATTAATTTAATTATTGAAAAATAAAAATTATTGCACACACTATTACTCACACATTTTTTTAACTAAAATCATGAGTTGAAAATATGATTTCAAACTTGAGTTGAAAAGATGATTTCATCACAATTTCAGTTTAAAAATTGGTGTTTAAAAGTATATGTAACAAACACTATCTTTAATTATTTAACCATAATTCTAATATTCCCTCTAACGTGTAGGCCTAAAATCCTCTTTGATTAATGGGGCTTAACACATAAGTTTTTTAACATTTTAAATAAAAGATAAAGTGAAGACAATTATCGAACTCAAGATGTCGTGTTCTAATACCATGATAAATTAATAATTGATTGTACTAAAAACTTAAACTAATCAGAGAATCAATCTCTTTGATAAATTGAGAGTAATACTGTCTATCATGACCTCTCTTAGACTCCATAAAATTGAGAGTTTTGTATACTAAATATAATAAGCTATTAGGTGAATTTAAGCATTTAATCATTAACGCTTTCCTTATTTCCTTATTCCTACTAGATTACCCATTGGCAAGTGGAAGTTGGTTCCTTAACATGAGTTGTAAATCTTATCCTTCAATCCTGAATGTTTAAATATTAAACCACCTATAAACTATCTCTTCTTTTGGATTAGATTTTTATCCAAAACTTAATTACTTATTTATTAAAAGTTGAAAAAATTATAGTTGTACTTTAAGGGTTTTGAAAAGAAAGAATATAAGATAAAACGTAAGAAGTAAAAAGTAAAAACTAATTGAAAACTTATACAATATGCATGGCTTTAAAATTATAGTAGTAACCCTAAACTATAAGGGAAATGATATTTCTCTCATTTGAGATTTAGAGAAATTAGTTCATCCATTAATAACAGTGATAAAATATTTCAAATTTTAAAGATTTCATTGATCAAACCCTAACCACGGTTTGTTGACAAGGAACAATAGTTAACCAAAAAAAAAAAACACTAAGCACAGTTTGGGTTTAGTCAAGGGAATCTTATTAAAATTTAGAATATTGTGTGTATGTTATATATAGAAAGACTAATGTATTGCTTTCTTCAAATCTTAAAGTGAGAAAGTGTTATTTTACTAAAATTTTGAGGTCGAGTATCATTCTCCCAAACCTAAAGAGAGGTTTGTGTAATTTACCTTAAAAGAAAAACTGGAGGCTTTTAAAATGCTGTATAAACAAATAACTAATCCAGAACTTATACAATACATAAGCTTTAAGAATAAAATATAACATGAAAGGTAAAGAAAATATATAAATAATTAATGAAGAAAATCTAATGAACTTACAAAAAAGCTACTCAATGTTAGTAGTGAATCCAACATTGAAAACATTTATATTTGTTAATTGCTCATTAAGTTGATGAGTAATGCCATTAGTATTCTCATCTATAATATAGAAAATTTTATATAACTTTAGGACACAAACATAAATTGAAAATGAGTCAAGAAAAAAAGTTAAGGTTATAATTTAACAATTAAGGCTTTGATGAGAGAGTCGGGTTAGGTACAACCTGACTAGACTGGATCAAAATCGAGTCAAGGACAAAAGCTTATCGAACTAAAATAGGTTTCTATTTATATTGGCCATACATTTTTTTTTTTTATTGGGCTTTGAGCGGATTGGCAAATCCGGATCCATTTTTGTTAGGTCCAGATGAAATAGTCTAAAAAGAGGATCTTAAGGTTTAAACAGATAAATGAGAGGGTATTGAAATCACAATTTGGAGAGTAGTTGATATATATATATAAAACTGTTATACTAACATATGGCCCTATTCACTATTTATTTTTAAATGGAGAATTCAAGTCTGTTCTGTGTGTGTAGAAAGTAGAAACGAGCATTTAATTGATTAATTGAAATTTGTTCACTGAATCTTTAAAGATAATGGTGATTATTACATTGTGTGAAAATAGGGGTATGGTTAATGCATTGCCACTATGAAGCCCACTTGAGCTGGGGACTAAGAATGGCTTGGGTTGTCTTCGATGGAAAGCTTCCCAATCAGAAGCTGCTTCCTCCGCCAGCAGATCTTCCCAAATGTTGAGTTTCACAAATTCCGGATTGAGTTGGAGACTTTGCAGGAATGAGCTTGGAATAAAATGTTCAATTCAACTTTTTGGCCTTGGCCCATTTAAACTCATGTTTTTTTTTTAGAACAATTTAAACTAATGTGTATTGCCTTTGACTCATAAATTTGTTGATTCTAAAAAAAACGCCTATAAATTTAGTTATTAGTAATTAGTTATGTAAGACTCAATTTAAAATAAAAAAAAAAGGTAATTAGTTATATATTTATTTGATTTTTCCTCAAAACTTATTTTTTTTGTTAACAAAGTGAAAAGAAAAAAAGTGGCACAACTTTCACTTTATAAGGCCTGAGAGAGGTAATAGGTAAGCAACCTTACTTCCATTTTTTTTTTTTCTGTAGGCTAATTATTAAATAAATCCAAATTTGCTACATGTCACTTTGTGTTAACAACTAGTATATTAAAAATAAATAAAAACAATTTTTTTACAAGGTAACAAAGAATTTAATTTAAGAAAAGAAGAAAACAAAGAAACTCTTCTTCTTCTTCTTCTTCTTCTTCTTCTTCTTCCTTTTTTTTTTTTTTTTTTTTTTTTGCTGAGAAACAAAGAAAGGAATGTGGAAAGTAGACCACCTATATTACTATTAATTTTTCAAAAAACATATAATATACCACTATACGGGAAAAATCTTGTATACACCTAGTGTATGAGACTTATGCCTCATTGCTCGCATGTCAATGAGAGTGAGACATAAGTCTCATACGTCATGCGTATGAGATACCACCTCCCACTATCTCATTCCAAATTGTAAACAAAAGAATTAATGGTACCTGTCCATATGTCCATTTAAAGTGGAGTGTAGATTGGATATAAGTGGTCTATACTCCTTTTTACAAGGATAAATTAAATAGAGTACAACTAATTTATATAGAAAAAATCAAACAAAGTGAAAGGGGCTCAACACAAATATGAAATTGAATCGTTTAGAGAGCCAAATTTGGAGGGGAACAAAGAAGAAGGAGAGAGAGAGAGAGAGAGAGAGAGTGCAAGGATTATTCTATGATTCGGTCTACTGGTTTGTGTCCATGAGGGAAATAACATATTTTTCTTGCATACCAAGTATGATTGAGCTTGTGCCTAATTTGGATTGAGCTTGATAATTTTAACAAACATCTCAATGAATTCAAGCGTAAAATCCTTGGATATTTACAAGATGGCCTCCCATCGTTGGAGATTTTTATTTTCTTGAGTGCACAAGTCTTTGTTTTGATCAATACACCTTCCTATGCATATAACACCTACTCCTACTTTGTTTATATATAGACACGCATTAGATTTCAAAGAGATCTATCCGTTAGAAAAATGCGTCATTAATGTTTATTACTTTTGACCAATGTTACCGATACCGTACCGGTACCGGCCGTACCGGCCGGTACATACCGTACCGGCCAGTGCACCGGTACCGGTACACTTTTATTTTGTACCGGAAAAAATACCGGCCGTACCGGCCGCGTACCGGCCATACCGGCCAATTTCGGGCAATACCGGCCGGTACCGAGCGTACCGGCCGGTACAGAAAAAAGCCTTTTTTTTTTTTTTAGTTTTGTAATTTTTGAATTTTTGTAAGGGCATAATGGTAACTTATTTACATTAACTTATTAGTATTATTTTTTTTCTTAATATGCAATGAACAACAAGCTTTCTATTTTTTATATTGTGTTTTTTTTTTCCTTTTAATTGATACTAAAGTCTAAAACTATGAATAATTTGTTCTGAATTGAGGTAATGTTTTATGATAAATTTTTATATTTACTATAATATAAGTGAAATATTATATGTTTATAAACATGGTTCTAGAGATTTTGGTGTGTGTGTGTATATATATATAAAATAGCGGTAAACCCGAAACGGTACACCGGTATTGACCGGTATCCGAAATATATCGTACCGGTGGCCAAACCGGTACAGCCTCCGGTACGGTATTGACTTCCTTGCTTTTGACATCCTTACTTGGTTAATTGTATTTTTTCTCTATCCCTCCTTATTTATTGCTTTCCAAATTCATCCTCATTGAAGGGCACATGTACCGCCACTTCTTCTTCTTCTTCTTTTTATTTTTTTTATTTTTTTTTTTTATTTTTTTTTTTTGCAAAGAAAAACTAAAGAATTGTAGTTGCTATTATTTCTAGGTTTCGTTAATTTTCTCCCCTGAAATTACACTTCAGCAATTCAACTTCCTTTCTCATAAAATGATGTCATATTTGCATTTTAAAACAATGACCCCTCATTAATCAACGACAACTAATTCATTATAAAAACAAAACCAGATTCGAATTTGTAGTTTTTTAAAATCTTTCACATTTATAAACTCAACTAATAAGGAACTCAATACATAAGTAGAGACTCAACACACAAGTAATTTTTAGTTTTAAATACTAGCTTTCAGAAGAGGAAAAAAAAGCTGGAAAGAAAGGTTTAATATTTTAAACTTCAAATCTTTGAAGCAGTAAGGGTCTGTTTGGTATTGTTATTTAAACAATAGTACACATGTTTTCACAATACTTTTTCATCCACACGTATTTTTATAATACTTAAACAACGTTCCACAACACTTTTTTGTGCATGTATTGTTGCCTCAGACACAAGCTTTAACCTTAACATGGGCTTCATGTTGTTGGTGGGCGTCTATTACCTCACCACCAAACCTTAATTTTTTTTAGGCCACACAAATATTATGTATTTTATATTATCTTATTGTGAATCATGTCCTTAGTTTATAATTGTGGACAGCAGTTTCGACTCATTAATTTGCAACTTAAGAATGTTAGAAATAATAGAGAGAAAATATGCAACTTAAGACAGTAAGAATAGGCACTTGTGCAAGGTTAGGGATGTACTAATTAGGAGAGAGAAAAAAAGTATAAAAGAAAATAATATAACAATCTCTCAAATTAATTAGGTTAGTTGATATGGTCATCAATAAATTTTAAAGAAGACATGAATTTTAGTGATTTTCTGGTCATTAGAATTTTTAGAACTATAGTTTAAAAAATATGTAACTTTTGTAGAGTTTATACCAAGTGCAACTTGAATATATATATATATATATATATATATATATATATATATATATATATAAATTTTTCTGAATAACGTATAATATATAATTTCCTCTTATTTATTTGAGTTTACCATTGCAATATGTATTTTCAGAAATATTGTTTTCTGCATAGCAAGCAAATTCTGGCAGCCCTCTTTTTTGGGTTAAACAGAAGATATATAATATTTAGGAGTTAAAAAGTTTGTAACAAATTAAAGTATCAGCTTTGTCAGCCAAAAGCTAACAAATTTTCCACCTCAGGCAGAGGAACATCAAAAAATACGAAAGAGGAAATGAATCCAAATCAAATTGTTGTCAATGCATCAGCATATTAATTAGTCTCGCAGTACCTAACAGATTGACCATGCAAGAAATTTGGTTTTTCTTTATCTTAAATTAATTATTGATTTTTTTGAAGTCAATATTTGATCCAATGATGCTCTAATTAACTTTCAATAATGATTAATTCATTTACTCAAAAAAAAATAACGATTAATTCAAAATAATAAGAACAATTTCAGTAATGGTCTGATAGAGAACTTTCTAGAGGATCACTCCCATTGGCAATTTGGCGTAGTGAACAGTACTAGATGTAGTATCTCGATCAGTACCTAGCTATCAAAGAAAACAAAAAAATATGATGTAGTATTTGAATTCTGTTCCTCAAAACATCTGAGATGGTGTTATCAGAGTTTGGCATAGTGGTCACCACTCACTAAGATTTTAGAATAATCAATATTCCATCCCCAAATCAAACAAATCGAGAATCCAAAAGAAATGGCAGTAACATCACAAGCTGTTAGAGTTTGTACAGTATGGAACAACCGACAGCTAACAAGATGGCGTAACACCCTCCATCGACCCTCCTTTTTTTCCTTGATTAACAACTGTCAACCATTGGAGGTTGAAGGGTACCAGGCAACCATTTCCATCTAACCCTAGTTTCGATAATCTAATACCTTTCAGTGCTTAAAAGTAAGTTAATTTCTTTTCTACTCAAACAATATATGGATACAGCTTTAATTTAATTTGACAAATTTGCCCTATATAGTAAATCACAATTAGAGACCCTTATGTTGCTTTACAATATAGCTACTTTAAAATTTTAGAAATTGCTTCAAAAAAAAAAATTTAGAAAAGAAAGTTTCTAAAAAAAGAAATTTAGAAAGAACAAACTGGATCCATGTGAAAAAATGTAATTTTTTATGAGAATATCCATATTATTTTGGTCTGACCCACTATAAGTCCAGCGACTGAGACCAGTTGACCTAATTAATTGACAGTGAATAAGGGGCAATTATGGAATTTAAAGTGATACCGTTAGGAATAAATTCTGATATCTAATATTTTATAATGTGTCTTGAACAATACTCTAAAGTAAAACTTGACCAGCAGCTCTAGCTTGATCAAAGTTTGCAAGTTGTTGCTGAAGGCATGGGCCGTCTCCAATGAAACTTCATTCTCAATCACCTAATTATCCAAATTCCACACATCCCCTTTTATGAACTATATAAACCGTTAGACTTGCTCTCTATTATGCATCCAAAGCATTTTGAGTCATTTGAACAACAACAACATTATTGTCTCTAGTGCTTATCGTCTTGTCCAGCAAAAGAGTGAAGATGGGTTCTAGGTTTCTTCCATCACCAGCCTTTTTGAGAGCCATCTTTCTTGCTTTGATTGCTCTGTGGATTTCGCCTGAGCTGGTACTTGCAAAGCACGCAGGCAGAACCAGACACTACAAGTTTGATGTACGTGTTGCATTTCATTATGAGCATTCCAAGTTTTTGTATTTCGAAATCGGTTCAACTTGTTAATTTCTCTGTTGTTTTGTCAACCTTTTACAGATCAAGTTACAAAATGTGACTAGACTATGCCAAACAAAGAGCATTGTGACAGTTAACGGGCAGCTCCCCGGACCTCGGATCATCGCACGGGAAGGTGACCGGCTGGTGATTAAAGTGGTTAACCATGTCCAACACAATATCACCATCCATTGGTATGATACTTGTAGCTTCATTATTCATTGATGATGATGTTAATATTCATTGGTTGTTTGCCACTAATGAATATTAATAGTCATTAGTTGCATGTAATTGGATTCTGATGAAAGTTGGCCTAATTTGGAGGACAGGCATGGAGTGAGGCAACTAAGAAGTGGATGGGCAGATGGACCTGCTTACATTACACAGTGCCCTATTCAGACAGGCCAGGTCTATGTGTACAATTTCACCCTTACAGGCCAAAGAGGGACTTTGTTCTGGCATGCTCACATCTCATGGCTTAGGGCAACTCTCTATGGACCTCTTGTCATACTCCCAAAACGACATGCGTCCTACCCATTTCCTCAACCCGAAAAAGAAGTTCCCATCATTTTTGGTAATTCTAGATTTTGTTCTAGAAAATAAGAGTAGAAAAAAAAAAAAAAAAAAAAAAAAAAAAAAAAAAAAAAAAACAAGAAGAAATAGATAAATAGCATTAATTGTATACTAGTATCCATATTTAAGTAAAGGTACTGTAGCTTCTTAAAAATTGATTTAATTATTATGAGCTTTTTCCTCCAATTGCAGGAGAATGGTGGAAAGTAGACACAGAGAAAATGATCAACCAAGCCATGAACACAGGATCAGCACCAAATCTCTCAGATGCCTTCACTATTAATGGTCTTCCAGGACCCTTGTACAACTGTTCTGCCAAAGGTACTCATTTCTCCTTATTTTACTTGAAATAATGCATTATAAATTAAAAATGAAGTGGATTCTAATAAAAGAACAGGGGTATTATGGCCCATTTGTGTTATTTTTAAGGGAATATGAAAAACAAATTGATCAATTTTCATGCATGCAGATACATTCAAGCTCAAGGTGAAGCCTGGGAAAACCTATCTCCTCCGTTTGATCAATGCTGCACTCAACGATGAACTCTTCTTCAGCATTGCAAACCACACCCTCACTGTGGTTGAAGCCGATGCAGTATATGTAAAGCCCTTCAAAACCCACACTGTCCTCATCACCCCAGGACAGACCACCAACGTTCTTCTTAGAACCAAATCCAAATCCCCAAATGCCACTTTCATAATGGCCGCTAGGCCTTACGCTACAGGCCCTGCTACCTTTGACAACACCACAGCCACAGGATTGCTCGAATACGAAAACCCTTCAGTCTCAAAAGCCAAAAACAAGAACAAGAAGCTACAGCTTCTCAAACCAGTGCTTCCACAATTCAATGACACATCCTTTGCTACGAAATTTAGCAACAAAATCCGTAGCTTGAACTCAGCAAAATTCCCAGCAAAGGTTCCAAAAACCGTTGATAGACGCTTCTTCTTCACTGTAGGTCTAGGTATAATTCAATGCTCGCAAAACCAAACGTGCCCAAATAACACCATGGTTGCTGCTTCAATCAACAACGTGTCATTTGTGCAACCAAGTACAGCATTACTTCAAGCCCACTTCTTTAACAAATCTAAAGGTGTTTACACCACAGATTTTCCTGCCAACCCATTGGTCAAATTTAATTATACAGGCAATCCACCTAGCAACATTATGATGAGCACTGGCACTAAAGTTGTGGTGCTACCATTTAATGCTAGTGTAGAGTTGGTATTACAGGACACTAGCATTATTGGTGCAGAGAGCCACCCTCTTCACCTCCATGGCTTCAATTTCTTTGTGCTTGCTCAGGGTTTTGGAAACTTTGACCCCAAGAAAGACCCTGCTAAGTTCAACGTCGTTGACCCAGCTGAGAGGAACACCATAGGCGTACCATCTGGTGGTTGGGTTGCAATTCGCTTTCTTGCAGACAATCCAGGTTGGTACACGACTGAATTCAATTAATAATATTAATGTGAAGGAAAATTAGTTTGTAATGGAGCAGTATGTGTGGGCTAATTATTATCTTCAAGTTATGATGACAATGATGAAATTTCAGTGTTTGGTTGGGGTAGAAGAAGACCATCAATTAGTATTTTCTAATTAAATTGGAAGTTATACATAGAGTAAAGTTAGTTGAGAGGCTTATGTGTGACAGATTCACATTACCATAAAATTAAAAATCCAATTATTCCTAGACTTAGTTAGCTGCATTTGTTGTTTGTTTTGGGATCTCCCATAGGTTTCGTTTATTATGCTTCACATGGTCAAATTAAGCCATTGACTACATCTAATACTGAATTCTTAGAAATTCCAAGGTATCTTAAATGGTACCGAAGGTATCTTAAGTGGTACCGGGCACAATGACAAATTATCTAATTTTGACATTCCTAGATTTGTTTTACATATAAACATATTCATTCTGAAATTCAGTGAATCTGCAATGTGAAATGTTCTAAGTATTAGTTCAAATTATTCATTGTTCCATCTTGATGTTGATTTGTAAGCAAACCAATTCCAATGTATCTAATTATAAATGCTTATGATGTGTTAACAAATTTGCAATAAAGTATTCTATAATCTGTAAAAAAATACCTTTCAAAAAAAATTAAATTTGTAAAAATTGCAATAAATTTAAAATGATTTTCTTTTTATTTTTTTACCAAATCCATAATAAGTTAATAACTGAACGCGGTCCAATTTTTTATTCTGTGGACAAACAGGTGTTTGGTTTATGCACTGCCATCTGGAAGTACACACAAGCTGGGGCTTAAAAATGGCTTGGGTTGTCCAGGACGGAAAAGGGTCCAAGCAAAAGCTACCACCTCCACCGTCCGATCTTCCCAAATGTTGAAATCATTTTCCTATCTCAGATCCATGATTCATTCATACTCGTACTTTTTTTTTTCTTTTTTATAGTTATTTTTTACTTTTTATCATTCTTCTTCCTTCTAATATTCAGAGGGATGGAAAAAGGGTTCTCTATGTTCTTAGTCTATGATAATTGTTTCCATTAGAATTTTTGTACCCAATTCTTTAAAGAAAGTGAGAATTTTGATTTCGAGTATCACGATTGAAATACTATTCTTTTCTTCTTTTTTTGTTCCAAATGAAACACTATGATTATTTCATGAGTTTCTTGTACTTCTCATTTTTAAAATAAGTCAAATAAAAAGAGAAAAAGTATAGATAAAGTTCTATAAATATTGCTATATCTTTTTTTTTTTTTGGTAGAAAAAGGATATTATAAAAACTAAGCAGCAAAAACAGACTCAGGACAGAGCCTGTTCACATACAAGCCACGACAATAAGCCTCAAAAATAGAAAAGACATCCACAGGTGGACAAGAAAAAACAGCAAAATCAACATCCAAGGAAGCGCCAAGTTTCGCAAGGTAGTCTGCGCATCTATTCGCCTCTCTGTAGACATGCCTAAATCTTGACTGAGAAATCCAAGTAAGCAACTGCCTACAGTCATCCATGAGGGATGAGAGAATAGCATTAGACTTATCCCGGTTAGTAAAGGCATCAACTATAGCTTTAGCATCCATTTCAATCATCACAGCTTGGACATGAGCTTGTAAACATAGAAAAAGGCCATTCCGGAGGGCCCACAACTCAGCTAGAAAACTGTTTGCTAACCCAATCTTCCTAGCATAGCCAATAATCCAGTTTCCTTTCTCATCTCTGATAACACCTCCTCCTCCTGCCAACCCAAGACTTCCACATGATGATCCATCCGTATTAAGCTTCATCCATCCGGTGTTAGGCTTCTCCCATCTAATTCTTTTTAAGGTCATTCTTTTAGAAGCTGTAAAACTGCATGCACAGTGGGTATATTCAACAACTCGGGCCATTATCTCCTTAGCAACATTTGCGCACTGGCCTCTCCCTTGAAAGACAACCTGGTTCCTATTTTTCCAGATCTGCCAGATAGCGAATAAGAACACTTGATGCCACTAGGGTTGCCCATCATTAGTCTTAGAAGTTAGAACCAGCATTGCAGTTTGAGTATAGCCAATCTTCTAAATTCACTACAAAAAAGGATGGATCTGCTGGGGGAACACCGAGCTACTGCCAAATATTTCTAACCGAAGGGCAGTCACACAGCGCGTGAAGAATCGATTCAGCATCTGTCTGACAGAGAGGACAAGTAGTATCCACTGACAACCCTCTTGCTGAGAGGCAATCTCTCACACCAATACTTTTGTGCATACACTTCTATACGAAAGTTTGGATTCTAGGCATGGAATTGAGTTTCCAAATCCATTTTCCCCTGAAGGGAACCTCAAAATCAGGTTCTAAAGACAAGATATATGTTGTTTTCAAGTCAAATTCTCCTTTAGGGGATAGATTCCAGGCCAATTTATCTTCAGATCTAGCAACTAGAGGAATAGGGGTGGCTTGGATGACCCTTTTTATGTTGCTACCCTTTTTATATTGCTATATCAAATGCACCAAAAAAAGGCTTTGCGTCCTTTCCCTTTCTGTTTTTGCGACGATAATGATCTTTCACTAATAAATTTTTGCCAACACATTCTTTCGTGCACAACAAACATTTTGACATGTTGCTTATTTTACAAGTTTGGAGACTTCAATTATCCAAATTTCAAAATCCGAATTGTCATTTAAAAAAGGAAAATGGGGGAGGGGAATGATCTACCTAAAAGTTTACAAGCAAATCCCTCTATTGGAAAAACTTTAATGAATAAACAAATATTGATCTAACAACAATATTAGAATAATAAGCAACAATAGAAAATAAAAGAGAGTTTAGAAATTATCTTATAATACTACAGAATCAGGGCAAATGCATTGTGCTTAAACGTCAATTCATGTCACTCAAAATAAAACTTAATGCGATTGGTTCTCTTAATTGAACAACCCCCCATAATTAAACTATAACATTGACCTTTGTGTTGAATCCACTTTCACACACAAAGTTTCAAGGGCAACCTTCTAAACTATATATGCATTTCATTTATTCTCAATTGACTAAAACATGCCAACTACACGCATAAAAACTATTTGCACAAGAGAAAACTATGTGCAAGGAAAAACACTCTCAAGAGTAGAAAAGAACAATGTTATTGTTTTGATCTAGAAAGAGAGCAATTACAATTGATGGGAAAGTGTTCTGATGGTGTGTTAAATAAGCTACTAAGCTGGTCACGTAACAATAAAGTAATAAGTTAGCTTACTAAGGAAGCTAATCTCCATCGATCACAAATAGCTCTTAAAAGCTCAAATGTGCTGCAAAAGAGAGAAATAAAATAAAAGCCCTAAACAAAATGCAAGCGCAAGACACACGTGTTATAGATAAAGTCCAAGTGCACACCAAACGCACTATCTTAAGATAGTAAAATAGAGAACTTATAAAATAAAAAGAGTTCACTCTAAACCAATGTGGGACTTACAATCTTATCAAAAAAAAAAGTGAGATTCACAATGATAGTTAAGTGTTTAGAACACACTCACACCAAAACTTATTAGACAGAATATCATTCATGAGAAACTACCATGTTCAAACTACAAGTTGCCACTTAGTGCCCGTTTGGTTGGGCTTTTAGGGGTTGAAGCGCAGCTTCATTTAAAAGCTGGACTTCTTTGAGCGTTTGGTGAAGAAAAACGCAACTTCTGGGTAAAATTTGCATTTTGGGCCAAGGCAAAAACGCCCAATCCAATTATGAAGCTCTGGAGCTCCATAAACAAAAAGTCTATGCACGTTTTCAGCTATCCGTTTGGCTCTTCCTAAAATTATTGAATTACCCATTAATAAATCATCAGTTCTCTTGTCCCTGAAGCTTAACGCGTCTCATCTCTTCTCTGCTTTGCCCTCTCCGTGCTGCTACCAGTCTCTCCGTGGTAAGTCATCCGTGAATCTTCTTCCTCTTCTTCTGCTTTCTTCATCTTCTTCTTCGTCTTATCTGATCTGTATTTTTTTTAAAATTTATTTATGTCTAATCTGATCTAAGAAATACATTTTGAAGGTAGAGATTTGATCAACAAAACACCAAGCAACACTGATCTGCTACCAAAAACCACCAGGTACCAACACTGATTTGAAATTTTTTTTTTTTTTTACTGAGTTTGGGAAAAAAAATTTCAGATCTTGCATGCTTTGTTGTTGCTAATGATCTATTTGTTCTCTTGCCGGGTACTGAAAATTTTTTTAGCTACATGCTTTGTAATTTTTATTTCTTTTGTGGATGCTCTGTTTGACTAAGGATGTTTTGTGGATGCTCTGTTTGACTATTAGCTACATGCTTTGTGGATGCTTTGTAATTTTTTTTCTTTTGTAATTAGTCACACACTTTTTGGGAAGCTGAAACAGATAAAAAAAAGAATGTATTTTTAAAGTATTGGGTTGCTTCAAATTTTTTGTTTTTTGTTGTGTTTGATTTGTTTTCTCGGCAACCCAGAAGAGAGTTATTGTTATAGATTAATGGGTATTGTTCCTTTACTTGTTTAGTTATTTGTTTTTGTTGATTGGAATTTACAGTGGTTTGAATCTTGCTATGAATGGTTTGTAGACTTGTAGCTCATAATTCTAATAGAAAAAAGACAAAAGATTGGGTTTGGGGTCTGAAAATCAGAGGAGAAAATCAGTGGGATGCGGCTGTTGTTAATGGGGCATGCTTGTGCAGCTGCACACGCATGCCCCATCAGCAGCAGCTGCACCCCACATCAGCAGAGCACGCACACCCTGACAATAGTTACATATTTTCTTTTTTCTCCTCTGATTTTCAGACCCCAAACCCAAGCTTTTGTAAGCTATACAATGTTTTTATTTTTTTTGGGTACTGAATGGTAGATTTTTTTGCAAATTTTATTGTTTATGTGATTTTTTTGGTCTTTAGTAATGAGGAGTGGAAGTGTTTTGCTTCAGTTATGATTTGTTCTCAAGGTTAATAACCTTGGATACTGCAGTTGATTTGTTGGATTAAGATTATTTTTAAGACCACTATATGGAATTGTTTTGTTTTGGGCAGTCTCATCTTCCTCTTTTCTAGATTCTCACGACTTGTTAAAATTTCAGTGTAAGACTTTTAAGAGGACCTCTTGTATACATATACTTGAAGCACTCCTATTCGTCTCTAATAAATTATCCTTTACTTAAAAAAAAAAAAAATAAATAAAATTAAGGTCCATAGAAGCAGAAGAGTTACTCTTGTAGGTTTGATAAAGAAACCCAATTTAAATGAAATGGATTTTTATGGTTTGGCATAACTTTAGCCTAGAATTATGGAGGAGAAAAGATTGGGTTTCAGACAAAGGTTTTAGTGTGTTCTTCCCACCTTTTATGGCAGCAATTTTCTGGTTGTATTTACTAACTACTGACTAGTGAGTGTACAAACGGTGACATGATGAGATTCCTCTCTAGCCCTTTCTATTTTATGCTCAGACTAGGCAGCAATTTTTTTTTTTTTTCTGGATTTATTAGATCATGTTTGTAACTAGTTCACTAAATTGGAATATTATGTATTCTATTTTTTGCATTTCTTATGGTTGGTTAACTTTATAGATGGGTAAAAAGACCACTTCCAACCTCGAGGTAAAAAAGGCTAGAGCAGATTGGTATATTAATCCAACGTGGACAACTACTTTTTGTAACCTTTGTGTGTAACAAATTCAAGCCGGGATTAGAACAAAAGGTGCTGGCTTTAGTACCAAAGGTTGGTTCAATTTGGTGACCAAATTTTGTGATAAGACCGGTTAAAACTATGATAAGGACCAATTAAAAAGTAGGTGGAATGTATTAAAAGGTGATTGGAGAGCGTGGGAACAATTGAGGAATCTTGACACAGGTTTAGGTTGGGATGTAGTGAAGGGAACGATTGCTGCTCCTGATTATTGGTAGGACTTGAAGTTGAAGGTGAGTTGAATATTTTATTAATATGTAGTTAGTTGGAGATAGTTTTTTTTTTTTATATATTATTGTTATATGAGTGAAATTACAATTACATTTTGTAGGAATTACCCAAAGCTAAAAAATTTCGAGAGAAAGGTCCACAGAATCTAGAACAACTTGAGATAATGTTTAGGTAATTTATCCCTTATATATAAATTGTCCTTTTTGGTAATTTATCCATCAAACTGCAACTTTTATAGTGCTAGCCAAACACTCAGTTTTTTCAAAAAGCATTTTTTAACAGCTTTTACCAAACACTCAGCTTTTTCATTATACACTTTTTGAAAACTCAACTTTTTCATTATGCACTTTTTCAAAAAGCCCAACCAAACTCACCCTTAATCAAAATCGTGTGCGTGTTCAAACTACAGGCTAAAACTAAGAAACTGTGAAGATTATTGGGAATTGTTTTTTACATTAAATCTCAAGAAACAGACCATTCTTGACACATTATTTTCCAAAAACATTTTTTCTTAAAAAAATAAAGATAATAATTGTTTTTTCTTAATGCTAATGGACAATGCATGTGGGGGTAAAATAATTAAAATATGCATTTGGGCCTTGGGCCTGATTTGGTAGAGTAAGTCTGTCCAAGCAGAGCCTTTGAGACCCGCAAGCTAGTTCATACTAAAAGGGGTTGGAGGATTTGTCCGAGGAGGCGCATCTCCTCAGATGGGTCAAGTAAAGGTCATAAGATATGCCAAGGTGTTTGGAGAGAGAGTTTCGAAAGATCTGTTGGGTAAAGGCATAATCCACCCAGTTATTGGAAGGAAGAACATATGAGAAATATCAAAGGGGAAAAGGCTGCTACCACCGCATTAAAGACCCTGCACCTACCTTCTTGGCCGCATTAATGGAGAAATGACTTCTGAATAGTAAGGTTCAGCCTTCCAGCTAGTATTTGAAGATTTCAAGAAGGTGCTGGATGGGACATAGTATTCATTTGATGTAGAAATCAATACATGATCATACAACACACATTAGTTTAATCTAATTCAATATCAGATCCATTTGAGGTATCCTGTGTGGATAGTGATAGCTTGTTAGGGAATGTTGCAAGATGCAAGGGTATAGTGGTCAGGTGCGTGGTAGGTGATGGGTGAGGTTAGTACATCGAAGCATTTCTTTTTCTTTTCATTTTTTCATTTTTTTTTTCTTTAAAAAGAATTGGGTTTTCAATTATCACATTGCAAACATATTTTATGTTTAAAAGCCAACTTTAATCAGTAATATATTACTCAGTATTTTTAATTTAATTCTATGTGAATTTTGACAAAATCACAATTAAATTACTAATTTTTTTTCTTCTTATTATACTCTTCATGTTCGCAAATTTTTCAAAAATATCTTATATTAATAACTATTTCTAAAGAGTTTGAAGGGTAGATGAGGCAAACGAGTCAAGTCAGATCGACTCCTTTTTCTTTTTTTGAACATATATTTTTTTATTTTAGGATTTTTTTTTTTTTTGAAAACATATATATGTGAAATGCATTAATTTGGATTCTCTCATGTCAAGAAATAGTTTATATAAATGAATTGATATTTGTTCATTAATAATAAAATTATACAAATCCTAACCTTTCTAGCCAAAAATTATACTTGTTCCAATTGATTTGAGTTGGGCAATTTTGTTTGTACATGTGTGATTACAACTTATAATAATAATAATAATGCATGCACTTTTTTGTTAGAATTTATGAAATCTCACTTTTGAATTTTATGTTGCTATTGAATTCTATGAAAGTTAAAACAATGAGCCAAATTTTTTATTTCTCATTACAATTTTGTTGACATTGATTCATTGAAAATTAATATCAAACTATAGTTTGATATTAATTTTCAAAGCATTTCATCATCATGAAACAAACGTGATTTAATCGTATCTTAAAAAAATAATATATATTTTGAAATTTGAGAAGGAAAATATATTTAGAAATTTGGATATACTAACATATTAGCTTCTTCTCAACCAAAAAAAAGCTTAATTATAAATTTATAATGAAAGGATCAAATCTTCAAAATAAAAATAAAGGGTATATTTTGTAAAAGGAGAAGAAAGAAAAGGCCAAACGAGTAAAACGACATACAGCGGCAGCATCTAGAGATTCACAGAACCATCACCAACCTCCAAACTTTCTCATTTTCTCAGCAAACTTTTAAATACAAAAAACCTCCGCCCCCGGAGACGCCGTCGTTTTGACGCCGGTGGGCTCCGACACCTCAATCTCTCTCCACCAAAAACAATGAGGGATCGCTCCGGCTTCTCTCTACCGGTAACCGTCGTCGTTTTGGCCATCTTGTACGTATACTTGTCCACAGTCTTCATCTTCATAGAACGCTGGTTCGGTCTCATGTCCTCCCCTGGCGTCTTCAACGCCATCGTTTTCACCTTCATCGCCCTCATGTGCGTTTTCACGTACTCCGTCTCTGTCTTCACGGATCCGGGTCGGGTCCCCGCCACCTACTCACCCGATATCGAAGACCCCGAGAACCCAATTCACGAAATCAAGCGCAAGGTTCTCTCTTCTCTCAATTGGAATTTGATTTGATTTATTGCTATGACAATGAGTTTCTCGAAATGCTATTTTTGGGTGCAGAAATTCGTTTTCATTTTTTTTGGTTACTGTTACTGAGTTATAGTTAGGAAGAAAAACAAAACTTTTAAGGATTGATAAGCAATGAAATGTATACAATTATGTTGGAGGAACAGCCTTGATGAGTGAATTTGTTTCTTCTTTGTATCAAAAGATCTCAAATTTTCAAACAGCTCGTAGCTCAATTGACACTTTCTGGTGTTTCCAACGGAGATGTCCAGGTTCAAATCCACATCCACCCTTCCTCAACTATCAATTTTTTTGTGATCCGAATACCCCATAATAGATAGTGTTCTTAAATGCAATCATTCAATTCTATGACTAGATGAAATGATTTATAATTTCTTAATATTTGAAACCGTTGAAATGATGCCAGAATTCTATTATGCTTGCATAAAGGAAGGAAGACAATTTTATTGCATTTCCATGATCTGGGTCAAGGTGATTTGCTGTTAGGGTTTGAAGGAAAGGTGTTTCTTACATTTAGTAGTTTTATTGTCGTTTTCAGCTGTTGTCATACACCACCATTTTCATTTCCTTTTCCAAACAGATTGCTGAAAAGCATGGATTAATTTCATTGGCCATTATGTTACTTTTTTCACTTGGATCTCAACTACTGAAGTTGGTTAACTTAACCTGGCTCCCAGCAACTTCCATTAAGATTAAGCAAATCTGATTTTTGTCATGTGGAAAGAGTTTTTATTGTATTTCTCTGCACCGTGTATGCTCGAACTATAGTAATCAGAGGACAATATTTTTGTTACGTCTCACATATTTGAATGAAGAATTTTTGTCAATCCAAGACCAGTTTTTTTTTTCCCCCTCAAAATTGTGACCTCTAAAGATGCACCAAAATAAGTGCTTTAATGCGTGGACTGTAAGCCCCTACTCCTAATATGTTGTGGAGTTCAGTCCCTTCCAATATGAGTGTAAGATTTGCATCACATAACCTCCTGTAAAAAAAGCAGGTAACTGAGAATGCCAGCTGATATAGGACTACCCTTGCTTGTTTGGTGTAATCCCTTAATCGATTTTTTTGTACAAGAGATCCCCCTTCCCTTTCCAGTGTCGCTAAACCGGTCTGGTATTCCTAGATGCATTCCTTCTTTTAGTCCTAATTGTTTATTTTTAAAAGGTTATCTTTCAATAGGTAGCATATTCGTATGTTGCATCCTCAGTTTAGGAAACATATGCCCTTTTCCTAAATTGATCTCTTAAATTTGTTGTGCCTACGGAAACCCTTGCAGCCGAATATTCGTCTCATAAGTCTGATAGATTCGTATATGGCCCAGCTGAGATGTTGTGCTGCAGTCTATTCCTTTTATATATTCAGATGCTTTTCAGTTGTATGAAGAGAATCCAGCTTCTGTGGAATTTCTATTTTTTAGAGTTCCTTTAGTAAATTTATATGTTTCCAGCAATTATCTATATGTTGAGGGATACTACAGTGTGGCTTGTTATGGAATGTTTTTGCATGGTGTGTGTGGGTGTGGGGGGAGGTGTAGAGGAAGACCAAAAATAACATTAGCAGTAGTAAAAAATGGCATATCATTTAAGGAAGTAATGGGGAATATGACTTTGGATTGAATAGAATAGTGGAAAAAAATACATGTGGCCAACCTTGAGTATTTGTTGAGGATTCATAGCTGACCACAAAAATTTAAGACTAAGGCTTTGTTGTTGTTGTTTTTGCAGGGTGGGGATTTGAGATATTGTCAAAAGTGTTCTCAGTATAAGCCTCCCCGTGCACATCATTGCCGTGTTTGCAAAAGATGTGTTTTGCGAATGGTATGCATGATCTATGTTTTTATTCCTGCATTCTCTCAAATGTCCTGTTTAATGTGTGAAAGTACTGACTCCTGATTGTAAAGGATCACCATTGCATTTGGATCAATAATTGTGTTGGGCATGCAAACTATAAGGTGTTCTTCATCTTCGTCGTGTATGCTGTTATTGCATGCATCTATTCCCTGGTATGTTTAATTTATTTATGTCCAAGATTTTGACAGTTTCTGTTCTGCTTCAAAACTTCTTTTCTGTATGTTGTTAACTTGTTATGATATGCATTTACCTGCTTGTATTTTACTCTTTTGTTTCCTGCTGGCACTTAACCTTTATTGTTGTCACTTTTCATTATTTGGACTTGGTTGATCCTTTTGTAATCACCAGATGGAGAAGGTTCCAAGACCATAACTTTCTTTATTATTTTTTTTTTCCTTCTTAAATTTTCAGGTCTTGCTTGTGGGTAGTCTAACAATTGATCCCCCAAAGGATGAGCTGCAAAGTGGAGACTCTTTCAGAACTGCATACGTAATATACTGTTTTTTTTTATTTTTTGACAAGTAATATACTATTATTTATACAATCTGTTTGGTTTAAGTACAACTCAGCATGTAAATCATTTTGCTTATTGATCCCATTTTACAGATCATTTCGGGGCTGTTACTAATCCCCTTATGTGTGGCACTGGGCGTTCTTTTAGGTTGGCATATCTACCTCATTTTGCATAACAAGACCACAATTGAGGTTATAAAAAATCAACAAATTAGTTTGTTTCACAACTGCTATGTTTGATGGATAATTGATGAGCGCTGTTTATTTGGCATTTCCTGCAGTACCATGAAGGAGTTCGAGCTATGTGGCTTGCAGAGAAAGGAGGGAATGTCTATACCCATCCATATGATCTTGGTGCCTATGAAAACCTTACAACAGTAAGAACCATCTCCCTTTTCTTTTTCTTCCCTTTTCTTTGATTGGTAAGTTTCGCATCTGGTGGGTCTTGAACCCAGAATCACAATCGCACTTTTCATGCTGTGCTTAGGGTATGAGATGTACCATTTTGAGCTAGAGCTCATTGGCATGCCCCTTCCCCTTTTTTGCAGGAAAAATCTAAAATATGCCCTTGAATCTTCTTGAAAATTGGAAAGCTTCGACATTGCTGTGTAGGACAAATTGAGGAATTTATCTACGTGTGCCTGTCGTGCGTATAGGGTCAGGAGAATTTGTGGATTTTGGGTTTAGAACCTTTTTGAAGAGGGGTTAGGGTTCAAAAGATAAAATATATTTATGGTTGAAAAGAGAGAAAGAAAGAAAATAAAATACACACATATATATGTTTATTACCCCTGAATAGTACTAAAGTATGAACAATACTGCAAGAAAGAAAAGACAAAGAACACTAAGGCCAACATGCCTCAATATTCAAAATTCAAAATATTTAATATTTATTTATCAACTTCTTTTGTTTTGGGTACGATAAGACTCTTAACTTCTTGCAGTAGAACTAGGATTTAGACTAGTAATCCAAACCCTAATTGAATTGACCCAAAGTCAACACATAAAAGACTCGTTAATAAAATAAAACCCATGGGCTCATAACCAACAATAGTAGAATTACTAAAATACCCTTGGCTTTAGAATGACCAAATAAAACATAATATAAAATATAAAACTTAACTACCTACCGTAGACTTTTAAAGAGGGTATTGTTTCTAAACATATTATGGTTATGCCATCATCAATCCTAAGCTTACGACTACTTCAGTTCTCAGCCACACAGACCCTCAACCCACTTATGCTCCTTCTAATCTATAGAAATGTAACAATGTGATGGTGGGGGAAGAATTGTGTCATAAAGGGGTGGAGATTCTCTGTGCCCAATTTTCTTTGTGTACATTGTCCAAATTGGGATGCAAGATACTGCAACGGATCTGTAGAAAATGTATCTAAAGTTTTGGATGTATCCAGCATCACTCTTAAAACATGCGGGATACTGCCTCTTGTCTGTATGCTTGTATGTATGCATTCTGTTCTCATTCACACCCATCTTATTAACTATTTGTTTTACTGCTTCAGGTTTTGGGTCCAAATATCCTCAGCTGGGTATGCCCCACTTCAAAACATATTGATTCTGGCCTTCGCTTCCGGACTGCCTATGATAATCTTATTGGTGCATCAACATCTAAAGGAAGTTGATTGGTTATTGATTTTTTGACATTGCACTGGTAATATCAGAAATTTTTTTTAACAGTTAAACTGTGAAGGGTGGGTGAGTGCTGATCTTGAGATGATGAGTTGACGACTTGGGTGGTCTGCTTGGAAGTGTCCTGGCATGTAGAATACCTGCTTGGATAGTTCAGGAAGGAGAAAAAAAAAAAAAAAAAACCTTGATCTGTGTCTCACCGATCATAACCACACTCTAGGAGATGTAAAAGCTGTATGCTTGGTGATTTTCAGGAATGATTTGAGTACGAGGACCATTGTTAATAACTGAAGCCAAACTGGTCTTTGCATCATCAGATTCAGACGTACAGGTTCTTTTTTTTTCAATTTTTTTTCCTCTCCTTTACCTGTTGACCTTAGGATAATGCAGAGTTTAAGAGGCACATAGCTGATAAAAGTTCATATAAAGTGGGAACCAGAATCCCAGTTTGCCAAGCAAAGTCTCATGTAGAGATGTTTTATGTCTGCGAAATGATTGTAGTAGTATCAATGTAACCTAGATTTGTAATTGAATTTTATTTTTATTTTTTAGGTTAGTAGAGTTGCAATTCTTGTAACTTGAAAAAATAAACAAATTTGTGGTGTACTATATTTCAATGCATTCATTTTTCCCAATACATAATTCTTATTTGAGGTTATTTATTCAGTTGGTTTGTTACCAAACGGCAAACAAATTTGTGGTGTATTATAGTTCAATGCGTTCATTTTTCTCAAATATAATTATTATTTGAGTTTGTTTATTCATAAGTTGAAATGTTATTGTATTTATTTTTTTAAAAATATGGGCAAAAAAAAGTTCAGCTAGATTGTTACCTAATGGAAAACTGAACAAGTGGCAGTCTAAAATTTTAGAACTGGTAATAGCACCTGTATTCCCATCTCTGATTCTCTAGACCACGATTCGCTTTGCTAGGGTCAGTTAATGGCATTTGATGATTTGAAGGAAACATGTGATGTACGGAATGATTATGGTTAGTTCGTCTATTCTAGAATAGCATGTTCCTGCCAAACTCAAGAGGTCAATTGAGGGATTTTAGGGTAAGACTAGTTTGGATAGCACGTGCGGGGCACGTGCTGCCACCTAAGTAAAAAATTTAGGATAGAGTTTCTATTTGAAAAAGTATAAAACCATGTACTAAAAAAATGCATGTCATGCATTGCTAATATCATTCATATAAGAATTTTGATTACATACTTAGCGTAACTATATAACACATGGATATCTATTTTAATATGATAGTTTCTTAAAAGCTATTTGACTAAAAAATTCTAAGAATGATAACGAATATCATCTTTCAACAATAAACAATTGTGTTTTACTAAGATATTATCGTAATATTTAAATTTTTGTAATGAATGATATTAGGGAGAAAATTGAAACTCTTTATCAAATATTTTCAACTATCCACAACGAAAATCTTAATTTATACTTCCTTCTTTATTAACTTGCATTTTATGCATGTAACTACGGTGTTTAGCATATTTAGTTTTTAATAAACACCCTTTTAAGCAATAAATAAATTTTAAAAAAGAAAATGAAAAAAAAGAACAAGATAACAAAAGTCAGGTGTCATCGAATTATATAAAATTATAATTTTAGAAAATTAAAACCTACTAAATCAGTGTTCTTTAGATAACAAATAAAATATCCTATAAATAAGTGAACTATCCCAAACATAAAGGGGGAAGTGGTTTTTTTGTGTAAAACTATCTTGGTACTTATTAAAATAAAATAAAAAGCTAGCATAAGAAAATTGTAAGTAAAATATGCTTATTGTGGGGAATAAAAGGACCTAAGTAAGTATTTGGGCCTTGGGCTTTATTGATGGGCGCTAGTTTATTTTAGACTAAAAGCCTCTAGAGCTGCAGGTCAGCCCATAGGTCGTGAATCCGAGGATTCGTCCGAGGACAAGTCTTTCCTCAGACGGACCCGCAAAGACCCTGGGATTCGCCAAAAAGATCAAGGCAGTGTTCTGGACGAACTGTGGGTTAAGAGGGGGATCTAAATACTTTCTAGACGCGACAGAGTGAAAGAAATATCTGAGGAAAAGGCTGCTACCTCCACATTAAAGACCCTGCATCTACCTCCCTGGCCGCATTAATGGGGAAATGACCCCTGAACAGTAGAAGTTAGCCTTCTTGTTATCATTTGAAGACTATCAGAGGGTGGTGGATGAGACAGGTGTCTAATAGGGTAATTTGCGTTACACGTGGATAAAGAAGGAAGAAGAAGAAGAAGTATAAAAGGAGGGGAGAGAGTAAAGAAAAGAGGGGGGATTAGACAAAAAAAAGGAACAATTGTAATCTTTAAAAGAAAAAGAGAAATAATATATAAATCATCATCGGCTTACGTCCGAGGAGGTTCATTTGCCCTACTTGTCCATTGTTTACAAATACTGTAACATTATAGCCTATTCGTCAAGCTTCGAACATTACTAAACTAGATTGCGAACCCACACTCTACAAATTTTATTGTTTAAGGCTCATTGGGCCTGAGCCCACGTTTGTTTCAGGGTCCAGACGCAATTGTGCACTTACACTTATCAAAATTTTCTAAACCAAAAAAGTTTAGGGACATAAAAAAAATGTCAATATTTTCAAACATAACTTTAATTTTAGTTGTGGTCAATCTCGGTTTGATAGTTTATTATTTTATTTTTGACATATAAAAAGTAAAAATTTACACCTCAGTAGTTTTGAAAATATGCGACAACAACAAAATGTTACAACATTTTCACAATATATTTATTTCAGTTGTGGTGGGTTCTAGTTTAATAATTTTTTTTATTTTATTTTAACCTATAAAAAACTTACACCTCAGCAGTTATGAAAATATTGTGACAATAAAAAAATGTCACATTTTCACAATACCTTTATTTTAAATTGTGATGGATCTTGATATAACATTTTATTAATTTATTTTGATCTATAAACTACTAATAGTCTAATACCTCAGCAATTGTAAAAATATTGTGACAACAACAAAGCCACCAACTACTCTTCTTCATCATTGTCAAAAAATGAAAAAAAATAATAAAAACTGAATGCACAACATCAGTGCTTGTGCATATTTGCACAAGAACTATAGCTAAAATGCATTTTGCACAATAGATGCATAAATTGATGTGGGTGACTTTTGGGGTTGGTTGGGCAAAAATTAGCCCTTATGTCATTTTGCATTAATTGATGCGAATGCTTTGAAAAACTTACACTGTAAAAAAATTATAACAATAACAAAATGTCACATTTTACAATGACTTCATTTTAAGTTGTGGTATGTCTTGATATGGTAATTGTGGGGAGTAAAAAGACCCTGATGGGAATATGGGCCGTTGGGCCATGCTAAGGAAGGCCGACCTGCTCTTGGGTTTAGGACTTGTCAGTATTACGGGTCAGCCCATACACTGAGGATCCGAGGATCCAGCCGAGGGTGATTTTATCTTCGGACGGACACCAGAGAACCCGGGACTTCATGATAAAGGTTAGGGAATGACACGGTCAAGACCGATGGTTAAAGGGGGGAAGCCCTTGAATGTCCCAGAAGCACCGATGTTAGAGAGATACCAAAGATAAAGGCTGTCACCTCCACATTAAAGACCCTGCACCTACCACCCTGGCCACATTAATGGAGAAATGACACCTGAATAGTGGAAGGGAAACTTCTGGTTACTATTCAAAGGCACTGAGGAAAGAAATATCTAGGCTAAGGGGGAGTAGGGGCAACACGTGTACAAAGTATCAAAAAGAGGAGTATTTAAGGAGCAACTTAGAACAGAAATAGAGACCCTTTTCTTTGTAACCAAAAAGAAAGAGAAACAAGAGAGAGAAATAATATAATAACAGTTTTCGGCTTACGTCCGAGCAGGTTGATTTACAGTATTCTTTGTTGTTTTCAAGTGTTTATCATCTTTGGCTTGTCATTTAATCCTCAAACACTTCTAACCTGAGTTTTAAGCCCACGCTCTACAAATCATATTGTTTAAGGCTCATTGGGCCTAAGTCCGTAACTGTTCTTGGGGCCAGGTGCAATTGTGCACTTACAATTGGCGTCCACCATGGGGCTAAGGCCACTTGCACCTGGTGATCTCGTACTAAGAAAAGTTGTGGGCACCTCTAAGAACCCAGCTTGGGGTAAGTTAGGACCCAACAAGGAAGGCCCCTACCGCATTGTTTCAGTAGCAGGCATAGGGTCATATCGGCTAGCTGACCTAGATGAAAGAATTGTACCACGCCCATGGAATGTAAATAATCTTAGAAGATATTATTATTAATAAAATGTGCTCTTATCAGTGAACATTTCAAAGTTATGACTACCTCTGACACATGCAGTTACTATTCTTAAGAATCAAACAGAAACTTGGTTAAGTGCAATCCTCGGACCACAAACCTTGTGGAAATTGATGTCTTGTCATTTGTTAAACAGAACCTTAGTTATGCCGGGTCCTCGGACCTCCTACTTTGGGGAAATTAACATTTGAAGTTACTATTCTTAAGAATCAAACATAAACTTGGTTAAGTGTAGTCCTCGGACCACAAACCTTGTGGAAATTGATGTCTTGTCATTTGTTAAACAGAACCTTAGTTATGCCGGGTCCTCGGACCTCCTACTTTGGGGAAATTAACATTTGAAGTTACTATTCTTAAGAATCAAACAGAAATTTGGTTAAGTGCAGTCCTCGGACCACAAACCTTGTGGAAATTGATGTCTTGTCATTTGTTAAACAGAACCTTAGTTATGCCGGGTCCTCGGACCTCCTACTTTGGGGAAATTAACATTTGAAGTTACTATTCTTAAGAATCAAACAGACACTTGGTTAAGTGTAGTCCTCGGACCACAAACCTTGTGGAAATTGATGTCTTGTCATTTGTTAAACAGAACCTTAGTTATGCCGGGTCTTCGGACCTCCTACTTTGGGGAAATTAACATTTGAAGTTACTATTCTTAAGAATCAAACAAAAACTTGGTTAAGTGTAGTCCTCGGACCACAAACCTTGTGGAAATTGATGTCTTGTCATTTGTTAAACAGAACCTTAGTTATGCCGGGTCCTCGGACCTCCTACTTTGGGGAAATTAACATTTGAAGTTACTATTCTTAAGAATCAAACAGACACTTGGTTAAGTGTAATCCTCGGACCACAAACCTTGTGGAAATTGATGTCTTGTCATTTGTTAAACAGAACCTTAGTTATGCCGGGTCCTCGGACCTCCTACTTTGGGGAAATTAACATTTGAAGTTACTATTCTTAAGAATCAAACAAAAACTTGGTTAAGTGTAGTCCTCGGACCACAAACCTTGTGGAAATCGATGTCTTGTCATTTGTTAAATAGAACCTTAGTTATGCCGGGTCTTCGGACCTCCTACTTTGGGGAAATTAACATTTGAAGTTACTATCTTTAAGAATCAAACAGAAACTTGGTTAAGTGCAGTCCTCGGACCACAAACCTTGTAGAAATTGATATCTTGTCATTTGTTAAACAGAATCTTAGTTATGCCGGGTCTTCAGACCTCCTACTTTGGGGAAACTAACATTTGAAGTTACTATTCTTAAGAATCAAACAGAAACTTGGTTAAGTGTAGTCCTCAGACCACAAACCTTGAGGAGATTGATATCTTATCAATTGTTAAACAGAACCTCAGTTATGTCGGGTCCTCGGACCTCCTACTTTGGGAAATTTAACGTTTGAAGTTATGACCCTCAATAACCAAACAAGAACTTGTCCAAGTACAGTTCTCAGAACACAAATCTTGTTGGTGTCCTTGCCCTTATCACACATATTAAGGAAAGTATTACTTCTCCATTTGTTAAAATTAGATCTTTGGTTCTTTATTTTTAAAAGTGTCAAATCTGTTCAGGTTATAAAGGTTTGATTTTTATGTAAGTTATTTGCACGGTGACACGCTTTAATATCTAAAGTTATATGATAATTTTTGAAGTCATGATGGTTTGCATGGTGGAGTGACATTCCCTGTAACTACTTGTTATTACGAACTTTCATGGCAAACATAAAGAAAATAAAGTAAAGTAAAGGCAGTAATAATGAAGACCGAATAAAACGTTTTTCATTAAGCATATACAAAAAAGAGATATATAAAAATTCATAGACTGGGCCCTAAGCTAGGGAAAAGGAGCTTGATGGGAGCTACTGCCATCCTTAGTACTCTTCAAATCTATTTCAAAGGTTGATAAGGCTTGTTTCCCTTTGTTTGTTGAAGGCATGAGGGGCTCTAGGCTTGGGGTCTCCTCCTTCTCGGCATCATCACGCTTGTCTTCCTCTTTATGGGAACCTTCAGGTTCTGTAGGAGTAGGAACAAGCTCTTGAACCACCGGAGGAAGAGTAGGAGAGGCAGGGGCAGGAGGGTCTTCAATTTCTTGAATGTCTAGGGGAAGCCAAATATTTTCGGGCTTCCTCAATTCAGAAACTTGGGGAACCCCTGCCATATTCATGGCCTCTCCCCAGACTTGCTGACAGTATTCACGGCACAAGGCCGTGAAAGCTTCTGTCAGCTCCTCTTGGGTTTTGATGACCCCCTCCTGATAACTGGCCTTCTTCGCGGCCTCCATGGCGTGCTTGTGGGCATGAGCTTCCTCTTTAGCCAGCACAAGCTCTTTTTCAAGATCGGAGTGTGCCTGTTGGATTTCGGTAAGCTCGTCCTCCTTTTGACGGAAGAGTTTACGCTGCGCCTCCACCTGACTCTCCATTGTCTTCAAGCTGGCCTTGTCGCCGTCTCTCTCTCTCTTCAGATCGGCCAGCTGTGAAGTGAGCCTTCATTTCTCTGCCAGGGCCTGGCCTAGAGACTTTTCTGCTTCTTGTCTTAACTCCTGCTCCATCCCAGCACGCTTTCGAGAGTCCTCCACGAACCTCTCGGCCGCAAAAACTTCTTGGATGGACTGAAAAAGGGTTACGAAGGTTAAAGGCAATGAAATACTTATAAATAAGTATAGAAAACAAGAGTGTGCAATTGGAGCTTACCAGAGCTAAACTCCTTTTTAACGAGAGGAATAGCTGCGGATGGCCCATCTTCTCCAAAGACTCCATGTCCTTGGGCAACAGAAGAGACCGCTTAAGCACCTCGGCTAAGTGGTGGGCGTGGCCTTGTTGCGCTGCTCTGATGCTGGAGTGGCAGGGAATAGGGGCGTCGTCTAGCCTTAGGTTAGGAGACCAAACGGTTGGCGCTCGTCGCACCTCAGCCACTTCTCTGATCTCCCCACTCTCAACCGAGCGGGCGCGCCCTTTGCGTTTATCTGGCTTCTGCTGCTGGGCCAGCGGCAGTTGCTGCTTTATTTTCTTTGCCTTCTCCCCACCAGCCACCTCAGCGTCCACCTTCCTCTTCTTCTTAGGATCGTCGGTAGGAGGCTTAGTGTCGGCTGGAGGAGGAGGAGGTGGTGGCAAGGTAGGACGAGCTTGGGACCCCCTCGCACCCTTCTTTGCCACCCTGGCACCTCTGTCGGACATGAGATCCTTAAGCGTGTCCATTTCTTCTTCGGTTGAACTATTGTCTGGACGCGCTATCACTAGACCTACAATCCCTGAGGCCTCGGCTTCTTCTTCTTCCTCCTCGTCGGAGAGGATAACAAATGGGTTTTCGCGAGGTCGAGGAGAGCCCTCGAACTGGAATTGTTCTATCTCCTCGTCCAAAGTGTTGGAAGAGGACACTCGCTCCTCCGGGATGGAAATGCCCTGAGAATGTACGGTGAGGGGAACTGCCGCTATGGGCTGGTTGAACAACACGGTGTGAGGGGCGTCGGGGAGATCGCGGTCGTCCAAAAAGTTGCGCCGGGCTACGTTTATTTTTCTTCGCCTTCGGTCACCTGCGATTATAGCGTTTTCTATCTCCTGGAAGTCCGAGGAGATGGGATAATACCCTAGAATCAGATGAGCAGCTCTGAGTTGTAGGTCCTCACTGACAAACACTTCGGAGCGCAGTACTCGGTTAAGATCCGCTACGTTGCAGTGGCTTAAGCGTGGGCGCACGTGTTGCTTATCTGCAAAAAAGACGTCAAAACAGACAAGCCTGATCAGATTCGCACAGATATGTAATAAGTTTAAGTAATTGTGAATACTCATTTTCTTGTGTGTTAGGGGAAGTTGTGTTGTGGGGAGATTAATCCTATGGCATCGCACCTAGGTCCCCTCACTCAACTGGGCAGTGGAGGTCGTCGTGCCAGTTCCCAGAGACGATCAGGTGGTCGTCCTTCATGCCTTTGTTGGATTTGGGCATACAGGAGATTAACCTAACGACACTAGAACGGGACTTAATGTAGTAACCTACATTGGAGAGTTTGCGGGACTTGTACAAAAAAACGACATCATGCCAGGAGAGGTTTAGACCCATTTGCTCGTTTAGAGCATCGACGCTACCCAAAACTCTAAAAACGTTTGGGAGGCACTGATCGGGACACAACCGGTGGTTGCGAAGGTACTCCCTAGTTACAGGTTTCATCGGGAGGGTCATCCCGCCCTCTATAAAGGCTATCATTGGGATGATAACCTCTCCCTCTTTCCTAGAATCGGCGACGGCTTCTGCAGGACAATATTCTAGACCTACATCGCTGGGAATACGGTACTTGGCCTTAAAGCCTTCCATCCCAGTGGCGGTATCAACTAGACACTTGAATCTCCCCATTACAGAGGAACGAAAGATTAAACTCTAAGAGGGAGAATGCTTATAGTGACAGCCGAGGACAAGGACCGAGGAGGAAAGGTTAAGAATATAGAGAGCAAGAACTTACAAAGATAAAGGTGTGCAAATTTCCACGGTTTTCTGCAGGTAAAGTATGATTGCTGATGTTTTGATGGGATTAGCCCCTGGGAAATTAAATAAAGGCGCAGGTTCCCGAAGCGTCACGATGTGCGGAAAAGCGGCCTCGAAATTATGTTTATCCCGCCCAAATTTTCGTGGAGTAACGAGGACCGTTGGATACCCATTTCTCCGTTGAACGTGGGGGACAAAGTGTAACTTACAGCAATAAATGGGCGCGTTTTTGAAAATTAAACCGCCAAGTGGCATCTTCTGGGACGTGAAACGGTTTCCACACGAGCAATCATTCACAGAGTATGTGGAGTAAGTTCTCGTCAGGTCAAAACCCTATTTTTCTCCTCGGACGTTGAAAATTAGTGTTTTGAGGGGTTATTGTGGGGAGTAAAAAGACTCTGATGGGAATATGGGCCGTTGGACCATGCTAAGGAAGGCCGACCTGCTTTTGGGTTTAGGACTTGTCAGTACTACGGGTCGGCCCATACTCTGAGGATCCGAGGATCCAGCCGAGGGTGATTTTATCTTCGGACGGACACCAGAGAACCCGAGACTTCATGATAAAGGTTAGGGAATGACACGGTCAAGACCGATGGTTAAAGGGGGGAAGCCCTTGAATGTCCCAGAAGCACCGATGTTAGAGAGATACCAAAGATAAAGGCTGTCACCTCCACATTAAAGACCCTGCACCTACCACCCTGGCCGCATTAATGGGAAAATGACACCTGAACAGTGGAAGGGAAACTTCTGGTTACTATTCAAAGGAACTGAGAAAAGATATATCTAGGCTAAGGGGGAGTAGGGGCAACACGTGTACAAAGTATCAAAAAGAGGAGTATTTAAGGAGCAACTTAGAACAGAAATGGGGACCCTTTTCTTGGTAACCTAAAAGAAAGAGAAACAAGAGAGAGAAATAATATAAGAACAGTTCTCAGCTTACGTCCGAGCAGGTTGATTTACAGTATTCATTGTTGTTTTCAAGTGTTTACCGTCTTTGGCTTGTCATTTAATCCTCAAACACTTCTAACCTGGGTTTCAAGCCCACGCTCTACAAATCATATTGTTTAAGGCTCATTGGGCCTGAGCCCGTAACTGTTCTTGGGGCCAGGTGCAATTGTGCACTTACAGTAATTTATTTATTTTTAATTTTATTTTGATTTATATGCAACTTGTGCCTAATTGTAAAAAATATTGTAACAACACTAAAATGTCATTATATTTTCACAAGAGCTTTATTTTCAGTTAACTTAGTCTCGGTTTGATAGTTTATTATATTTTAGTTTGACTTGAAAGAAACTGACACCTCAATAATTGTAAAAATATCATGATAATTTATTGAGTATGTATAACAACTCCTAAAACCAATATAATCTATCATCACGTATAAATCTTTTTTAAAAATAAAAATGAAAACAAGCTCAAAGCAAACCGGCATGAATGGTGATTATTAGACCCCCTCTCTCTCTCTCTCTCTCTCTCCCTCCCCCCCCCCCCCCCCAAAAAAAGCCAAGTCACGTGAAATGATGATTTTTTGCTCACTAAATTTGGTCTCTCACTAAAACAACTTTTGCTTTTTCATAACAAAACCAAAAAATGACAAGAATTGAGGTCAATTTCAGATTTTGTTTGTATTACAAAACAAAGATATGAATCATTTGATTTTTAAAGTATATATAGATTTACATTAATCAAAAAAGACATTAATTTTAAGAATTTTGATAATTATGTCACAAAAAGTTAATCTCATTCGTTTAAGAATTTTGATCAACCACAAAGTTAGGGTAGCTATTTAACATATAAATATTTATTTAACTATAATAGTTTTTTAGTACCTACTTGCTAAAGACAATATATCTACTCTTTAAAAAATTTTAAGAATGATAACAAATATCATTATCTTCCAACAATAAACAATTGAGTTTTGCTAAGAAATTTAAAATTAAAAAAAAAAAAGATAACAAAAGGCATGTGCCATCGAATTTTTCATTAGATAAATTATAAGTTTTGAAAATTTAAACCTAGAAAATCAACGTTTTTAGATAACAAATAGAACACCTAATATCATCATTCTAACTTTTTAAGAATTTTTATCATTTAAAACTCAAAATACGTAAAAAAAAATAAATTTAGGATGTTAAAATTTAGAATGAGTAATTTAGACATTACACAATAAAATATTTTAAGAATCATAAGCTTTCATTAGAGTTTAACTGAGAGAATAACAATATGACATATTGGCTCTTTTACAAAATATTAAGGGAAAAATTGCTTGATTTTAAAGTTTAAGGAAGAATTGTAAACTACCTCAAACATAAAGGATGAAAAATGTTTTTTTTTTTTTCTAAGTTTTTGTGTGTAAAACTATGCACTTTTACTTAAAATAGTGTGTAAAAAAAATATACAAAAAGTTAACCCAAGAAAATTATACATGGAATAGTGAATTTTGGCTTAACAAAGTTGTTTAACCAACAAAAAATTTCTAAAAATACAACAGAATGATGCAACATTTTTATATTACCTTTATAATTTTGTTATATTTAATTTTAACTTGTAAAGAATTGACAACTTAGCAGTTTTGAAAATATTGTTACAACATCAAGATGTCTTAACATTTTTCACACAAAAAATGTTATGTCCATGACATTTTCACAACAAATCATAAGTAGTAGGTTACTACAAGTTGTTATTGGTGGGCAAAAAAGTAGTTTCATTGGTAAGTTTAAATTAGAACCAATAACAATTTATCATATTTGATATGTTATGAAAATATTGTGAAAATTATTGTAGATATAACACTTCTTTTTCACAATACTTTTATTTTTAGTTGTAACTGGTTATAGTATGATATTTTATTATTTTATTTTGACCTATAATGAATTAACATCTTAATAATTGTGAAAATATTGTGACAATTTGTGGTGTTAATATTCTATTATAATGTGAAACAGCGTGAATTAGACAAACCAAAAATAATATAGCAAATATACTACAACTTTATGCATTCAAAAAAAAAAAAAACAGCTAGCAAAATAATGAAAATTGAACAAACCAAAACTACTGTAGCGAAATTACTGTAACTTTTCCCATTCACTCTATATATATAGAAATATACATTGCACTTACAATGTAAATTTATATGGTAAACACATAAAAATTGGTAAATGTTGCACACATTTGTAAAATTTGTATATGTATATATTTTTTTGCAAATGTATATAATATTTGTTACGTTTTGTGTGTATACAATGTAAGCTTACATTACAAATAGAAAGTAAACATTTAAAGATCCTTTAAAAGGAAAAGGAAAAAAAAAAAAAAAAAAGCTCAAACCAAAGTTGGTGAACTTGAAGAAATAAAAAAAAGGAAAGAGACAACTGACTAAACCAAAAATACTGTTTATAAAGTAAACATATAAAGATCCTATAAAAAAAAATTTAAAAAAAAAAACAATAACAACGATGAACAGTACATATTAAGCAAACTAAAAGTGCTGTAACTTTTACACATTCACCCAACAAGTGTCATAACATTTTCACAAAACATTTATTTTCAGTTGTGGTTGGTCATAGTTTCATATTTAATTATTTTATTTTGACTTATAAGAAATTGACACCTCAATAATTGCGAAAATGTTATGAAATTTGTTGTGTCAATATAACAATATATATGCAAATTCTTATAAATATTTAAAAGGAAAAAAAGTACAAACGTAAAACTGAAAAAAAAAAATTTTAAAATGTTGTAGCTACTGTAGCTACAGTGCCACTTGAACAAACCAAAGTGGCATTGTAACAACTATTCAAAAAAAAAAAAAAAAGGCTCACTAAACCAAAAGGGCACGATAGAGGCATTGCTTCATATTTTATTATTTTGTTTTGACTTATAAAAAATTACCTCAATAATTATGAAAATATTGTATCAGTATAACAATATATATGCAAGTTCTTATAAATATTTAAAAGGAAAAAAAGTACAAATAGAAGACTGAAAAAAATAATAAAAATAAAAACGTTGTAACTACTGTAGCTACAGTGCCACTTGAACAAACCAAAGTGGCACTGTAGCAATTGTTCAAAAAAAAATAGCTCACTAAACCAAAAGGCACTGTAGAAGCATTGCCTCTTTTTATATAGTTAATAGACAAGTAGAAATAGACATCTCTCTCACATGTATTATGGGAGAGATGTCTTATGAAGCTATCTCAAAAGATAATATTTTCTTATGATTGTTCTGTACCAAAAATGTAATTGCAGTTATAGTGGATTGATTTTATTACCTAATCAATAATTTTTATAGATACTTAAAATGTGATTGCTAACTTTTAAAAAAAAGAAAAAAAAAACATTTTTTATCCTCAATGTCTGAGATGATTTTTATTTTGGTCTTTTAGTACGCTTTTTATCCTTAATGACTGGATTATTTTTATTTTGGTCATTTACATTACAAAATTTTCATTTAGGCTATTTATGTTTGATTTCAATTTTACATTCTTTTTTTTTAAAAATCATTTTTGTTAGTATTTTGACTGTTTAGTGCCAATAAGTAATATCTTTTAAGCCACGTCACCTATATAATGCCAAATGTCACTAGATTACAGATGAAAATGAATAGCATGGCTAATAAGATAACAAAATTCAAAAATGATAATTTTGCAATGTAAATTGCCAAAATAAAAATTATTTTAAGATGAGTTGGATAAGAACTTTACTGTAGAGTTAGCTCTAATAATTCTAGTAGATCTTAAAGTAGACTAGTAGAGGATGCAATAGCCAATAGGCAACAAGAAGGTAGAGGATGATCTTAATTTGAGTTGAGAATGCAATGGGCAATGAAAATATAAGAGGATGGGAATCTAAATTTGATAAGCTACCGACAAAATTGATAATCTAAAGTTGCCCAATTTGAAAAAGCTTTTCTGTAAAAAATATCCAAATAAAATCATCACAGCCCTTTTGGCTCATCTATTATGCTCTGCTTTTCTTTCTACCTCCACCTTCACCTCTGTCCAAACACAGCATCAAAAAAAAAAAAACCGAAAATTAAAAAAATGATAGCGTGTGGCCGACAAAACAACGAGCCTCGCGCCAAAATCACGTGGACGAGACGTGGTGCAATCCAAGTCAGCATCAACTTATCACGCGCCCCCCACAAACATGTACTACAAACAATGTTTCTCAGTTCCACGACCGAACCAAGTAAAAATTTGACTTCATTATTCATAAGTCATAACGATCCCATAAAGAAACATAAATAGCCTTTTATGCTACGATGCTGGTGATCACACGCGCTCTGTAGCAGCTTATAGTTTCACATGCCAAAGATAAGAAGAAGAAGACAAGAAAGAAACAAAGAGTGAGAGAGACACTCTCACTCACCGAAAGAAAGTTATTTTATTCTGGGATATCCTGGAAGAGAAAACTGTTCCTACAGTTCTGGGTTTCAGAGACTAGCTCCTATAGTTCTGGGTCGAGATGAATGAATATAACGAGAACCCATCTGAGATTAACAGGTTTTTTCTTTTGGGTTTTTGTTTTTTTTGGTTATTATTTGTTGAAGGTAGTGCTTATTTTTGAGTTAATGAACCTATATGATTCGATTCCAGCTTGTTTATATGTGTACTTATTGTGGAAAATCAGCTGAAAGTAAGTAAATTAGGAGTGTATCTTGTCTTGGGTTGTGTTTAATGCAGAATATTTGTGTGCAATTATGAGTAGGGATTAATAGATCTCTTTGTTGGATCCACTACTTGCTATGCCATTACTCCTTGCACTTAGTTCATAAAAAGAATTTATATGGTTGACTCTATGCCATGTGCTCAGACCGTTTCACATTTCCTATAAGTAAAACCTATTTTGATCAACAAACTATGATGCTTATCAATTGATACCTTGTCAAAACTCAATAGGACTGTATATGTGGGATTAAATTTTAACTAAACAACAAGGGACTATCAGAATAGGTATGTATGAGTTTTGAGTCTACACATAAAGGGAAGCGTTAGAATAACGATTAAGCAATTCAATTAACCCTTTCCTAATGGCTTTAAGCTTTTGGGACAAATGATAGTTTATCAGGGTTCTTCCGCACGAACTGAAGATAATTTTTCTGATTCTGTATTTGGTTCAAATTAATACTCTTTAAATTTTGTATTAGTGTCCTGCATTTATTTACCGATGAGTTTACTGGTGCTTATAACTAAAGGCCTCACGTTATTTATATACTTTGTGTGTTTTTTTTGTTGTTGAAAATTTCTCCTCCTTTTGCAACAAAGAGCATCACTAATTCTAGGCCAGTGTGATTGGGTTCACATATAGTGATTGTTTCCTAAATGTTATCTAGCATGGGTTTCTGGTCTAGTTTCCAAACCTAAGATTGGGATAAGCATGTCAATGAAGAACAAACCAAGCGTCAATTTCTCTCTTCTATCTTGATCTTGTGAAGACTAAAGTGAGTTATATTATGTGCATTGCCTATTTTTTCTTGACTAAATTATTGCTACATATAGCTTTCAGCACAGGCCTCTTGTTATCCTTTTTAATACTTGCTTATCAATCTTCAGCTTCCAAGTCAACAAAGCTTTCAAGAATAACGTTATTAGCTTCAACAAGAAAAGAAAATTACATGCGGAGCAATTGGAATTACCCATACCAAAGCATGGGTGCTGGGATCACAGCTTTGCTTCTGAAGATGTCACTGTGTTTGAAAAAATTCCTAAAGCAGAGAGCTTATGTACAAACATAATCAACAGGAAAACAGGGGGAGCAACCATGGTCAACAATGAGTCAGAACCTGAATCAGGGGAAGGTAGCAATAGCTTTGCTGAAGACTCGGATTCTGCCATGTCTACATATGATGAAGCTAGACTTCAACCAGAGTATGCAAACACGCATCTATCTGATGGGCCATCCACTTCATCTGTTAATTGTCCGAGCAATTGTGGTAAGTATTACTCTTTTGGTTCCAGAAAAGACAAAGTAGCATTTCTGAGTGGAGGGAATCCTCCTTCCCATCGCGATGGATTACAATCATTTCAGAATGCAGAGGATGACCTCCTAGAATTTGGTAACTATGATGCAGATTACAATTGCTTGGAATATGGAGAACGTATCGAAGATACTCTCTACTCCAATGGGGCTAACCCAAATACGTATATTCTTTCATCTGGAAGATGGAACGTAAACCAAGGTAATTTAGGATTCAACAGGAAGTGTATTTGTGTGGCTTGGAGCTCAATATATGTGATCATGCCTGTGATGTGCATTTGTATGGGGGTTCATACCATCCCCTCTTCTTCCTGTCAGTCATGTCTGCTAGTATTTATATGTAATTTGTTGCATAAAGGATCTGTATTATACCTTTTAGGGTGTGGAGAAATAATTTCGTTTTTTGAATGCAGATGCTCAATCAGACACTAGGAAACCAACCATTGATCAAGAATTCGAGCAGTACTTTTCCATGCTTATGCTGTAGCAGCAATTATGTTGAAATAATTATATAAATCTGCTGTATATAAATTTTGTGACTGACATAAATATGTAAACAGCTTGTTATTTTTGGTCATTCCAAATGATCAATGTTAGACTACTCTTACATTTTCCCCTCCCCCTGCCTTACTCATCCTAGATCTTGCTTGCATGTGTTACAGTATAGGAAACTTTTTTTTTTTTTTTTATTGGGGTCCCAGTACTTGCGTAATTTCTTTATGTAGGTATCTTTCCCAAGAATCCCTTTTCTCCTTAAGATTAGAGGTTGATCAAAGAAAACCCCTACAAACTCAAAGCCCTATGCTAGTCCACTTATTTCCTCCAATGAGGAATGTCTTCTCACCGAAGCTGTAAAAGTGAACATCAACAATGCTGGTCCCTTGGGGTGCACTTCAAGGAGATAAAAATCATCTAAATAATTTTTTTTGTTTCTTGCTCAGTCATTTTGTTGCCATATCTCTATTTGGAGATTCATGCTCAGTCATGAATCATGATGAGTGATAAGATCCATGATTCATCCTATTAGGAACAATTGTGGTGAACAATTATTTGTGAAAAGTCATATTAAATAAGTGTCAATAACTAATCCCTTGATGGCAGAAGTTTATAAAGGACTTACATTAAAATAGAGATAAGAAGAAGTCTCTCTAAATTTGGGTTTGTTCTTCAAGCACTTGAACAATTATGGCTGAACAAATGTTCCACTATCCCACTATTTTTATTCTGTATGAATTTTTCTTACGATGTGATATTAGAGCTTCCTTCAAACTTTATTGTTCTCTAAATTTTGTTTGAGAGAGAAGTTCTTATCAGAATTTGCATTGTTAGATTAGTTTTTGCATTTTGTAGATTGTAATTTTCTCTACACCTTTTCCTTATCTTCCCACATGTTTTTATATTTTCCACATGTGATTTATAATTAGTTAGAATTTTCTTGATTATTAATCATATTTTCTTAGGCTACCTCTTGTATATATAAGAATGCTTTTCTTTTTTTCTTTTTTTTTTGAGAAAGATATATATAAAAATTGATGTAATTAACACACATCAATAATACTAAGAAGTTTATTTATCACTCTCTATTTTTTGATATGGTATCAGAGCAGACTAAAAAGATTTTAAGGCAGTTATTGCTTGAGGATTGTTATTAGCAATGAAGGTCCCTGCAATCTTAGTGAACCTCAAAATAGTGGATGAGAATTTGGAGAACCATTGTCGAGATTCTTGCTTCAACCCATACAATGACTTATTGCTACTAACAAACGTCAAGCAATAAATATATTATATGCTCTGATACTATATATCACCTTAAGGTTAGTGGCAGCAATTATATTTTCCCAGTCTTATATGTAGATGATATTGCACCTGCTACAAGTGATTTGAGTTGTTACATAAGGCATCCTATATACTATGAAGTTATAAAAGAAGCATTATGGGTATGTTTTAAGGGGGTAGATTATGTACTGAAGCCTTTACAAGATTTTCTATGATAATTGAGTGTATAACTATTGAGTTAATTATTGTTGATTCCATGATTAAAAATTTGCTGGCAAAGCAATATGGAAGTCATTTGGACACGTGACTTATTAGTGTCTAATTTCTCTCTAGTGGTTCTATGTTTTGGACATAAATTTGGTTGTTCTTAAAGAAGAAAAATACACGATTTTTTATTTATTTAATTTTTGCACCTATATGTATGCATTTTTATCTAGAGGGTCCAAATAGCTAAGTGGAAGGTCATTTACATTGACATAATGACTTATAAAGCATTCACTTAGAAAGTTTGTGCATTGTAATATATGGATGAAAGTACTGAGTGTTATGAGAGTATTGTTGCAATGATGGGACTTTTTGAGTGCGTTTATTTCACAACTACAACTAGATGACATGAATAATATTATTGCCATATTACAATGACTATCACTTATTATTTAAGTGGCATGTGGGTCATAGGATGTATTCTAATAATCAATTATTTTGTAGTTATATATTTTTATTTTATATTATGATTGATAAATAAATACTTGTCCTATTAAGATTGGGATGGAAAAAAGTCACATCAAATAACTACAAATGACTTTTTCAAAAAAAAAAAACTACAAATTACTAACTCCTTAATGGAAGGAATTTATAGAAGACCTAACATTAAAATGGAGAGAGGTCCCTAACCTAGCCATCAAATAAGCTAGTGTTTCAACTAAAAGCGATTCATACAGGTAGGTGATAGGTGAGAGGAATTCTCTCTAAATTTGGGTTTTCTCTGTAACAATTAACTTGAACAATTATGGCAAGCAGTATGGATAATGAAAATGTGATTGAACTAAGAGAGAAAAAGAAAAGAATTTTGAAAAAGACCAATGTGAAGTTTCAAGATATTTTAGAAGACCAAAAACAACAAATGTCATGAAGTTCCAACACGGTCAAGTTTAAAAACAAGACTACTAAGAAAGACTCATTTAATTTATTTATTTGATATACTTTAAATTTATGTCTTTTAAAAACTTTACAATCACAAGCCTTGTAAAAAAATTTGGTGTAAGCCTTGTGAGTTGTGAGCTTTCTTATGAAAGAGGGAGGGATCTTCTAGTTGATGAGAGTGATTCTCCACCTTAAGTAGACTTGTAGAGAGGCTGAGTGGGTCATTTTTAAAAAAAATAAATGAGAGATTTCTCAAGTTCATCATGCTTCCTTGTGTATTTTTCTCTCGATTACCATCCATAAAATTTCGTATTTTATTTGCTCCATTTTCTTCATGCATCAAAACAATCACGCATGGTTGAAGCCGTACGTTGGGATCGTTCTATATAAACTTTGTTACAACCTATCCTGGCTTTGCCTGTTGCAGTTGAAGCTTGAAGGTGTTTCCTATAATATATTAACCGTGGCTTTCTTATAATTATTATCATGAAATATATACGGTCTGCGTGCTAGCTCATTTTCTTTTTCGTTTTTTCCCTCTATATCCAAGTTTATGCCAGAGATAACAAAGAATTCTTAGTGTGTGTTTGGGAAGCGTCTCATTCTTACGTTTGTGCGTTTGTTGAAAAAATGTGGGTTCCATGGCACTGTTCATGGACTCACAAAAGTCATCCAAACACAAATTTCAATATAAATTTGAGTCTCACAGCATTATTCACATATTTAAAAAGTATTTTGCTACAGTGTTTTCAGTTTTCAGCAAATAAGTAGTATTTAGACACACCCTTAAATTAAAAGTATTATTCTATGATGATTTAAGTTCCAATCTTGATGTTATTGCACTACCACTCAATTGTGTCACATTTGTATTTTCACCTTGACCATGTTATGTCTTGATGAACCACATTTTGGGTGTCAATATTAAGAGTATGTAGTTAAATAATTAAATTTACTATATTCTAAAAGTTTAAATTTTTGGGATAATTGGTAATTTAATAGTTAAGATTCAATTTATAATTTGCATTTTTTAGTATATTTTGATCACTTTAATTTGTGTTTGGATTAACATTTTTTTTCTATATTTAGACATTTATTTGTTTGTGTGAACTCATTTTAATTTTTTTTTTTACGAATAATTGTATATTTATCAATTTTTAACAAATATATTTATCAACTTTTACTCAAGCTCAACTTTAAGAAGAAGCAAAAGAGTACAGAATTACAGACTATCAAATGTAAATGAAATTGTTGAGGGGTAACTATTATGGTAGTTGAGGTAAATATCAAACGCTTCCCATTAATTGACACAAACAGCCATTGCAATGATTACAGATGAGTTCTTCTTCTTCTCTCTCTCTCTCTGTTTCTCAACCAACAGGAAAAAAAAAAAAAATCATCCAAAAAAATTTCATAAAAAAAAAAAAAGAAAGTGAAAGCCCTTTGTTATCTAAATAAATCGCGCAGCAAAAAAGATGATAAATATACGTTAGAAGGGGACAATAAAACACGACCATTCCAAAAAAAAAAAAAACAGGTGAGAATTCCGGACCAACGGTTGGTCAGTTAAGTCAACACTTTGGAAGATCTGATGGTGGTGGTGGTAACTTCTGATTCGGTTCTGGTCCATCCAAGACAACCCACGCCATCCTCAGCCCCCAGCTCGTGTGGACATCTAAGTGGCAATGCATAAACCACACCCCTGTTCACACGTCAATAAAAAAAAAAAAGTACTAATTAAAGGTGCATCCAACAATATTTAGCACAATAAATTCTAGAGTCACCGAACCACACTCTTTTCATAACCTGATGATATGTAAATGTTTTGAACAATCACTTTCAAATAAAATCGTTAGTGCCTTCTCAAAAATAAAAATATAAATCATTAATATAAATATTTTTAGCTATCACTCTCACATAAAATCATTATTTTTTTTTCCATTATTCATAGTTGTGTGTGTCGGAGTTGTGATACAAAAGTTATGTCCATAAACTCAATATTTTCCCAATTTTTTTTTACAACTGCAACATGGTAAGTTATGAATGATAAATAACAAAATAATGTTAGTCATAGGTTCTAATGAGAACTAATAAAAATTTACTAACTCAATTATTATGAAAATATTGTGTCTTTAATATTACTTTATTGAATAACATCAATAGGTCTAAACACACGAGCTATACACACACACATAAATAAATAAATTACATGATGTGATTAATACATTAAAAAATAGTACTAATAATGGGACCATTAAAAATAATGTTACCTCAATTATAAATTTTCACCTGAACATATTTAATACAATGTTTTGTCCATAACATTGCTCTTCAGAATACATATTCGATTTGGAATGAAATTAGAGAGAGAGAAAATTTTACTACATGCGCTTTACAAATTTTATGTCATCCATCACTTAAAAAAAAGTAATTAAGATATTTAATTATCTTATTATCTTATAATAAAATTATTAATAATTTTAGTATTTTTTCTTCATTTGAAATACAAACATGTGACATAGGGTAAAAAATTTCAAGAATATATTTTTAATTAAATAATTCAAATCAAATAAAAAAAATTATTTGGATAAAATTCTCAAAATTATTTTAAACATTATTATTATGTGGTTTTAAAATAATATAAGTTGTAATTGTTTTTATTGGAACAAAATCTCCAAAGATCAAATTAAGCAATTTACATTATTAAAATACTATAATGATCCCATATATACCATAAAGCATGAATTTTTATATACTACCATGGATTATCAGCTTGTGACCTTGGTTTTAAAACCTATCATATTAGACTTATTGTCTTATATTAATGTACTAAATTACTACATGTATGAATGGAAATTAAAGATGTAGCTATTGAAGACTTTGTGTTATGAACATAATTAGTTAAATTATAATTACATTACTAATTTTTTTGGTAAGATTTATTATTATTGTTACTATCATCATCTTTCAATGTCTACCAACAATTTTTTTTCAACCTGTTATGAACATAATTAGTTAAATTAGAACTACATTACTAAATTTTTTGGTAAGGTTTATTATTATTGTTACTATCATCATCTTTCAATGTCTACCAACAATTTTAATTCAATCTGTTATGATCCAAGAACACATCAACACACACCTGGATTGTCTGATAGAAAACGAATAGCCAGCCAGCCACCGGCCGGAACACCGGCCGTGTTCCTCTCGACCGGGTCCACCAGATTGAACTTAGCAGGGTCCTTATTCGGATCATAGTTTCCAAAACCTTGTCCCACAACAAAGAAATTAAAACCATGTAGATGGAGAGGGTGGCTCTCAGCACCAAGAATACTCGTGTCCTGCATTACCAACTCCACACTCGTGTTGAATCTCAACACCACAGCACGCGTGCCATTGCTCACGTGTGTGTTATTTGGCGGTGTACCTGTATAATTAAACTGCACTAATGGCTGTGTTGGAAAATCAGTGGTATACACCCCATTGGATTTTCCAAAAAAGTGGGCTTGAAGTAAAGCAATTGATGGGAGAGCAAAGGACACGTTGTTAATCGAAGCAGCAAATTTTGAGCCATTAGGTCCTTGACATGTTGTGTTTTGAGGACATGGGTTACTCCCAAGTCCCACAGTGAAGAAAAATTTCCTGTCCACGGTTTGAGGAACATTGGCAGGGAATTTAGCATTGGCTAAGCTCCGGAGTTTTCCAGTGAAATTTGCTACAAAGTTTGTGGCATTGAATAATGGGAGGGTTGGTTTGAAAAGAGTAAGGTTTTTTGAGGCAGAGTAATGAGATGGGTGCTTGTATTCAAGAATACCTGCAACTGTGGAGTTGTCAAAACTGCCACTGCCTGTGAAATAGGGACTAGCGGCCATGAAGAAACTGGCATTAGGGAAACTGGGTTTGGTTTTGAGAAGAACGTTTAAGGTTTGGCCTGGAGCGATGAGAAGGGTGTCTGTTTCGAAAGGTTTAAGGTAAACAGCATCGGTTTCAACTACGATGAGGGTGTGGTTGGCTATGCTAAAGAAGAGCTCGTCGTTGAGTGCAGCGTTGATCAAACGGAGGAGATATGTCTTTCCTGGCTTCACCTTTAGCTTGTATGTGTCTACAAAACTCACACGTAATATCCAAGTTTAAAACTTGAAATATATAAGTGATGTATATTAAAAAATGTGTAAGAATCATATCTTGCATGGTTTAGCTTATTTTGACTTTTATTTCCACTTTTAAAGTTGCTTGCAGTTGTACCTTTAGAAGAGCAGTTGTACAAGGGACCCGGAAGACCATTGATGGTGTATGCATCTGAAACGTTGGGACCTGCTCCTGTCTGAAGAGCCTGGCTAATCACAGCCTCTGGGTCTACGTTAAACCACTCTCCTGTAATCCCAATATTATGCAAACAATAATGTTTAAAAGAAAATTACCAAATAAAATTTACTTCAAATTAATTACAAAAAAAATCTTTAGGCCTGAGTTTCATATGCTAGCTAGTTACCAAAAATAATGGGAATTTCCCTGTGTGGTTTCTCGTATGGGTAAGATTCATTGCGCTTCGGAAGAATAATGATGGGTCCATAAAGTGTGGATCTTAGCCATGAGATGTGGGCATGCCATAAAAGAGTTCCTCTTTGACCAGTGATGGTGAAGTTGTATGTGTATGTCTGGCCAGTTTGTATAGGGCACTGAGTAACATAAGCTGGTCCATCAGCCCACGCACTCCCAAGCTGCCTAACCCCATGCCTGCACTCTCATACAAAATAAACACTGTCAATGAAAATTAGTATATACATATATAATTATGTAGTAAATCGTCGTGCTCAACATTATTAACTTGTTAATTTTGTGTACATACCAATGAATGGTAACATTGTTTGTAACATGATTAACCAATTTAACAATGACTTGATCACCTTCCCTTGCCACCAATGGAGGCCCTGGGAACTGACCGTTAACACTGAGAATGCTTCTTGTATGACACAATCTGGTCACATTGTGGTAATCGACCTTCATTTAAGGAAGATTTACAAAATTAGAACAGGAAAAACTAATTTAACTAGAGAAAACTTGAATATATGTTTCGTTAGTTATGTACATTGAATGTGTAGTGCCTCGTTATTCCTACAGCAAATTCTGGCGATAATAATAATACACATAAACCAAAGAGCAAAGCTCGCATTGAAGCAAATGAAGGAACATTGGGGCAACTCATCTCTCTCGTCTATTTTTCTTTTTGCACATAAGATATAGGGGTAGAGCTCAGAGCCAATGGGTGTAGAGAATTAGGTCCTGTGAGCCTCATTATATAGAGGAAATTAGGTAGCTAATAAAGCAGAATGAATATTCATCAGGTTTCATACATCAGATGTTAACCTCGTCTGCCCCAGTTAGCTGTTGGTCCAGCTGAATTTTAGAGTGTTGATAAAGTAACACTTTCCTGTACCATCTAATTAAGGTTAAATTTGATTACCACAATGACCTTTTTCTTATAGCGCATTGGCTGAATTTGATTACAAAACGATATTAGAAAAATGAGGATTATAAAATTGCTTAATTATGGTTAAAAAGTCAATTAGTCCAGCAATACCACTACAAAATCATTACCCGCCTTCTAGATGTACTGTTTTTTTTGAGCCCGAAGCATTCCAGAGATTTAAAGACATTTTTTTTTATAATCCAGAGATTTAATGACATAAGTTTTAGGTAGTTGAGATAATTGGTTATTAAGAAAATCTAGGACATACGTTTTTACCACAATTTTGTAACAACTATAATGTGGTAGTCAGTGAGTAATGGGGAAAAAATTGTGATTTATGTAAAAGTAATAGGCAATTACTCACGGTCTATTACATTAAAATTATGACAAAATATTTGTGATCCTCCATTTTCTCTATTTTTGTTTCTATATAGCATTGTTGACTGTACCATAGAAATGTCTCTACCAGGCAACAACTTTGCACTCTGTTGTAAAGGGATCATAGAGAGATGACACGAACCTAGAAAATGTCTCTTCAACAATTTGAAATCTCCTACTTAAAAAAGAAAATTTAGTTTCCCACAAGACAAAGTCATCCAAGACAGATAACTCACTTCACAAACTTCTACTTTTTTTGTACTCATGGATAATGCTAATTAAATTTTGAAAAGCTTATTGGGTTGATGTTTCAATGACAATAAATTTAATACTTTAATAAAAGCTTTCTTTCGTATCAATAAATAAATAAATAAATAAAAGCTTTCTTCCTCTAGTGAGTCGATTTATAATTGTCTCCGAATGAGACTTGTGCCTATATACTTTATTACCCTTGATGAAGTGTAGATTCGTCAGTCACAAAAAGTGCGTTCAGATGAAGCCAACTTCTCGTCCTTATGGCTGTGAAGAGGATAAGACTGCTCCTTTAGGGTGGCCACCGGTGTGGTGCCAGCCACAGCGTCTCCGATGCCAAAATAGTATATGGAAGGCTTAAAGCGATATTCTAGAAATATAACAAGTATAGTTTTTGTGATGTTTATACCTCATGCTAGTGCTTGTGAGGACCTTATATATGTTCCCATGGCCTCTAGCCGTTGTAGCAATGATTGCCGCTATAATGCCTCTATTGGTAACGCCTTTGTGCCCTTTTATGCGGCCTTTAATGGACGTCCAACGATCTGTACAGTTGTTTTTGTAACCGCCCGAGATGTTATTCCCTTATTGAATAGTTGGATATCTTCGTCATTAATGTGGATGCTTGGTTGGCTCGTCACAGGGGATGACTCCATCGGTTACGTTGTCATCATCCATATAAGCTGAAAGCATCAACCCATCAATTGCTCCCTCGAGTTCCGTCGTCGTCGTGGCGTGTCAAGATGACCATGGAAGTTTAAAAGTTTTCCACGGCTTTTGGGGTTCCATTCCGTATTTAAGGCGTAGTGGCGGCGTTTTGTATATTGCGGCCACGTGGCATGTTTCGAATGGAGCAGTTTTAATGCTCCCATTGTGACCCTTGATTTTCCCACTGGTTTTCAGTTTTTGGTGTTTATCTTTTTAAACTTCTTCCTTTCTTCTTTACTTTCTTATTTTTTCATTTGCTCTGTGGTTTTCGAGTCGCCACCGCTGTCGCCATTGTTGCTATTTTCCTTCTGCAATTTTGCTTTCTTTCTCCGCTACTTCTTGATGTATGACCTTTCTCTTGTTGTTTGCCCTCCTTTGAGTAGATAATTTTGTAGTAATTTCTGATTTTCCTTTTGCTTTTTCGTGTTTTTTTTTTCTTAGCTTGTCTTGAGTCCTATGCTTAGCAATTCTGAGGTTAGGGCCCTCTGTCCCTCTGTTTCTTTCCTTTTTGCTCGTTTAGGGTGGTCCTTAGGAGTTTTCCCACACCTTGAGAAGTACGTTTTAGAGGGTAGTGGGTTGAGTGTAGTATTAGGTGATCTGCTGTTGTTGTTGTGTCAATCAATTAGTTGGTTTGAGGACTTAGTGAAGGAAAAGGGGATGATGTCGGAGGTGAGATCGAGCGAATTAGAGACTGGGCTATCGTCTAGTGATAGACCCGTAGAGGGGGATACTGTCGTCTCTGCCCCTCGGGAGATTAGGGCTTTTCATGCTCTCGAGGCTGTGTGTAGTTTAGACGGCGATACACTTTCTAGGTTCAAGGATAGATTTCAATTCCCGGCTAGGGTTAGGGTTCGTCTGCTGAGTGAAGAGGATCGGGCTTGCCATTTTTTCCCTGGGGAGGTATGCTTCTATGAGGCTGCCTTTCTTTGTGGGCTTAGGTTCCCTGTCCATCCTTTTCTTATGGAATTGCTGGGTCATTTTGGTATCGTTTTAGGGCAACTTATGCCGAATTTGAGGAGGATAGTGGTCAGCTGTATGGGGATATGGCTGGCCGCTACAGATGGAGACATGATTAGGGTGGATGAGCTCGTTTACCTATATCGTTTGAAAGCGTCTAAAGAATATGGCTATTATGAGCTGGTGATATGGGAGAGAAGAACTAGGATCATCCGGGATTTGCCCTTGTCATTCAGAAATTGGAAGTCCCGGTTCTTTTTCGTGTTTGGGAACGATTGGGAAACTCCCTCAAACAAGGTTTGGGGTGATCTCCCAAGGCTGCTCCGTCGGTGAATACCCTGAACTTAGGTGCGTCATTATTCTTCCCAACCTTTCAGCTTTCTGTTTACTTACCATCACTTAACTCTTATGCTCGTTGTTTTGTGCAGTTAAGAGACGACCTAAGCTCAAAAGCAGGTACAAGGATCGGGTTGAGAAAGCGATCAAATATGCCCAAACGATCGAGGATTTTGATGACTTGGTAGATCCCCAGACTCTTGGCTTTTATTGTCTTGGTCCTGAGCCATCTGCTTACATTCTACGAAATTTGGAAATAGAAGAGAAAAAGAGTAAGTATTAGGCTCGTCCATATTGATCTTTTTGCTATCTTTTTCTTCCTCTCTTTTTTTTTTTTGACTTTTTTCCCTTTGCAGGAATGACTACAAAATTCAATCAAGGAATGTATGCCCAGATGAGGGCTAAGAAGAATGAGCCTTTGTCCAAGCTCAGGACTAAGGGTGTACGGGTGATGGAAAAGGGGACCCCCGTCATTACAGCCACGCCGTCTACTCCTGCTATCGAATCAGCGAGGACGGCTTCCCCAAACATTTCAGTTGAGGATATTCCTTCTCAATGGACTAAAAGGCAGAGGATTGGGGATAAGCAGAAGGAGAAAGTTGACTCCTGGTCTTCTAGCGTCTGGGATGATGCCAAGGTGGCTCAGGCTCAGGTGCAAGACGTTTTTACTGCTGACGATATGAAGGCATTTTCAGGAATATTGGCTAACAAAGTTGTGGGTCGTCATTTCCACAAGTTTGTTCAGGTACTGTATTTGTATGACTTCACCTCTTTCATCCTTTTGTGTTGCTTCTTGATATAGGCTTATTTCCAGGTGCTCGGGGAGAGTCTTCACATCACCTCTGAGTACCTCGCTCAAGATGCGAAGGTTACTTCATCAATATCTAGGATAGAGGCCCTGGAGGTAGAGAATTCTAAGTAGAGGAAGGATTTAATCTCCTCCATGGACGAGGCCAACTTTGTCAAGGAAAAGATTAAGACTCTTGAGGATGATCTCAGGGTGGAGAGGCAGCTCATTTTGTAGAAGGATGAACAACTACTTGCTGCTCAGGAGAAGCTGAAGGTTATTGCTGCCAAGGCTGTGAGGGCTTTCAGCAGACAGAAGAGTACAATTCCGTGCTCTTTAGTTGGTACTTTAAGGGTTTCGAGCTTCTTCGTCGGTATATGATGAAGCACCCTTTAGGAGTAGACCTCGAGAGCCTCGATATGGAAGTAGTCGACCTGGAGATGGCAACAAACGAGGCTACCCAATCTGCAGCTTCTGAAGATGCTCCCACGGACACTCATTTGCCCCCTCTAGATGGCGAAGACACTGCTGCTAATGTTTGACCATGTTTCAAGTTCAATTGTTGTTGTTTGTTTTTTTTTTTGTGCCCGGTGTGTTTTGGGCTTTTGGTTATATTTTTAAAACAATATTTCTAGTCTAAAAACAATGCTTTTAGCCCAGCTTTTATAGGCTTTTAATTTCAATGTTAAAGCTATTGTATCGGCCCTTTTGTTTTTGGGCTTTTAATTTTATTCATGATTGCATACTTACTTGCACGTATTCCGGCTCGTGATTGTTTTTGTGCCCTTCGTTATGCCCTGTGCTTCTTTCTTTTCCTGTACCATCACTTTATTGAATGTTGGCTTCGTCAATAGTTTACACTAGTCTGAATTGAATTTTAGACATTCTTGTTCTTCGTTGCGACTCATACCCTTTTAGGGATCTTGTCACCTTTTGTCGTTGTCAGTAACTTACATCCGTCTAGGCGGAATCTTGTTACTTAGTCATTTTTTGGGCTTTGTTGTGACTTACACCCTTTTAGGGATCTTGTCACTTTTTGTCCTAGTCAGTAACTTATATCCGTCTAGGCGGAATCTTGTTACTTAGCCGTTTTTTGGGCTTTGTTGTGACTTACACCCTCTTAGGGATCTTGTCACTTTTTGTCCTCATCAGTAACTTACATCCGTCCAAGCAGAATCTTGTTACTTAGCCGTTTTTTGAGCTTTGTTGTGACTTACACCCTTTTAGGGATCTTGTCACTTTTTGTCGTTGTCAGTAACTTACATCCGTCTAGGCGGAATCTTGTTACTTGGTCGTTTCTTGGGCGACTTTCGTATTTAGAAACCTGCACTTTATTAAAACATTTGGCTAAATAATTCTTCTTTATTGCTTTTGAGAATGAATAATACAATCATCTGTTATATCTATTGGTGGTATTTCTTCAAGTGCTCGATGTTCAATGGTCGTGGGAGTCTTTGTCCGTCTAGGGTCTCTAGATGGTAGCTGCCTTGCCTAGAGTAATGGACGACTCGGTAGGGACCTTCCCATGTGGGGCCAAGCTTTCCTTGGGTGGAGTCTCTGGTTGCAGGATTGACCTTGCATAAGACAAGGTCTCCTATGTCGAGTTGTTTGAGCTTCACTCTCTTGTTGTAGTATTCGGCCATCTTCTGTTAGTACTTTGTCATCTTCTCGGAGGCTTTTTCTCTTACTTCATCCAAACAATCCAAGTTGACTCGAAACTGGTCATCATTACTCTCCTCATGGAACATTTCTCGCATCGCGCTGGTTATTCCCACCTCGACCAGGATGACTGCCACGGTGCCATAGGTGAGTCTGAAAGGGGTTTCTCCTGTAGGGGTTCTTGCTGTAGTTATGTAAGCCCATAGTACATTGAGCAACTCTTCAGACCAAGTGCCCTTCGCGTCATCCAGCTTTGCCTTGATCATCTTGAGGAGTGACTAATTCGTCACCTCTGCTTGTCTGTTTGCCTGTGGATGCCCTGGGGATGAGAACTGGTTCTTGATTCCTAATCCTAAACAGAAATCTCAGAAGTTTTGGTTGTTGAACTGCCTCCCATTATCTGATATGATCGTCCGTGGAATCCCAAACCTGCATATTTTGTTCTTCCATACGAAGTTCTGGATTCTGGCCTTTGTGATGGTTGTTAGAGCCTCTGCTTCGAACCACTTTGTGAAGTAATCAATGGCGACTAGCAGGAATCTTACCTATCCTTTACCTTGAGGTAGCAGACCAACGATGTCAATTCCCCATTATGCAAACGGCTAGGGGGAGGATATCGCCATCCGCTTCTCTGCTGGAAGGCATTGGACATTCCCAAACCTTAGACATTTGTCGCATCTCTTGACAAGCTCCCTTGTGTCTACCTGCATTGTAGGCCAGAAATAACCTGTTCTAATAACTTTACTTACTGGGGACCTAGGGCTTGCATGGTCTCCACATATTCCTTCATGGATCCCCTTTAGGATATATTTTGCCTCTTCTTCGTCCACGCACTTTAGGTAAGGCATGGAAAAACCTCTCTTGTACATGGCGTCGTTTAGGATTGTGAACCTAGCTGCTCTTTTCCTGACTTTCCTGGCCTCTTCGATGTCTTAAGGGAGGTGCCCATCCCGAAGGAAGGATATGATTGGTGTCATCCAGCTACTTGTGCTCTGGATTGCAAATGTAAGGATCTCCTCAATGCTGGGGTGTTTCTGGATTTCCAACATTAGGTTTGCATTCGCCGTTTTTTCCTCTGATGATGCCATCTTTGCGACTTCGTCCGCTAGGACATTCTGGCTTCTCGGGATCTGTGTAAACTCAACTTTATCAAATTCCTGAATCAAATGCTTCGTCAGCCTGAGGTATTTCTGCATTCTTTCCTCATTTGCTTCATATTCTTCCTTGATCTGCCCAATCACCAATTTTGAAACACTCTGGACTAATAGGTTTTTAGCTCCAAGTGCTTTTCCAAGCCTCAATCCCGTCAATATCCCTTCGTACTTGGCCTCGTTATTGGTGGCCGAGAATTTCAGTTGAACTCCATACCTGAGTACCTCTCCATCGGGAGTGCTTATGATGACCCCTACTCCCCTTCTCTTTTGGGCTGACGAACCATCGGTATGTATTGTCCACCGCTTGCCCTCTTCAGTGAGGTTGTCCTCGTCAGGGAAAGTAAACTCGGCAATGAAATCCGCCAGGGCTTGTGCTTTAATGGTTGTCCTAGGCTGGTACCTAATGTCTAACTGACTGAGTTCGATTGCCCACTGGACCATTCTCCCTGCTACTTCAAGCTTGTGCATGGACTTCTTGATGGGTTGGTCCGTCATTACCAAGATGGGGTTCGCTTGAAAATATGGTCGCAATTTACGCGAGGCGACTATTAATGCGAATGCAATCTTTTCGATTCTTGGGTACCTAGCCTCTGCACCTTTGAAAGCTTGACTGACATAGTAAATCGAGAGCTGCATCTTGCCCTCTTCTCGAATCAGGGCTGCGCTTACGACCGTGACGGATACTGCCAGATATAAATATAAATCTTCCCCTTCCTTGGATGGACTTAAGTGGGGTGGATTGCTGAGGTAACGTTTAAGTTCCTGAAACGCTACCTCGCACTCGTCTGTTCAAGCCAACGCCTGCTTTAGCATCTTAAAGAAGGGTAAACATTTTTCCGTTGCTTTTAAGATGAACCTATTGAGTGCCGCAATCCTTCCTGTGAGCTTTTGGACTTCCTTGACAGTCTTAGGTGAAGTCATGTTTAGTATGGCCTGTACTTTCTCCGGGTTGGCTTTTATTCCCCTTTGGGACACCATGAATCCCAAGAACTTCCCTGAGGCTACACCGAAGGCGCACTTGTTGGGATTTAACTTCATCTGGTATTCCCTGAGGGTGGCAAATGTCTCATTCAGGTCGTCCAGATGTCATCCACATACACCTCCATGTTCTTGCCAATCTGCTTACTGAACATCTTGTTCACTAACCTCTGATAGGTTGCCCCTGCGTTCTTCAGTCCAAAGGGCATCACTTTATAACAATAAAGCCCTTGACTCATGACGAAAGCATTTTTTTTTCTTGATCTTCTTCAGCCATTTTTATCTAGTTGTACCTTGAAAAAGCATCCATGAACGTCAGTAACTTGTGCCCGACTGTCGAATCCACCAGCTGGTCAATCCTCAGCAGTGGGAAACTATCTTTCGGGCAAGCTTTGTTCAGGTCTGTGAAATCCACGCACATTCTCTATTTCCCGTTTGCTTTCTTCACCAGTACAACGTTGGCGAGCCAATTGGGATAGTAAACCTCCTGAATAAAGCCTGCTAACAACAGCTTGTTGACCTCGTCTATGATTGCCTGGTTTTGTTCAGGGGCGAAGACTCGTCGTCTTTGCTGAACAGGCTTTTTCTCAGGATCCACGTTCAGTCTATGCTGGATGACTTTATGGGATATACTAGGCATGTCCTCGTGACTCAATGCGAAGACGTCTAAGTTTTCTCTGAGGAATTGAACGAGCTTTATCCTCATCTCGGGACTTATGGTCGTCCCTATCTTCGTCGTCTTAAATACTTCTCCTTCAACCAGTTCCACTATTTCCAAGGCTTCCACTTTATCTTCTTCTTTCTCCTCAATCGTCCATGCATGGTTCTCCTTTGCAGCCAACACAGCCTGATAACATTCCTTGGCTAGGACCTAATCTCCTTTCACCTCACCAACACCATTCTCAGTTAGGAATTTCACCTTTAGGTAATAGGTGGACGTGGCTGCCTTCCATCAGTTGAGTGTTGGTCTTCTAATGATCACATTGTAAGACGAAGGGCAGTCTACCACCAAGAAGTCTAACTGACGGGTTAACTGCCTCGGGTAAGTCCCTACTGTTACTGTCAATGTCACTATGCCCTTGAGATATACTCTGTCCCCACTGAATCTGACGAAGGGAGAGTCGAATGGACGCAGCCTTCCTAGGTCTAGCCTCAACTACTGAAAAGCGGGAAGGTAAATGATGTCTGCGGAGCTACCATTGTCTACGAGGATCTTTTTGGTGTTGAATCCTTCTATTTTGAGCATTATGACTAAGGGGCCATTATGAGGCTGCTTCACTCCCCTTGCGTCTTCCACTTTGAAGGACATGTCCTAACCCGTCTGTCTTTGCTTGAATGGGGGTATCATGTGGATGTTGTTCACTTGCCTCTGATATACTTTAACGAGGGATCTGAACAACCCTCCTGCGGATGGTCCTCCTGCGGATGGTCCTCCTGCGATCATCTTTATCTCTCCGATCACGTCCTATGGAGGTTGAGATGTATTATCTTCGTCTCTAGGTGTGGGCTCACGATGGTTTTTGTTACCATCCCTGAATCCGCTAGATTCCCCTTTCTTCACATACTTTTGTAGTTTTCCTTTCTGTATCAACTCCTCAATCTGCTCTTTTAAATCTCGGCAGTCTTCCGTGTAATGTCCATGATCCTTGTGAAACCGGCAGTACTTCTTCTTGTCTCGAGCATTAGAGGACGAATGCAATGGTCTTGGCCATTTAAGGTAATGCTCATCCTTAATCTGCGTCAAAATTTTGTTAATAGGCATAATTAGAGGGGTGAATTTTACCGTTCTAGGGGTTTTTTCGTCTTTTCGTCTATCTTCGTCACTGTTTCAACGACCTAGACACTCCCTTTTCTGTCCCCTACAATCATCTCTTCTCCTTCCCTCCTTTCCTGGCTTTTCTTCGTCTATTATGGCTGCTAATGCATCTTTAACATTCATATACTTCTATACCTTCAGGAGCATTTTTGCCATCGTCTTAGGTGGATTCTTTGCAAAAGAAACCACAAACTCTCTAGACTTCAGCCCTACTTTAAAGGTGGTCAACTGCACTTTGTCGTTTGCATCGTCTACCTTTAGGGTTTCTCAGGTGAAGCGTTTCACATAGGACCGCAAGGTTTCTTTCTCCCCCTGTCTGATAGTGAGTAGATGGTCCGCTGGCCTTTTAGGGCGTTGTCCTCCGACTAAGTGGCGTAAAAAGGCACTGCTTAACTGTTCAAAACTCTCAATGGACGAAATGGGCAACTTTGTGAACCACTCCCTTACAGCCCCTTTAAGAGTACTAGGGAAGGAACGACACAATATTTCGTAGGGAGGCTGTTGAAGGCCTAATGTTGTCTTGAAGGTGTTGAGGTGATCCTGGGGTCCTTAAGCCCGTCAAATGGTTCAAGCTGAGGTAACCGAAATTTTGGTGGTACTGGGCGTTCTAAGACCGCTGTAGTAAAGGGAGAGTCTGTTACCCTGACCATTCTATCCAAGCTTCGGTCTGTTTTCTCCTTAATAACATTTCTCAACTCGTCCATCTCCTTCCTCATCTCTTGAAGGAGATCAGAGTTCTACTCGTTTGGAGTTGTGGGCCTTAGGCGGTCACTTCTTCCATGGCTATCTCCCTCATCCTCCTGGCAGTCTTTGAACCTATTCTCCTCCTGTTGAAGTCGTAGCCTTATTTCCTGATTCTGCCAGGTGAGTTCTTCGACAGTGGCCACAAGAGCTTGGACTTGCTGAGCTAAGGCTGTTGTATCCTGGTTGGACTCCATCTGAATATTGAAATTGGTAGAAACTACATTTTCGAATATGAGTACGAAAATGTTGTTCCCACAGATGGCGCCAAACTGATGAAGTGCAGATTCGTCAGTCACGGAAAGTGCATTCAGATGAAGCCAACTTCTCGTCCTTATGGCTGTGAAGAGGATAAGATTGTTCCCTTAGGGTGGTCACCGATGTGGTGCCTGTCACAGCATCTCCGATGCCAAAGTCAGTATATGAAAGGCTTAAAGCGATATTCTAGAAATATAACAAGTATAGTTTTTGTGATGTTCATACCTCGTGTTGGTGCTTGTGAGGACCTTATATATGTTCCCATGGCCTCTAGCTGTTGTAGCAATGATTGCAGCTATAATGCCTCTATTGGTAACACCTTGTGCCGTTTTAATGCGGCCTTTAATGGACGTTCAACAGTCTATACAGTTGTTTTTGTAACCGCCCGAGATGTTATTGCCTTATTGAATAGTTGGATATCTTTGTCATTAATGTGGATGCTTGGTTGGCTCATCACAGGGGATGACTCCGTCAGTTACGTTGTCATCGTCCATATAAGCTGAAGGCGCCAGTCCCATCAACCCTCATCATGTTAGGGTTCTATTAATGTCCATATATGAGTAAAGAGAAGTTCAGAAGTTAATACACAATAAATCCATGAAGAGGAAAGTATCAGTAAAGATCATTGGAGGCAACGTCGAAATCACGTCAAAATTGGTGACTTCATTGCAAAGATCAAAACTCATGCCACGGCCTCCAATGCTTTTCTAGCAAATTTCTTCATTTAGGCACTTAATTAATCATTTTTTTCTATTTATAGCAATTATTCTTCTCATTCTAACTTTTTAATTAAAAGGTAAAATAATGTCTCTTCTGTCTTGGGATATCTCCTGATGAAGCACAAACTCGTCAGTCACAGTGGATGCGTCCAGATGAAGTTGAACCCTAGCTTCCACAGATGTGGAATCGATGAGTTGTTCCCCTATCGTGGTCACCGGTGTGGTGCCTGCCACACCGCCTCCGATGCCAAAGTTAGTGTAGGGAAAGAATCAAGCAATATAGTAAAAAAGCAAGTAGTATTTCTTAGTGTCTATGTACCTTGTGTTGCCAATGGCGAGGACCTTATGTATGCTTTTACAACCCCTAGCCGTTGTAGTAGTTATTGTGGCTTTAATGCCTCCCTTGGTAACGCCTCAGGCTTTGTAATGTGGACTTCAATAGGCATTCAACGGTCTGTACAGCTGTTTTTGTAACTGTCCGAGACATTATTGCCCGTATTAAATAGTTTGGGTATTTTCGTCAATGACTTAGACATTTGATGGGTTCGTCTCCGGGAATGACCTCGTCGACAATGCTGATCTCGTCCAGGGAAGTTGAATTCGCCAGTCCTATCATCTCCTAAACACTATAGGATTTAATTTTGTAATTTTCTCAAATTGCATTTTGGCAATTTTTCCTATTTTTTAGCTTAATTTCATGCCTAACACGAATTAGGGTATTTACTATTTAGTGTTTCCTAGCTGCCTTAAGAATGTGTTTGGTAGCCCTAGGGTTCCTTTTCCTATTTAAGAGTAATATAGCCTCCAAGCCAATTCAATTTTCTCATTAATAAAATTTCATAGAGTTTTTTCTTCTTTAGATTTTTTGGTGAATTCCAAAGTTCTCCTTATGAATTCAAGAGTAATCATCTTGCTGTAGACGTGTTTTGTTTCTTATGGCTTTCTGTCTGCATCAATATATAACTCTGAACTAGATTTAGTGCCGGCTTTACACTAAATACAATTAACGCAATCGCCTAAGGCTCCAAGTATATAAAAGGCCCCAAATTTTAATTTAATTAAGCCCAAATATTAGTCAATAAATAGAACAATATTTTTTATCAAATGAAAAACAAGAAAAAAAAAAGAGATAAAAATGCTACTTTCACAAAAATTTCACAACACTTTTATAACAAATCTTAAGTAGTAGGTTGTTACAAGCTATTATTGATGGCAAAAAAACAATTTCAATGATGGGTTCTATTGTGAATGTAGCACTTCTCTGAACTAGATTTAGTGCTGGCTTTACACTAAATACAATTAATGCAATCGCCTAAGGCTCCAAGTATATAAAAGGCCCCAAATTTTAATTTTATTAAGCCCAAATATTAGTCAATAAATAAAACAATATTTTTTATCAAATGGAAAAAAAAAAGAAGATAAAAATGCTACTTTTACAAAAACTTCACAATACTTTTACAACAAATCTTAAGTAGTAGGTTGTTACAAGCTATTATTGATGACAAAAAAATAATTTCAATGATGGGTTCTATTGTGAATGTAGCACTTCTCAAAAAAAAAAACAAAACAAAACAAAAAAATAGAAAAAGAAGAAAGGAGTAATACACACAAAAAAAATCATAACAATTTTCACAATAGTTGAGTTGACAAATTTTTACTAGTTCAAACCTAAGTCCACCACTAACATCACACTTTTACTTATCACTATCATTCTATTATATCAACAGGTGTGAAAAATTTTGCCAAATTTTTTGTGTCTATAGACTTTTTATATAAAATAAAATAAAAATTATACATAGTTTATGTTAATTAGTAATAATTTTGCATCTAAAACAAGATAATAAAGTTTAAATAATATATAATTTTTTTAGCCATATTTAAATAGATAAAATACCTCAATTTTATTTTTCATCTTCAGCCCCCAAATATATCAAGTTGCCCCGCATTAGATGCCATAAATTTTACTCAATTTTCACCAGTCCTCCGAACTAAAGTACAAGGACAATCATTAAATTGTTGCATTTTTTGGCCAAATTTTCCCATCAACCCCTCTTTAAATGGGCCAAAATAAAAAATAATGCCTTATCTTCAATTGAATTGAAATTTCTATTGACTCATTGCTCATGGCATAGGAGATTGTAGCTTATTTTAGGAGCCGGGTAGTTCTAATGACTAGTGCCCCCTCTTACCGTATTCTCAAGGTACGAGTACTTTCTAGCTACTTTCTTCATCACTTCCCTTCATTCGAAATCCATGGGTCAAAATGGGACCTATCTCGAACTATTTTTTTTGTCTTTAAAACTAAGGAATATATTGTAATAAGAGTTTCAAGAAAGCAAACACAACCTTCAGGTTCAAGACCACTGTTAGTCAATTCAATCTATATATAAATAAAACTTGCAATATTGGAAATAACATAATAAGAAGATCATACATTGTTTATTGGTCTTTTCCTCTATGTGATCCTGAGATTGAATGGAACGAGTGAAAGATTGCGTGTAAGGTTGAATTCAAACTTGAGATTAGATGTTGAAACTTGAAGACAGCCGTTGGTTATGTTGCTCTCGAGTCGGTGAAATTCATTTCTATTATGTACCGACTGGGGAAAAAGAGAGAATGATGCCCCACCCGATTGTCCCGATCCATATATGCCACTTACGAAAAAGATATATATCTGCCCCTTTAAACTTTAAAATAGAGGCATTGAGTGACTCATGTTGAGATGTCACTGTAACTCGAAACATGCATTGAAAATGTTTGTGATTAGACAAACTCAAGTACACCTAATGCTTTGGGATTGCGTCAATTGATTGGTCAATGCTTGGAAATTTTTAGGTCACTAGGAAACATAGAGGACCCAGGAGCCGTAGAAAGGATATGTAAGTGCGCCCTAAATGCATAAATCACGTTTGAGGCAAAAATCTAAAAGCTATAAAGCTTAGGCAGTAAGGTTGGAGATTTTAGTACCGTTACTTAAAATGATGTGAAAATTGTAGTTTAAAAAGTACGGTAAAAACAAATGTTTACTTTATTCATAAAGCAAAAAATATGTTTAGTATCATGTTTTAAACAACATGTTTCAGTGTGTGAAAAAACATGATTGTGTGTTTGATACGTGTGTGTGTTTTATTTTTAAAAGGCTAACAATTTGGTACAAATTTATATTTTTTTACTTGAGGAGAGAGAAATCCGTGCCTTAATACTGTTGCCCTAACTCTTCTCCCCTGATTCTTTTGGATAGTTTGAAAATGAAATGCAGAATTTATGATGGATTTATGAGAGCAGGAGTTTGGATTTGAAGAATTTAATATTATGATGGAGTGAGATCTGCTGTTGTGAAAGAGGGAGAGAGATGAGCTTGAGAGGCGCTGGGTTTGCATAGGAAAAAGTCTTTGGCGTGACTTGTGAAGAGGGTACAGAGAGAAAAGAGGGGCTGTATGCATTGGAGAGAGGGATCCGTGGAGGTGTTGTCTAATCCAAGTGGGCCTCATGTTTTTTAAAATATTTACGAGTTTTTAAAATATTTATGAATGTTCCATTAAGCAAATTTGTTTAAAATCTGAAAATTAGTATGAAGAGCTTTCTAAATTTAGTGTTTAAACACTCTAAAATGGGCAATGTAACTCAAACACTCCAAAAAAAAAATCCTACCAAACACTTTTTTTTTTTTTTGGAACAACAATTTTCAATGTTGGTGATAAGCTTCACATGAACCCGACAAATAAACTCATATCTAATTAAGAATTTAATTAATTAGGAATTGAGGCCACTTGTACAAACCAATAAGCTTCATAAAAAGCATGATATGAGCTTGATAATGCACTTATGTTAGGTCTCAATAGCTCTAAAGCTTGATCTTTAGCTCTAGTTCGGCTAACCTAAGGAATCAAGCTAAGTCGAACCTAACCAAGTTCAAGCTTTTTAACTTTTTGATGAGCTTGAACATTATTTATAGGTTTGATTTAAGTTCGAGCCGAACTTCAACATTTTATTTTTGTTGTTAAGTTGAACTTAAACATTAACTACTTGACAAAACTCAACTTATTTATAGCCCTACCAGCCTCTTTATTTATTTATTTGTTTTTCCTTCTTATATAAGTATGATGTACTCGCATCACGTGTAAAAATTCATATCTATTTTAGCATAAAAATCTATTTTTTCTATTTATAATTTTATATACTCATTTTTCAAAATACTCCACATCAAATTATATATTTTACACTATATTTTATTAAAAATTTTTAAAATTTTTTTAAAAATTATTTTTCTTTCTTTTCTTTATCTGCAACAATCATCCTTCACTCACTTCCTTCATTCTTAGTATATGTAAATAAATAAAAAATGAAAAATAAACAGTATTAATATAAATTTACTATAGTTGTAAGTACACAATTTGTACCCGGACCCAAAAACAAATGATGGGCTCAGGTCCAAAGAGTCTTATACAATGAAATTTGTAGAGTATGGGTTTGAAACCTAAGTTTGGGATGTTGAAAAGTTGATTAACAGGCTAGAATGCCGCTGTCTATGCAAGTAATAGATGAACGTAACAAAAAAACCTCCTCGGACGTAAGCCGATGACAATTTATATAGTATTTCCTTTTCTAAGCAAAAGATTACAATTTTTAGTTTTTCAGCCAAGAAGAAGATTTTTCTCTCCTTCTCTCTCTCGTTTTCTTATATACTTCTTCTTCTTCCATGTTTCATCCACGTGTCACACAAATCTTCCTCTTAGATACTTGTCTCATCCACCACCTTCTTGAAGTCTTCAAATAATAGCAGGAATGCTAAATTCTACTGTTCAGATGTCATTTCTCTATTATTGCGGCCAGGGAGGTAGATGCAGGGCTTTTAATGTGGTGGTAGCAGCTTTTTCCTCAGATATTTCTCACACGTTTCTGCTTCTAAAGGGTGCTTGGATCACACTTTTACCCACCAGTTCTTCCAGAATTCTGCCTCTAAGCCATTTAGCAAGTCCTAGGGCCTTTGCTGGGCCCGTCCGAGGAGATACTCCTTCTCAAACAACTCCTCGGACCACTATAATGCGGACTGACCTGTGAGCCTAGAGACCTTGATCAAATAGACTTGTACTAACCAATCAGGCCCAAAGCCAAACGTTTATTCAAACACTTTTACCCACCACAATAGTAATAATATATTTTTACACAAATTTACGTAACTTTTTTTTGAGGTAAAAGGTATAACTTTGCATAATTTAATATAGGTGAATTTTGAATTTAATTGAGCAAAACATAGTCATTTTTCTATTATACCTCTTTTAGTTATACATTGGAGTACTAAATCTAGAAGGATTATTAAAAAATATATATAAATATATATATATATATTTTTTACTAACGTGTGCTCTAATAACACACAATAATATACTATTTTTGAAAAAAAATTTATCAAAAATTGAAAAAATTTTACAACTTTTTTAATTTCTCATAAAATATTTCTAAAAATGAATGATTTAATGTGTGCTCAAAATAATGAGCGCACAGAATTTAGTTCTATTCAGCTATCATGAACTGGTGCACATGCATTGCTGCTAGTCTGCTACTACTGATAGCCTACTACTACTACTACTACTACTAGTTTATTTTAATGGACAATACCATATTTGCCCAAACAATGTCATTGTAATCATTCGCCAGTTTTGCCGTAACAATAAAACGCTCCCAAAATCCCAATCCCATTAGCCCTCCCCCCCCCCAAAAAAAAAAATCACTCAAAATTAAACAGTAATGAGAAAACATGTAACAGAAATGGAAAAAGAACAAATACCTCAGCATTCAGAAATCACAACTAAAAAAGCAGCAATTCCATCCATCAATGCATTTCAGTTTTGCATAGACAGGATTAAAGAACCAAACCAAAAACATAAACATCCCACAATAATATTTATCAAGGAAAAACTAAAGAATTAATCATTAATTAATGTAAAAATCTGAGGAAAAACATTTTACTACAAAACTAGGAATTTCATTTCCCGGCCCTAACAACGCTACTAATACTATACACATTACCAAATATGAAATACCCCTCTCTAGTCTCTCTCTAGTCCCTAAAACCCCCTAATCTAACTAAAATATTCATAGAAACAACGTTAACATGGCTAGCCAGCGTTAAGCCCAGGCTTCTCTTCTAGGAGGCATAGTAAAAATGGCATCAAGATCAGGCGGCTGGAAATACCCATTCTTAGGTGGGTCACGCTTCATTCCACTCGCCGATTTTTTCTTCGGCGGCGGTGGGCACACTACCACCACCGGAATCTGGCATTCTCGGCGCTTCGGCGTCGTACACCTGTCCTCAGATCTCTCCTCAAACCCCATTCTCAGCCGTCTGATCACAGCCACAACTATTCCCAAGAATACACTAATTACAATGTAGAACAACGCCTGTGACTCTCTCAGCTCTGAGCTGTGAACTCCTTCCTTTACTACTCCAAACTTTGAAGCACTGAAAAATGGAAATAGTAGCAAAACAAGAGCGGTACCTATATATAAAAATAAAGAGGTTTTGAAAATATTTGAATTTTCGAAATTGTGGACTCAAAGGCGGTGGGAGTGAAATAAAAAAAAAACAAAAGGCTTCGTAAATTCGGGTAATGTTCTGTCGGGTGGGACCCAAAGCTGCTGAGTGGGAGTTGATCGTGCGGTGGACATAGATGACACCTAAGCATGAGTTTGATTGACTGACGTGTCGGTTCATTACTGGGTCTAATAATCTACGTGTTCGTCACACGTGTCCCACGTTGGAACGCGTTTCTGTCTTGTGTTTTTATTTCTATTTTTTCAAATGGGGCGGCGCGAATTTGAGTCGGTGTTTGCGCGGGAAAATGTTGGTGTTTTTTGAATCTGTAATGTATTATTCCTTCTGTACTCAGTACTGTACCGCATTTATCTCTTTCTTCCCAATTTCGTCACAGCAGTATCAAGGATAGGAAGGTAATGAGATTTGAGGTTTTTTTAGGTTGTTTGGTAAGAGATTTATAGTAATGTGACTTTTTTTATAATTTTTGTTACAATTTATTCACGTAACAAGCTAAGCGGTTGAGTCGTAAATTTATCGCTTTTTTTTCACAACTCATGACTTGACACATGAGCAAGTTCTGGTAAAAATTGTAAAAAATGTTATGGTTTTATTTTTATTTTTTTATTGGGTTTATGAGTCACGATGATTTGGTGCAGGAGGGTTTTTCATCATGTGGGACCAGTGTTTTTCAATGTGATTACATGATCTATGGTAGGGATTCAATCTGTGAGATAGACTATACTCCTATCAAATGGGCCCACTTTCCCTCTTTGGGAAAAGACTGCATTTGAATGTCCTTGGAGTTGGTTCCATTGGAATGTTGTTGATATACAAATGGCTTCTGCGAATTACAAATACAAGGGTTTGTTGACTGACTCCAAGAAAAAAAAGTACAAAGTAGCCATGTTATTTTTTCTAAAAGAGAATTGAATTCAAAATAATTTTGCATTTAGATTTAATAGGAAAAATTAGGGCTTGTTTGGTAGAGTGGATTTAAACCACTCTACCAAATTTTAAATAACTTTACACATTTTTTCACACATTTTTTCACCTACACGTATTTTAAAAAACTACAAACAACTTAAGTCAAACTCCTCTGCCAAACGGACCCCTAATATCCTATACCTAAGTATTTTTTTGAGGGAAAAAAAAACTCTTTAATAATTTATTTGTTTTTTTATCGATATGATAAATTTGAACTTGTTTCGTTTGGTTCACGATGATAAAAATGATTGTATCTTTGCATAAACAAGATTTAAACTCAGATCCAATTATTTAATATTAAGATACTTTATTAGTTGATCTAAATAAAACCCATAATAATTCAGTTGTTTGTACTTATAAATTTATTGTAATTGTGTCTTTTTCTAAAAGTTTATTTTTTTAAGCAAACTAAGTAAATATTATTCTAAAATTGTATAGGTATTTTTTTTTATATCACAAGTATAAGAAAAATCAATATTTACCTTGCTCCTAATTCGTTCTTAAATTTTTACATAAAGAATTTATAAATAGCAATAAATATCTTGGAATTTAAGATTCTTATTATTAAGTGAATCAGTTATGACAATTGACCGCTATCGTAAGAATTGTCAACAATTCTCAATTTATTGAGTTAGCATTATAAATACAACCATCAATGCAAATGTACCGTACAACAAATGTACATAATACGAGCACACAACCAACTAAAATAGTCTTGAATTCTTTCTTCTTCTTTTTTTTATGAGAAGACCAAAACTTTTATTAAGCATTTGAAAAAGTGAGTATATCCTGGATAAGAGCTTGCTCAATGTAGCAAGGGATCTCTTCAATCCAAACAAAACAGTCAGCAATGCTAGAAGCATGTTCTGCTAGGAGATGGGCTAGTCTGTTGCCTTGTCTCTTTACGTAAGTGAACTCAATTCTTTTGAAATCTTTGCACAACTCCTTCATACCAGCAATGATCGATGCCACTGAAGCTGGGGGTGGGGACTTTTCGCATAAAGCATTGTGAATAATCATTGATTCCCCTTCGAGAACTATATTCTTGATAGCCTAAATCTTTTGCAAGAAGCAGCCCTGCCTCGAAAGCCTTTACCTCTACCTCAACAACCCCCAACGGTGCCATAATCTTCTTCGACAATGTCGCTCTAAAACAGCCATCTTCATTTCGGATAACCACCCCTATCCCTACCGTTTTCTGTGATGAAAAGATGGCGCCATCTACATTTACCATTAAGCATCCACCTATTGGAGGGGACCACGAAATTATCTGTTCCACCACTGGTTCTGGTACTTCAGCATCCTCCACTGGCATCCAATACTCCATAAGATAGTGAGTTGCCTACTAAGCCACGGCTTGCCTCGATTTGCTTTTTCCCCATGCCTGATTTCATTTCGGTTATGCCACAAAGCCCACACCACTGTCATGACCCGTGCTGCCTTGTCCTCTCCAGCACCTTCACCCATTAAAATGTCCCACATTAGGTCCATAAACGTCTGGTAGTCACCTGAACCAACTCTTAGCACTATTTTTGATTGTGACCATGCTTCCTGGACTTTCGGGCAACTCTAGAAAATATGCCCACTATTCTCTGAATCCAAGCCACAGCTCTCGCACGTATCATCCCGAACCACCTTCCTCCTCAGTAAGTTTGCCTTTGTAGGTAAAGCATCATGACACGCCCTCCAGCCAAAGTGACGTATTTTATAAGGAATTGGTAGCCTCCACACCATCCTCCAGTACCTTCTCATTTGGCTATTATCTGAACTGATCGCATGAGTAGCAGACTGGCCTATTTTTACAGCCAATGAATAGGCACTCCGTACAGAGAAGATACCATTCTGCGTTTCAGTCCAAATTAATTAATCTGCGGGCAGCTAGGTACTCAAAGGCATACTTTTAATGGTTTGAGCTTCATGAGGTAGAAATAGAGCATCCACAATCGCAGACTTCCAGCTTGCAGTTGTTGGGTCAATCAACTCACTAACCCGTGTGTCCAAGTGCAAACAATTCCTTGGAGATACCACTTTATACGTGGATGATACCGGTAACCATTTGTCACCCCACGCCCGAATATTTACTCCATTACCTACCCTTCATCTATGCCCATTTTTTACTAGCTCTTGAGCAGTGATGATGCTTCTCCAAGTATATGAAGGGTTATTTCCAAGTGATGCATGCACAAAATCACTATTTGGAAAATATTTTGCCTTTAGCACCTTGTACACCAAAGAATCATGGTCCATTTGAAGGCACCAACCCTGTTTGGCAAGGAGTGCCAAGTTGAAAAGCTTTATATTTTTTAAACCCAAACCTCCACTAGATTTAGGTTGGCACATCTTCTCCCAACTCAGCCAAGCTATTTTTTTCTCTTCTTGTTTTTATCCTCACCAAAAATTCCTAATCATACTTGTCAATTCATCACAAAGGGAATCTGGTAATTTGAAGCAACTCATGGTGTAGGTTGGTATGGTGTGTGCTACTGCTTTGATTAGGACCTCCTTCCCCGCTTTTGATAGCATCTTTTCCTTCCAACCTGCAAGCGTTTTGCCCAGCTTCTCCTTTATTGCATTGAACGTATTCCTCTTGTTCCTCCCCACAAGTGATGGCAGACCAAGGTACTTCTCATGTTGTTTGATTACTTGAGCTCCAAATCTTTTCTTGATCTCTTCTTGAACATCTCTTGGTGTATTCTTGCTGATGAACAATGAAGTTTTTGGCCGGTTCAGTTGTTGACCTGATGCCCTCTCATATACATCAAGAATACGTTGTAGATAGTCACAATTTGCTATAGCTGCTTTGCAGAAAATCAAGCTATCATCTACAAAGAATAAGTGTGAAAGCTTTGGGCCCCCTCGACATACGGCAACACCCTTCATCTGGCCATTATCTACAGAAGCTTTGATCATTGCTGATAATCCTTTTGCACACAAAAGAAATAGATAAGGTGATAAGGAGTCTCCTTGAAGGAGTCTCCTTGACGGATTCCCCTAGATGGCGTGATGTGACCCCTCGAACTCCCATTAATTTTTATGGCATAGGTAACTCTGGTAACACACTGCATGATTAAGTTTCTCCACTTCTCAGCAAAACCCAATTTTTCCATTATTTTCTCCAGACATCTCCACTCCACCCTATCATACGCTTTGCTCATATCAAGCTTAAGAGCCATCTCTCCCACCCTTTCACCTTTTTTCTGACTAATGCGGTGCATGGTTTCAAAAGCAACTAACACATTATTAGTGATCAACCTTCCATGCACAAAAGCACTTTGGGTTTCACTAATAATAGACGGTAAAACTTTTTTCAGCCTATTAGCAATAGCTTTGGATGCAATCTTATAAACAACATTATATAAGCTAATAGGTCTATAGTCAGTTATTTTCTTAGGCTCTTTAACTTTTGGTATAAGCACAATATGGGTTTCATTGAATCTTGATTTCTGAATAGCATGACCTCACCGCTAGTAGTGCCACACAAGTAGCCCAATACATACCATTCTAAATGTTAATCTGGGCCAAGGCCTAAGCCTTAGCGTCCCTTACTTATGTACAGTTCCTTTTTAGTTTATATAAACTAAAAATATCTTGATTTATTTTTCTTATTCTATTCAATATATATATATATATATATATATATATATATATATATTTCTCTCTCTCTCTCTCTCTCTCTCTCTTAGTTTGAAATGATGAGATAAGTTAGAGAATGATCCGATCAATATATGAGTTAAAAAAAAAAACACACACACACACACACAAATATAATATATATATATATATATATATATATATATATATATATATATATATATATATATATATATATATTTGAGAAGAATATATGAGTTACGTTTTTTTTAGAGATAGTTTTAACCTATAACATATGCTTTCAATGATTACTATTTATCATCAAACCAAAACACTAATTGGTTTTTGATGCAGGCAGGGATTGAAACTCAAATATTTTATTGTCAAATAAGAGATTTTATCAATTCAGCTAACTAGAAACCACTATAATATATGAGTTAAGTTTAGTGGGAAAGTATTATATAATAAATATATAATATACTTAGAAATAGATCATACAAATAAAAACTATTTATAGGCTTATAGCTATTTTGCTAGATAGCATTTCATTCATTTATTTATTTTATAGTGAATAGTTATTGTAAGAGCAGGTTTTAGTTCTCAAGCCCAAGGAGTGAATGGATTAAGGCCTAAAGAGCTCAATACAATGAATTTGTAGAGAGTGGGCTTAAAAGTTAGGCTTCAAGGGATCCAAGTACACATAATGAATGAAATATAGCAAGAAAGTAAGGAGAACGATCTTTTAAACAAGAGGAATCCTCCTCGGCAACGTCCAAGGAGAATGATCCTGACCTATATTTCTCTTAAACTCAGGTCTTATTACAATCCTTACTACTATAGTGTTTTTCTTTGCCCACTTTCTCCCTTGAGAGTCCCTTACATTATATAGCTCCCCTTAGATGATCTTGACCCTACATTTGTTGATCGTCCAGGGCACTACTTGAGTGCCTATCCCATCAAACACCTTCCCCAGCCCCTTCTGAGTCTCGGTAACCAAGATAGCATTGTTCAAAGGTCTTTTCCACATAAATGCGGCCAGGAGGTTTAGTGGGGGACATTAAATATGGTGGCAGCCTCCATTCCTTCAGTCAAGGTTGACACCTTCCCCAAAGTTCCTTTCCCTCAGTATGACTTCCTCTGATATCGTGCCACTGGCGGCCTTATAGTCTAAGGACATGATCTCCTCGGAGCTATAACGGCCTCTTCGACTTATGCTATGACATGTGGCATGATTTCCTCATTGAATTTCTGCACCCCGCAATAGCCCCTCAAAATCCCAATTTTTCCCTCTTGTCCGAGGAGGAAAAGTGGGGTTTTGATTTTAAATAATTGGTTCCACATGCTTCCCTGTTCTTCCCATGTGAGAACGTCGCTTCGCGAGTTCTGTAACTGTTCCTAATGCTTCGGAACCCGTAACGTCGCATTAAATTCTCTAGGCGGCACTCTGTTCCCCACGTCCTATAGTGAGATAGAGATCCTACGGCTGGCATTTTTTCTCGAATTTTGAGCAGGATAACTCCCACCCAATTCTGCCTCCTATAAAAGGCACCTAGGGGGTTCTTTTTTTTTTGCTTTACAAATCTGTAAACTTTCAAGCCTCCCTATACTCTCAAGCTCCCAAGGCTTCCTAAATCTTCCAACCTCCAAAAAGCTCCTGAGGTGTCATCTGCCCTTATTTTCGTAAGTTTTTCACTTTTAGGTCACTTCTCTCCTCAGCCAGTCTCCTCTGCTTTCTACTCTCTACTTCTCCTTCACAAGTATCTCCTTTGCCTCTCTTTAGCTTGTTTAGATGGGTAGATTTGCTCACCTCGTAGATTCTCCTGCCAGTATGGAGGGATTTAGGGCTAAATATCATATTCCCCTAGGGGTATCTCTGCAATACTCCGCTCCGGGGCAGTAGCTTACCCAGTGGATTGAGGGAGAGGTCATCATTCCCATGATCGCCTTCATAAAAGGAGGAATGACACTCTCCATGGGTAGCGTAACTAAGGACTACTTAATTGCCCATAGGTTGTGCCCCCACCAATGCACGCCCAACCTATTTAGGGTCTTGGGTGGTGTAGACGCCCTCAATGTGCAAATGGGTTTAAACCTCACCTGGCACGATGTCATTTGGATGTACAAATGCTATCGGCTGGCAGACTCAGGCTACTACCTTAAGTATAGGTCTTCGGTGATTAGGCTCGTCTCGTGTCTTCCCAAATCCAACAAGGGCATGAAGGACGACTACCTGATCGCCTCTAATGAATGGCACGACGGTCTTCACTGTCCAACCTGAAAGGGAGTGCCAGGTGGGGTACCTTAGGTTTAGGTCCTTTAATATAGGCACTAGTTCCTTAGTTTTGTTGCCATTTTCTTTCCTTTAGCATCTCATTTCCTTTTGACGGCGGGTTTTATTATTTATGACTGTGATTCTGCTTCTCAGCTGTTTTTGTAGATAAAAAGCACGTAGCGGCCAACCTTAGCCTCGTCAACGTCACGGACCTCAACAGAGTACAATGGTCCGTGGTATATGTGAGCGAGGACAGACAATTGAAAGCCGTGCATCTCATCCTAGAATTTGAGCCCTTATCTTATGATTTCCAAGACATGGGCCACGCGATCAGGGTAGGCGATCCTCGGCTAGCTCGGATAGATGTCTCATTGCTCGATTTCTTAGCCCGAGAGGACATTGCCCACGCGGAACTGTCCTCCCACCGTACTCCCCGTGAGGCCGCGGTCCCGAGAGAGGAAACAACATCTTCTTGCTTGTTGCTGGAGGCAGAGATAGACCAGTTTTGCTTCGAGGAACACAGGGAGGGCCAATAATCTAGGTCTCAGACTCGAAAGCCAAGCTAGACAGGTCTTCCGTTGTTCGCTCCCCAAAGCTCATTGTCGCTCGTGCAGACATCAGCTCCGTAAATGAGGACGAGATGCCATTAGACAACAAAAAGAAAGGACTGCGCGACCTTCTCATGGCTAGGGGGTCAAGCCCCAAGGATGCCTCAGGGTCTTAGCCCCATCATACGCTCCCCCCTTCCTCCTCCTCCTCCTACCGTCAATGTATTTGCCTCAGCTAGCTTGAAGAAGAGAAAGAAAGACAATGAGGGGATCGAGGAGGGGGAGTTGGTCCCTTAGAAGTACGAGGTTCCTCCTCCCAAACAGCAGAAGGTGACCAAAGGTAAAGGGAGGGCCTTCTCAGTAGACAGCAGGGAAGACTAAATAGTGGTTGAGGTGCGCCTTTAGAACCCGGCCTAGGACCCTAGGGTGGAGTTGGATGGGCCTGCCAATCTGTGGAACTCTAGTATTAGGGAGTTTTAGAAAGGGCACACCTACTATTTAGCCAAAGCCCCGGACCAGCCTCTTTTGCTACTGAGGGACATGGATGCTCTAAACCACGTAAGGAAGCCAGACCTCTTTTTGTCCCTGAAGAGGGACCTTGCTCTGGTAAGTTTCTAGCTATGACTCACTAAGGGTGTTCTGTCTTTTCTCTACCCCCCTCCCCTTTTTTTTTAGCGTTTTCACCCATTGCTTCTGTGCAAGCTATCCAGGGGGTTTTTGTGGCTGAGGAGTGAGTCAATGATGCCAAAAATCAGGCTAAGGTTAAGGCCAACCTCCGCGCCGAGACCAGCAAAGCCTTGGGCACAACTACGCAGAAGAACCAAGACCTTACCACCAAGTTGATTGTTGAGGAGAAAGCGTGAAAGAGTGCTGAGGCCGGCCTGAAGAATGCCCAAGACCAGGCTAAGGACCAACGCAAAAAGCTTTATCACACCGAGATAGAGTTGGCAACAACGAAGCAGCAAGTCCTGGAGCTGAAAGTAGAGTTGGAGCAAGCAAAGGCAACTGTTCGGGAGGTCGAGGAAGTCGCGGAGGCCACGAAGCAGACATCCTATGACCTCGGAGTACAAGGGACCGAGGTCCACCTGGTAGAGGAGCTGATCGAGATCTACAAGGAATATTGACAGGTGACATGGACAAAAGCCCTCAACCTAGCAAGAGTCCTTGGTACCTCGGAGTGGAGGAAGGCTGAGAACATTTACTACCCTCCAGATATTCGTGAGGCTTCAGCTGCACTCCTTTCTCCTGCTACTCTTACGCCTACTCTCTCCGAGCAACCTTTACCACCCAGGCCTCTCTTCCCCCTCCCGAGACCTCCAAGAGGCTTGGACAAGCTGGTGACCAAGGCCAGGGGGTTGAGATGGCTAAGGACAAGGGCAAGGGCAAAGGCCAAGAGGTCAAGCCTCTATTAGAGACCAAGGCGAAAAAGGCTGAGACCAAGGATGCTGCTTCCAAGGCCAAGGATGCTACTTCTAAGGCAAAAGAGGCTAAGGCCAAATCCAAAGAAGCTGATCCCAAGGCTGCTAACCCTCCTCCTGGCAGCAAAGAAGACCCTCCTCCCAAGGCCAAGGCTTAGTTTAGGATTTCCTTCTCTTTTTTTTTTTTTTTTTAAATTTTTACACGTAACCTGATTTTGTCTGAGATGTATATCCTCTCTCTCTTAATGAAAAGATAAGGATTTTTTTTTCTTTTGCAAGTGATGTTCTGTCCTTCTTCTGATTTTTTTTTATTTTTTTATTTTTTTTATTCACATTTGAGTAGCTAAAATGAGACTTCTAAGGGTAAAAATCCATGTCTTGGCAAGAGCTAGTCAGTAATGCGTTATTGCCAATTGAAGTTAATCAAACCCATATAAACAGTAAGGAGAATAACTATGGATTGGTATTAAAAATTTCTTATTCAAGAGGAATGTTTAAGTTCCCAGGAACAAGCAAAACACTAAGTAGTAGTAAAAAAAAAGTGAACGCTTGAGGCCTCTCCTTTTAGGAGTTCCTTGTGAGTGTGCCTTTAAGGCCTTCTGTCCAAAGCCCCAGACCTTTCCTGGTGATGCATACTCTGAGGCTTCTTGACGAAGTTTCAAAGTTTTCTGTTCAATACTTAGTTAAATCGTCAAGAGTATTAATTTACCCAAGGTATGTGGACCGAGAAGCCAGGCATGACCAAGGTTCCAAGCATGACCAAGATTCTGTTTAACACTTAGTGAAAAAGTAAGAGGTATTAATTTACCCAAGGTATGTGGTTCGAGGAACAATGCATGACCAAGGTTCTGTTTAACACTTAGTGAAATAGGAGGAAGTATTAATTTGCCCAAGGTTTATGGCTCGAGGAACCAAGAATGACCAAAGTTCCGTTTAACACTTAGTGAAATAGTAGGAAGTATTAATTTACCCAAGGTATGTGGTATGAGGAACCAGGCATGACCAAAGTTCTTTTTAACACTTAGACAGACAATCAATGCAATGAACAACATTATGAGTCAAAGATGGCTGAAATGCCTTTTACGAATAGTAATACCTTCTCAGGTTATTTAGATTCTAGGGGCGTGGTATAACTTTTTCATCCAAGTTTCTAGGAAATATGCTTGTATCCCAACTACTGAGGTGATACAGTATGACGCTTCCCAATTGGGTCCTAATTTTCCCCACGCTGGATTTTTTTTTTTTTTTTTGCAGTGCCTATGACCTTTCTCAATACCAAGTCCCCTAGGGCTAATGGCCTTAACTTCACGCTTGAGTAATAGCCTTGTTTGAGCTTTTTCTGTTAATAGGCTAATTGAACTATGGCATTTTCCCTCCGTTCTTCAATTAAGTCCAAGCTCTTTTCCAATAATTCGTCATTGCTGTCCGGAGTAAACAAGCTTGTTCTCAACGTTGGGAACCCAATTTCCAAAGGAATTACCGCTTCGGCCCCATAGGTCAAAGAGAAAGGAGTCTCACCTGTGGACCTACGAGGGGTAGTTCTATATGTCCAAAGGACATGAGGCAGCTCTTCCACCCATTTTCCTTTGGCTTTAAGTCCATTGACAATGACTTTATTCACCACCTTGGTCTGCCCCTTTCCCTGGGGATAAGCCGGGGTTGAATATCTGTTCTTAATACCCATTTCACGACAATACCTCCTGAACACTTTGCTATCAAACTAAAGCCCATTATCTGAGATGAGGGTGTGAAGGATTCCAAACCAAGTGACAATGTTTTTCCGTACAAATCTCTTGGCATCCACATCTCTGGTGTTCACCAACGACTTAGCTTCCACCCATTCGGTGAAGTAGCCTATGCCGACCAAAAGCAATCTTCTGTTTCCTACTGCTTTAGGGAAGGGTCCCACAATGTCTAAGCCCTATTGAGTAAAGGGTCAAGGACTAGAGAGAGGATTAAGGATAACCCCAAGTTGATGGATGTTTGGGGCAAATCTCTGGTATTGGTCACACTTCTTTGCATACTCCTGCGCTTCTCTTTGCATGCTTGGCCACTAGTGCCCTTGAGTGAAGGCCCGATGAGATAGAGATCTGCCACCTATATGGCTACCACAAATCCCTTCATGTAGCTCTTTTAGAAGGGGTTCTACCGTCTCGGGATGTACATACAATAGGTACGGCCTTGGGAAAAAGCACTTGTACAACTTTTGGTCCTCGGACAACAAAAAACGAGGAGCTTTTTTTTGCACTTTATCGGCCCCACCTTTCTCCTTGGGTAATATGTCATCATTGAGGAACAAAACAATGGGATCCATCCAATTAGGTCCCATTCTAACCTGATGAACCTGCACTGCGTCTCTCTTTACCTCAGCAGGTTTACACAAATCTTCAACCAGGATGATCCGAGGTAAACTCTGGGTTGAGGAGATTGCCAGCGTGGCTAAAGAGTTAGCATGTGTATTTCAACTCCTCGGGATGTGTTGTAGGGAGAAGGCTTTAAACCCTGATTGCAAGTGCTTAACTTGATTCAAGTAGTCTTGCATTCTTATGTCCCAAGCTTCTAGTTCTCCCTTTACTTGCCCTACAAACAACCTTGAGTCTGAAAATATCTCCATCGTTCTCCCTCCCATTTTGTAAACCATAGCCATTCCAACCAACAATGCCTCGTACTCGGCCTCATTATTCATGGCCGAGAAGTCCAGTCTCAAGGATTTCTCAATGATGATCCCTTCAGGAGATACCATGACCAACCCCATTCCTGATCCTTTTTGATTTGCCATGCCATTAACATACGCCTTCCACAATAGAGGTTTCTTTACGGAGATCATGTGAACTGATTTTCCATCCATGTTCAGCCTCTAAGCATTTTCTTCTAGCAAAGGCTCAGTGAACTCAGCAACTAGATCCGCAAGAACTTGGCCCTTTACATAAGTGCGAGGCATGTACTTAATATCAAAAGCCTCTAGGATCGTCCCCCACTTTGCAACCCTCCCTGTGTAATCAGCCTTTCGAAGCAGTGATCGAAGGGAGAATTCGGTTGTGGGCTGGGTGAACTGCCGAGAAAGTCTACCTGCCTTTATCCTGCGGGTAAAATGTGATTTGGAAATCTAATTCAAGGCCCTGCTCATAGCGTCGTTGCCCAGGTCTTTGTGAGACGAGCTCCTCCCTTTCCGTCTGTCGCGGCGCCTCTTGTCGTACGAAAAAGACTCACTGGGAGGAGTCCTTGACCTAGGTCAGTAGCTACCATTACTATCATCACTAGGAGAATGGTTAGGACTCGAAAGAGTTCCTCTGCGTTGCTTGTGGCGTAGTCTTCTTCGTAAATGGTCTATCTCTCGCTGCAGGCTCTTAGTGTTTTCCTCGCAAGAGATGTGACTTCCACCTCGAGACTACTCTTGATGGTTTGGGTAGTGTGTATACTGACCTCACAATCTCTCCTACGCTCGAGGTTGAGGAAGTGGTTGTGACGCGGGGAACCCACAAACTCTTCCTGGTTAGGCCCTAAACCTACCATGAATGGATGTTGATCCCACCAAAGCTCAAGCTTTCCCACAGACAGCGTCAATTGTAAAAGCGGGTTTTGGTTCTCAAGCCCAAGGGGTGAATGGATTAAGGCCCAAAGAGCTTAATACAATGAATTTGTAAAGAATAAGCTTAAACGCTAGGCTTCAAGGGATCCAAGTACATACAGTGAATGAAAGATAGCAAGAAAGTAAGAAGAATAATCTTTTAAACAAGAGGAATCCTCCTCGGCAACGTCCGAGGAGAATGATCTTGGCCTATATTTCTCTTAAACTTAGGTCTTATTACAGTCCTTACTACTACAGTGTTTTTCTTTGCCCCCTTTCTCCCATGAGGGTCCCTTACATTATATAGCTCCCCCTAGATGATCTTGGCCCTATATTTGTTGATCGTCCAGTCCACTACTTGAGTGTCTGTCCCATCAAACACCTTCCCCAACCCCTTCTGAGTCGTGGCAACCAATGCAGCATTGTTCAGAGGTCTTCTCCACATAAATGCTGCCAGGAGGTTTGGTGGGGGGCATTAAATGTGATGGCAGCTTCCATCCCTTCAATCAGGGCTGGCACCTTCCGCGAAGTTCCTTTCCCTTAGTGTGACTTCCTCTGATATTGTGCCACTGAAGCGGCCCTACCGTCCAAGGACGTGATCTCCTCAGAGCTATAGCAGCCTCCTTAGCTTATGCTATAACATGTGGCATGATCTCCTCAATGAATTTTTGCACCCCACAGTTATAATAAATTTAAACATAAAAATGGAATATTGTTCAAAAAATATTGTCATTATGCACAAAACCTGGAGTGGATTGAATTTGAACAATTGCATTTCAAATTGTAAAGAAACTAAGTTTTTTCTGTCATAAATAAATTCCATGAATTGTATAAGTTCCGTGGAATTGATTAAATAAATATGCATAATTTCATGTATATCTAACCGAAAACAAATATTAATTACTATTTTGTTTACTTGTTTGGTAGGCTGTATTATAAGAACAAATAGCTTGGAGACGATAAGAAATAGAGAAATTCATATGGAATAATGCTAGAGTGTATTTGATTTTGTTAATACTAAATGGATTTTTTTTTAATTATTATTTTTTAGATAAAAAAAGATTTTTATTTGGAGTTTTATAATGGTTATTATTTTTTTACTTTTGCCTCTAACTCTAAGTCTGGGTTTCGTTTTGATAATTGGATAGTCTGTTGTCCTGTGGAAGAAAAATGAGTAATACTATAGAAATATAAAAATATATAATTTTATGTTACAACGCGAGTTATAATTAATAAATGTGTGATGGTGAATCATGTGAAGACACACTTTTACCACTCACTCACAACTAATCACATTGCGAGTTATGTCATAAAATTATACATTTTTATGTCCCTATCGTTACTCAAGAAAAATTGTTATTACAGTCAAAGTTTCCCGAATCTGCCGAAGGACCATCAACCATCAGGAAGGTTCGTCGATACCTCAAGCTCTTGGGCCTAATCTCTCTGACTCTGTCTAACCAAAGGTCCAATACCCAATTTCTAAGGGACCCACTTACTTAGCCCTGCCAAATTTTTTTTTTTTGGTTGGTTTTGCCCTAAGACTGGGTCACTTCTTGGGAATAGGGCTACGCAGTCAGCACCAGGACGTGGACAGCTCGAACCCAGCTCCGTCCTTTAACACGTGAAATTCGACAACACGTGTCTCCCAAATCACGAGCCGCTTGGCCCCCACCCAAAATGGGCGCTGACTTTTGTGCCCAAACGAACGCACCTTCTTGGCCTAAAGATTTTGGCTCTTCAATCTTCACCACACCACTCACCAGCCCCAGCTTCGCTAACCGACGCTTCAGCAGCTAACCTAAGCCCACTCTGACAGTCAACCCATAATGCTTGTCTCGCAGTGCCCCTCCTCTTAGTTTAGTAGTTTTCTCGGATTCACAAAGTCAAAGCCATATAAAACCAAAAGTTCCCTGACTTTGAAGGAAACAACACGGATCACCTTGCCCTCTAAAGACAAAATTCCTGCGGTGGTTACATAATTAACAGAGTGGATGCCCCATGATTAAACTCTATATTTTTGCTTGTCCATTTCTGGGATCACCAATCCGCAACGTGTCAATGTGTTATCGACTTGTAACTTTGAGTGTTCAATATATATATGGTGGCTTCTTTTTTTAAATTGGGTAGGTGTTTATTAGTGCAATTAATGCGTGTATATTTAGTAAAGGATAATTTGTGAATACTTACAATTCTAATGTCAAATTAAGCGGTATAGAACTCAAAAGGATATTTTTGATGACTCAAGCCTTCAATGGAATATCTCTATTTTATTTTTATTTATTGTCATATGGTTTTTTGTTGGTCATGTTTATGGAGAGATCTAGTTCACTTCAAGGTGCTCTACTCTAGGATAGTCCAAACCATGGTTTGTAAACTGGTATTGAATAAAGAAATGAAAAATAGGATCTATTTTGGTTCTCCCATCTAACCGAGATTAGATTCGTGGTCAAATCGATAATATCATAAATAATTTATGTCCATCATGCTCACGAAGAATTGTTTCTGCATTAGCCTAGAAGATGCTTTTAAAATTTGATTGGACATAATCGAAAATAGGATCAGTTTTGATACTCTAATTAAGATTGGAAGGGTAGTATTTTATAAATAAAATAAATAAATGTTTATAACTAATAACATTTTCTAAAAAATATAAAATTTTAATGATTTTTATAATTTTATGTGAGGTTTCACATCCCACACTAAGAAAATAAAATTAATAAATTAATAACTACAGAGAATTTGTTGAGATGTCTCAAACCAAGAATATTCTTCTTGATATTTAAATGCTTCCAATGTTAAAGTTGTTTTACACAGTTTTAATACATAGCCATTAAGACTTTTAACCGGGTATCAAAACATTCAGTAGTTTTATAAACGTTTTCACATTTGAAATCAACCTTCCCACTAAAATTAAATATTCTTGAGTTTGGATATTTTGGATCATACTTTGTGATTTATATTATTAAAAATACTTCTCACACTAAAATTATCATAATTTATACAGCTTCCCATTATTATCTATCCAATAATGTAAGCTCAAAGAATCTGATACCATTGAAAACACTTCAAAAAAATAATCTGAAGGATTTTTTTTAATAATTCTTTAGTGGTTGACCTTTGCTTTGGTTGAACTTTAGTCATGGGTCAGGTAGCTTTGGTCCACCTTAATGCATCTATCCCATCAGAAAATATAAGAAGACAAAGATACACCATGTAAATACAAAAGCACGCAGTAAAGTAAAGATAAGTATTACAAAAATGTGACACCCCATCTACTGTATTTCAGCACCAAATCGATGTTGAATGTGTGTTTAGATAACCAAATCCCCTAGAATCTGGACCATCTATATTTGACAATGAACTTATTAAATTTCTTTGAGAAAGAACAAAACTATTGTGAAAATTTACCTTGGACACAAAAGCAACCCCATCAGAAATAATGGGCCGGTGCCCCAGTATAGTAGTGCAGTTAACCAAAAATGTTACCGTTGACAAGGATAGCTAGAATTCTTAGCTAAAGTCAAAGCCGAATACATACAAAGCAGAAACACTGAAACACAGCAACTCTTCCTTAAAAAGTCAAGAGGGCAAACACTTGGACGTCACAGTTTTCTCCTTATCTGCTCCACTCTCTCCCTCCTTTAGTTCATGAACCCTCCTAGATTATTATACATCTTATCATTATCATTATCTTTAATTCTTTCACCACCTTCATCTTCTTCTGACAGCTAAATTTTCTTCATCTTCTTCTATATATGCAATATATAACTTAGTCATCCTAGATAGGTATACAATATAGTAATGGAGGAAGTAATGCGTACTTGGCCAGATGGGCTGGAAGATGAGCTTGTGAGAGAGCTTCTTGACAATCAATCACCTTTCTTTGTGCTACCTGAGAGTACCACTGAATCGAAAACAAGTAGCCCTTTCGATGAAGAAACCATTAACCGGTTCATCTCTACTGTATATTCCGGGCCTTCAATTGAAGATATTGAGAATGTATTATCAGTGACAAACCCGAATATGGACCAACCCCAGCAACTTCCACAAGCCAGGTTTGGACTCACTTTTAGACCTTTTTAGTTTTTGACAAATTAAATTATGAAATCTTTGATACGAATATATACTTTCTGTTGCAGAATTTCTATGTTGGACAGAAGTTTAAATAAGGTTGAGAATAAGTATACTCTAAAAATCAAAAGCTATGGAAATCCGATGGCTGATGATGGATATAAATGGAGGAAGTATGGACAGAAATCCATCAAGAATAGCCCAAATCCTAGGTAACTTTTTCCTTCTGTTTTACCATTTCGGTCATAACATTCTTGGCCGCCTAGCGCGCACAGAAACTCTTAAAATTGAATTACGTGAGTTAACTTCTGCTTTACAATCTTTTCGAAACTAAGAACCTGAAGAGTTTTGGATATAAGTTCTCTGTATCATTTTATGTTTCACCAATTATTATTTGCTGTATTTTGATTCACTTTATTTATAAAATAACTAAAATTTAAAATGGAAAGTAATCATATACATAGTAAATAGTAATTAGTAGAACATAGAGTAATACATCAAAAAAATAATACAAAAATTTGTATACGAGTGTTTTGACATCAAAACTTACATAGATTATGAGTGGTTGTCTAAGTCCATATAAAAGTTATAAACAACCACTTGCAGTATTTTATTGAGGCAAAAGTTATGATTTTAAAAGGACCTAAGTTTGACATTGTGACATGACAGCCAAGCAATACTACTAATGCAAAAAATTTCAAAATATTTTTTACAATTGTCAAATTGTCCAATTTTTACTAGTTCTTATATTTGAATCTACTATTAACATTATTTTTTTTATCTATTACTAACAGCGTATCACATCATTCTAAAAAAAAAAAAAAAATACAGCCTATCACATCAATATTTGTTAAAATTTTTACATCTATAAACTTTTTCGTGGAAGCATTAGATAGTCATAATAATGAGGTACTGGGGTCTTGTCATTTTTTAATTCGGGCTTCCCTGGGACCATTTATTTTCTAAAGAGAAATGGTAATCACCAGGGCCAGTGAGGCCCAATCTTAATTGCAAAGCAAGTTAACTTGCTTTTTCCTCTCCCGGCAATGGTTCTTTTTGTTCCAAGGGAAAGGCCACTTGAACGAAATGATGATTTGCGTAAAGATTGCATGTAACATGTCTCTCATATGAAGTAAATCTCACATTTATATGGTTCATCCCATATGAGAAAGATGTTTCATACAACCAACCATCCACTTAAACTAGTCAAAAAACTGGATTTCCATTATCCGATTCCAATGTTCTTTTCTTGGTTTAAGCTGTATTAATTCTTAAAGGCCTTTTACACAATAAAGGACAACATGAAATAATTAGTGTTGATTTATTTTAGTTAGTATTCTTTTTGTATTAATAATTATCTTATGCATCGTTATGTGTATCATCTCTCTCTTAAATAATGTTTAAGCCCCATAGTCATACTAGATCCGTATCACGTGAGGGGGGTGAAGATGTATATATGTATCATGTATGAGAAACCTCTATTATCTTATGGGATCTACATAAATATATATATATATATATATATATATATATATATATATGTGTGTGTGTGTGTGTGTGTGTGTTCATTCAATAAAAAAGCTTAGAGTGTTTATTTTACTGAAACTGAAAATTTTTTACTGCAAGTAATGTAGATAAAAATAAAAATTAGCTGAAATAATACACTAAGACCTATAAATAGTATAAAAAATAAGTTGAATAGTAAAATAAGTTGGCTTTTTAATTTTTACCAAACACACACTAAGTCGAATAATATATGATTTGCTAATTTTAGTCTTTCTCCAAATATGGCATATTATATTAAAGTTGGCTCCATGTAAGCAAATATTTTAAATTGATTAAAGGGTAGAAATGAACGGAACAAGTTGTCACCATAAGGAAAAATAGAAGATATGGGGTCCTCTAATTTATGGGTAGCATTTATTTTAACCTCTCAAATATCAAAATATGTGTCAAAAGTCTTATAGTTCAACTGACACTGTTTGGTGTTTCAAATGAAAATATTCAAGATTCAAATTCACCAACGACACAATTATGCTAACTTTTATTCTTATAAAAAACAATTCTCATCAATCTTTGTGATTTTGATGGAACACAGGAGCTATTATAGGTGTACAAATCCAAGGTGCAGTGCAAAGAAACAAGTAGAGAGGTCTATCGAGGACCCTGAGACACTCATCATCACATATGAAGGGCTTCACTTGCACTTTGCTTATCCATACTTTTTACCTAGCCAATCCCATGTCAATCCAACAACCAAGAAGCCTAAGAAGTCTATCTCACAAGCCCAAGAGCCCCAAGACCATGAAACCCAACAAACACAAGAAGTCCAAGAAAGCCCAAAAAATCTAGCTACTTCGCCATTGTTAATCACATCTGAGGTCTGCTTACAAGGTTGGGACAAAGAAGAAGGAATGAGCTCACAGGGGTTGCTTGAAGATATGGTGCCATTCATGATTCGAAATCCTCCAACCAATACATCCTCAAATTCCTCTTCTTGCTCGTCTTACCATTCACCTCCTACTTCACCTTCTTCTCTGTCTTGGTACTAATTATTCAGCTACATGTTTTGATATAGGCATCTAGCATTATATTAAAGTTTACTTTTATGGTTTTCTTGTAATGTGAGATTAAATAATTAGGTATAAGAATAAGAAAACATGCTAAGATCATATGTAGTTTTTAAATCTTGTTTAATATATATAGCAAGGAACAATCTTATTGTATTTAAAATTTATTTTAACTTGTTTGATTCGAGAATCTTATGCAAGCAAATTTCACATGTACCTCCTATTCCTAATAGAACACAATTCTTTCTCTCAGCTCCTTTTTGGTAGAAATGTCTAGTCAAATTAATTTTAGGTTAATTTACTAACTTGGTCTTTCAATTATGGGATAAAGAGTAATTTGGTTCTTCAACTATGAATTATGTCATTCTAAAAAAAACTATGAATTATGTCAACTTTAACTCTCTTAACTCTCATTTAAACTTATCACCGCATACCTTTGGTGCAATGGTCACTCAACAAATATAAGTGTTTGTGGGGGGTAAGGGTTGAGGTTCAAGTCTCTAAGAGGGAGCTTCACATACATATATACTTAGATTAAACTAGAGTAGAATTTTTATCTTATATAAAAATAAAATTGATATATATAGCAAATAGAGAGAAGTTAAAACATTATCGCGAATAGTGTAAAATTTTCAAAATCGCGTCAATTTTAATAATTAATTTTAAAAAAAAATTAAATTGGTAACAAAATCCGTGGATGACATTGACTTGATTTTAAAATTAAAAGACTAAACCGACACAATTCATAGTCGATATACCAAGTTGAGCTTATATAGACATTAACTTGATTTTAAAATTATGATAAGTGGATGTAGTAAGAGACGAGTTAAGGTTAAGGGCAATGGTGATCCAATTTCCTCACTACTCTGAGTCACAGCTTGATGGGCAAGATATGTCTCACTCTATAGGCAAGATTGAGATTTTTTATTTTCTTCTCATAGCTTTTCCAAAATGGAGCCACCTTATTACATTTTTATTTTTTCTTCAAAAAAAAAAAAAAACGCATTCTCAATTCTTACAAAACAGATTGTTTGCATTTTCTCATAAACCATACAACAACATAAAAAGCTCTTGTACAAATTAATCAAAACAAGACATAATTTAAGAAAAAAGCTTTCGTATGTTGCAAAATAAGATGTTAACACACGAACTCTTTCTCTTTCTACATTTGATTGTGTAGTACAACAATAGTTTTGTACCATATCAAAATATCAATTCAAAACCAAACAACACACATTCTTATCGTCATTAGTACATACAAAGAACCCTTTAATTTATAATGAATAAATAGTTTAGCCTTAAGAGGACTAAAGTTAAAACATCAAATCAAGAATTGATAACTTCCCATGTGTGAGAGAAATGATAAAGGTTGAGAAAATAGGATAGAGTTTTGAAGGGTATTTTTAGTAATTTACAAAGTAAGGATATTACGAGAACTTTGATTCAAAATTCATTAAAAAACTTTCCATTCAACTCAATTCCTTCCAATTTTAACAAATTAAAAAATAGCTTAGGAGGAAAGGAAATAAAATTGTACTCCTTCGTATTAAATTCCCAATGAGAGTAATAGGGGGAATATTCTTTAAAAATTCATTAAACTTCATTCTATTTACCATCCTAAACGAGTTCTTACTACTCTCTTACTTTCTTTGTTTTAACATTATCATATTTTGGAAAACGAGTCATTTTCCCATAAACATTTCAAGAACATCATCTTATGTTTTTGTGTTTGATAGCAACCTTGAAAATGAGCTTGAAATTATGAATCTTTACTCCTTTTTTTTTTTTTTTTTTTAAAGTGATGTGAGATATAATTGTTTTCCAAAAAGAAACTTCTATGATTAATTGACTGCTGGTAGTTGGAAGGTTTATAGCTGCAACTTTTTTTATGCCAAGTGGGGTTCAAGAGGATGCTGTAAGTGCACAATTGTACTCGGACCCAAAAACGAGTGTTGAGCTCAGGCCCAATGAGCATTATACAATAAAATTTGTAGAGAATGAATTTGAAATCTAGGTTAGAGATGTTGAAAGTTTGATTAACAGGCAAGAGTGCCACTGTCTATGCGAATGATAAACAAATATGACAAAGGGATCTCCTCGGACGTAAGCCGAGGACGAGTTGTATAAATATTCTCTTTCTATGCCCAAGTTTACAATTCTTAGTTCCTATTTTGTTTTCTCAGCAGAAAATGTCGATCCCCTTCTCTTTCCTCTCTCGTTTCATTGTATACTTCTCCTTCACTGGTTCATCCACGTGTCATACAAATCTTCTCCCTGGATACTTGTCACATCCGCCGCCACCTTGAAGTCTTCAAACAAATAGCAGGGAGGCTGAATCCTACTGTTCAGAAGTCATTTCCCCATTAATACGGTCAGAGAGGTAGATGCAGGGTCTTTAATGTAGTGGTAGCAGCATTTTCCTTAGATATTTCTCTCACATCCTCGCTTCTAGAGGATGCTTGGATCACCCTTTTACCCATCAGTTTTTTCCTAGAATTATGCCTTTAACCCGTTTAGCGAGTCCTAGGGTCATCGCCGGGCCTGTCCGACGAGACATTCCTCCTCGGACAGCTCCTCAGACCTTTACTGTACAGATTGACCTATGGGCGTGGAGGCTCTGATCAAAAACAAACTGGTACCAACCAACCAGGCCCAAAGCCCAAATATTTGTTTATGAGTTTTTACCCCCCACAATAGCCCCTCAAAACTTTATTTTTCCCACTCATCCGAGGAGAGAAATAGAGTCTTGATCCGACCAGAATACCTCCCACATGCTTTGTAAACTGCCACGCGTGTCTGGGTCATTTCGTTCCCTAAAAACGCTTCTAACGCTTCGAAACCCGGAATGCGCGCATTTATGACCGCAAGTTACATCCTGTTCCCCACGTTTAATGGTAAGATGGACATCCAACGGTCTAGGTTGCCCCTGAAAATTTTGAGCGAGACAAATTTAATTTCGAGGCCGCCTCCCGCACGTCAAAATGCCTGGAAACCCGTGCCTTCATTCATTTATTCAGAAATCAATCGTATCAAAGTGTCAATCACCACCTTTTCTCTCCAGAAGCTTGTGAAGAATCGCATAACTAACTCCCGTAAGTTTTCGCTCTTCTTTGTTCATTCCTTCTCGACTTCTGTCCTCGGCCACCATTTAAATTCCTCTTCTTCCTTTAAATTTCATCTTCGTTCTCACCAAATGGGTAGATTTAAATGTCTAGTTGATACTGAAGCTGGTATGGAAGGTTTTAGGGCCAAGTACCATATTCCCAAGGACGTAGGCTTAAGATACTGTCCAGTAGAAGCTGTAAGTAGTGCTAGGAGAGACGGTGAAGTCATTATTCCCATGATTGCCTTCATAGAAGGTGGGATGACTCTCCCTATGAGAAATGTGACTAGTGAATACCTTCGTAACCGTAGGTTATGCCCAGACCAGTATGCACCAAACGTGTTTAGGGTCTTAGGTAGTGTCGACGCTCTGTACGAGCAAATGGGCCTGGACCTTACATGGCACGACGTTGCCTTCATGTACGAGTGCCACAAACTCAAAAACGTAGGATATTACATTAAATCCCGATCTAGCATAGTTAGACTGATCTCCTGTCTTCCCAAATCCAACAAAGGCATGAAGGACGACTACCTCATCGCCTCAGGACACTGGTATGACGGTCCTCACTACCCAGTTGTATGGGGAGAACCAGGTGTGAATCCTTAGGCATTAGATTTACTAACCTATGATTCAACCCCATTGCCTTTACCATTTTTTTTAAAAAACTTTTATTGCATATTGTTCCTTTTTGTTTTGATGTTTATCATTAGTTTGACCATATTCTTCTTCTCGAATGTTTCTCCTTACAGATAAACAACACGTACGTGCACGCCTCAGCCTCTGCAACGTTGCCGACCTGAACCGTGTCCTTCGCTCGGAAGTATTCGTCAGTGAGGACCTACAGTTGAGAGCTGCCCACCTGATACTGGGATATGACCCCATATCGATGGACTTCCAAGAAATCGAAAACACCATCATCGCGAGAGATAAGCGACACAGAAGGATAGACGTGGCAAGACCAGGCTTCCTTTCCAACCGCGAAATTCCCGACGATCCTGCCACCATTCTATACACGCGCCCAATTGCAGCGATTCCCTTCTCGGTGCACTCCTAGACAACCGTCGTCCGAGAAGAGCAAGCGTCCTCGCAACATTCGTTGGACGAAGAGATAGACAACTTTCAACTCGAGGACGTCGAAAGGCCTTGAGGAAATCCATTTGTCATTCTTTCGGACGAGGAGCCCGAGCCTGCCGAGACTTCGGGGATACAAGGTTTGGTGATTGCCCATTCTGACCCTAGCTCCGAAGAAGAAGAGATGGACGCCTTAAAAGAACTAATGCACAAGAGAGGCGCAAGAGTCTCTCAAAAGGGAAAATGGGGGTCGCAAGTCCCTCAGTCCTTGCCCCCACCCCCTCCTCCCTCGGATCCTAAGCCTCCCGTTGTGGAGCCTAAGAAGAAAAGGAAAGGTGAGGCTGAGGAGGAAGATGGGGAGAGGCAGAAGAAGCAAAAACAACAACAACAACAACCCTAGCAACAAAAACTTAACAAGGGTAAGGGACGTGCCTCCTTAGTAGAAAACGGGAAAAATAGAGACCTTGCCGAGGTGCACCGTGCACCGGCTAATTGGTCTCCCGAGCTTATGCTGGACGGGGTACCAATCCCTTCCCAGTCTAACATTAGGGCGTTCCAACAAGGCCATGCTCTCCACTTGGCCAATGCCTTGGAACGTCCTCTTCTTCTACCCAAGGACATGGAGGCCCTAGACAAGATGAACCAGCCCCGTCTGTTCCTTTCGCTAAAAAGGGAGTTGGCCTTAGTAAGTATTTGAGTTTTATCCTCGTCCTGTATTTATGAGACTTGTGTTACTAATAGTGCATTTATTTTGATATTTCACCACAGGCCATCCAAGAAGTCTTTGCTACCGAGAAGTGGGTGGAAGATTCTCGGAAGAAAGTTAGACTTGAACTGGAGCTCCAGCTGGAGACCGAGAAGTCCTTAGGCCAGGCTCTTACGTAGAATGGGAAGCTAACTACGCAGTTGGCGGAGCTAAAAATAGAAAAAGATGGTGCCAAGGCTAGCCTAAGGACAATGAGGACCCAGGTGGAGGGGCAACGCAAGCTTCTTCGTCAGAGGCATGAAGAGTTATCCAAAGCTCAACAAGAATACTTCGACTTGAAAAAGGAGCTTGCCAGGATAAAGGACGAGGCTCGTACCTTCAAGGACTCCATGGAGGCCGCAAGGAAGGCCGCTTACAAGGAAGGGCTAGTAGGGGCAGAAAACCAGTTAACTGAGGAGTTCGTCGGGCTGTGCCGAGAGTACTGCCAGCAAGTTTAGGAGGAAGCCTTGAATGTGGCAGGGATTCCCTCAACTTCCGAGTTGAGGAAGCCCGTAAACGTTTTGCTTCCCCTAGACATCTAGGAGATAGAAGAACTTCCTCCTGTCGCCGCTGCCCCTGAGACAGCATCTTCCATGCTCCCTCCCAAGATCCTAGAGCCCATTCCTACTCCTACAGAACCTATAGGTTCCAATAAAGAAAATGAACAGGGTGATGGGGCCGAGGAGGCTAAGAGCCAAAGCGCCGAGCCTAATGTCCCCCCACCAGTGGCAACTGACAAGGGAAAACAAGTCTAGTCCTCTTTTGAAATGGAGCTAAAAAGCACAGAAGCTGCCAGCACTTCCGAGCAGAACCCCTCTTCTAAGGCTTAGGGTTTAGGCTATTTAGGACTTCTCTTTTTATTATGTATCAAATCTTTGAATTTTTGCTTTGTATGTACATTGACAGAAATTAATGACAAACTGTTTGGTTTGATTTTCATTTGCCTTGCAATTTTTAGTATAATAATGCTCATCAGCACAAAAATGAATGAATAGAACAATTAGCACCACTTGCAATATTTTAACTTGTCATGACTTTAAATAAAAGTAGACATACTTAGCTTATATTTTGCAAATCAGGACCCACGAACAAAACATATGTGAAACAGCAATATACAATCAAAAACTTAACTTAGAATTTAACTTGGGACAAAAAGCAATCCAAGTGTTTCATCAACTCCTCAGCACTGATGTGAAACTTTTTTTTTTTGCTAATGTTCTCAAAGTAAAGGGTTCAAAGACCCGACATAACCAAACTTCCTTTCTAGAACAAGTAGGATGCCAATTTTTACAAGGCATGTGGTCCGAGAGTCATACATGTCTAAGTTTCTAGTTAATACTTAGAAGCAGTAACTTGAAATGTTAATTTCCCCAAAGTAGAAGGTCTGTGAACCCAACATAACTAAGATTCTGTTTAACAAATGATAAGATATCAATTTCCACAAGGTATGTGGTCCGAGAACCATCCATGACCAAGTTTCTGTTTGACATTTGGTAAGATATCAATTTCCATAAGGTATGTGATCTGAGGACCATCCATGACCAGGTTTCTGTTTGACACTTAGAAATAGTAACATAAGATGTTAATTTTCCCCAAAGTAGAAGGTCTATGGACCCGACATAACTAAGGTTCTGTTTAACAAATGATAAGATATCAATTTCCACAAGGTATGTGGTCCGAGGACCATCCATGACCAAGTTTCTGTTTGACACTTCGAAATAGTAACATAAGATGTTAATTTTCCCAAAGTAGAAGGTCTATGGACCCGACATAACTAAGGTTCTGTTTAACAAATGATAAGATATCAATTTCCACAAGGTATGTAGTCCGAGGACCATCCATGACCAAGTTTCTGTTTGACACTTAGAAATAGTAACATAAGATGTTAATTTCCCTAAAGTAGAAGGTCTATAGACCCGACATAACTAAGGTTCTGTTTAACAAATGATAAGATATCAATTTCTACAAGGTGTGTGGTTCGAGGACCATCCATGACCAAGTGTCTGTTTGACACTTAGAAATAGTAACATAAGATGTTAATTTCCCCAAAGTAGAAGGTCTATGGACCCGACATAACTAAGGTTCTGTTTAACAAATAATAAGATATCAATTTCCATAAGGTATGTGGTTCGAGGACCATCCATGACCAAGTTTATGTTTGACACTTAGAAATAGTAACATAAGATGTTAATTTTCTCAAAGTAGAAGGTCTATGGACCCGACATAACTAAGGTTCTGTTTAACAAATGATAAGATATCAATTTTCACAAGGTATGTGGTCCGAGGACCATCCATGACCAAGTTTCTGTTTGACACTTAGAAATAGTAACATAAGATGTTAATATCCCCAAAGTAGAAGGTCTATGGACCCGACATAACTAAGGTTCTGTTTAACAAATGATAAGATATTAATTTTCACAAGGTATGTGGTCTGAGGACCATCCATAATCAAGTTTCTGTTTGACACTTAGAAATTGTAAGGGATAAACCCATGTACATATTGATAATTTTGAACGACGAATGACAAAAGTGATCTTTATTAATTATAATACCTCCGTAGGTTGTTTACATTCCAGGAGCGTTGCACAATTTTTTCATCTAGACCAGCTAGTCGATATGATCCTATGCCTGCTACAGAGATGATCCGATAGGGTCCTTCCCAATTTGGTCCTAGCTTTCCCCATGCTGGGTTTTTGGCAGTATCCACAACTTTTCTCAACACTAGATCCCCAAGCGCTAGTGGCCTTAGCTTCACATGGGCATCATACCCTCGTTTAAGCTTCTGCTGATAATAAATCATTTGGATCATAGCGGTCTCTCGCCGTTCATCAACCAAATCCAGGCTTTTCTCCAGGAGATCCTCATTACTTTCTAGGCTAAAAGAACTCGTCCTTAGCGTGGGGAAACTTGATTCTAAAGGTATCACCGTCTCGGCCCCATAAGTCATAGAGAATGGTGTTTCTCTAGTGGACCTGCGCGGCGTAGTCCGATACGTCCATAAAACATGTGGTAGCTCCTCTACCCATCTACCATTCGTGCCATCCAGCCTCTTTTTAAGTCCACTGACTATGACTTTGTTAACGGCCTCGGCCTGCCCATTTCCCTAAGGATAAGCTAGGGTGGAGTATCTGTTTGTAATGCCCATGTCACTACAATACTTCCTGAAAGCTCTACTATCGAATTGGACGCTGTTATCTGAGATAAGTGTGTGGGGTACCCCAAACCTAGTGATAATATTCTTCCAAATAAACTTCGTGGAGTCAATATCCTTAATATTTGCTAAGGGCTCAGCTTCGACCCACTTGGTGAAGTAGTCGGTTTTCACGAGTAGCCACCTTTTGTTTCCCATGGCCCTCGGGAAAGGCCCTACTATATCTAATCCCCATTGAGCGAAAGGCCAAGGACTAGACAAAGGATTAAGGACTCCCCCAGGCTGATGAATGTTGGGAGCGAACCTTTGGCATTAGTCACACTTTCTCGTGTAGTCTTGAGCTTCCCTCTGCATATTGGGCCACCAATATCCCTGAGTCAGAGCCTTATGGGCTAAGGACCTACCCCCAGTGTGGCTTCCGCAAATTCCCTCATGCAATTCTTCCAAAAGTGCCTCCATTGACTCAGGGTGTACACATAATAAGTATGGTCCGGAGAAGAAGTATTTATACAATTTCTGATCCTCGAATAGCCAGAAATGAGGCACCTTTCGACGAATCTTATGCTTCAGGCTTGTCCTCAGGAAGAATGTCGCTTTTTAGAAAAGATACCACAGGGTCAATCCAACTAGGTCCGGGTCTTATCAGATGGATATGGACGGCACTTGCAGTGATCAGAGTTGGTTCTAGCAAGTCTTCAACGAGGATAATCCTAGGCAAAAACTGAGCCGAGGATGTTGCCAAAGTGGCCAACGAGTCCGCATGTGTGTTTCCACCTCTAGAAACATGAGAAAGGATAAAGGAATCAAATTCGGATTGTAAGCATTTGACCTGGGTTAGGTACTCTTGCATTCTTGGATCCCTAGCCTCCATGGTCCCCGTCACTTGGCCAACCACTAACTGGGAATCCGAGAACATATGAACTTCCTTTCCCCCCATTCTACGTGCCATGTTCATGTCGACCAAGACCGCTTCGTACTCGGCCTCGTTATTAGTCGCCGAGAACGCTAATCTCAATGATTTTTCGAAGACAATTCCCCTAGGGGATACCAAAACAAGTCCGACACCAGACCCCCTTTGGTTGGCTGCCCCATCAACATACATGTTCCAAGTCAGTGGTCCTTTACTTGTGATCATGCCAACTAGTTTTTAATCCATGTGTGATTCCTTCGCAGTTTCTTCTAATGATGGTTCAGCGAACTCTGCCACCAAATCTGCGAGAACCTGGCCCTTGACCGAGGTGCGTGACATGTATTTGATATCGAAAGCTCCCAAAATAGTCCCCCACTTAGCTACCCTTCCCGAGTAGTCAGCACTTCGCAATACTGACTTGAAAGGCAGTTGGGTTAAAACCACCACAGTGTGGGACTGAAAATAGTGAGGAAACTTTCGCGTGGCATGGACTACAGCCAGAATTACCTTCTCTAAAGGCAAATAATGCACTTCAGCTTCATTCAAGGATTTGCTGACATAATAGACCGGTCTCTGTACCCCGCCGTCGTCCCTTATAAGGACCAAGCTGACTGCATGGACAGCCATAACTAGGTATGCAAACAAGATTTCATCAACCTTTGGCCGAGACATAATGGATGGCCAGGAAAGATATTCCTTAAGTTGTTGGAAAGCTAAAGCACACTCCTCGGTCTACTGAAATTGTTTCCATTTATTCAACAGTTGGAAAAAAGGTCTGCACCTTTCAGCTGAGCGAGAGATAAACCTGTTGAGGGCGGCGGTCATCCCGGTCAATTTCTAAACTTCCTTTGGATTTCTAGGTGGTTGTAAGCCTTGGATGACTCTAACCTGCACCAGATTCACCTCTATCCCTCTATGAGTCACCATGTAGCCTAGGAACTTTCCGGAACCCACCTCAAAAGAACACTTTGAGGCGTTGAGGCGCAGCTTGTACTTTCTAAGTATTTGAAAGGTGTCGTCCAAATCATTCACGTGTGTGGGTATTGTCTTACTCTTCACTACCATATCGTCCACATATATCTCAATGGTCTTTCCGAGTTGCGACTCAAACATTCTGGTCATCATCCTTTGGTAAGTAGCCCCTGCGTTCTTCAATCCGAACGGCATCACTTTATAGTGATAGTTCCCTGTTGGAGTAATGAAAGCAGTCTTCTCCTGATTGTCCGCCGCCAATGGAATTTCGTGATAACTCTGGAAAGCATCTAAAAAGCTCATCCGAGGATGTCCGACCGTGGCATCCACAAGCTGATCGATGCGTGGCATCGGAAACGAGTCCTTTGGGCAAGCTTTGTTTAGATCGGTAAAGTCCATATATACCCTCCACTTTTCGTTCTTCTTTTTCACCACAACTGTATGCGCCAACCACTCCGGGTAGAAAACTTCTTTAATAGCCCCAGCCCTTTTGAGCTTGAGCACTTCTTCTTTAACAGCCTCAGAATGTTCTTTGGAGGAATGCCGAGGTGGCTGCCTCCTAGGAATAACTGTAGGGTTGACATTCAAGTGATGACAAATGAAGCTTGGGTTAACCCCCAGAGCCTCATAGGGATCCCAGGCAAAAATATCAATATTGTCCTTTAAAAACTTCACCAATTCCATCTTCTCTTGGTGTGGTAACCGTATACCAACTTGAAAGAACCTTTCGGGGTCATCGGCTATGAGAAACCTCTCCAAATCTTCACACATGGCTTCCTCTACTGTCACCGCATCGGGCGCATCTAGAGTCGTTAATTGCTATAAGTCCTTCATAACCGAGGCCGAGGACTCTGATTTGGCTTGATGCAATACTGTAGCCGATATGCATTGCCTTGCCGCTGCTTGGCTGCCAAGGATTTCTTCGATGAGTCCTCCCGAAGGGAATTTTAATTTAACGTGCAAAGTTGAGGAGACAGCACCCAAAGCGTGCAACCAAGGCTTGGCAAGGATGACCGTGTATGGGGAATATGCGTCAACCATAATAAAATCCACATCGACCGTTTCCTAACCAGACTGTACAGGCAATCGAATTTTTCCATTTGGTATGACAGCCTTCCCTTCGAAGCTTATCAGGGGGGGAGTCATAAGGAGTGAGATCTTCTAGTTTTAACCTTAGCCCCTTGAATAAGTCGGGATACATAATATCCGCGCCGCTGCCTTGATCGATCATCACCCTTTTGACGTCGTAATTGCCTATCCTCAAAGTGACCACCAGAGCGTCATCATGAGGTTGGATGGTCCTAACCTTATCCTCCTCTGAGAATCCCAAGACAGGCACATCCCCTTTAATCCTCTTCGGCTTCGAGCCTGACTCCTCGGCTTGAGAGTGTGACACTGCCATGACCCTGGTAGGACAGGAATCGGTCCTGCCAGGTGCAGCGAAGATGACGTTAATCGTTCCTAAGGGCGGCTAAGACGAGTTGTTCTTCTGATTATTTGAGCCTGACTGACTGCCTTGCCCGTTAGGTTGGTATAGGTGCTGCTTCAACTTCCCCTCGCTAACAAGCTGTTTCAGATGGTTCTAGAGGGTCCGACAATTTTCGATAGTATGACCCACATCCTGATGGTACTGGCAAAAAAGATTCAGATTCCGCTTCGTAGGGTCCCCCGCCATCTTACAGGGCCATCTAAAGTAGGGTTCCTTACAGACTTTCTCCAGCAGTTGGTGCACTTGTTCTTGGAATATAGTATTAACTGCTTGAGGAGTGGCTGAGCCAGACTGCCCAGAGTAATCTCTCCTCGGCTTATTATTGTGATACCTGTCCGACCTGAAATTCCTTCTCTCCTACAGGATAACCTTCGCCTTACCCTTACCCTACTGTTGATCTTCCTTAACCCTTTTGTACTCGTCAATACGGTCCATGAGGCGACATACACTCCGTACGGGCTTTTTGGTCAAGGATTTTCTCAAGTCGTGATTAATGGGACGGCCCACTTTAAAAGTATTGATCGCCACCTCGTCAAAATCTCCATCTATCTCGTTGAACATCTCCCAATACCTGTCGGAGTATGCTTTCAACGTCTCACCCTCCCTCATGGCCATAGATAATAACGAGTCCAACGGTCAAGGAACTCTGCTGCATGTAATGAACTGAGACGCGAATGCCCTAGTAAGTTCCCTGAACGAACCGACAGACCCTGACTTTAGTCCATTGAACCATCTCATAGCAACAGGTCCCAAGCTAAAAGGAAAGACTTTGCACATCAAGGTTTCATTGTGAGAATGCACCACCATCCTCTGATTAAAGTGGCTCACATGTTCCATCGGGTCTGTCTGGCCATTATAAATGGTGAAGGTGGGCTGGGTGAACCGCTTGGGGAGCCTTCCATTCTCAATCCTGCGTGAGAAGGACGATTTGAAGAGTTGGTGTAACGCTCGGCTCATAGCGTCGTTCCCCAAGCCCCTAGAAGGGAGTTTCCGATGCTTACGACCCGGTAGGTCATCCTCTTCGCAAGAGAAAGTTTCGCTGGGGGGGAGTCCTAGACCTTGAAGTGTAACTGCCTCCCCGGGATTCCCCTGAAGAAGGATTGGATGGGGGTGAAACCCGCCTTCGTCTGACACGGCCCAACCTCTTCTTAAGGTGGTCAATCTCCCTCTGCATGGCCTTGGCATCATCCTCATGGGTGGCACTGCCTCCACCATGCGTATGACTCGCATCAGGACTCTCAAAAAGATCTTCGGGCTGCGATCTCTGAGATTCTGCATGGTGTGAACCCAAACCTGCCATGATGTTCCAATTCCTTCAACGCTAGATTTCCCACAGACGGCGCTAATTGTAAGTGCATAATTGTACCCGGACCCAAAAACGAGTGTTGGGCTCAGGCCCAATGAGCCTTATACAATAAAATTTGTAGAGAATGGATTTGAAATCTAGGTTAGGGATGTTGGAAGTTTGATTAACAGGTAAGAGTGCCACTGTCTATGCGAATGATAAACAAATATGACAAAGGGATCTCTTCGGACGTAAGCCGAGAACGAGTTGTATAAATATTCTCTTTCTATGCCCAAGTTTACAATTCTTAGTTCCTGTTTTGTTTTCTTAGCAAAAAATGTCGATCCCCTTCTCTTTCCTCTCTCGTTTCATTATATACTTCTCCTTCACTGGTTCATCCACGTATCATACAAATCTTCTCCCTAGATACTTGTCACGTCCACCGCCACCTTGAAGTCTTCAAACAAATAGCAGGGAGGCTAAATCCTACTGTTCAGAAGTCATTTCCCCATTAATGTGGCTAGGGAGGTAGATGCAAGGTTTTTAATGTGGTGGTAGCAGCCTTTTCCTTAGATATTTCTCTCACATCCTCGCTTCTAGAGGGTGCTTGGATCACCCTCTTACCCATCAGTTTTTTCCCAGAATTCAGCCTTTAACCCGTTTAGCGAGTCCTAGGGTCATCGTCGGGCCTGTCCGATGATACATTCCTCCTCGGACCTTTATAGTACAGATTGACCTTTGGGCCTGGAGGCCCTGATCAAAAACAAACTGGTACCAGCCAACCAGGCCCAAAACCAAAATGTTTGTTAATGAGTTTTTACCCCCCAAAGATGCCAACATATTAAATTTTCAATGAAGTACAAGAAAATTAAAAGATGGGAAATCAAAGTAAAGTAGCAAAGAAGTTGTGTCCGTAATGATGTGTTTAGAAAGGGACTATGATATAGTGAATTAACGAAGAGGGAGAGAAAAGATGAAAGGAAATGGTGCAAATTTATAAGAATTGAGAGTGAGATATTTATGGTAGAAGGAGACTAAGGGTGAAACAGAGAATTTACCATGAAGTGACCTCATGATTCTTAACTTATTATTATTGTCATTAGATGTCAATTAAGACTAAGTGTGCGTTTGGCATTGATGAAATTTGTCAGCTTATTTTACTTTTCAAAATTTTTTTTACAACTATTCAGAGGTCTCAGTACACTTTTTGGTACAAAACATGGATCTCATTGTATTATTTCAGCTAACTTTTACCTTTATTTACAGTATTTTCATTAAAAAATTTTCAATTTCAGCAAAATAAGAGCATGTGGTTCACCTTCTATCTTCTCTTCTCTAGTAGCTTTGGTTTGAAATACTCACATAGAAGGTCCAATTGAAATTGGGCCGTTTGAGAGAAACCCAGAGGGCCCCTGAAAGCCAATGTCAAAGAAACTTCATGCAGTGGGCCTGCTTGAGAATAATTTTTATGTTATAAATCCTGATTCCTTTCTTTGTATTAAAATTCAGCATAATATTAATGGCTAAACAGACCTACGCAAATGGCGTATCTATGCTCCTTTCCCAAGGGCATTCGAGTAATTTAGACAAAAAAGAAGGCGGTCTCTAATAAGTACGGTTATTCACAGAGGTCCAATTCCATTTATAGCTCACTCCCCAGCTCCTCTTAATACCTCTCCCACGCAGATTGATATATAGCTCATTCCATTTATTTTTCAATTTCCGGAGCATAGTTAGAAATTTTCTCGGCAACCAAACAGGGTCTAATACTCATTCAAGTACTATTACACTATATACACAACACAAGCGTCAACCAATTCATGTACCGATCATCGATACAATGATTTTCTCAAGGATCGGACGCTCTCTTTTTCGCTCCACTCGTTCCTCGTTCCAAAGAGTAAACTTTCTCTCCCTCTCTATCTTTTGAATAAAGAAAATTTATGCTATTTTTAGATGAGATATTTATGATTTTTGGTGTAAAAAATCAAACTTTGTTTGGCTGCGCAGAATTTAAATTCTGGTAACTATACTGAGAGGAGTTTGTTACCGAACGAATCGCATTTGTCCTCTTCGGGAAGTGCGTGCATTTCACGTCTCGATGGTGGATTAGGGCTTGTGAGGGGCTTCGTCACTTCCTTTGGAGCCGGGAAGCAGCTCGTTTCGAATTCGTACTTATCGAATTTCAGTTCCGTCATCGCAAACCCTAGGGTTCGCCGATTTTTCTCTAGCGAAGCGCCCAAAAAGAAAAGTAAATCAATGATTAGCGTCTCTGATTTTTCAATCAGTTTTTTTTTTTTTTTTTTTTGAAAAGAAAATTTTCAATTTGTTTATTTTGAATAATTTGTGAATGTAGTAGAATATGAAAATTACTACCCGAAGGACAGGAAGGAAGTTCCGAAAGGGAAAGGACAGAAATCCGAGTCGAAAGGTAAGGTCTAATGCTTTTTTGTGTAATATATGCTAAATTGTGTTGAACATTGATCAATTCTATTGTGAATTTTCGTTCGGGGTTTGCGTTTATACTACTAATATATATTTGTTCGCAAGCTCAACCGGTTAAAGGTATCAGAAATTGTATCTTTAGATTAGAGATTGTAGCTTTTAGGTTAGATTTTCTCTACATATTTTCCACATTTGCTTTTGTGTTTTTAGTAATTAGTTAGTTTGTTAACTAGTTGGTTAGTCTTTTTTTAGTTAGTTTTAGCTGTGTTTACTATTATGTATAAGAGTGCTTAGTGATGGCAATTTTGCACATCAATAATACCAAGAAGTTTATTTATCACTCTCTCTATTTTCTGACAAAATGTGATTGTTGATGGGATTTAATTAACAATGATTATAGTTTGTTTTTTTTAAAATATTTTTGATGATTTGATTTAACCATTGCTTATCAAAAAAATATTTTTGATAATTTGATAGTTGGGAGAGGGGGATTTGAACCTAGCTATAATGCACGGATACAGCAGTTTTGCTGCTCACTTGCTCAGTGGCCTGGGCTTTTAGCCTTATTGCCCTTAGGCCTTAATTATGTTGCTATATATTGTTTGTTTTGACTTGAGTTACCTGCTGACTTTGGAATTTATTAGGATATATATTGCATCATTGTGGCCTGTGGACTTGTGAGATATTGATATAGTGATACAATATAATATTGTTTGTTGGTTAGCCACTGTGATATACTATTGCACACTTGTTTACTGTTATTCTGTTATATAGTTTATATTTATTGTTCATGAAATTCGTAGGTAAAATGAATACCCAAAAAGTGTCTGATAAATTTGCCAATAATCAGTCTCAGTCATTGTATTTGAGACAACATTTTATAATGTCATTGTCCTTGTTTGTTGTTTAGTATTGCCTTTAAATTAAATTTAGATATGTTTTCAAGCATTTTATTGTTGTTAATTTTAAAACTTAAAATAAACTTAAATTATGTACAAAAATATTTAAATATACCTAAAGGTAAATATTAATTAATTTCCGTATCTCCGATGTATCAAATCATAGGCTTTTCAAAAAATGTTGTATCCCCGTACCCATACCCTTATCGTACCAATACCCATATCCATACTCATGCATTGTAGGAACCTAGGCGTCTCCATTTGAAACCTGCTAGTTGAGCTACAAGGCTTCTGGCAGTTGGTTTTGTTTGAGTATTGCTAATACTTTCCTTCAATCATCCCTTATATGATACTGGTGGTAGGTGTACTTTGTTGTTGAAATGTTGCTGTGGCAAACTAGAACTGTGGAGTCAGTGTTAATGTCATATAGATGATGCTGGTGATAGGACTGGCAGCTAAATATGATTCCAAGACCAACAATTCGTTGTACAGCTTCATTCTAGTCCTTAGTTTGAGGCAGAACTGCATTTTCAATGTTCATTTGGTTTACAGCAGCATGTTCTCTATTTGCTTCTGATCTTTTTTTTCTTTTAATTATAATTTTAAAATTTTAATGCTAAAGTGTCATTTGTGGTCGTATGATGTTCATATTTTGTGTACCTCTCTAGGGGACTCAAATAGTGGTGATCATGGGAATTCCCAGGAGAACTTGGTGAAGCAGTTTCAAAGTTTAATCACTCCATTACTGTTCATTGCCTTTATCTTTTCATCAGTTTTATTCAGTCCTCGTGATCAAAAGCAGGTCAGATTGTTCGGTACTATTTCAGCAACGAGTTTATTGGTTTCTAGTAGATGTGTAGATTGCATTAAGTTACTGCCTTTGGTGAATTAAGGTCACCTACCAGTATTTGTCTGTTGTCATCAGGTTTACCATACATACCAATCTAATGGATATTTGAAATAGTTGGTATGCATAGTAAACAATTTATATTTCATTTTACTTGTATGCACCATGGTCAATGGCTCCATGCTTCCTTCTTCTGGCTGCTGATAAAATATTATTGCACCTTCCTTTCCCTCCTATTGGTATATGTGAGTGTTAATGATTTTGGTGTTTGACTTTCCAATGATATTTGTTTGGAGTCCAACTTCTGCACATTACTGATTAATCTTTAGTCTTTTTAATTTTAATGTAGGCATGCAATGAATGACCTCTTTTAACTTGATGATCTTGAATGTTGTAATATTATTATTGGATGAAGAAAGAACTTTGTGGTATTGAATATTCTTGAGTGTCTGTTTGGCTTGAGCTCATAAACTCAACTTTTAGCTTTTAGCTTTTATGTACAATGTTTTACTTTTATGTATAATTTTTTAAAACCTCACTTCTTTTAAATACAAGTATACTTTAGCACACTTTTAGTAAAAAGCCTAGATAAGTTGTTCCCAAATGGACACTGTTCCCCCTCTAGATATGGATAAATTATTTCTAATTGTTTCTGATTTGTCTTTTGGTTTTTGTAATATTTTATTCCTATAACTCTTTGATAGCTTATTGATGTCTTTGCTCAGATTAGCTTCCAAGAATTCAAAAACAAGCTACTTGAACCTGGCCTGGTGGATCGCATTGTTGTTACAAACAAATCAGTTGCAAAAGTGTATGTGAGGAGCTCACCACGTGTTAAAAATCAGACCAATGACGATGTTGCCCAAAGTCCTATCAATGGTACCCCTACAAATGGAAATGCAAGCCAGTATAAATTCTATTTTAACATTGGAAGTGTTGAATCTTTTGAGGAGAAGCTGCAGGAAGCGCAAGAAGCATTAGGGATTGACCCTCATGATTATGTTCCTGTAACATATGCTTCTCAAGTGAATTGGTACCAAGAATTGATGAGGTTTGCGCCAACAGTATTGCTTTTAGGATCCCTTTGGTTCATGGGGCGAAGAATGCAAAGTGGATTTGGTGTTGGTGGTTCTGGTGGAAAAGGTGGCCGTGGAATATTCAACATTGGAAAAGCTCATATTACAAAAGTGGATAAGAACGCAAAAAACAAGGTTATTCTGGGGTTCCGTTACTCCACTTTGCATTATCACATTTATTGTATCTTATCTTGTTTTTCAAAATGATAGCAAATGAAATTCAAGAGAGCTAATCAGCATGATCATCCCTTTTGAATTCTCATATGGTGTCCAGGTATATTTTAAAGATGTAGCTGGCTGTGATGAGGCAAAGCAAGAAATCATGGAGTTTGTTCATTTCCTCAAGAATCCAAAGAAGTATGAGGAATTAGGAGCGAAAATTCCAAAAGGTGCACTTCTTGTGGGCCCTCCAGGCACTGGGAAGACGCTTCTTGCAAAGGCAACTGCAGGTGAATCTGCTGTCCCTTTTTTATCTATATCTGGGTCAGATTTTATGGAAATGTTCGTTGGTGTTGGGCCATCAAGGGTTCGAAGCTTATTTCAAGAGGCAAGACAATGTGCACCCAGTATAATATTTATTGATGAGATAGATGCAATTGGTCGGGCTAGGGGGCGTGGAGGTTTCTCAGGTGGAAATGATGAGCGTGAAAGTACTCTCAACCAATTACTTGTAGAGATGGATGGTTTTGGAACCACTACAGGAGTTGTTGTACTTGCTGGTACAAATAGGCCCGACATTTTAGATAAAGCCTTGTTGAGGCCTGGTCGGTTTGATCGTCAAATTACAATTGATAAACCTGACATCAAAGGTCGTAATCAGATTTTTCAAATTTATCTGAAGAAGCTGAAACTGGATCATGAGCCATCATACTACTCTCAAAGGCTTGCTGCCCTTACTCCTGGATTTGCTGGAGCAGACATTGCTAATGTTTGCAATGAAGCTGCTTTAATTGCCGCGAGGAATGAGAGTGCAGTGATTACGATGGAACATTTTGAGGCAGCTATAGACAGAGTTATAGGTGGTCTTGAAAAGAAGAACAGGGTAATCTCTATCTCATGCATGTACTTGTTTATATAGAACATTGTACTAATGTTGTATGCATATACTCAGTATGACTGCCGTACCCTCGGAAAAAGCAGTTGACTCTGGGTGTATATTTTTTACTAATCTCCAAAGCTACATTTCAAATTGATTTGATTTTATTATTAGTTTATATGTTAGAAGCGTTCCCAAATTTTCTCACTTAAACTATCTCTTGGTAGAAGTTGAGTATTTTGCAGAACATATTACTCTATCAAGCTCTTAATCTTTGACTTGTAAAAGCCCTTTAACCTAGAACTCATTATTAAATGTACTGAAAAAAGACTTCTTTCTGGGAATTTGAAGTCTCTAAAGAATTTTATTGTCTGATGTCAAAAGTGAAAACAAAATCTTAAATGAAAGAAAACCAGAACTCTTTTTTTCTCTTGTCTTCTTTAGTTTAGTTCATTAGAGTTTTGCAACAATTTGCAGCCTCTAATTCTGTGACAACAGCTAAAGAGTTCTCCCAGTGTTTTAAGCCTCAAGCCCACTGACAGATAAGGAAAGGAAGGGATAGATTAATCACTAAGAGCAAAAGCTCACTGGCTAGCTTTAGTCACTTTAGTGAGCTCTTTCCCGGGTGCTGCCATTTTTTTACCTTGTTGGGAGGCCCTGGTTTCAAATCTTTCTCAAATGTGCTTGTTAGGATCCTCCAGTGACCAAACTATAGCCTATAAATGACAGTGGCTTTGTGTACATTTCACAAACACTAAACTATAGAGAGAATTGAATTTTAAATATGATATTTGTAAGTTATGACAAATTAGATTTCAAGGGTGAAAGGGCATCATTTTTTGAAAGTTTTGCTATTTAAGCAGAGAAAAAAAAAGTTTTTTATTGATACTGGTCTATAGTTCTGAATGGGAGTACTGGAATAGTTGCCACCCCACAGTAACCTGGTTGGTTCATATTTTACTTATTTCTCATCTGGAGTATTTGCCATCGCCCACTGACTTGGTTGGTTGATGTTTACTTCTTTGTAAATGAGTTGATTTTTTTGTCTCTGTGTAAGTGTTTTTCAGACTTTAAGTGTTGAAAAACTTAACTTTTTTGAGGTTAACAACCAAATATTAAAAGATAGCTGCATAAATGTTGGCATATGGAATAATTCTGTTAACTGCTGACGGCAGCAGTTGATTTGGCGATGGACCTGCAGTGTATTGTAAATTCCTGTGTGCTGATGGCATCAGTAATTTGATGGTGGACTTAAACTCTTAACAATAAAGCCATTAGCCATTATTAAGTCCATTTTTTTTTAAGACATGTTAACCACTACCCATTTCTTTCTGCAGGTAATAAGCAAGTTGGAACGGCGTACTGTTGCTTACCATGAGTCTGGTCATGCTGTTGCTGGATGGTTCTTGGAACATGCTGAACCCTTGCTTAAAGTTACCATTGTTCCCCGTGGTACTGCGGCACTGGGTTTTGCTCAATATGTTCCCAATGAAAATCTATTAATGACCAAAGAGCAGCTCTTTGATGTGACTTGCATGACCCTCGGTGGTCGAGCTTCTGAGCAGGTGATTTTACTGATCCTCTTTCCCTTCTTTCTGCATTTTTTCTGGTTGAGTTAGTGGGGACTTGCTTAAAAGTGGTACATACTGATCTATTATCAGGGTATGTATATGCACTTTTTCAAAGAATTTCTCTTAATTGAGATTTTGAAATACAGTTTAGCTTCAACTCTTCAATTGACAAATATAGTGAGCCATGAGGTGTGGGTCTGAACTATGTTGTGCATAATTTATCTACCATGTGATTGGTTGTACGTAATGTACTTCGTTTCTCTTTCACTAATGTTATTGTGTTTTCGTTCTTATGGTTTTTATTTATCGATAGATAATGATCATTTTCATTGCTTAGAAGCTGTAAGGAATGTAACTTTCAGGTTCTGAAATTATATGAGATTCTAATTTTCCTCCTCTTTTCCAGTGACATCTTGGCAATAAACAGAGCATAGAACTTTATATGTTTGTGTCTGCGTGTAGAAAGTTGATAAGACCACTAGCACAAAGTAGTTTTGTAAAAGTTTTTATTTATTTATATAGGTAATGAATGTTCCATGACAATTGATTGAAGAGCTATGTCTATTTCATCCCCTCTCCCCTGAATCTCTCAACAATATTTGGATGTTTAAGTAGTTAGTGTGAACAGACACTATTTCGGTCTTTAAATGGTTATTCTTTTACAATTACATTACCAGTCAAAAAAGGATGAATTTTTTTGGCATCTAGCTTTATTTTTGGAACATCTTAGTTAGTTGTCAAGTTTGCAAAACTATTTAGCAAACTAGCACTTTGGGCTCTGAAACTCGAGTTCAAAAATGGAACTTGAGACTCTAAAGACTCAAGTTGCAAGTGGTGGCAATCTAATGTGGAAGAAAATCCATGCGGAACTCGAGTCTCTAAGACTTGAGTTCCTGCGTTTTCTGCCGTTCTCTGTTCTTCTTTGTCGGATCTGCTCGGATTTCTTCGTTGGATCTACTTCTTCTTCTTCCTCAGATTTACTTTTATAGAATTCGGGTTCCATGTGGATAAATTATTCCATGCCAGCACTACAAATCAAGTCTCAAAGACTCGAGATGCTAGTTTACAAACTAGTTTCAAAAACGTGCTTACTAACAAAATGTTTCAAAAATCATGTTAAATGGCAAATTTCCTCCAAAAAGGATAGAACATGAAACTTAAGACTGAACTTGAAAGAGTGAGGTAGAGAATGAGGTTGTGGGTTCAAGAACCACCAGGTGCATCCTATTCCCAATATAAAAAGACTCAACTCTTGAGGTTTAGATCTAGACAGTAGGGAATGTCAATACTTTGTTTCTCACTTTCTTCATGTGAAATATTACCTTTTGTGGAACATATCATTCCTTGCAGAAGAAAGGGGGGAAACAGAAATTTCTAATTTCCTGGATGCTGTGTTTCCCTGTAGTTTAAAATCTGATATGTATATATTATCCATTTCATGAATACCATGTGAACGGTACTTAAACAGGGAGATCATAATGTTTATAATTATCACATCATTTGTTATTTGTGGTATATGTGTTTTAACTTTTAAGTATACATACATTAAAGCAATTTTGTGCAATGGCCAACATATAAGGCCGTGGTTAGTAGGTATTGAGCTGGTCTGCCTTTATAGGCCCACTTTTCTTTAAGTATAGAAACTAGGTTATGTTTGGCCATGATTGATAAAATTCTCATTGAGCCATTTAATTATGGTACTGTGATATTTCTCTTGGATCAGGTTTTGTTGGGGAAGATCTCAACTGGAGCCCAGAATGACTTGGAGAAAGTGACCAAGATGACCTATGCCCAAGTTGCAGTTTATGGTTTCAGTGACAAGGTAGGTCTTCTTTCTTTTCCTCAAAGGGATGATGCATTTGAGATGACCAAGCCCTACAGCAGTAAGACTGGTGCAATTATCGACGGGGAAGTTAGAGAATGGGTGGGTAAGGCCTATGATCGCACCATTCAGCTTATAGAGGAGCACAAAGAGCATGTAATGCAGGTAGCAGAGCTTTTGCTTGAAAAGGAGGTCCTTAATCAAGAAGACCTGGTTCGAATATTAGGGGAGCGCCCGTTCAAGTCAAGCGAGCCCACAAATTATGATAGGTTTAAGCAAGGGTTCCAAGATGAAGATAAGGAGCCGAAAGAGACCACAGAGGCTGGCACAGTGGATGGCAGGTCATCACCTTTGGAACCAGATGTTGTCCCGGCATAGCTCTTCATAAGGCTTGTGGTTGTATAAATTAAATTTTTTTGACGTTAAAATTCTTTCATTAGCCACATGTATCTGAACCAACTTGTAAATATCTTCTAAGGGAAGTAAAAAATCAATTGTTAACTCAATTGTAGTCTCTTATTATCGAATAAGAAATTGGGAGTTTAATTTTACTTACACAAAAAAATAAATAACATCATAATTATTATGGAGCCAATGTTGGTTGAAATACTATTGTATTTATTTAATATATATACTATTCCAAAACACTGGGCTTTGAATTGATTTATACTCTGGTGGATGTGACGGTATACAACATTGGATGGTGACTTACTCTTTGACGAATGCTGCGGTAGACTCCCTTTCAAAGTAAGGATTTCGTGGTGACTAATTTTTTGACTTTACATCATTTGTCATTGACGATGGATGATGAAAGTTACGCACTTTGGGGCTTTTGTTTCTTTGGAATCACGCTACCTATATGTGGCTTTGGTTTGTGTTATACAACTGTACGCATAAATATGATTGATATAATTCCCAATTTGCATTCAAGTGTGTGCCGCATGTATTTTTTGACCCCACTTTAAGTTCACAAAACAAGTGGTGAATGACTGACTGAATGAGAGATGAGAATGAATGCAAATACACTCACTCGGATTTGGACCGTCCAGAGTGGGTCTTTAATGTTTAAGCAAAGTGTGTGGGTGCGGTTGTGTCCCTTAAAGCTCTAGCATTGCTCTATTGGATTAAAGTAGATTAAAGCTAGACTTTTGGAATAAATACTATTATAAGTGTGTTTGGATAATGTTTATTTTATTGAAAATAATAAAAAAAATATTTTCTGATTACTGTTCATTATTGTTCACTACTTTTAGAAATGTTCATTTGTCTATTTGCACTGAGCTGAAAAAAAAAAAGAAAAAAAGAAAGCAGACGTGAGACGTGGACCTCGCAAACCAAACAAATCTTAAGTTTCTTTAAAATCTTCTTTTCTCTTTTCCGTGTGTATTAAAAATATTTAGTATACTAAAAAAAAAAAATGATTAAAGCTATAATTTTTTTTTTTTTGAGAGAGAGTTTTAACCTATAGCGTCCGCTCCTGATGATAGCTCTTTATCATCAGACCAAGACACCAATCAGTTTTTGGTGTAGGTGGGAATTGAACCCTAAACCTCTTATTCAACTGTCAAAGACTTTACCAGTTAAGATAGCTAAAATCTATGTTAAAACTCTAATTTTGTTCGTCGGAACACAACAAAATCTTTTACTTCATTGAAGTCTCTCAACCTCAAATTGTAGCTGGCGGCATTTAAATATATTTCATGATTTGATGATAGATAGATTTTACTGAACATAGGAGGCCGAAAGTATTCTTCAGGACGGGACGTGGCAGAGAGAGTTGATTTTTTTGTAGTATCACAATTTATTTTACAATTTTTTCGTTACAACTTTGACGTAACAGAATATGAGTAATTAATAATTATTTACAGGTAAATTTATTATTTTTTATACCAATCACACTCTATTATGTCACAATTGTAATAAGAAGTTGTAAAAAAATTTATAGTTCTAGATTTTATTTTATTTTTAGTTTAAATGTCTTAATAGATGCCAGGGAGATAGTTGTCCTTTGGTCATTGAATCTAACCGCATGAATTTTCTGCAAATAATCTCTCTTTTTATTCTTTTTTTTTTTTTTTTTTAATGTCCATTGGGTGGAGTCCCAACTCCGTCCTCCTCTCACATAAAGACAATTCCCACTTGTAGGTTTTGTCCGCTTCAATGAGAGGCAGGCGGACTGTACTCTCGACTGAATAATTTTTAGGCTATACAGGCATATTCCCATGCTTACAATTTTATTTTATTTTATAGTTTTTTTTTTGCACAATTTATTGAATTGGTCGATTGTAAGTTAAAAAACAGTAGCGGAAATATGTAAAAGTGATGGTCCATCAGTTATAATGGATAACTTCAACAAGTTAAAATATAAATTATATCTCTAGATTTATTATATCGTTGTATGGAGAGGGAAGGAGAACTTTACCTAACTAACATAATATTCTAGGAGTTGAGCAAAGTATCAATATATGCAAGGTTTTGTAATCTGGTATAAAAAAAAAATTAAAAAATTTTAAGTTTAATAATAATTATAGTTTGCAGTTCATCAACATCCATTATCAAGGGTCTAACAAATTTCTTTTTGTTTAACAAAATTGGAACATTTTTTGCTTTATATCCTACTTTTGTTTCTCTACCATCAACTCCTGTGTTAATAATGATTATTAACACCGCCCCGAACAACACCCCCCACCCCCCCCAAAAAAAAAAAAAGAAGAAAGAATCAAGGGATCAATGGTGTCATGGTGCATTCTCTGTTGGGACATTAATATTTGTTGGATGCTGACTCTATATTTGATAAGTTATTTGTGATGTGATTCCATTTTTCGATAATGGTACAAACAAACGCACAAATTTTACCATAATTGTCCTACACAACAAACTACTAAGGGTAGAGAAAAAATTATTGGTCCTTGCAAAAATGATATAATTAATCACAATTTGCTACGTAAGATAGTTGTGGCAAAATATGTGTATTTGTATGTGGTAATAACATATTCCCATATCTTCAATTTTTTTGAGGGTCCCATATCTTCAATTGATATTTATTTTTTCACAATTTTTTTAAGAACTTATTGAAGTGGTCAACCATAAGTTTTTTTTTTAAAAAAAAAAAAAGTGGAGAACATATAAAAGCAATTATCCGCCGCTCATAATCTATAACTTCAACAAATTGTAATAAAAGTTATGTCCTTAGATTTATTATATCTTTTAAGGTAACACAACGAGGGATTCGTACTTGACTTAATCAACTTAATATTGTAGGGGCTGAGCAAAGTATCAATATATGTAAGGTTTCATAATCTGGTATTAAAAAAAAGTTTCTTAATCATTATAAATTCCACTTCATCAACATCCATTATCAAGGGTGAATGCTACAGACTATTAACACCCCCCCTCCCCCCCTCCCAAAATCAATGGTATTATGGTGCATTCTCTGTAAGGACATTAAGATTTGTTGGATGCTGACTCAATATTTGATATGTAATTTGTGATGTGATTCCATTTTACAATAATGCTATACACAAATACACACATTTTGCCACAATTATCTTACATGACAGACTATGAGTGGTAGAGAAAAAATAATAGGTACATATGATATTAACAAACAGTCAATCACAATCTGTCACATAAGATAATTGCGACAAAATGTGTGTTTGTGAGTGTAATACTAGCATTATTGTTCATTTTATTAGGCTAAGATTGATGTTGGGGTTAAGTGCGCTACCAGGAAATCATTCTGGACAAACCATTGTTGCTTTTGAGAGTAAAAGCCAATCTATAAATCCAAGCATTATTGGCCTCCTAGTTGGAAAGCAAACCGATGGAGATACTGCCAATCATATGTGGGGTTTATGATTGTTGCTAATTACGTTTTTGAGTGGCTATAAATAATGGTACGGAGTATTGAATGGTTTAGATGAGTGGAGACCCTATGCTCATATCATGTACTTTGCATAAGAAAACCTAATGCACAATTTTATAATAATTCCTACGTGATTAATTATGAGTAATAAAGAAAAGTAGTCTGTTTATATAAAAGTAATTGTTCACAATTTACGGAAGACCACTTCAATAGTAAGTTATGGAAAAATATGCATAGTTACAGAAGAATTGAGTTTGCATCACTTCCTCAAATGGTTCTACTATATATTTGATATTGTGTTTACCAACCCAACTTTCAAAGTTGTTAATGATGATACTTCTCTTAACCATGACTAGTGAATTAAATTAGTGTGGTTGTCCTTTTCTGTAATTTTATTAAAAATATTTAATTGATCTTTGTTTAATCTTCATACTTTACGTAAAAGGGAAACTTGGCAATACTTAAATGCTACATAAGTTTCACATTAGCACATAATGTATGTATAAGATCTATATAATTATATAAAAGAACAAATACCAAACCCAACCCCCCTCACCAAAACAAAAAAAAAAAAATTAGTCGGTGTTTAAGATAGTTACGGTGTGAAAAGAGATGGTTATAGGTTGGTTTGTGGATTTTATCAACCAATATATATAAAATTATTTTAAAAAAAATGTTTTGTTTTTATTTTATTATATAGGAATGGTAATGGATTAGTTCCGGGAAAAAAAATTCAAATCTTATCCCTCAAAATATTTCACATGTCAGATATGTGCCAAAACCTATTACATTTAATATATATAGCTTTTAGTTGATCTTATCTCTTTAAATGGTAGAATATATAGTTTCATATACAAAAACAATTATTTTTTTGATCAGAGATAAAATATAATTATAATAAATGTCCATTAATAACTTCTTCTTTTTTTATGAGAATCGGTTTGGAGAGGTTTTATTAATCAAGAAAAGGCTTGTCAGCTGAAACAAGAGTACATATATTAGGAGGAACAGACTCCATCCAAATAGTTAATGAAGAACCAAATCTAGCTTTCTTTGTCAAGGCATCAATGATAGAATTACCTTGCCTATAGGTATGAGAAAATCTAAAGCTTTGTAAGGAGTTTACAAAAACTTGAGTATCCTAAATAAGATGACCAACTATCGAATGAAGATATTTAGGGTTCAAACCCCTCACTCCCAACCATAATAAATATCATAAATTGTTAAGAGCCTTGTAGCTCAATTAGCAATTAGCATCCATAATTATCCAATTTCACATTTAGACAACAAAAATAAAAATAAGAAAAAACCGTATTTTATTAAACTTTCTTGTGCATTGCATAGGTTACAGCCTCATTCCATTCTAAATCTATTCCATTTATATTTTAAAAACTCAAATATGCTTGTTTGTTCTACCATTAATAGGGTTGCACAAGTCAAATCGGAAAATGGTGGTATGAAATGCCAATGCATTTTGTTGATTTATTAAAATAAAACAAAGACATACACTTAAATTTGTTGGATAAACACATAATTAAATTGGATTTATAACATCCAAACTCTTCTCAAACCCTAGCATAGATATAGTGGCAGAGCCAGAAATATTTTTCAAGGGGTCAAGCTAAATATAAAAAAAATTAAATTAAATCCAAAGAATAACACACACACACACACACACAAACATATATATAAAATATTTATTTATTACTTATTTATGGAATGTTTGTAATTTTGATTTAATATATGATATTTTCTTACAAAAATAAAAATATTTATATCAAATAAGTCTTTACCTCTTTATAAGAAGAAAAAAAGGAGTCTTGTCATGTCTAAAAATATATAAATCAATTTAATTAAAATAAAACACAATTAAATTATGTATGGTATACATTTAGGGGCAAGATTTAGGTATAGTACTTAGGTGTTGTTTCTTAGGTTCTCTTCTTAAGATTTTGCTATGTGGATTTTTTTTTTCATGAGTTGAAAGTGTATTTTTTAGTTAAATAACCACATGGCTAAATCTGAAAAAAGATACCTAAGTAACAACACCTAAAGTACTGTATTTAAGTGTTGCCCTACATTTAATACACTTTAACTTAATGAGCTATCTATGACATAATAATAATTGGAGGAAACAAAAAATGCATTAGTCAAATATATAAATGCATTATGTGTTTTTAGTAAAAATCTAGGGGAGGCCATTATTGAAATTTATGTTCAATTTTTTTTTTACCAAAAAAGCAAAAGGGAGGAAGGGTTTTTTGAAAAGTCAAGGGGGTCCTGGTCCCCATAGCCCCCCACCCCTCCCCCACCTAGATATCTTTGCTAAATACACCATAAAGTATATTAGTAGAATTACAAGACTCTTGATCATTCTTCTCATACCATAACATTTGCAAACACAGAGAACAAAGGAATTGTGAATTACATGCAGAGCGTAAAAGTGCATCAAAGTTCTTGATGTAATTTGATTTCTCCTTATAAATAATATGGCTTGCTGTTAGAGGTGATGCTAGCCATAGCCATATATATATCGTAGGGAAAAGTACTCATGTAGATAGAAATTTATATATCTTTTTGCTGAAAGTACTCTAAATAAAAATGTAAAAACTAAATAAAATAAGTATGAACTCACATGAGATCCATAGAAATAGTAGGGAAAAAAAGAAGCAATAAGTTGGCTTATAATCAAGACCCAAACGTACACTTAATACAATTACAAAGAACAGCAGTTGTCAAAGTTGAATTGGATTGTTAAATAAAGAATTGTAAAGGGTAAAGACAAACTAATAGATAAAAGAATTCTGAGTAATAATAATAATTAAAGTTCACTTAACAACAATAATTAAAATGATTATTATATATAAAAATAATAAATAATTTCCAAAATTTCATCTTTTCAACAATAATTAATATGTTCATTATATTATGAAACAATATGCCAAATAAATTAATAATTTATCTTTTATTGTCTTGCTAGTACTATGAACAAATTTGTAATAAGAAAACCTTATAGACTACAAGATTCATCTTTTATTGACTCTATAAAAAATCCTAGAGCAGCCAGGGCTAGCTGTGGAGTTTTGACTTTTTGGAATTAGGTACAGGCGTACAACAAATGATTTCGTAAATACATAGAATGTTTGTAAACATTTCAATCAGCTCATGTTATAAAAAGTAACTTCATGAACAAAACTACCTAATTTCGAGTTATAATTAATTACGCTCTGTTTGTTTTGCTGGAAAAATTTCTGTAAAGATAGTTTTTTACATTTTTCAGTGTTTGGTAGAACAAAAAAAAAAAGTGGTCAATGGAAAATTATCTTTAGTTAATGAAAAATCCTAATAAAAATAAGGCTTGTTTTTTATAGCTTGTTTTCCAAAAAAAATTTTTAGAAAACAATCTCTCTCTCACAGTACGCTCTCTCACTCTCACTCTCTCTTTTTCCTTTTCTTTTTCTTTACTCACACCCTCACTGTCACTCACTCTTGTCTCTCTTCTTCCATAGATCTCTCTCCCTCACTCTCTCTCCATATTTCTCTTTCCCTTTATAACACAGTTCTTTTAGTAGATTTTTTCCCTTATTACTCAGTAATTATTTCATTCCTCTCTACCAACTTGCAAAAGAGAACATATTTGGAGCGGTAATTATTCATTCCTCTACCAAAAATCTCAATTCTTTACTTTGAATTTCAAAGTTTATTTTATTTTTTTTCTCTAAGAAATTTTTGGTTTGATGGATTCCATGTATAAGTTTTTTTTGCACATAAAAGTACTAAAAAAATAAAAAAATAAAAAATAAAAAAGAAGAATGAATGAATGAATGAAGCAAAAGATGAAAATTTTAAACATAGTGCCTATGTGGCTCTAAATTGCTTTTACATAGGACAATCTTTTTTGTTGATAGATACATTATACAGATACTATGTAGTGATAATATATTATGTAAATACATTATATAAATACATAATTTTGAGTAATATTAAGGACTTCTAGTTGGCCATAGTAGACAATTAGTGTACCAGCAAAAAGAGTAGACAATGAAAAGTTATTGTTATTTTGTACTTATTAAAAATGTATTTCCCTGTCAATTTTATGTATATAGACAAAATGTTGATATGTGTGTGTGTGTGTGTGTGTGTGTGTGTGTGGACGTTCTTGTCCATATATATGAGCAAAATGAGTGGTAGAGATTATGAAAATTTGACAACTAATTTTTATTGTATCTATTGTCAAAATTTTAGTATGAAAACCAAATTCATTCTTGGTTTTTTTTTTTTTTAATAATATTGATTACATTAGTTAGTTTACATAATACGCATGTTTTAAATTACATAAGAGATATAAAAAATAAAAATAAAAATTTGCATACCAAACACAAGAAAACATTCTCAAACTTATTTTCAAGGTCGTTACCAAATACTGAAAAATGATATAGTTTTCTAAAAAATGCTCTTCGAAAAATGAACAATTTTTCAAAAAACGTTGATGTTGAAACAAACAGAGCGTTAGTTATCACAAGAATGAAAATTTAATATAATATTGGGTAAATGCTTGTAGCTTATCTTGTCTATTGCGATAGTAATGTCACAACTACTCAAAATTGAATCGAGTATTTAGTTTCCAATAAGCTTTTTATTATTATTATTACTTTTTTAGTTAGTGTCTGAATCTATAATGTAATAATTTCACTTTTTGAAGCATATTAACAAAAAAAAAAAAGGACGATAAAATCTTGAAATTTATATGGTTGTGGATTGCCTTATTGGTCTTATATTACCAATCTTTGCGTATCTAGTATCAGAATAAATTATATTCAAATATCAAAATTTAGAAGCTCAATAATGCCGCTAGTAGCATTAAGATTAACATTATTGCTTCTCCACAAAAAAACAAAACAAAACAAAACAAAAAAAATGCACTCAAAAGATTAGCATTGTTTTTTTTTTATATTTTTTTTTATTTTAGACAGAAATCTACTTTAGTCTAATGTCTTGAACTTCAAGCTCTTGCTCCCCTTACACCCCACAAGTACTTATACATGTGGAGTGACTATTATGTTAAGTGTGTGCAGTGATTAAAGATTATTATTGTTAAATCAGCAATATAAAAATAGGTGAACTTCCAAAACAAGGGGAAAAAAAAATCAAGGGACCAAAAATCCCAGGAATTTAATAACCAAGGGCACCTAATTTTAGAGCTAGGAGGTGCCATGGCCAAATTTAAATACTAATCATACCCCTATTATTTAAAACCATCCTGAATAAATTATTGCTGTAATATGGCATTATCTCAGGTTCAAAAGTTCTAATGACTTGTTAGCCAGATCACATTATTTACAATCTCCGTTGCTGTAGCTTTCACAGTCAACCAAACCCACCTAATTGATCTACAAGGTCCAATAATAATCACAGTATTTTGTATAATAATTGTAGCTCAAACTATATGACAAAATAATCAGTCATAATCATAGCCAGCCCAGATTTATGAAATAATTGAGAGAAATAATTAGAAATATGGTGGGTTCGAAGTCCCAGACTGAGTTAGCTCCCCCAACTCTTCATGTGTTTTTCAAATACGTGACCATCTTGCCTATATTATAAAATTTAGTGAGTGTGAAAGAATGACTAAACAAAGCCAACCCCAACAATTTTCTTTTCAATTCTCAGCTTGTTTTTTCATCTACTTTTCTTGTAGTTTTGCTGATATATATGCAATCTTAGGCATCCAATTATTTCATCCAAGCACATTAAATTATAGAGAAAACAAGTTGTACCGTGGTCCGCATTAGGTTAGTCCTTTTCACTTTCTTGGTGGCTTAAATTATATGTGCTGTGCCTGTGTATCATATGCATAAATACATATGGAAGCTCCACATTCACACACATTATATAAAAGATAACAACATAGGAAACAGTGGTCTTGGATTATATATATGTTGTACTTGATGGAAGCAATGGCAAAAATATTATATGAAGATATGACCTTGTTTATATGTTTTTTTAATTTGTTGCCATGATATGACCTTAGTTAGTTGAATAGGAACATATCATTTACAATTTGTATTGACAACTATCTACGGTCATATATTTTTTCTCCAAATTGCAATTTATATTTGTGCACGTTACATCGACAATTGATTTAATTTGTACAGGTAATCCACAACAAAATTAGATCTTTAATGTGTATAATATTATTAGTTTAGATCAACTTTTTAAAATAAAATCACCATTTTCTTTTCCAGTATGTGAAGAGTTTTGTAATTTAGTAATACTGTCTAGTTTTCTTTACAAAGAAATCAAGGTTTAATTCTCCTCTTTACTTGTGACAATTGAATTATATACTCTTGTAAATACTCAGTCTTGATGTACATCACACGTTGACAGATATTTATTGAGTTTTGTGCATGTAAATGATGATTCTCGAAGTGGAGTTCCCTTAAAATTATGAACTTGGCTGATGTTTCCCTTTCATTAGTACAAGGATGTGTTTCGTAGTATGAAATTAGAAAAATGCTTTAAAAGCCTTGAAACTCTATAAGTAGAAATTACCAATTTTTTGGCAATTCCGTAAAAGAGTTTTAAATTTTTTGATAATTTATCAACTACTTAAAATATTATAAGTGATAAGTTGTTATTGATTATTACAGAATTGGCAAAAAAATAATTTTAGTAGTGAATTTAAATTAGAACCAATAACAACTTATCACCTATAATTTGTTGTGAAAATGTTGTGAACGTAATACTTCTTTTTAGTTAACAGATTATACTGTAAAAGTTTTACCATTGAAATTTTACTTTCTACAGTAATATCAAATGCACACAAACCACTTTCATAAAAAAGGCAAATTCATATTGCTAATGCTACCCCTTTTTTTTCCTTAAAGACCTCATATTGATACTAGATTAGCATAGAGTTTCATAAGGCCAAAAGATCTATTTCTTCATAAAAAGGAAAACTCATGTTGGTACCTTTTTTATTTCCTTGAAGTCCTCGTATTTGACTTATCGGCATATTAAGTTTCATAAAACCAAAAGATGGATTTTTAAATTTGAGGATCAGGAACTTTTTTTTATAAAGAAGACAAGGGTAGGAGCTTCAGTAACTTTTTTTTTTTTTTTTTTTTTACAAGATAGAATTTCTACTCTAGCTTAATCTAAATGTATATGTATGTGAAGATTCTTTCTGGAGACTTGAACTCTAGCTCTTTCCCTCCATACTCCACAAACACTTATACTTGTAGAGTTTCATATAACCCAGTAGTACAATTTTAAGTAACTCTTTGGCTTGATCAAAGATCTTTATGAGGCATCAATTTGATACTCAAAAAAATATTGTAAAAGCAAGTTAAATGTTGGCATGTTTCTAAACTCGCCGTCTAGAAACAATTTTGTTTGGTAAACTCCCACGAATCAATCATTCTCATTTGTATCTTTCCTCAATCAAACCCACCCCCACTAAAGCCACCTCTCCTTCCTTGGGGGCATTGATGCTGATTTTTGTTCTTCTAATTACCAAAATATCATACTAGATCTCCATCTGAATGACATGTGTCCAGAAGTGTCTAGATTGCTTTTTTTTTTGAGAGAAGAAGAAGTGCCTAGATGGTTGGGAATGGAATTGAAAGCCATTAACTTAATGCTTTGCGCGCGCGCACACACACAAAAAAAAATGGCAAATTTTTTAACACTTGTTAAGTTGACAAACTTTCACATATTATTATCAAGCTCATTAATGACCAATCTTTTTACCTACCACTAAACAATCTGTCACATTAGTAAGTGTCATTTTTTTTTTTTTTGGTGGTCAAACTCTTGTGTCTATAAACTCTTAATTTCTTATTTGTACCTCTTTTGCCAAAAGAACCAAAATGTATCTTGAGAACTCTCTATCCAATATCAACAATGTTAGGAATACAATATTTTTTTCTTTCCACAATTTATTAACGTCATAGACAGTAATTTATAATTATAATACATCAATTTTCACTATATTGAAATTGGTCGTGCCCTTTAACTTATTGATCCAATATTCAAGATCTCATTTAAATAATTATGTTCTCTGGTCTCTACAGCTTACGAAGTCATGGATTAACCATTTCTTTTATTTGACTTTAATGACCTCCAATTTTTTTTTTTTTTTTAGGGGAGAAAATACTGAACTTTATTAAGATAACCCGGCTAAATCAGCCTGGAAAATGGATGAAATATGTGGTGGGATATCCTCCATCCACACTATAAAATCTAAAATGTATATCACATATCTTGTCAGATTATGAGCCATCCTATTACATTCTTTCTTCACATGAGAATATTGCAATTTAAAAAAACTATTTGAGTAGATCTTAGCATCATCAATCCATGGACCAATTGAGGACGGTATAGGAGCATCCTGAGATAGTGCTGTGATAACCTCCAGTGAGTCACCTTCCAAAATTGCTCTATTAATACAAATATCAGCTGCAAAGGACCCCCAAATTAGTTTTTTTTTTTTTTTTTTTGCTAAACAGGACCCCCAAATTAGTTGGAACAAAGTTTTGTGGACTTTTTTAATTAACTTTAATTTAATATTTTTGAGCTGGCTTCTCTGATTAGGTAACTGTGCTGCACTAGGCATGTACCTTGTTTTATACTTTTATTCCTTCCCGCTTATTTCAAAAATAATCTGTTCGACCTTGTCAAATTGGTTTTGTCCTTTTTTTATGCTTATGTATTGGCTTATTATGTCCAATTATAGCAGCCACAAAATGTACCCTACACTTCAGGGTCAGTTCCGGAATACTGAAAAATTAGAAGCAGAATCAATAATCTGAACCACGGGTCTAGTAGACCAGTAGTAGTCGTCGTTTAGGCTTTTAGAGTTTAGATCCAAAATAGAAAATCTGGACCAATGAGTTAGTGACAATTCACAATTTGGTGGATGGTGTAGCTGGCAACAACAGTATATTCTAGTAAGCCACGCAATCTTACAACTTTTACAGCTTTTGTTAATCTATCCACGTGGTAAACTGTGATGCTTATTTATCATTGTTACACGGAGGTGGAATTTGGACCGCAACGAAATTATTTCTCACCGCTTAGCGTTTTGTGTTTTTCTGTGGGTTCGGTGTATTGTTTATAGGACTTGTAAGCATAGACTTTAGCAAATATAATTTTAAGATTGGGTTTTACAGTAGTATATATATATTTAAAAATTATTTTTTTAATAGTATTTTTAGTTTTTAAACAAATCCGAAACTATCATTTCTTTTTTCCACAGCTCATAATCCGATGCATAGACAACGGTGGCAAAAATTCCGACCAGTACTAGAATTTTTGAGGAAAAAATGGGAGTTTTATGGACAAAAGAAACAATTAAAAGTAGAATCCTACACGGGTTTTTTTAACGTTCGAAAGTCGAAACGTTCCGTGGCCTTCCTGTTACCTTCCTTGTTCCTTCTATCTTAAGCAGTCCCTATCTTAAATTATTGTCCCTGAGTTAGTTAATGAAACGTGTCTATTAAAAATACTAAAATAAAATATTTTAATTAGTTTTCAAATCATAGAGCCGAGAGATAGAGGCAACGGTTTACGCCTATTTAAGCCAACCTTTCTTTCACTTCTTCCTCCCCCCACTTCTTCAATCTTTCACATTCTCTTTGCAGTTCCTCTGTTTCTCTCATAATTACCCAATTTTCCTTCTTTTCTTTCATTGCTCATTTCGAATTTGGTAAGTCCAATTCTTGCACTTTAGTCCTTAGTTCTCTAGCATTTCAGTTTTTTTTTTTTTTTTTTTTTTTTCATTTTTTAGGTTCTGGGTCATTGGAGTTTTGAGTATTGCTTATGTTATTTGGTTTTGGCTTTTGCATTCTTTGATTCCCTTAGCAATGGATGGGTATCTCGGACGTGTTTTCTTCTTCTTTCTCCAGTTTTCTTGGTTACATTTGTTTAAAGGTTTGGAGTCTCTGTTGTTGTTTTATTGTTCCAATTCTAACATTTTCGACCTTTTTAAATGTTGGGTCATGACTGAAATCATATGGCCAAGGTTCATTTTTGTTACAAATTAAACTACAGTTTTGAATTGGTTCACAATAAACCCGGTTTTGATTCGTGTACTCAATGTTTGTTATTGTTTTAATGGTTATTTTATGTTGAGCTTTAAAAAGTGATATTGTAGTCCTTTCATTGATAGCTATGTTTCGTAAAAGCTCTTGTTGATTAAAGTGATAATCCATTTCTAGTTTAATATAATTCCTTTTTAGTTCGGCCTGAAGTTTGTGTCTAATGAGTTGTATTTGATGCTTAAAGTTATAATACACTCTGGAAAAGGTTTGCTAAATCACATGAACTTTGTTTAAAGATCTCTAATGATGCCTTTATGCCTTTGCCTTTGTCTGAGGAGGTTAATAGCTATCGCCAGCAAGTTGTTTTAAAATGGAAACTTTTGAGCTTTCAGTTACGTGCTAAGGTGTTTTAGCCCAATAAAGTGAACTGGTCCACCTGTTTTTGATTCAATTTGTAGTAAGTGGATGTGGATTGTCCATCCAGAAACTTGACTAAGCCTTATCCTCAATAGATACCCTTTTTTATAATTTCCTATGGTGATGATCTGAGTCAATAGGGGCCTCAATTATTTAGAAGCCATGAAAATTTGTCGTTTCAGGCTCAAAATGAATGTTCATATAAACTTTGCTGGATTTAAGTTGTCTTGGAGCTTAGTGTTCACTCGTTTGTGTTCTCTATTCAAGGGTTGCTGAGCAAAATGGAATTCAGGCAGACTCAGAGGCCAAAATATGACTGCCTTCTGTTTGGTAGGCCTTCTTATTCAAAACATTTTGTGTGCTAATCTGAATTTCCTCAGGTAATGATTGTAACTAATTGTTTGTTTAAACTTGCAGATTTGGATGATACTCTATATCCCCTTAGTTCTGGTATTGCAACATCATGCAGCAAGAATATAGAAGGTAAGTCTATATGGTAGTTATGAACTACTTATGCCTCAGATTTCTCTCTTATATTTTCAATTCTGCATTTCTAATCTGTTTATGGATAATTCCTTTGTTGTAGATTATATGGTTGAAAAGCTTGGCATAGACAAGAGCAAAATCTTTCACTTGGGTAACCTATTATACAAGAATTATGGAACAACAATGGCTGGTCTTAGGGTATGGTTTTGATTTTTTCCCTTTTTATTTTGTTGGGAACCTTTGGCCTTTCGTGGCTTTTCTTTTTCAATTTTTTTGTTTGGTGAAATGACAAGTGATAAATTATGTCTTGTGGGATTCTCCCTTGCAGGCAATTGGCTATGACTTTGACTATGATGAATACCATGGGTAGGAATTTTTTTACTCCTTTTTGTATCCTGTACGCCTCTTGTTGTATTGGTATTGAACTTTTATTGACCTTTCATTTTCATGTCTTACAGTTTTGTTCATGGGAGATTACCCTATGAGAATTTAAAACCTGATCCAGTTATGAGAAGTCTTTTGCTGAGCCTGCCTTATAGGAAAGTTGTAAGTAATTTATTACCAAATGGTATCATGGTGCCTAGTGAAGGCCAGAGGTGTGACTGTCTTCTTATTTCTTATGATCTTTTTTTTTCTTTTTTCTTTTTTTGGCCAATAGATCTTCACAAATGCAGACAAGGTTCATGCAGTCAAAGTACTTAACAAGCTTGGATTAGAAGACTGTTTTGAAGGGATTATCTGCTTTGAGACCCTTAATCCCACTCACAAGAGCACCGTTTCTGATGATGAAGATGATATTGAGTTTGTGGGACTAAGCACTACTACTACTTCTACCAATACCAATACTATTAGTAGCTCTAAAATATTTGATATCATTGGGCATTTTGCTCAGCCAAACCCCAGTTTGGCATTACCAAAGACACCCATTGTCTGCAAACCATCAGTAGATGCCATAGAACGGGCTCTCAAAATAGCCAATATAAACCCCCAGAGAACTGTAAGATTATCATCTTCTTTTAGAATTTTAGTATCATCTTTTAATTTTCTGTGTTAAAATTTTACTAACATATCTTTCATCATCTATATTCTTGCTCTTTCAGTTGTTCTTTGAGGATAGTGTCCGCAACATACAAGCTGGAAAATGTTTGGGCCTTCACACTGTCTTGGTAAGTCATTGGAAATTTTGTACTATAAATATGCTTCATGAGAAAGTGAAAGTCTTGGGACACAATAAAATCTCACAACATTAACGTGTATCCTACTGTGCCTACTCCAAAATGCAGGTTGGCAAATCTCAGAGAGTTAAAGGTGCAGATTATGCATTAGAAAGCATTCACAACATTAGGGAAGCAATACCAGAACTCTTGGAAGCTGACATAAAATCAGAAGTTGCTTATTCAGGCAAGGTTGCAGTGGAGACTTCTGTGACAGCTTAATTTATATGTTATTGCCAATGTGACATAGAAATCATGTATTTGGGATCTTAGCATTCCCACGCCTTATCTCATTGTGCAGATGATGTAGTTTTTTCTTTCTGATTAATTATTAATTCCGAAAATTGTCATTTTCTTTTGGCTCAAATTAAGTGTTCCTATTTTGTTGGACATCTTTGTCAGTTAAGTCAAGAGTCATAATTAACATTGCAATCACTGTTGGGTCGCAATATAACAAAAATTCCCAAGCCTAAACACAACTCAGTGGCAAATCACCAAAATTTCCATGGAAAACCATTTCAATACAATAGAAGGAAAAAAATTATGAGACCAAGTTACCAACTCCAAACAAATAAAATAAACTCCAGGGACAAGAGATTATAATATTAAAAAATTCATGGACAAGAAAGCCTTTTTTTTTTTGGTTAAAAAAAAAATTATTTAGTGCTTCATCTGACGCCAATAAGGTCTTTCCAAGTTCCAACTCGCATCTATCAAGTTCAAGCATCTCTAATTCTCTATTATCTTTACAACAACAAAGAAAACTTATGAAATCAATTTCTGAAAGAATTAATCTTCTCTTAGATATTCTTAAGATTGGTTTTTTGAGGTTCTCTATTGGGCTTTTATAAAGCTTGTGCTGAAAATCTCTAATATAGATATTCCTCCAGCTTAAGACCCTCAAAATTTGGCATGATATATCAATAAAATAAAAATAAATAAAAAAACAATTTGGTTTAGCATCATTATAGTGCCTTTTAGACAAAGTTTAATTACAAAATTGACAGTAACTTAAAGTTACAACCTTACTCAACATCTTTTTATTGAAGGTGAATTTTGACAAATCCACAATTGGATTACATCTCCTTTTTATATTCTCCATGCTTGCAAAATTTCTAAAAAAATAAAGATGAATAAATATGTCATTAATAAATTGTTTAAATTACAAGTTTTTATAGTTTAAAATTATGCATAAAATATAAACTTATAGATCACATACTATATAATATTTTAGTGATACAAAATTTGACATGTGTATTAAAAGTGTAAAAAATATGCAATTTAATAGTTAAAAATTTCAAAATATGTAGTATTGTTTATTTTATTGAGTAAGGTTATAGTCTAAGACTACAACCAATTTTGTAGCTAACCTTTGTTTAAGCCTTTTTTCTTATATGTGGTACGGTCCGATAAAGGAAATTTGTATTTTCTTGTTAACAAGCCATTAATTCAAAGTCTAAGTTGTGGAGTTCTTTCATAATCTTATACCACATTAAACTCATTGTTACACACCTTTGTTATAAGTCTTGTACAAACCACAAAAAACATTCATTCAAATTAATTAAAGTGACCACTTTTAGTTCTCGACATATAATAGTCATTTAAGGAACTAATGCAATCGTTTTAAATTTCAATTGAATGAGTTGTTACACACCTTCACATAAGTCTTGTACAAACCACCAAAAAAAAAAAAAACATTCAATTTAATTAAAGTGGCCACTTTTAATTCTACATATAATAGTCTTCTTTTTCTTTTTCTTTTTGAGAAAGTACATACAATAGTTATTTAAGGAACTAAAAGCAATCACTTTCAATTTTAAATACTAAAATCAGTTATTAGCTATCATTTAAGGACCAAGAGTGCTTTTATTTTTGACTTTTTTTTTTATGGCCGCTTTTATTTTTGACCTTGGCTACTAGAAATTGAAACTTAATTATCCACTGTATTTTATTTACTTATTCTACAAGAACAAGAAAGCCATTATTATTTTTATTTATAACACTTCACGCGAGTTCACATCTCTCAATGCCATCATGGATGACCCAACAATAAAAAATGGAAGTTTGCAGTGTCGTGTTAATCGTGTGCCCCATTTAATATATAAAGACCCAGTATAATTTGACAATTATTCAACGAAAGAGATTCATAACTAATACTAATTGATGTTTATGAAATATATACCAGATCTATAGAGGATTTGACGCCAATAAGTAGGAGGAAAATGACATGTTTAATCATTTAATCTTCCAGGATTAGGATTTACGAGGGTATGATTTATATATTAGATAGATTACAAGTGTATGAAATACATGTTAAACTTATCAATATGATAGACAACAAAAAATGATAAACAACAATATTATCATTCCGTAATACCTTAGGGTACGTAACCGGACCTATCGTTGAGTCCCCACCCTTTTGCATCATTGATGCAAGAACATGGTCCATCAATTTTTTAGAAGCATATCACCTGAATATACAAACCCTACAATATATCCCTATGGACCTTTTTTTTTTGGTCCATATGGACTAATATTTCCCTATGGACTAATTAAAAAAAAAAAAACTCATAATTAACAACTGAATAATATGAGGTGTCAATCTAATTGTAGGCTTTGTAGCTTGTTCAAAGGCTTTTTTTTTTCCCCTTAAAAAAATTATATATGTATTTTTAAAAATTTAACAAAATTTCTACAATTTGATAAAATCACTTGGCGTAACCACGATATCTAAGTCTAACTTTTATTATATAATAATATATGATGTGTCACAAGCATGACCTCAATGAAAAAATTATGTCAAGTCAACAAAAGGAAATTAAAATGGGCCCAATTTATTCAAGGCCATAGGAAGAACCCAAAATTGATTTTTTTAAGGGCCTACATGGGTTGGGCTTTTGCCTGACAACCTTCACATTCCTAAAGAATTAGACTCAAGCTCATTATTACAAGGAATGGGCTTGAGAGCCCATCCTTTCTTGCTTCATGAGTTGGGCCAAGAAATCCCACTCAAGAAAGCCCTTTGGGCCATCCAAATCAGTTGGACCCATGTTCTAGCACTAGCCTAAGGAAGGACCAAGATAGCCTAACACATTATGAAAGGAGGAAGCAAAACATAAGAGAGAAGGGAAAACGAATGAGTTAATGGCATGGAGGTAGGGCAAGTTTCCCAAGCTTTTTTTGGGACACCATTTGTCACACAATTTATCACAATTTGTTTGGAGTCAAATTGATAATTAGATTACATCACTTATACAAACTTTTTGCATTGACACTCAAACAAGCTATAACAAAGTGTGTATTAAAAGATGTATTCCTTGACCTTTTGCAAGTATCTCAAGGATTCAAAATTTCATTTTTTGAGTAACTCCTTGCTGCCAGCTAGAAAAAGACAAATACTAGGAGTTATTGTAATTGGTATAATCTTTTGACTTTTGAGTTTGGAGTATGGTATGAGAATTCAAGTTTTACAAAGATGGTGTACCTGGCAACAACAGTATATTCTAGTAAGCCACGCAATCTTACAACTTTTTCAGCTTTTGTTTATCTATCCACTGGTAAACTGTGATACATGTTTTGCTCTTATTGGCTGGGACTACAAGGTCAGCTTCCGGGAGTAGGTAAGAATTTCCCAGATGCATAAATAATGGTGACAAAAATTCCGACCAGTACTAGAAAGAATCCTCTGAATCATTAGAAGCAGAATCAATAATCTGAACCACGTCCACAGGTCTAGTAGTATTATAAAGCTACAAAAATAGAAACCATTCCACTAAAATACAATACAAATACACCAATCGTTTACTTTTTTAGCTTTGTTTCATTCTACTGAAAACAAGTTTACGGAAAACACCCAATCGGACCAGCCGCCGCGACCAAGTAGTATTATTACCAGTAACGGAAGTTTAAGGGAGGAAGAACGATGTCGTATCATATTCCTACAGCTATGTCCAGACAACCATCAGTGAATAGTAGTAGTAGTCATGGACCAAGAAGAGGAGGAAAGTATTCAGTCAAGCAGAAATATGGTTACATCCCTGATAATTTCCACTCACTTGGACAGGTTTGCTTTCCTTTCCTTCATTTGTCTACATGTGCTCTTTTTTTCTTTTTTCTTTTTTAAATTTATTTAGTTTTTGCTATTTTCATTTACTTATAAAATTTATAAAAAAAGAACGCGTGCTCAGTAGATTGGTTTATATTGTTTTGAATTCTTTATTTTTATTCTATTTTTTTTTAGAGAAGATCGAAATTCTATTCTACCTAATCAAAGTGTATATAATATAAAACCTAGTTTTGATAATATTTCTTGATTGAAAACGTTGATTCCATATGTCTTAGAAACTCGAAAATTAAGGGTGTGTTTGTTTGGAGGTGAAATAAGGAGGATGAAAAACTTTGGAGAGAAAATAAGATGAAATTTTTTTTAAGAGTGTTTAGTTGGGTGGGGAGGGAGAAAAATAAATAGTGGGGCCTAGGTGTTTTCTCTCTGGACTCACCAAAAAGTTTTTTTTTCCAAAATAAAAAGAAAACTGAGTGAGGATAAATTTTTTCTTAATTGACAAAAATATCCATGTGCACATTCCTCAAGTTGCTTTTTTTTTTTTTTCTTCTTCTTCTTCTGGGCAGTTGCCTTTTTTCTTTTTTTCACTGGGTAGTACCGTTGCCCTTTTTTTGTTTTTTTTTCTTCTCTAGGCTATTGCCTTTCTTCTTCTTTTTTTTATTCTTTTTGTTTCTTTTGATTTTTAGTACCGTTGGCCTTTTTTCTTTTTTTTCTTTTTCTGGGTTGTTGCCTCTCTTTCTTTTCTTTTTTTTTAGCAGTAACATTGCCTCTTCTTTTTTTTGGATATTATTTTTTTTTTTAATAAAATTGGATGATTGCTCTTTTTTTTGTGATTATTTGTCACTTTTTTTGTTTTAATTAAGTATCATTCTTCAACAAGAGTATATGAATAAATTTATGCAAATTCATTTTATTCATCTTCCACTTTTTCACTCTCAACCAAACAAAAAGGAGAGAAAATAAAATATTTTCTATTCTCCCACTTTTCCATCCCCCACCATTTTCTATCCTCCTACTTTTTGACTCCTCCAACTAAACGGACCCTAAGTGTGTGTTTGGATACCAATGAAAAATTAAAATTATTTTACTATTCAGTTTATTTTTGCTACTATGCATGAGTCTCACTACACTTTTTGGTATTATTTATGAGTCTGCTGTGCTATTTCAACTAATTTTTATCTTTATTTACAATACTTTCAGTAATAAGTTTTCAATTTCAGCAAAATAAATGATATCCAAACAGACCTTAAGTATCAATACAACTGCCCCATAAACAAATTGCAAATTGGTAGGCTACTAAATAAATAATCCATTAGGAAAACAGTTCCACAATACCCAAATCTCGAAATACCAAACTTTTAATTTTCGTCCTAAATAAGTAAAATAAATAAACTATCATACCAAACACATATTTTTATTCAAAGAATATTTTCTGCTACGAGATTTGCTTTTGTTTTGTTATGAAAAAGGGAATTTTTTGGAAAGATCATTGCCCTCAAATATGGGTTATATGACTATTTTAAATTTGAGTTTTTTGGGACAAAATGCTAAATTTTAGTAACCATGGATGACAGTTTGTACATTTGCCATTCATCAAATCATTGGATTTTGAATTTTTATAATATGTGACTTTGGAAATTATTGGCAACAATTTGCATGCCAAGAATAACATTGCAAAATCATCTGATACATGATATATTTAGAACTACTTTTAACATGAAGTTGAATTTTTGAATGGGCTCTCTTTTCTAATAGGTTATTGCAGCATTGAGAGAGGCAGGTCTAGAATCAACCAATCTTATCGTTGGAATTGATTTCACTGCAAGCAATGAATTGAAAGGTTTGTGGCAGTAAGGATGGCACGCTAAACAGTTTCATTCATTATTGTATGAGTTATTCATGGAGCAGAAATTGATATCCCCTAGTCAATATTCTTCTATTCGCCCTTACAGAACCCTGGGGTATAATCAAACTTAAATAGAAAAGAATTACTATATATGTTCCTTATTATCTTCTTGAATGGTGTTTTCTCAACCTTAAGGTCATGCATTATTAGACTTGACACTAGATAGTTTTGGTGTAGAAGGCATTACAGTGAAGGTCATTGCATCTTTAGCAGGCCCTCTATAACACATAATCTGCTGTTTCTCCTCCCCCCTGTACTTTGTTAACATGTGATTTCTACTCCTACTTATGATGCCACTGCCTATCCAGTCTGGTTATAATGCAATGATCACATGGTCGAGAATCTAAAGTGGAGGCAATGCAACAGTTTTGTCTTTTTAATATCATTTATTTGTCAAAATGGTTTGCATTTGATTTGTATATCTGGGAAGCCAATGCATTGGTTTTGTTATTGAAGGCAAAGTCTCATTCAATAAGCGGAGCTTGCATACAATTGGAGATGAACTTAATCCGTATGAGAAGGCCATCTCTATCATTGGGAAGACTTTATCCCCTTTCTGCAAATGCAACTTAATTCCTTGTTATGGTTTTGGTGACGGTATGTCTAGTGCCCTAAAGAATATCAGGACAAGTTTCTCTCATTTTTTCATATAATCACTGGATTTATTTTCTGTTATAGCAAGTACTGAAGATCATGGCGTGTTTAGCTTTCACGATGGTCATTCACCTTGCAATGGTTTTGATGGAGTCTTTTCATGCTACAAAAAAATAGTTCCAAACTTGCAACTTAGAGGTTGGTTTTATATTCTTGAAAGCTGATATTTTCATTAATTGGCAATTGCTTTTCATTATCAAAACCATGGACTTTTCTGGTTTCACATCATTCTATAATATTTTGCTTTATCTCAAAAGTCGTGGCTTCGATTTGTGTAATTGTGTTTAAGGGCCAACTTCTTATGCTCCGGTAATTGAGGCTGCAATTGACACTGTACAGAAAAATGGTGGCCAGCACCATGTACTGGTTCTCATTGCTGATGGCCAGGTTAAATTCAAAGTCATCTCTCAAACTCTCTTGAACTGACACATTGTTGCATACACACAGTTATTCTTATTTTGAGCAATGTCTTCTATTCTGAAGGTTACAAGAAGCGCCAATACAAGAGTTACAGAACTAAGTGCACAAGAAGAAGAAACAATCAAATCAATTGTCAATGCAAGGTGACCTTGCAGATTAATTATTTAAAATTTCTCCTTAGGCTTGTGTCAAATTTCCTCCCCCGTCCCCAAGCCTTTTGATCTTATAGTTTATCTTCAATATTCTATAATTACATTATGAGCTATTCTGCTGTCCTTTTTGTGTGTTATTCTTTAAAAAACTAGAGTAGGCATTCTTTTGTCCAGTATTAAAAAATATATATACTGGAGATTGGAGTCTTTGAAAAAAATTACTACAAGATGAATTCAAAGCCATAATTTATATTAATTCTTGTATTTGATATGTTGAGTGCTGGTTATGTTAGTTGTTGTGGGTTTGCAGTGAGCAATGTAGTGGATACCGTGGTCCTATAATAGAATGTTTTTGCCAGTTATACAGTCTGTTCTGGTTACTATACAAGTTTAGATGGGGCAGTGTGATTCCTTAAAGAGTAATGGCAACCATTGACAATTTTTCTCAAATTTTTTTTTTTGGAATGGTGCTAATGTAATAAAGGGCATTGCAAAAGTCACTTAGGCTTTTGCAATATTAATGGTGGGCTAGGGCTGAGGAGACTTGCTGACTTGAAATATGCTGTGTCATAGATCATCTTTAGACAAAGTGTACGTACAGAGAGCCTTGTTTTGTCCAAATGGGATTCGTCAAAATTTGCTGTGACTCAGGAGAATTGAATTCAATTTTCAACCAACTCTATTCTACTCTTCTCTACTTCCTCTCCATTCAAACTAGCTATAACTATTTCAAAATAATGTTTGTCAACACTCTCAACCTAAGTCCTAAGATTAAGATTAAAAATTTTGGTCGGTAAATCATAAATGCTGTACAATAATTTACAAGCTTACTTTTAACTGAGAAATAAGTGGATATGGTGGAGGCACGGACACTTATATTTTTAACTTCCAGTTTTTATCCACTGTCAATTGTTCTGGTCGGCGTTGGTGACGGACCCTGGGAAGGCATGAAGAACTTTGATGATAAGATCCCTCATCGTGAATATGATAATTTTCAGGTATCACAGTAGTAGTACACGATTGAGTTCCATGTAATTCTCTGTATCGTTCCATATAAGTTGAATATAATTCAACATGCATTGACTTTAAACTATGTCTTCTCTGTTTGTAGTTTGTTAACTTTACTGCAATTATGTCTAGAGTTGTAACACCCTCAAAGAAAGAAACAGATTTTGCTTTGGCTTCCCTAATGGAGATTCCCTTCCAGTACAAAGCAGCAATGGAACTTGGCATACTTGGGTAGGGTTTCTTATCCATCTTTTTCATATTATAGTAGTATTTGTTGAAAAATTGATACATGTTGAAATGAGAGCTTTGCTGCATAAAGTAGTTAATTGGACAATCAATAATTTATGAATAAAACTTAAGGACTTTAAGTTCCCAACTATACTCAACATGTGACTGCTAGCTGTTATATAGTTGAATTTAAATATCTTTGGGAAAGATAATACCATTTTTATTGCATTGACCTACGCATGCATGTATGTGCTTGAATTTAACTGAAAAACTCAAGGTATAACACTGAAGTAATTCTACCTGAGTTTTGCTCTTAATTTCAATGAGGATATAGCCTCAGTATTTATAGTTCCAATTGTGGAAAAAACATAAATGTCATGTGATTGAACTAGTTTTTGAATGCTTTCTAATCTGCATTTACTCTATTGGAAAAAAGCCGTGTGACACGAAGGCAAAATAAAATCACTCCACTCCCTCCCCCTGTTACTAACACTTGTCCTCGAATGCCAACCCATGAGCTAGGGGAACTTTGCATGCTCAGGTAGGGTTGCTTATCCATCCTTTACATATTATAATTTTGTTGTATTTGGTGAGGATTTTCATAATTTTCTATAGACGAAGAAATGGCAAGAAGGAGGAGTATATTTACAGTCACACTGACAGTGGTGCTTTAACACAACCACAAGGACCTAAAGGTAAAAGTAAGGTTTTTTGTTTTTATTTTTATTTATTTAATAAGTATATTTATTTATCTACAAATACTATAAACACTGCCTAAATACCGCATGATTCACGTTGAAAATCTGACTCCATGATTTCGGAGGTGTTTGATAACATGTTATAGTAATATTGTTTGTATTTTTTTAGAAATACATGTGGATAAAAAAATATGTAAAAATGTGTTTAAAAGTTGAAAATATTTATTTAAACTCTTATACCAAAAGGCCCATTTGTTTCTTGACTTTGTTTCTGAAAGGGAAGTTCTGGTGCCACAAACTAGTGTACAACTTTATCCATAACTCGCTCATGTAGCGAGTTGTGGTTAGTGAAGAAGTGATAGTAGATCACCCTTTCACCTATCACAACTTATCATATGAGCAAGTTGTGAGCAAAATTGTCTATTTGTGGTTTTTTCTAAAAACTCGCAAATTGAAAATTTCAGAGTTCAGACGCACACTGCCACGCATAAAACCTGAATTCCCTGCCGCCCTTGCAATTTGGAACTTACTCACTAGCCACAGGCCGTACAAAAAAGTGAAAAAGAAAAAAGAAGAGGAAGAATTTAGTGGCAAAAATCACGTCGTTGCTGTCGTTATCACATTTTTCCTGTTGTCATCTCACGTCGCTGGTCATCTCCATCTCTTACTCAAGCTTTCTCAATCTGCCCCACCCTTTCTTCTATTCCCTTGTTCTCATGTTTTGAGTCATACCATCCTTTATTTTTCTTTTTCTTTTATGCGGTAGTTGTGGCTCTTGGTTTATGAGCCACCTGACATCTCATGTGAATTTATTGTAATGTTTTGAAAATTAAAACAATTTTTTTAAAATTTTAAAAATATTTGGTAGAGAAGTTTGAGATAAAATTTTTGTAGTTTAAAATGAGATTTTTGTAATTTTTTGAAATATGAGTGAGTAAAAATATATGTAAAAATGTGTGTCATATTATTTAAAATGTAAAAATGTAAGTTTGAGATAACAAACCAAACAGACCCTAAATTTCAATTATATACATGCTTTCATTTGTTAACAAAAAGCATCTGTTTACTGTTTATGATTATTATTATTATTATTGCTTTTATTTTTTGCTATCACACAGTGTATTCTCAAAACTTTTAACTAGAGACTAATCACTGCTCGTGACAGGTGGGCCCATAATGAGATAAATCGCTGGCTCAAGAAATTTTTTCAAAGTGTAAGTAGCCGGACTCGAACTAGGGAGCACACCCAGTCGAACCCGGTACAAGCATCTTGAGATCGAGAGCCCAACCAACTCGACCAACCCCTGAGTTTATTATTATTATCATTATCATCCAAATCATTTTTTTTTATGGCCTTTATCATCCAAATCGAATAGATTATATCACCACGTTTATCTAAGTACTAATAGATAGGAATATTAGTTAAAATATATGCACATATAATTTAAAGTATTTTGAACAAATTATATGAACTTTAATTAATAACAATTCAAATATATTCAAAATCTAGATACTCCTATCAAATGAATTCACTTATTTAGTTTACAACTTCATGTCTACAATTTGTAGATTGAATTTTATATTTGCCCTCACATAACCTATAATAGTTGGGACTTTTAGGGCCTTACACATGAAAAGAGTTTAGCCTTATCACCATTAAAAGTGTGACAAAATGCCTGAGAGAAATTTGAAATTACTTCAGTTATTTTCTTTTACATGCTTTGATCTATTCATGTAGTGAGTAATGGGGTTTTCCCCTATTTTAATAGTCAAGGATTATGATCTGTACATTTGGTGAATATATCCGTGAATTTTATAATTTGGTTTTTATGTTTCATGTTGTTATTAGCTCTTGAAATCGACGATGAGGGCTGTGAATTCCTAGCTATAACCTTTTTTAAAAAAATAAAGTGAATTCCTAGGCATTCATGTTGATCTTTTACTCAAATTTTGTTTAGCAACTCTACTCACATATCAATTATTCAATGACTTAACAAGACATTTTAATCTAACCTCTAAGTTACCTCTTTCGAGATCCGACCACGAAACTGTAACTTATTTGATTTCATACTCAACAAGTTGCATTTAATTACTCGACGTGGTGGTCGGCTTTGATACCGATGTTATGAATCAGAATGGGATTAGGGATATTGTAGTAGGTCACTTCAAGGGCACCTAGACCTCCATAGCAGAAATGTAGAGAGAGAGAGAGAGAGAGAGAGAGAGAGAGAGAGAGAGAGAGAGAGAGAGAGTCAGTTTCATAAGCACAATGTTAATCATCAATGACAAGATACAATGAACTATTCTCTTCTTATACAAGCATCAGCTTCTAACTAACCTCCAGATTATCAGCTAAGCTAACTAATCCAACTACTTATTGCTAACTGTCATACCCGTCACTTACAACACAATACTATTTACAAACATAGGTACAGATGCCTAACATTCTTGAAGTACAACCAGAAGTTTTTTTTCTTTTCTTTTTTCTGAACTAATTTCCCATAATTCCTCAATCCAATAATAGCTTCTCATGGAAGAAGAGGTGCAGCACATGGCCGTGGGAGTGGTATCCATTTATTTTACCTTTTGTCATCAAATGGATCTCATTGAACGCTGTATATTATTATTCATTTTTCTTGATAATGAAAATATTTCATTTAATTTATGATCTAGCCTATATGTATTTTCAGAAACTGCTACTCATTATGATATTAACTCATACTCGCTGATTTATTTATTTTTTGTGCTGATCGTTGATTCTCCAGATGAACCTTTTGATGTTCCAGACTCTGAGAAACAAAAGCCATTACCATCCCTTGGCAACCTCTCAGATTATTCTCTGAAGCAATTTTCATATGAAGATTTAGCCAAGGCAACTAACAATTTCTCCGAATCCCTTGGTGAAGGTGGTTTTGGTTATGTTCATAAAGGAACCCTTTCAGGTGGCAAAAAGGTTGCAGTTAAGCAGTTGAAATCTGGAAGTGAACAGGGGGAGAAGGAATTTCGGAGAGAGGTTAATACCCTTAGCCGTATCCATCACAAAAACCTTGTTTCACTGGTTGGATACTGCATAGATGGGACACAGAGAATGCTTGTTTATGACTTTGTCCCAAACAAAACGTTGGATTTTCATCTACATGGTAAGTCTTTTTGGTGATTATATTATTTTGTTTCATCTGTAACCTTTTTTTTTTTGTTTTCTTGGGGGATAATAATTCAAGTTGGTGGTCTTAAATGTAAAATATATTTGTCTCTTTTGTTCTTACAAACAGAAATGTCCTGTTGTTGTTGAAAGAATAGAGCAAGAAGTTATCATTTCCCCAAGATAATCTATTAAAAAAGTGAAGGTCCTTAAGCATAGTCATGATACAATTGGTTAGCTCCACTTAATTTTTCCTATGTCGGTTCTAAGTCAATCAAGAATTTGCATCACTAGTTCACAAAGTGCAGGTTTACTGGAATGATGACCTCAAGAATTACATAAAGTTTCACGGGTTAGAAAAAATGACCAAGGGAAAGCATTTTTATAGTAAAACTTGAATGAAAGAGCTATAAACTGAAAATATCTAGTGTCTGTTTGGAATCGCTTATTTTGTTAAAACTGAAAATTTTTGTTGAAAATACTATAAATAAAAGTAAAAATTAGCTAAAATAGTAAAGTGTGACTTATGAATAGTGCCAAAAAGTGCAGTGAGACTCATGAATAGTAGCAAAAAATAAACTGAATAGTAAAATAAGTTAGCAAAACTAATTCATGCCAAACAAACTTGTTACTGGAGTAATAAGATTCTTGAAAGATTTTAGTTGTATAAGTAGAATTGTAGAACTAGTAGATAAAATTGTCAAAAGTAATTGAATTGGGGCTTACTTTATGAAATGTATAACGATTTTTTTTTAAAAAAACAAAAAACGAAAAAATTATACTTAATTTACTATGAACTCAAGAGTTGCTTCAAAATATGGTAATATATAAGCAAAATCAGAAGATGACATATATCATTGTATGATATTAGAGAAGTTGAGTTATTGTAGAACAAGAAGATCTTTTACATTGTTAAATATTTCTCTAGATTTCTCTATTGATACAAACCTCTTAATCTTTTGCATTGTTAAATATTTCTCTAAATTTCTCTAATTGATACAAACCTCTTAAATGCAACTTAATTGGCCGAAAGTATTAGTGGAGAGGCATAAACCTCTTTAATAACCTTATGTGAAAAAGAGAGAGTAAAAATAGTCAAATTGGTGATTAAACTTCACTGAGTAGCATCATTGGGTTGTCATTTCAAGTAGCATTCCTATAGGGTTATACCGTCCTGAGAGTTTTAATGGCAAGTTGGATTTCAATGTGTTGTTAAGATTGAGATCATTTTTTTTTCAACTTGATTTTGGTCTAGTAACCTTATTTTCTAAATTACCAAACATTGTTTTATTAAAGAAAAATGACATTAATTGCAGGAGAGGGGGCACCTACTCTGAGCTGGCCAAATAGAATGAAAATAGCTCTAGGCGCTGCAAAAGGATTGGCATATCTGCTTGAGGACTGTGAGTTTCCTTTATGTTCTATCTTTAGCAAACAATAAAAATATTTTCTGGTTATAGCTTCACTCTCCTTTGGAGCTAAATGTTCTTCAGGTCAGCCTAAGATCATACACCGTGACATCAAGGCAGCTAATATTCTTATTGATGATAACTTTGATGCAAAGGTAAGGTTATTAAGTTTTGTTATAAATACTGAATTCAATAGTATTGTATTTCTCACTAAAAGAATATACATAAGTGTCTTTATATAGGAGGCATATGAGTGCAGTACAAGTAAGAGTGTAGTACAAGAATGTGTAATATACAAGTAAACTAGTTGGGCCTAAAGCCCACAACACTATACATGTTAATAGCCCCCCTCAAACTCAAGATGGATGTGAGACCAACTTGAGGTTGTCAACCAAAGTACAAAGGCGTCCCTTAGGATGTGACTTGGTGAAGATATCTGCAAGTTGATCTGTAGAGGAGACTGAGATTAGCTTGAGAGCACCATGGACAAGATGATAACGGATAAAATGACAATCGATCTCGATGTATTTAGTCCGTTCATGGAAGACATCATTGTGAGCAATATGAATGGCACTCTTGTTATCACAATAAAGAGGGATAGTAAAGGATGTAGACACATCTAAGTCTTTGAGAAGCCATCGTAGCCAAAGAAGCTCAGATGTGGTATCAGCAAGGGCACGATATTCTGCTTTAGTACTAGAATGGGCCACATGAGTTTGTTTCTTTCTTCGCCAAGAAATCAGAGAAGAACCAAGAAGAAAGCAATAACCAATAGTGGACCTGTGATCAGTGGGATCTCCTGCCCAATCAGCATCAGAAAATGTACGAAGAACAAGAGGAGACTGAGCAGAGTAGAAAAGACCATGGAAGAGAGTGCCCTTTAGGTACCGAAGAATTCGCAGAACAGCAACATAGTGAGTCAATCGTGAAGCAGACAGATATTGGGTCACCTGGTAAACAGGATAGGAAATGTCTGGACGACTAACAGTAAGATAAACTAGGCTACCAACTAAGCGTCTGTAAAGAGAGGGATTAGACAATGGTTTCCCCCCTGAAGGAGTCAGATGAGTATTAAGCTCGACTGGAGTGTCAACAGTCTTGCTATCAGTGAGTCCAACTCTAGACAAGAGTTCAGAGGCATACTTAGCTTGAGTAATGTAAAGTCCATCTGTACAATGAGTGATTTCAAGACCCAAGAAGTAGCTGAGATGTCCAAAATCTTTCATCTCAAACTGCTGACTGAGAAAATCCTTGAGTTCTTGAATGCCACTGAGGTCATCACCAGTTATGATCATATCATCCACATACAGAAAAAGTAAAATAATGTCTTTGTCAGTGCGACGAAGAAATAAGGCAGAATCATAATGACTGACCATGTAACCCAAGCGAGAGATGGTAGAGCTGAATTCGGCAAACCAAGCTCGTGGAGCTTGTTTAAGGCCATAAAGTGCACGTCGAAGGTGACAAACCTTGTTTGATTTAACAGAGAGACCAGGAGGAGGTTGCATATAAACTTCTTCACTTAAATTCCCATTAAGGAATGCATTTTTGACATCCATCTGGAAAAGATCCTATTTACTGGCAGCAGCAACAACTAAGAGGGCACGAACAGATGAGATACGAGCAACCGGAGCAAAGGTTTCTTCATAATCAATCCTATACTTCTGTGTAAAACTTTTTGCAACAAGACGAACTTTGTAGCGCTTAATGGACCCATCAGAGTGAGTCTTAATCTTATAGATCCACTTACAACCAACCACAGATTTCCCAGAGGGGAGAGTGACCAAGTCCCAAGTATGGTTTTTAGATAATGCATCAAGTTCCTATTTCATTGCAATCTGCCATAAAGGGTCAGTGGAAGCCTCACGATAGGTGTGAGGCTCGTGCAGTGTAGCAAGGGCAGTGTAACAATGATAGTCAAGTAAATGTGCAGGAATGGACCTTAACCGAGTTAAGTGACGAGATGGAATGTCTTGTGCATGATCTTCAGGCGGAGCAGGAGCAGGGGACCCAAGATCAAGGTTGGGTAGCTCGTCTTCCACCTGTTCATCTTCCACCTGTTCATTAAAGAGGGAACTAGGAAAGGGATCAAGGATATTTGGTGGTTGGACAAAGAAGTCAATAGAAGAATCAGGAGCAGCTACAGGAGGATCATGATTAGCTATAGGAGGGTCAGGAGCAGCTACAGAAGGAATATGTGTCTCATCTGGAAATAGATCTAAGACAAAAGAGGAAGATAGAGAAGTACGGAAGTGAGAGAGCTCGACAAAGAGGCGATGTTCCCAAAAGACAACATTGCGGGAGATACGAAGACAATGAGAAATAGGATCATAACACCGATACCCCTTTTGAGTTTCACCATAGCCAAGAAAACAACAAAGTCTTGACCTAGGTTCAAGTTTGTTATACTCATGTGGCTGAAGAAGAACGAAACAAGCAGAGCCGAATGAGCGAAGGTGGTGATAGTCTGGAGGTGACCCAAAAAGGCGCTCATATGGAGTTTGATTTTGGATGATAGGACTGGGAATGCAATTAATAGCATGAACAGCATGAAGAGCAGCTTCGCCCCAAAAAGGAGCAAGAACTTTGGCAGAGAGAAGAAGAGCACGAACAGTGTCAAGAATATGACGAAATTTTCGTTCGGCTCTACCATTTTGCTGAGAGGTACCTGGACAAGTTAGTTGATGAACAGTGCCATAGGAATGCAAAACAGCTTGGAAAGCATATTGAGTGTACTCAAGAGCATTATCAGATCGAAAAATTTTGATACGTTTAGAAAATTGAGTTTCAACCATTTTCGCAAAATTAGAATATACTTGCAATAATTCAGAACGATGTTTCATATTAAAAATCCAGCTATAGCGAGAGTAACCATCAACAAAGACAACAAAATATCGAGATTCACCAATACTAGAGACAGAGGAAGGTCCGCAAACATAAGAATGAATAAGGTCAAAGATATCAGTGGATATAGATTCACTAGAATTAAAAGGCAAAGCTGGTTGTTTTCCTAACTGACATGAAACACAATCAAAATTTTCTGTAGATACTGAACCTAACAAACCTCTAGAAGCCAATTGTTGTACACGGGAAGAAGATGCGTGACCAAGTCGAGCATGCCAAAGTGCAAGGGAAGGAATAGAAGAAACTGCAGCAGCTGCGGCAATAGAAACAGGAGCAACAAGTGGAAGACGAAGGTTGTCCACCGGAAACATACGCCCAACTCTGGGACCGATCCCTAGCTCCTGTCCTGTCCTTGGATCCTGCACAATACACCCAGAATAATTAAATATAATTCGATAACCCAACTCAGCTAATTGTCCCACAGAAAACAAATTGTAAGAAAGGTCAGGAACATTAAAGACCCTAGAAACTGAGAGGTTGGAGGTTGAAACGGAATCTATATTATGACCAGACATTGTGGAACCATTTGCTGTGCGAATAGTAATAGGGTGTGGTGCAGGTTTAAGTTCAGAAAATAAGGACGAGTGAGGTGTCATGTGATTGCAACAAGCAGAATCCATAAGCCAAGAGGAAGGAGACATACTGGATAAAGCTGAGAGAGAAGAGGAATAAGATGCATTACCAACCATACGAATGACATTGGCAATGATTTTTTTAAGGTCATCTGTGGACATGGTGAAAGTGCGACCTGAAGACTTAGACTGTGCAGAGACGGGAGTCATTGGTTGGACACTCTTAATGTTAATAGTGGCAGCAGGAATTGAAACAGCTGATTTATTGCGCTAATAGCAAGTCTCAATATTATGGCAAAAACGTTTGCAAAAATTGCAAAAACGTTTGCTGGATTGTCGGCGACGATTGTTGCAAAAGGAAGAAGACCTGTCCTTATTCTTCATTTAGAAGCAAAATATGCAAAAATAGATTGCAAAAATGAAATCTACGCGAAAAACTGGATAAGGAGCACTTGGACTACAAAAAAGTCAACCTTGTAGAAAAGTCAACGGTCAAAGTCAACCTTCAAGTCAAAGTCAACGCGGGTCAACGATGACGTGGCGAGTGACGTCAGCAGCGCAGATGGACGATGATGTCAGCGATGACATGGCAGTGATGACGTCACTTAGGGCTGACGTCAACAGGTGCAAGTCTGGCGCGTGCAGCGCGTGTGAGCGCGTGGCGGCGCGTGAGGAAGAATTTCGACGCGTGGGCGCGTGAGCTTTAGTGCAGAAGATTTGGATGGTGTGTGAGGGCGCGTGAAGGCTCTGATTACTGTGAGGCTTCCACGATTGAGTAGATCGGGAAGAGGCGATCACTGTGGTACCTAAAAAATATTTATTGGAGCAAGATGCATGGCGGAGATAGGAAGTGCAGTGATCTGTGTGGTGCGGTACTCCTCAACGACGGCAGCTGCAGGTCCGAAACCCAAGGACAATGACTGGAAGACGTCAGAGGTTCTACGGCGAAAAACTACGTCGGCTGCTGTGATGGTGGAAGCGATGTTGAGAATAGAGTACCACCAATAAAGACAAGACTGCTAAGAAAAGGTCAGAGCAGTGGCTCTGATACCATGTTAGAAATGCTGAATTCAATAGTATTGTATTTCTCACTAAAATAATATACATGAGTGCCTTTATATAGGAGGTATATGAGTACAGTACAAGTAAGAGTGTAGTACAAGAATGTGTGCTATACAAGTAAACTAGTTGGGCCTAAAGCCCACAACACTATACATGTTAACAAGTTTCAGGATTATTTGTTTAGTTTCAAATATCTATACATGAATGTCTCCATTGTTTATTTTTGACTTGCTTCTCCATCTATATCTGTGATTGAGTTTTGAAAGTTCTAGATTTAGATCCATTTCGATTATCCTTGGCTTGGAATGGATCAGGAGATGCTGCCATGATGGGAAAAATTTTGATTCCTTTTTCTCTTTTCCTCTGCCCACAACAAACAGAAAGTTGTGTCATTTAATTGCATGGTGCTGTTTGCATGGCATAAGTTATGCGGAAAAACTTCATACTCATTTTGTAATTAAATACTTTTTTAATATTGACTTTTATGATAAATAATGTACCTGGGATCTTTTGTTCAGGTTGCAGATTTTGGGCTTGCTAGGTTTTTACCAGGTGCTGATGCTTACTACTACACTAATATAATGGGAACTTTTGGGTAAGATCCATTTCTCTGTGTTCTTTCTGCAAAGTTGTGGTGCTGCCATGACTTTTAGTTATGGAGCAGTCTAATTAATGCTTAAAAAGCAATGATGGCTTGGCTATTGCATATGCTTTTTAACTTTTGAATTAATTGTTTCTTAATATCTTGAAATAATCCTGTATTCACCAAATACAGTTATGTGGATCCAACGTATTTTTCTCATGGAGAGCTCACTGATAAGTTGGATGTTTACTCCTTTGGAGTTGTGCTTTTGGAGTTGATTACTGGACTCAAACCTATCGGAAAAAATCAACCCTTCTCCGGTAATAACATGGTTGAGTGGGTATGTATACCACGATCACTGGTCCTTAATTGTTCACTATACTTTGTCAATGTAATCAGATCATCTTGGGATATAACTTCTTTTTTTTGTTGTTGAAATATTAAAAAGAGCAATCACTTTGTTTGGAACAAAAAATCTTTGCAAGTATGTGTGCATGGGGGCAGAGGTTTTGGATAAAGTTTACCGACAAAATTGGTTGTAGCCTTAAATTACAACATTACTCAATAAAAAAAAAAACTACTATATATTTTAAAATTTTAATCGTTGAATTGCATATTCTTTACTCTCTTAATACACATTTCAAATTTTGTGTCAATCTAATATTATTTACTATATGATCTATAAGCGCTTTTAATTTATGCATAATTTTAAATTACAAAAACTTGCAATTTAAACAATTTATTGATGACATAGCTATTAATCCTTAATTTTCTAGAAATTTTGCAAGCATGGACTTTATAAAAAGAAGATGTAATCCAATAGTTAATTTGTCAAAATTCACCTCTAATAAAAAAATATTGAATAAGGTTGTAGCCTCATGCTATAATCAATTTTGTAGTTAAATTTTGTTCAAGGTTTTCATTATTCCTTTATGGTGTCCTATTCTATGTTTATATGTATGTGTGAATTAATTTTAGGTTCTTCTTTTAATAAAAAATTTAGGCTAAAGTGCAATTACATCTTTTAAGTTTGGGAGTTTTTAAATTTTAAGCTCTGAAACTTTAGAATTTGAATTTTACCTCTTAAAGTTATATTATGTGTGCATTAGCAACTCCTTTGTCCTTATTTTCTATTAAATATCATATAAACTTGCCACACATAATTAGTTCTTCCCATAAAATGATGCCAATATGACTCTTAAGAGAACACTTTTTTTGATAGGTAAATCCTCTTTAAGAACTGGTGGTGGAAAAGAGTGTAGGGTACCTTCTATAATAATAGTATATTGATTCATTGATTTGATTTGATTTTTTTTTTTGTATAGGATAGTTGATATCCTTTCAGTTATGCGTTTGAGAAAGTAAACTCATGTCATTTCTTGTTCATTATATTTTAATAAAGCGTTCTAAATTCATAGATTTTCTAGGCCCTTTAGACATGCAGATACAAGGAAATTTTTAGTGTATCCTCATTTAGTTTAGGCTGTTATAACTTCTATATTTTTTTTTTCTTAAAAGATGCAGCATTTTAATTGCATAACTTGAGTGACATGAGACAAATAACATTTTACTCTTATGGAATTTTAGGCAAAGCCTTTGCTCCCACCAGCTTTGAAAAAGAAGAAATTTGATGCTCTCGTTGATAAAAGGTTGGAAAAGAACTTTGACTCTGAAGAAATGGCTCGAATGGTTAGTTGCGCTGCTAAATGCGTGTGTCTATCATATGAGGAGCGGCCAGGAATGAGCCAGGTAACTCTACCACTTTCTAATATTGAAAATTTGAAATAATTACTTCTCTTTGTCTAATCCTCTTATCTTCATTCTTTTTAGCATTGCAAAATTACAAATAATAAACCTCCTTAGCCCCTACTTATTGTGTTTGTGAACTGTAATGCCCATCATCTTGTTTAGTACGAAATTTTTATAATTGATTATTTTGTAATTTGTAAAGTATATGGAATATCTAGGTTTTGTATCAATATATTGCTAAGTTTTGGCAGGTTGTTGTCTTTTTAATGTTCAAAATCACCAGAACGTTTATGGAATTTAGATTTTCCTAGTTGGCTAACAAAAGCTGAATTGGTTTTGTTTGTATGGGCTATAGCCGCGTTTTAAAAACGCGGCTATAGGACCTTTGTTTTTTGGGTAGTTAAAGGCATTATTCATTGCGATTGTGCACAACCCTAATTCATTTTTCACGATGGAATATAACCCTATTGCTATTCTTGCTAAAAAGCAGATACTTCGGGAGTTAGAAGGAGATCTTTCTCGAGCAGTGAAGGACAAAATAGGATCACGGATCTGGAAAAGGATTTCAGATCTGGAAAAATCTTTTTGGAAGGGCCCCAATTAACCCGAATATACATATGTAAGAGAAATGCGAGGTTAAGTGGCAGGTTTTTATGGCCAGGTCAACAAAAAAATAATTTTAATTGTGAATTCAAATTAAAATAAATAATAATTTATTATTTATGAGTTATTATGAAAATATTATTATGAATATAACGCTTCTCAAATATGTAATGTAATTAATATTTTGTTTATTTTAATGTAAGATATCACATTTTATAATGTTTGTTTTGCAGTAAAATAATTGGTCAAATATAAAATATTTTCCAAATGCAAAAGTATATTCTTAGGACCACTAGAGAAGAGATGATTTGATAATTTTTTTTTCATTTTTTTTTCATGGGTCAGCTTGTAAATTGTTTGGGAGAGGGAGGTCAAGTATATTAATTTTAGAGCCAAAAGTATATTTTTTATACTAATATATATACTAGGGATGGATTGTGAGAAAATGCATAATAGATGGATTGTGACAAGAGCCATACATAAATTAAAAAAAAAAATTTTAAAAATCCCCTACTACAATTTGATACTCAAATCTCAGAGGTTTGAATCTTACATGAGAAAACGCAAGTTGGTTTCTTTTACTTTCCAAAACTGCAGAGAGCTAGGAAGAGAAAACTTTATGACTGGTATTTGTCTAATTCATTTTTATTAGTATTGAATAGTCATTTAGCAACGTTAGAAGAAAATATGCACATGTAATATTCTTATTAAATGCAAGACCAAAATTAAATACAAATTTAAATATAAAATCTGTAATTCACTCTCAATAAATGCTGAAGGAAAATTCTAAATTAAAGACTATTGAGTCACCTAAAAATATAGGTTTTTCATGTGAAAAAAATTACAAAAACTTAGAAAGAAAAACACTCTGCCAAAATAAAGAGTCATATCTAAGTCCAAAAAAGCACTCTTACTCCCTCAAAATCAATGCTCATTCCTACTTTTTCAAATCAAAGTAGGATTTTTCCTTCAAATTCATATTGATTTAGTTCGAGATTAAGCCAACAGCCATTGACATCAAATCAAATACATCAAACTTGGAGATTTCAATGCACAATTCAAGATCAAGCTTGAAAAGCACTGCAGAGCTTGAATCAGAGGAGTTTATTGTATTATTTTATTGTAAAGAGTCATGTAGAAAACTGTACTCGCTTTCATATAAATCAATATAAATTGATCATTTGATATACTATTTCGTGACTGTGTGATTTATCTTTTACAAAATTTGTGTGTACACAAGATCTTTTTTTTTTTTTTTTATTCTTTTAAATGTGCCACACGCATGGCTTCAATGGGAAAATTATGCCAAGTCAATAAAAGGAAATTATCTCACATTCAAGGCCAGAGGAAGAACCCGACAATAATTTTTTTAAAGGGCCTACATGGGTTGGGCTTTTGCCTGACAACCTTCACATTCCTTAAAAAATTAGACTCAAACTCATTATTACACGAAATGGGCTTTCAAGCCCATTATTTCTTGCTTCTTGAGTTGGGCCCAAAATTCAAACTTTCTCACCCCATAAATTGGGCTTGATGCCCATGAACATTATTTTTATTAAAAGCTTGTACTACACGAGATGGGCTTTTCAGCCCAACAACTCTTGCCCCACAAATTGGGTCTAAAAGCCCAAACCTCCTTACTACATGGATCAAGTTTGGAAGCCCATAGTTTCTGTCTATTAAAGCCCAAGATTATTTGACTTCGAGACGGGCTATATGAAGTAAAGCTCCACTCAAGAAAGCCATTTGGGTCATCCAAATTAGTTGGACCCATGTTCTATCACTAGCCTAAGGAAGGACCAAGATAGCATAACCCGTTAAGAAAGGAGGAAACAAAACAAAAGAGAAGAAGGGAAGAGGAAAGAAACGTTAACCAAATGGTGGATTAGGTGCTGGCCAAAGCTGGACCACGTAAACTAGAAGACAAAAATGAAGGAGCTGATGGCATAGAAGTAGGTCAAGTATCCCAAGTTCTCAAGACACACCATTTGTCATACAATTTGCCACAATTTATTTGATGTCAATTGATAATATTGAATTACATCACTTGTACATAGATTTACCGCTTAAAGTAATAACAGGAAACAAAATTCAAACAAGTCTTTCTGTCATGGGTCCTACCATTTTTGAGTTATGGATGATAGAAACAAAGTTATTAGTTATAAAAACATGAAAATTATTCATAACAGAAATTAGAACTAATCTGTCTAAGCATTTCACTAAAACAATTACTAAAGAGATTGCAAAACACAATTGTGTCACTAAAGTGTCATCAGGTCCTCATTTACACAAAACGGCCTCGTTTCTTCTTCAATCTCACTAAGTCTTCTTTTGCGTTTTGTACTCTAGACTTGTATCTTCATTTCAACAGTAGTTAATATGCCAAAATTGGTTTCCAAATTTTTTTTAGTCTTCTTTTGCACATACACCTCTCCAAGCAAAAAACAAAAGTCGGCTAGATCCAATAGAGATACACGTAGCTTTAAACCAATGGCCTTTCATGCTTCCAAATTATATCAGGATTAGCATTCACAACAACTGCCCTCTCAAGTATGGAATGTGATCCAATGAACAGTATCTACATGAAAAAAAAAAAAAAAAGTTAAGAAAAAATTAAGATATCTAGGCCAACAATTTAAGTAAACTAACAAGTAATAACACCAATAGTGACACCAAGGAATTGTAAAAGGTAATAAAAACTTAAAAGCCATTTCAAGGAAAGATCCTTCACATAAGTTCATGATATTTGCAAACAATTTAAAGCACACAATTCCAGGAAGATAAGGACATGCCTGGTCCGTCTCATATACTATAGCCTACTCTCTTGGCATATAAAATAAACATATTGCAGGAACATATTTGCAAGAAATGTTTCCCGAACAGCCTATTCACTGGGAATGTGATGAGGCTTTTCTACTATTTTTAATTCCTCCTTTACTCTATGTTCCCTATTTTTAGGAGCAACAGTTAATACAACCACAAGCCAATTTTGGAACACCTAAAGTCATAATGATTCTTGATAGCATGAAACAAAAGGTTTAAGAAAGAAAAAGAGAAAGTTAACTCACCCAAAAAGGAAAAAAAAAAGCACATAACAAATGAACACATGGTTGGCTTAATTTATTGGCTTAAAATATAAGCTGGGTAAAAACTAAGTTGTAACTAAAAAAAGTGAAAATTTAAAAAGTTGTACCTAGCCGAATAAGCTGGAAACTAAGCAATGCTAAACACACAGGCATAATGTAGAGAGAAGAATAAAAATAATGCAGGGCAAGTATAGAAGAATAAAGGCAAGCAGTATGCACATATACATATATATATATATATATATATATATATATATTTTGGTGGGGGTGGGTGGGATAAGTAATGAATACAATTATTCATCATGTAAAAAGTACAGCACATGGAAGGCCACAAGCAAATTCACAAACTCAAAGCACATGACCCACACACACACACACAGATCACATCTCTAAACAATGTATTTCGCATAAAATGGAACAAGCCAGATGAAAAAGATTGATTGTATGATTCTCGAGCACAAATACTTTTAGAGGTAGGAGTCAAAACAGTGCCACAAATACAGCTCTTCCATATCAGCATATCCCTCTTTATAGCCATGGCAGAATTTAGGTCCATCATAGAGCATATTACCATACTGTGACTCTAAATGGAAAACCTATCTAAAATTTATCCATGCATCTAATATGCTTCAAAAAATGCAGCCACCGAATCAGCTGACAACACAATAGGCCTAATGCCCTTATCTAGACCTATATTTAAATGCAATCACAATTCTGCAAAAACCTCTAAGAAGGACCCAAGTTTCTGTCAGCCACGTTTCAAGTACCACATAGATTGAAAGCTGTTTTGTGTGTCCACGTGTGTTAGAACAATCATCAATTGTTGTTAGTAGCTGATAAAACTATCACTAAAAAAGAAATAATTAAACAGAATATTTCTGGATCTCCATTTACATTTATTATTTGTCCATCAATCCAAACTAATTCTGGATCTCCAACCCAAACGTGAGAGCCAATAACAATGTTCTTTGGCATGCCCCGCAGCAGTTGAAATTTACAATATTGTACATGCTTAAGATCAAAGCTGATACACAAATATAAATTTTCTCATCATTTTTTTAGGGTAAGAATAGAACACACACACACACACTCACAAGTAACATAATAAATTTTTTTTATATGCATATACAAATGCTAGCATTGGTGTGTGCCACAACAGACATTGATGTTTACATTCAATAAAATGGAAGCTCAAGAGGGATTTCATGTTTTAGCTCATAAATTTCCAGACAAAGAAACGATGCAGATGGAGTTCTCAATGGGTATTAACACACTTAGATATAGTTCATTCAAGATTTTATAGCAAAAGTTTAAACCTGTGGTTGAAAAATAACCAAGCATAGATATCATTACGATCATTTTTTATATATAACATTATCAATCTACTGAGAAATGAGAACCATATGGACATCCCTACTACAATTGGCACTATTGTCAGCTGGCCCCAATATATTAATTTGAATTCAGATGATGCATATATTTCAAATATTTTCTACTTCAATGGGAGTATTACAAGAATAGCATGCATACAAAATGTCTGTAAATGCCATCACCCTTTTTTTTTCTTTTGTAAATCCAGCAACCTGATGCTTTTTATTTCTGAATTTTCACAATTTGTTATGGACAAAAGTAACAGTGTCATAAAATTCAGAGACACCAAGGTTCAACTGATGTTTGAGAATTGATCTGTAACAACTAAATCCCTGGCTATGAACAAGATTGCACAGTAAACACTAATTTTTTTCCCCTTCAAACTCATGAAATGAAAACAAAAACATAACACAAGGAACCGATAAACCCAGCAACCAAACATCGGCATCAGAGGACACAACCTAACAAAATCCCCACCAGCCCAGTCCTTGGCCATTGACACACGCACACTCTACTGGTACCGGGCTTCATACCCATTATAAAAATCTCAAAAATATTCAACAATAAATGAATCAGATTTTTTTTTAAAAAAAAAAAGCAATGAAAGAAATAGATAATTTTTAGTGATATAAATGAAACAAAGGGATGATCTTTGGCAAAGAAATCACACAAAGAAGAAAAAAAATTTCATGAATTTGATTACCAGATCTAATCAGTGGGTAGCTGAGACACTGTTGGTTCACATTCATTCTTCGGTGGAGAGGTAACCGGAGCATCACTGGTGGCTTTTTTTTGAGGCATGAGAGAGAGAGAGATTCTGAGGCATGTTCGGCTGGAAGAGAGAGTCAGAGAGAGTTTCTGAAATTTTTGAATAGGGGTAAGCGTGAAGAAGAGAGAGAGGAGAAATTGAAAGAGCTGAGAAAAATGAGGCTCACACGAATCGCTGACGTGTTTAACTGAGCTATCCAATTCTTGAGCATTAGATCAAAATTTTTTTTTGAGAAACAGCCTTACATCAATTGAATGGCTAGGATTAAAGTAATTGCACACCGTATAAAACCCTAGGTATTGCACGGGATATGAATTCGGGAAATATACAATTACAAACTGACATCATGGTTATTAAAATTCAAAAGACTCGGGTGTTTGGTAGAGTAGTTTAAAATGAGATTTTTGTAGATTGAGATGAAATTTTTGTAATTTTTTGAAATACGTGTGGGTAAAAAAGTGTGTAATGTTATTTAAAAATGTAAAAATGTGAGTTTGAACTCATAAACCAAACAAGCCCTCAAAATTTTAAAATTGACATATATTTTATAACCTATATTGGTTAATAAAATCCAAAAGGCTCTAAAAAATTAAGGTCTTTTAAGTGATAAGTGGCGAAATTTGAATGAGAAGTGATGAGTGATAAAAAAAAAAAAAAAAAAACCAAACATGGCCTCAAAATTTTAAAATTACATATATCTTATAACCCATATTTGAGGGCGATGGTCACCCCAACCAAAAACAGTCCTTTTTAATAACAAAACAAAAGCAAATCTCTTAACAAAATATATTCTTTGAATAATAAAAATTGTATTTGGTACAATAGTTTGTTTATTTTGCTTTTTTGGGACGAAAATTAAGGGTATTTGAATTTCATATTTTCATAATTTATAACTCTGTTTTCATCTCCATAACTCAAAAATAGTGAAACTCATGATTGGGAGAGGCTTGTTTGAATTTTTTTTTTTTTTTTTTTCGGTTATTGATTCCATTAATTAATTCTTTGATTTTTGTATCCGTTTGGATACACGTTGCGTTTCCTGCGTTTTAGGAGGACAAACGGCTACTGTTCATGAACAGTAGTAGTATATTTCTGACTTTTCAACCACTTTTCTTCTGTAAACAGTGTATTTGTGCACTATTCACGGACCCACAAACTTCATTTTCAGCTATTTTTTTTATTAAAAATGGGTCCTACAATATTATTCACGCATTTTAAAATTATTTTGCTACAATATTTTCAGTTTTTAATTTTCAACAATAAGTTCTATCCAAACAAAGCTTTGTTTCCATTCATCAAATCATCGGATTTTGAATTTTTATAATGGATCAACAAGGTTTTTTGGCAAGCATCGTAATTGGTCAATAGTGTGGGGTCTCAATCCGCTTACTCTTTTAAAATCACAAAAATAGAAAGTATTCCACTGAAATACAAAACAAATACACCAACCTGTTACTTTTTAGCTGCGTTTCGTTCTACAGAAAAAAGTTTACGCTTTCTCAAAAAAAGAACAGAAAAAATGTTTACGGAAAACACCCAATCGCACCAGCCGCCGTGACCCACCCACTAACCGACCGGACCACTGTGACTACCCAGCCACTAACGACAACCACCGTGACCAGATCCGCCGCCTCTACCTCTTTTTTTCTATCAATCTCTCTCTCACAACCAAGTGTCTGGTTTGAGAAAGATTGATTTTTTTTGGAAGCTGGGAAAATTTGAGAAAGTAGTAGAAAATGGCTTTTCAAAAAGTATTATTACCAGTAACGGAAGTTCAGCGGAGGAAGAACGGTGTCGTATCATAATCCTACAGCTATGCCCAGAGAATCATCAGTGAGTAGTAGTAGTAGTAGTAGTCGTCGTCGTCATGGACCAAGAAGAGGAGGAAAGTATTCAGTCAAGGAGAAATATGGTTACATCCCTGATAATTTCAACTCACTTGAACAGGTTTTCTTTCCTTTCTTTCATTTGTCTACATGTGCTTTTTTTTTTTTTAATTTATTTTGTTTTTGCTATTTTCATTTGAAGCGAAGAACATATTCAGTTACTTATAAACTTTTCAAAAAAATAGGAGAGGGCTAGCTAGATGGTTTTAGCTTGTTTTGAATTCTTGATATCGGACGGTTATGAAAATTTGGGTACTGCGTTTTGCGTCCACGTCTACAGGCAAAACGCGTTTGAGTTTTTTTTTTTTTTTTTTTAACCAGCGCCTGTTGCACGTTCATTTAGGTCATGAACACTGAACAGTAATTTTTTAATTATCTGTGCTATTATTTAAGGGTTTCTTTATTTGGATTTTTTTTTTTATTGAAAAATGTCCTGAGATAAAACTAAAGGATAATTGAGTGAAAATACAACTTTAACTCTTATTAAAATATTATTTAGACAACTTTTCTATTAATTGTTAAATTATTTTATCTACTTATAAATTAGATTTTCAAAATAAAAATTATATATATAAAATTAAAAAAAATCAAGTTTTTTTTTTTCTCTACAAAATAGGACCATTAAAAAAAAACCTCATCGCACGCTCTTCACGTGGGTGATGAGGCTTAATAAAACCTAGTTTTGATAATATTTCTTGGTCGAATACGTTCGTTCCATATGTCTTAGAAACTCGAAGATTAAGTATGCATTTGGGTAGGGATTAAAAATTAAAATTATTTCACTATTTAGCTTATTTTTGCTATTATTTATAGGTCTCACTGCACTTTTGGCACTATGCATGAGTCTCACTGTACTATTTCAACTAATTTTTACATTTATCTACAGTACTTTCAGCAATAATATTTCAGTTTCAGCAAAATAAGCAATATCTAAACACAAGAATCAATACAACTGCCCCATAAACAAATTGTAAATTGGCAGGCTACTAAGTAAATAATCCATTAAGCAAACAGTTCCACAATACCCAAATCTCGAAATACCAAACTTTTAATTTTCGTCCCAAATAAGTAAAATAAATAAACTATCATACCAAACACATTTTTTTATTCAAAGAGTATTTTCTGTTAAGATATTTGCTTTTGTTTTGTTATGAAAAAGGGAATTTTTTGGAAAGACCATTGCCTTCAAATATGGGTTAGATGACTATTTTAAATTTTGAGATTTTGGGACAGAATGCTAAATTTTAGTAACCATGGATGACAGTTTGTACATTTCCCATTTGTCAAATCATCGGATTTTGAATTTTTATAATATGTTTAGATATATTTAGAACTTTTAACATGAAATTAAATTTTTGAATGGCTCTCTTTTCTAATAGGTTACTGCAGCATTGAGAGGGGCAGGTCTAGAATCAACCAATCTTATCGTTGGAATTGATTTCACTGCAAGCAATGAATTGACAGGTTTGTGGCAGTAAGGATGGCACGCTATACAGTTTCATTCATTATCGTATGAGTTATTCATGGAGCAGAAATTGATATCCCCTAGTCAATATTTGTCTATTCGCCCTTACAGAACCCTGGGGTTTAATCAAACTTAAATAGAAAAGAATTACTATATATGTTCCTTATTATCTTCTTGAATAGTGTTTTCTCAACCTTAAGGTCATGCATCATTAGACTTGACACTAGATAGTTTTGGTGTAGGAGGCTGTTTCCCCTCCCCCCTGTACTTTGTTAACATGTGATTTCTACTCCTACTTATGATGCCACTGCATATCCAGTCTAATTATAATGCAATGATCACATGGTCAAGAATCTAAAGTGGAGGCAATGCAACAACTTTGTCTTTTTAGTATCATTTATTTGTCAAAATGGTTTACATTTGATTTGTATATCTGGGAAGCCAATGCATTGGTTTTGTTATTGAAGGCAAAGTCTCATTCAATAAGCGGAGCTTGCATACAATTGGAGATGAACTTAATCCATATGAGAAGGCCATCTCTATCATTGGGAAGACTTTATCCCCTTTCTGCAAATGCAACTTAATTCCTTGTTATGGTTTTGGTGACGGTATGTCTAGTGCCCTAAAGAATATCTGGACCAGTTTCTCTCATTTTTTCACATAATCACTGGGTTTATTTTCTGTTATAGCAAGTACTGAAGATCATGGCGTGTTTAGCTTTCACAATGATCATTCACCTTGCGATGGTTTTGATGAAGTATTTTCATGCTACAAAGAAATAGTTCCAAACTTGCAACTTAGAGGTTGGTTTATATTCCTTTATTTGAAAGCTGATATTTTCATTAATTTGCAATTGCTTTCCATTATCAAAACCATGGACTTTTCTAGTTTCACATCATTCTATAATATTTTGCTTTATCTCAAAAGTCACGGCTTTGATTTGTGTAATTGTGTTTAAGGGCCAACTTCTTATGCTCCGGCAGTTGAGGCTGCAATTGACATTGTACAGAAAAATGGTGGCCAGCACCATGTACTGGTTCTCATTGCTGATGGCCAGGTTACATTCAAAGTCACCTCTCAAACTCTCCTGAACTGACACATTGTTGCATGCACACAGTTATTCTTATTTTGAGCAATGTCTTCTATTCTGAAGGTTACAAGAAGCGCCAATACAAGAGATACAGAACTAAGTGCACAGGAAGAAGAAACAGTCAAATCAATTGTCAATGCAAGGTGACCTTGCAGATTGATTATTTAAAATTTCTCCTTAGGCTTTTGTCAAATTTCCTCCCCCTCCCCCAAGCCTTTTGATCTTATAGTTTATCTTCAATATTCTATAATTACATTATGAGCTATTTTGCTGTCCTTTTTGTGTGTTATTCTTTAAAAAACTAGAGTAGGCATTCTTTTGTCCAATAAGAAAAAAAATATACTGAAGATTGGAGTTGTTGAAAAAAATTACTACAAGATGAATTCAAAGCCATAATTTATTTAATTCTTGTATTTGATATGTTGAGTGCTGGTTATGTTAGTTGTTGTGGGTCTGCAGTGAGCAATGTAGTGGATACCGTGGTCCTATAATCGAATGTTTTTGTCAGTTATACAATCTGTTCTGGTTACTATACAGGTTTAGATGGGGCAGTGTGATTCCTTAAAGAGTAATGACAACCATTGGCAATTTTTCTCAAAAAAATTTCTTTGGAATGGTGCTAATGTAATAAAGGGCACAGCAAAAGTCACTTAGGCTTTTGCAATATTAATGGTGGACTAAGGCTGAGGAGACTTGCTGACTTGAAATATGCTGTGTCATAGATCATCTTTAGACAAAGTTTACGTACAGAAAGCCTTGTTTTGTCCTAATGGGATTCATCAAAATTTGCTGTGACTCAAGAGAATTGGATTCAATTTCCGGCCAATTCTACTCTACTCTTCTCTACTCCCTCTCCATCCAAACTGGCTATAACTATTTCAAAATAATGTTTGTCAACACTCTCAACCAAAGTTCTAAGATTAAGATTAAAAATTTTGGTCGGTCAATGCTGTACAATAATTTACAAGCTTACTTTTAACTGAGAAATAAGTGGATATTGTGGAGGCACGGACACTTATATTTTTAAATTCCAGTTTATATCCACTCTCAATTGTTCTTGTCGGAGTTGGTGACGGACCCTGGGAAGGCATGAAGAACTTTGATGACAAGATCCCTCAACGTGAATATGATAATTTTCAGGTATCACAGTAGTAGTACACAATTAGATTTGAATTCCATGTAATTCTCTGTATCGTTCCATATAAGTTGAATATAATTCAACATGCATTGACTTTTAAAATATGTCTTCTCTGTTTGTAGTTTGTTAACTTCACTGCAATTATGTCTAAAGTTGTAACACCCTCCGAGAAAGAAACAGCTTTTGCTTTGGCTGCCCTAATGGAGATTCCCTTGCAGTACAAAGCAGCAATGGAACTTGGCATACTTGGGTAGGGTTTCTTATCCATCTTTTTCATATTATAATAGTATTTCGTGAAAACTTGATTCATGTTGAAATGAGAGCTTTGCTGCATAAAGGAGGTAATTGGACAATCAATAATTTATGAATAAAACTTAAGTACTTTAAGTTCCCAACTATACTCAACATGTGATTTCTAGCCGTTATATGGTTGAATTTAATTATCTTTGGGAAAGATAATACCATTTTTATTGCATTGACCTATGCATGCATGTATGTGGTTGAATTTAACTGAAAACACAAGGTATAACACTGAAGTAATTCTACCTGAGTTTTGCTCATAATTTCAATGAGGATATAGCCTCAGTATTTATAGTTCCAATTGTGGACAAAACATAAATGTCATGTGATTGAACTAGTTTTTGAATGCTTTCTAATCTGCATTTACTCTATTGGAAAAAAGCCGTGTGACAGGAAGGCAAAATAAAATCACTCCACTCCCTCCCCCTGTTCCTAACACTTGTCCTCGAATGCCAACCCCTGAGACAAGGGAACTTTGCATACTCAGGTAGGGTTGCTTATCCATCCTTTTCATATTATAATTTTGTTGTATTTGGTGAGGATTTTCATAATTTTCTATAGACGAAGAAATGGCAAGAGACCGGAGGAGTATATTTACAGTCACACTGACAGTGGTGCTTTAACACAACCACAAGGACCTAAAGGTAAAAGTAAGGTTTTTTGTTTTTATTTTTATTTATTTAATAAGTATATTTATTTATCTATAAATACTATAAACACTTACTAAATACCGCATGATTCACTTTGAAAACCTGACTACATGATTTCGTTTCACGACTTTGTTTCTGAAAACTCCCAAATTGAGGGGGTGTATGGTACATGCACTTAAAAATTGAAATTTTTTGTTTGAAAACATGTGTAGAAATACGTGTGGGTGAAAAAGTGTGTGAAAATACGTATTATGTTGTTTAAAAACTGAAAATTGTTATTTGAAAACATGTACGAAACACCCCTTGAAAATTTCAGAGTTCAGACGCACACTGCCACGCATAAAACCTGAATACCCTGCCGCCCTTGCAATTTGGATCTTACTCACTAGCCACAGCCAAGGAAGTCGATACCGTTCCATACATGACGGTATTTTCTGTTCCAGCCAGTTAACTAGTACCAAATCACCTCTAAAATTTACCGCTTGATACTGGAATGTATCAAACTCACGTCATTGCTGTTGTTACCACATTTTTCCTGTTGTCATCTCATGTTGCTGGTCATCTCCATCTCCTACTCAAGTTTTCTCTGTCTTCCCCACCCTTTCTTCTATTTCCTTCTTCTCATGTTTTGAGTCATACCATCCTTTATTTTTCTTTTCTTTTATGCGGTAGTTGTGGCTCTTGGTTTATGAGCCACCTGACATCTCATGTGAATTTACTGCAGTGTTTTGAAAATTAAAACAACTTTTTGAAATTTTAAATTTCAATTATATACATGCTTTCATTTGTTAACAAAAAGAATGTGTTTACTGTTTATTATTATTATTATTATCATCCAAATCCTTTATTTTTATTTTTTGAACTTTATCATCCAAATCCAATAGATTATATCACCACGTTTATCTGAGTACTAATAGATAGGAATATTAGAGCATCCGCATCAGCAGATGCAAAGTCTTGCAAAATACAAAAAACATTTCATTTTACATATTTTGAACAAAGAAACACCCACATCAGTGGGTGTAAAAGTGTGCATAAATGCACAACTACTACAGTAACCGTGCATATATGCATGGTTACTGTAGCTCTTGCATTTAGTATTTTATTATTATTTTTCTCTCTCCACCTCACTCTCTCTTTTTCTCTTTGATCTAACTCTCCACCTCATTCGGGTTCCCTCTATTTCCCAACGATCACAACAACTTAGCAAAAAAAAAAGAAGACAAATATCCAACCACCAACTCAGCACAACCCAACTATCACCACCGCAACCCAAACCCGCCGAAAAACCCATTCCAAATCCAAACCAAAATCAATAAAAACTAAATCCAATGAAAAACCCATATGAAAAATCCAACAGAAACCGACATGAAAAACCCAACGGAAATCAGTCAGATCTGCCTTCGGATCTACCTTGCTGCTGCCGCCGCATCCGCCTTGCTGCTGCCGCTGCATCTGCCTTGCTGCCATCGCCAGATCCAACCCAAATGGACTTAGATTGACATGGGTTTGTGTTGAAGTGAAGATTTTTGGTTTGTTTATGGAGTTTTCCGGTGAAGAAATGGGCGAAAGAAGAAAACTTTACCAGTGAAGAAAGATGAGAGAAAGAAGAAGATAAAGAAAGAAAATAGTGTTCAGAAAAGAAAAGAGAGAAAGTGGGTTTGACTAGTAAGGTTGTTGAAATAATAAAAAAAGAATATAAAATGATTATTTAAAGAAAATAGTGTGTATAATAGATAAACTGATGTGAGAGTTTTGAATAAGTGGCTATGTAAAATAGAAAAAGTGGGTTCTTATGTTAAAATAGACAAGAAATTTTGCACAGACTGATGCAATTGCTCAGTTAAAATATATGCACATATAATTTAAAGTATTTTGAACAAATTATATGAACTTTAATTAATAAAAATTCAAATATATTCAAAGTCTAAATCAAATGAATTCAGTTATTTAGTTTACAACTTTAGGTCTACAATTTGTAGTTTGAATTTTATATTTGCCCTCACATAACCTATAATAGTTGGGACTTTTAGGGCCTTACATGTGAAAAGAGTTTAGCCTCATCACCATTAAAAGTGTGACAAAATGCCTAAGAGAAATTTGAAATTACTTCAATTATTTTCTTTTACATGTTTTGATCTATTCATGTAGTGAGTAATGGGGTTTTCCCCTATTTTAATAGTCATGGATTACGATCTGTACATTTGGTGAATATATCCATGAATTTTTATAATTTTTTTTTTATGTTTCATGTTGTTATTAGCTCTTGAGATCGATGAGGGCTGTGAATTCCTAGGTATAACCTTTTTAAAAAAATAAAGTGAATTCCTAGGCATTGATGTTGATCTTTTACTCAAATTTTGTTGCTTAGTAATTTATAATTAAAATAATTGATAATCAAGTAGATCGTTTAGTAAATATTTTTTTCATTCTAATAAACTTTAATAAATTCAAAGTGGAAATATGATTAAATAAATTAATTGATTTTGTTATTTAATTTCTTTTTAATGTTTAGATTATGTTCTATTGTTGTTGTTTGTAATTGTGAATTTTCCGTAGATGAACTTTGTGGTGTTCTATTAGAGATTTCATGCTATACATCCTAGAGCCCTAGTTTAATACAAATTTTAATAAAACTATGTTTACCATGTTATTGATTTGGCGCCAATCACATTTTCCGTTGGTTATACTTTTGCAAATTTCCGTTTGTTAGACTTCTATAATAAAATTGGAAGTAGCTTTAGCATTTGAGTGATAAATCATGTTATATAAATTACAAATTTTACTACATAAGCCTTAAGGTCTTATAAAAAGCCTCACAAACTACTAGGTCAACTATTAACCACAAAAAAACTATATATATATATATATATATATATATATATATAATTGTTGATGTGACATCAATCACATTAATTGCTAGATCGATTTGTAAAAAAATTGATAGTAGTTTTGACATTTTCCTTTCTATAATGGTATAAAATTGTACGAAAATGCTATATAAAAAGAATGATAAGATAACGTACAAAATTGTAACATAAGATTATGGAGGTATATTATGAGGTTTGTATAAGATGATGGAGGTACATTATGATGTTTGGAGGTATATTATGAGGTTTGTATAAGATCATGGAGGCACATTATGAGGTTTGTTACGGGTTGAGTGTCAAATTATGATGCACAGTGATGTGTGATCAATCAGAAGTGTATACTAGTTTTATTATTTGATCTTACAAACTGATGTGTGATCAATTCAAAATTTAGCATTTTTTTATTAAGATAAAAAAATGATACAAACTCATGGACAAAACTCGTCCTTGAAAACTAACTTGCAAGGAGAGGGTGGACCAAGAGCTTATATACACATGCTTAAGCCTGCACTTAATCCATGTGGGAAACTTGGATCGTAACATGCCACCATACTCCACAGCCGATGTACACGACATTTCACTCAATTGACACAAACCCAATGGTAGCCCTTTCTCTTTTTTGGCGACTCCACTCACATCTCAGTTATTCAATGACTTAAGAAGACATTTTAATCTAACCTCTAGGTCACCCCCTTCGAGATGCGACCACGAAACCGCAACTTATTTGATCTCATACTCAACAAGTTGCGTTTGATTACTCGACGTGGTGGTTGGCTTTGATACCGATGTTAAGAATCAGAATGGGATTAGGGATATTGTAGTAGGTCACTTCAAGGGCACCTAGACCTACATAGCAGAAATGTAGAGAGAGAGAGAGAGAGTCAGTTTCATAAGCACAATGTTAATCATCAATGACAAGATACAATGAACTATTCTCTTCTTATACAAGCATCAGCTTCTAACTGACCTCCGGATTATTAGCTAACTAAGCTAACTAATCCAACTACTCATTGCTAACCGCTATACCCATCACTTACAACACAATACTATTCTACAAAAATAGGTACAGATGGTACAGATGCCTAACACTCTCAAAGTATATCCAGAAGTTTCTTTTTTATTCTTTACTAATTTTCCATAATTCCTCAATCCAATAATAGCCTCTCGTGGAAGAAGAGGTGCAGCACGTGGCCATGGGAGTTGTATCCGTTTATTTTACCTTTTATCATCAAATGGATCTCATTGAACGCAGTATTTTATCTTTCATTTTTCTTGATAATGAAAATCTTTCATTTAATTTATGATCTAGCTTATATGTATTTTCAGAAACTGCTACTTATTATGATATTAACTCATACTTGCTGATTTATTTATTTTTTGTGCTGATCTTTGATTCTCCAGATGAACCTTTTGATGTCCCAGACTCTGAGAAACAAAAGCCATCACCATCCCTTGGCAACCTCTCAGATTATTCTCTGAAGCAATTTTCAAATGAAGATTTAGCCAAGGCAGCTAAAAATTTCTCCGAATCCCTTGGTGAAGGTGGTTTTGGTTATGTTTATAAAGGAACCCTTCCAGGTGGCAAAAAAGTTGCAATTAAGCAGTTGAAATCTGGAAGTGGACGGCGGGAGAAGGAATTTCAGGCAGAGGTTATTATCATTAGCTGTATCCGTCACAAAAACCTTGTTTCACTGGTTGGATACTGCATAGATGGGGCACAGAGAATGCTTGTTTATGACTTTGTCCCAAACAAAACGTTGGATTTTCATCTACATGGTAAGTCTTTTTGGTGATTATATTTTATTTTGTTTCATCTGTAACCTTTTTTTTTTGTTGGGGGATGATAATTCATGTTGATGGTCTTAAATATAAAATATACTTGTCTCTTTTGTTCTTACAAACGGAAATGTCTTGTTGTTATTGAAAGAATAGAGCAAGAAGTTATAATTTCCCCTAGATAATCTATTAAAAAAGTGAAGGTCCATAAGCAATTTAAGCATAGTCATGATTTGATTGGTTAGCTCCACTTAATTTTTCCTATGTTGGTTCTAAGTCAATCAAGAATTTGCATCACTAGTTCACAAAGTGCAGGATTACTGGAATGACCCCAAGAATTCCATAAAGTTTCATGAGATAGAAAAAATGACCAAGGGAAAGCATTTTCATGGTAAAACTTGAATGAAAAAGCTATAAACTGAAAATATCTAGAGTATTAAGATACTTGAAAGATTTTAGTTGTATAAGTAGAAGTGCAGAACTAGTAGATAAAGTTGTCAAAAGTAATTGAATTGGGGCTTACTTTATGAAATGTATAATAAATTTTTTTTTTTAAACAAATAAATTTATACTTAATTTACTATGAACTCAAGAGTTGCTTCAAAATACGGTAAAATATAAGCAAAATCAGAAGATGACTTTTGCGTTGTTAAATATAGAGAAGTGGAGTTGTTGTAGAAGATAAAGATCTTTTGCATTGTTAAATATTTCTCTAGATTTCTCTAATTGATACAAACCTCTTAAATGCAACTTAATTGGCCGAAAGTATTAGTGGAGAGGCATAAACCTCTTTAATAACCTTATGTGAAAAAGAGAGAGAGTAAAAATAGTCAAATTGGTGATTAAACTTCACTGAGTAGCATCATTGGGTTGTCATTTCAAGTAGCATTCCTATAGGGTTATACCGTCCTGAGAGTTTTAATGGCAAGTTGGATTTCAATGTGTTGTTAAGATTGAGATCATTTTTTTTCAACTTGATTTTGGTCTAGTAACCTTATTTTCTAAATTACCAAACATTGTTTTATTAAAGAAAAATGACATTGCAGGAGAGGGGGCACCTACTCTGAGCTGGCCAAATAGAATGAAAATAGCTCTAGGCGCTGCAAAAGGATTGGCATATCTGCTTGAGGACTGTGAGTTTCCTTTATGTTCTATCTTTACATTGCAAACATTAAAAATATTTCTGGTTATAGTTTCACTCTCCTTTGGATGTTCTTCAGGTCAGCCTAGGATAATACACCGTGACATCAAGGCAGCTAATATTCTTATTGATGATAACTTTGATGCAAAGGTAAGGTTATTAAGTTTCAGAGGATTATTTGTTTAGTTTCAAATATCTATACATGAATGTCTCCATTGTTTATTTTTGACTTGCTTCTCCATCTATATCTGTGATTGAGTTTAGAAAGTTCTAGATTTAAATCGATTGGGATTATCCTTGGCTCGAAATGGGTCAAGAGATGCTGCCATGATGGGAAAATTTTTTATTCCTTTTTCTCTTTTCCTCTGCCCACAGCAAACAAAAGGTTTTGTGTCACTTATTTGCATGGTGCTGTTTGCATGGCATAAGTTATATGGAAAAACTTCATTCTCATTTCATAATTAAATACCTTTTTAAATATTGACTTTTATGAAAAATAATGTACCTGGGATCTTTTGTTCAGGTTGCAGATTTTGGGCTTGCTAGGTTTTTATCAGATGCTGATGCTTACTGCTCCACTGAATTAATGGGAACTATTGGGTAAGATCCATATCTCTGTGTTCTTTCCGCAAACCTGTGGTGCTGCCATGAATTTTAGTTTTGGGGCGGCCTAATTAATGCTTAAAAACCAATGATGGCTTGGCTATTACATATTCTTTTTAACTTTTGAATTAATTGTTTCTTAATATCTTGAAATAATCCTGTATTCACCAAATGCAGTTATGTGGATCCAATGTATTCTTCTGATGGACAGATCACTGATAAGTTGGATGTTTACTCCTTTGGTGTTGTGCTTGTGGAGATGGTTACTGGACTCAAACCTATCGGAAAAAATCAACGCTTCCGCGGTAATAGCATGGTTGAGTGGGTATGTATACCATGATCACTAGTCCTTAATTGTTCACTATACTTTGTCAATGTAATCAGATCATCTTGGGATATAACTTTTTTTTTTTGGTTGAAATATTAAAAAGAACAATCACTTTGTTTGGAACAAATTTTTTTTTGCAATTATGTGGTTCATTTGCATAGGGGGCAGGGGTTTTCATTATTCCTTCATGGTGTCCTATTCTGTGTTTGTATGTATGTGTGCATTGGTTTTAGGTTCTCCTCTTAATAAAAAAATTTAGGCTAAAGTAAAAATTACACCCTTAAGTTAGGGAGTTATTAAATTTTACACTGAAAATTTCAGAAATTGGATTTTACTCCTTAAAGTTATATTATGTGTGCAATGGCAACCCCTCTATCCTTATTTTCCGTTAAACGTCACATAAACTTGCCACACATAATTAGTTCTTCCAATAAAATGATGCCAATATGGCTCTTAAAGAACACTTTTTTTGATAGGTAAATCCTTTTAAAAGAACTGGTGGTGGAAAAGAGTGTCAGTTATGCGTTTTAGTGTAACCCTCATTTAGTTTAGGCTGTTATAACTTCAATATTTTTTTTCTTCTTAAAAGATGCAACATTTTAATTGCATAGTATGAAACTTGTATTGAAAGATGCATATTTTCATTAATTAGAAAATTAGAGTACAGGACTGGTATATATACACGAAGAAGCAAAACAAATTAACTAACTTTAACACATGCTACAGATCCTATAACTAACTATTACATGTGTGAACTAACAACTGAATTAAACACTAATACAAGCTACAGGTCGTTTTACATGTTCTAAGCCTTCACTTGTGTCGTTTAGCTTTAAACCTGTTCTGCAGATACCCTTGTAGCTTTCACCTTCTTCTGTCATGCTTGCCTGATCTTGCTTAGGCTTGTTTCCTTCATTCTGATACTCCCCCTCAAGGGTAGCTGCTGAATGTATATTAATCATTCCCATTTTGCAAACCAGAGTTGAAAATTGATTAAAATTCAATGCCTTAGTCAGCAAATCTGCAAGCTGACAATGAGTTCTAACATGATTCAAATTCATAACCTTCTCTAACACTTTGTCTCTAACCATATGACAATCTATTTCAATATGCTTGGTCCTTTCATGAAACACTGGATTTGATCTGATGTGCAAGGCTGCTTCATTATCACAAAACAACAAAGCTTCCCTTTTGTGTTCAACACCACTGTCCTTAAGAAAGTACAATATCCATACTATTTCACAAGTAGCCACTGCCATTGCTCTATACTCTGCTTATGCAGATGATCTAGAGACTGTTGATTGTTTCTTTGACTTCCATGAGACCAAAGAATCACCAATGAAAACACTATAGTCTGGGACAGACCTCCTGGTGTTGGGACAAGCAGCCTAGTCAGAGTCTGTGAAGCCCTTTGCATGCAACTCTGTGCTAGCTGAAAACAAAAGACCCTTGCCTGGTTCATTCTTCAAATACTGTAACACCCTATGCACTGCATCCAGATGTGGCTTCCTTGGCTTGGACATGTACTAGCTCAACCTATGGACAACAAATGTAATGTCTGGCCTAGAAATTGTTAAGTACAATAACCTTCCAACAAGCCTTTTATAAGCACTAGGATCCTTAAGCTCTTCCCCTTCATACTTGCTTGGACTTTCTCCATGGTGCAAAAACAAGGGGTCATCCATTGGAGAATCCTGAGCAGATGGAGGAGCACTCTCTGCTGCAGGAACTGATGAAGTAGCAGTGGAAGCCATTGATAACAAGAAAAAGCTTTGGCAAGATGAAAGAAAAGGAAAATTGGAGAAGAAAATTTTGAAGAAACTTCGAAGAAAATACCAAACCCTATAACAGAGATTGGAGAAAATCTAGAAATTGAGAGAAAATTGAGAGAGAATTCTAGAAAGAAGCTCTGATACCATATCAAACTTGTATTGAAAGATGCATATTCTTATTAATTAGAAAATTAGAGTACAGGACTGGTATATATACACAAAGAAGAAGCAAAACAAACTAACTTTAACACGTGCTACAGATCCTATAACTAACTATTACATGTTCTAAGCCTTCACTTGTGTCATTTAGCTTTGAACTTGTTCTGCAGATACCCTTGTAGCTTTCACCTTCTTCTGTCATGCTTGCCTGATCTTGCTTAGGCTTGTTTTCTTCATTCTTATACATAGCTTGAGTGACATGAGACAAATAACACTTCACTGTTATGGAATTTTAGGTAAAGCCTTTGCTCTCACCAGCTTTGAAAAAGGATAAATTTGATGCTTTCGTTGATAAAAGGTTGGAAAAGAACTTTGACTCTAAAGAAATGGCTCGAATGGTTGGTTGTGCTGATAAATGTGTGAATCTACCACGCGAGAAACGGCCAGGAATGAGCCAGGTAACTCTACCACTTGCTAATATTGAAAAATTGAAATAATTGTCTCTTTGTCTAATCGTCTTATCTTCATTCTTTTTTAGCATCAAAAAATTACAAATGATAGACCTCCTTCGCCCTTATTGTGTTTGTGAACTGTAATGCCCATCATCTTGTTTAGTACAAAAATTTTTTAGTTAATTATTTTGTAAAGTAAATGGAACATCTAGGTTTTTGTATCAATACATTGCTAAGTTTTGGCAGGTTGTTGTCTTTTAATGTTCAAAATTACCAGAACGTTTATGGAATTTAGATTTTCCTAGTTGGCTATCAAAAGCTGAACTAGTTCTGAAACTGGTACAAAGGCATTATTCTTTGCGATTGCGTACAACCCTTATTCATTTTTCACGATGGAATATAACCCTAACCCTATTGCTATTCTTGCTAAAAAGCAGATACTTCGAGAGTTAGAAGGAGATCTTTCTCAACCAGTGAAGTTCGACAAAAAAGGATTTCACATGCCGCGGCCCAAAAATATTTTTAGAATGGCCCAATTATGATTGTATATAAATACGCAAAAGAAATGCTATGTTAAGTGACAGGTTGTCATGGTTGTTACAAGTGGGCCAAAAAGCAATTTTAATTGTGGGTTCAAATTAGAAGTTTAGAACCAATAACAATTTACCATTTATAATTTATGTTTTGTTGTGAAAATATTGTGAATATTTTTTTTTAAATATTGTAAATATAACGTTTCTCAAATATGTAAACTAATATAATTAGGCTTTGGTAGCTTCACAATTTTCCATGTCATTTTTTATAGGGGGTTATTTATTTTTTATGTCAAAATGACAGTTTTAAACCACCACATAAGCTTTGGTAGTGTTAATATAAAAAAAATTAATTAAATAAATGTAGCAGTTATTTTATGCCATATAGTAAATAAATTGGCAAAAAGATGATGTAAGGACATAGTTGGATCCAAAGCTCAAAAGGTTTGGACAATGGCTCAATAAGCTCAAAACAATAAATTTGTTAGAGAGTAGGTTTGTTATTGAACATTCAATGAGTTAAATGTAAATCACTATAGGTTAGTAAACGTTGGAATGACCAAGACGAACAAGTTGAAAAGAAAAACACTCATCAGTTAAGTTTGAGGATGGTCTGTTCTTGTGTGTGTGTGTGTGTGTGTGTGTGTGTCTCAAACTTATACAAATATTCAAGTTTTTGGTTACAAATTTTTTTTCCTTCTTGATTTTCGATCCCCTTTTTGTAATGGAATCATTCCCCTTTTATACTCCCTTCTTCTCTTTCATCCTAGCTTTCCACTTGTAGATCAGAGTGTTAATCTTCTTGATACTTGTTCCATCGGCACTTTTTTGAAATTTTTGTAGGTAGCTGTAAGGCTAGAAGTCACTGTTCAAGTATCACCTCCACATTAATGTGGTCAGTTGGTTAGGTGCAGAGCATTCAATGCGATAGTAGCAGTTTTCTTCCCAGATATTTCTCAATTCTCTATTGACTCTTCTCTCTCCAAGGCTTATCCTCTTTCCAAGTATGGTTATCCACTTCCTAGTACTTGTTAGGTGGTCAAGCTTTAGGCCTCCACTCTGCTTCTCGAGGAGGTTTGTCTCCTCGGACAACATCACTTGCTTGTTGTGACCAACTCTCTTTCTTGGGCCAATGACCTACTTGCTTTTACTAATAATGGTTTGTCCTTAGGCTCTTCGACGTCCTCGGGCATGGCTCACAGCCCACGGCCCAATACCCTTATTCGAGCCACTTATCCCCACAATAGCCCCTTGAACTCTATTCTTTCTTTCCCTTGAGAGAAAAATGGGGTTTCGGCCTTGTGTTAATGCACTTTCCACATTTATGACATTTCCACCCGTGTGAGTGTCTTTTCACCTGCAATAAGCACGCTCCTGACGCTTCGGCATCTGGGACGCTTCAACATTTACTCCACACGGCGCCCTGTCTCCCCATGCTCTACGGTGTGATGAAAATCTTACGGTAGGGATTTTCTATAAGGATTCAAGCGGGAACTTTCCCGCTTACTTTTCCTCTCCTATATAAATCGCTCAAAGAATCTAGATGCCCCACTTTTTGAATCTTCAACTCTCACGAACCAATCTGAGGTGCTATTTTCCTATATTTTTGCAAGTAACCTTTAGCCTACCTACTAATTATTAGGACCTTTTCTTCCTCGGCCTTCTAATTTTCACCTTATTCTTCTAACATCCTCCACTCACGTCTTAAATGAGTAGATTTGCTAGCTTGGTAGACAATCCGGAGGGCATAGAGAGCTTTTAGGCCCGTTATAACATACCAGCTGGGGTTTCTATTAGGCATTGCCTTCAAGGATAATGGCATGCCCTGAGATCAAAAGGAAAGGTGGCAATTCCTATGATTGTCTGTATAGAGGGAAGGATGAGGATCACTATGGGCAGAGTAACTAGGGATTTCTTGATTGCCCAAAGACTTTGCCCGAACTAGTATTCTCCAAACATGCTTAGGATACTAGGTAGTGTAGACGTCCTTAACGAGAAGATGGGTGTAAATCTCACCATCACGATGTTAATTGGGTGTACAACTGCCAGCTCTTTAAGAGCACGAGTTACTACCTTAAGACTAAGGTCCTTGAAGTCATACTCATCTCGTGTTTTCCCGAAACTAACAAGGGCATGGACCAAGATTTTCTGATTGTCTCAGGTGAATGACATGATGGACTTCATTGCCCAACACAAGAAGGGAAACTAGGTGGGGTACTTAGGCTTAGGTTCCCTGTTTTAGCACATTTTACACTCAAAGTCTCTTGTTCCTCTTCTTACAATTCGTAGGCTAATTCTCCTTTACTTAACGAATTCCCTTTCTAACAACATTTTCATTTTTGGGATTTTTTGCAAATAAGAATTTCACAGCCCCCAATCTCAATCTTGTCAATGAACCTGATCTGACAAGGATTCTTAAGTCCGAGATCTTTCTTTATACTGATAAGCAACTACGAGCAGCTCACGTCATCCTTGGGTACAAGCCGGTATCCACAAGCTTCTAAGCTCCCAAATATGTCATCAAGACGAAGGATCCTCGACTACATCAGATTAACATTGCTATACCCTTTTTCTCAACGGTCCTCCTCCTGCGGGCCCCCATCCAGTTAAATTGCTCGCTCAACGAGCTCCCGAGGAAGAAGCAACCTCTTCAAACTCAGCTTTCGAGGAAGAAGCCACCAAAGTAATAGAGGTCGTATACTCCAGCGAGGATAACAACGAGGACTTTGGAGTTTTTGATCAGTCTTTCCCCGCAGAGTCCCCCCTCGCTACCTTCTCCCACTTACCCTCTACACAAGTTAGCAGTAGTTAAGAGCCATCCAACATTCCTGAAGCTATGGTGCTCCAAAGGAAACTGAAGACCAGTCTGTTAGAGCTCCTCGAATCACATGCTGGAGGGTCTGTCCCCGAGGTGGCCATTCAAACTCAACCTCCAACTCTCTTCCCTGTACATACTTCCCCTTCTGAACTAGCAGAGAAGAAGAGGAAGCGCGATAAAAATGGCAAGGAGGTGTCCGAGGAGGGTGAGTTAGTGCCCATCAAAGAGCTCGAACCCCAAAAAGGGGCAAAAATTGCCAAGGGGGCGCAAAGGAAGACCTCGGCCGAGGCCATGGTCACAGAGAGGGTGTCCAAGTGTCGCCCTAGTTCAAACTGGAACCCCCCACTAGAGCTGGATAGAGCTCCACTCCCTTTAGATTCCTCTATAAGGGATTTTCAAAAAGGAAAAGTAGGCTATGTGGCCAATGTGCTTGAACAACCTTTGCTCCTGCCTCAAGACATGGCTAATTTGAGGACCCTCAAGAAGCACGAAGTGTTTCTAACTTTGAAGAGGGATTTAGCCATGGTAAGCCCTTCAATCTCTTATTTGTAATAAGCATACGCATTCCTCTCGTATCTAGAGAGTTTACCATGATATTTTCTTACAGGTAATCCAGACAACCAACATTGCCAAGAAGTGGGTAGACGATGCCCACCGCCAATTTAAAGAGGAGGAGGCACGGCGCATAGCTGTTGTTGAGACCCTCTCTGTGGTAAAAAATAAAATAAAATGCCTCAACACCAAACTAACTGAGGTAGATAGAGAGAGGAAGAGTGTCAAAGCTGCACTGGCTGGGGCCGAGAAGCAGGCCGAGGACCAGCGTCAGCAGCTACAAAGGGCCGAGGACCAACTTGTGATTGCCAAGGAGCAATTAGAAGCTCAAAAGAAAAAAACTGAAAAAGGTAGAGGAGGCTGCAGCTCAGGCTGAGCAAGATGGCTATGACACTAGGGTGAAAGAAACTAAAGAAAACCTAAGGGCCAAAGTCACTGGTGTCTACCGAAGTTACTGCCTCCAAGTGTGGACTAAGGCACTAAACCGGGTTGGGGTAGACACTTCTTTAGCACTGAGAAAGACAGAGAATGTTTTCTACCCCCCAGCCCTATGTGTAGCAAGCCCTCCTAGCTCCCGAGTAGACGCTACTCCCAAAGCGCCTGAGTCTGGTCAGGCTGCTCTCACTAGCACTCTTCCAGCCACTACTGAACCTTCTAAAGAGGCTGGCTAGGCAAGCACCGTGAGTAAGGAGAAGGGGCCAGCCAAAGAAAAGGCCTCCGTGCTTGTCAAACTCCTACCAACGCTCAAGGAATCCTCCCAAGAAAAGGGGGCAGCCCATGGCCAAATACTCAGACAAGCCAAACTCCCTTCCACCACCAAGGAGGATCCCAAGGAGAAGGGTGCAGCCTAAGCCACAGTACCTAAACCTTTTGCCCCATTAGTAGTGAAGACCAACCCTCCTCCATCTAAGACCAATTAGGATTATTCCCTTTTCTACATGTACTTCCTTTGTTTTTTTTTTAAAATGTATTTCCTCTATTTTTTTTTTATGTAATTCGTTTGCCTGTCCAAGGCTGTATTTAATGAAAGGTGTCAATTTCCTTTACATTACTAATAGGCCAAAAATGTATTGACCCCTTATGGCAATTCAATCAATCAATTAATTAGTCTAGTGAATTAATTAATTCAATTACATGCAATACGCGTGGTAGTACAAACAAATCACCAAATAACTGAATGCAGCGGAAATTAAATTTAACACAAGTGATTTGTTTATGAATGGGAAAAACCATCGAGGTAAAACCTCACCGAGTGATTTTAAGGTCACCACTCCCGAGAATTTACTATTATCAAAACAAGCGGTTACAAATAAAAAGAATCTTAGTATCTAATATCAACCTATTGTGAAATTTTAAAATACTCGCAAATGTACGAACCGTATCGAAGTATAGTTTGACAAGAATGAGGTCGAACCCACAGGGACTTGAATGAACGTAGGAAAATTAATTAAATCTTAACCAAATTAATCCTAATCTAGTTTAATAAAAATTAGTTGTTTTGAAATTAAATAAACTAAGCAAATAATAAAATTTAGCAAATAGTTAAACTAAGCAAAAGATATAAAGCAATAAAAAGATGTGAACAATCAAGGGAAATGAATTAAGGTTTTGGAATCCACCTTATTAATTCATATCAGCATATATTTATGATCATTAATTTTTCCCAACCACTGCATGATAATCTAGAAATCAATCTTGCTATCATGGAAAATATTCTCATTAAAATTCTTATTTTAAAAATCAAAAACATGTTCTTCTTCGCTTCTTAAGTATAAAATCAAATCATCAATTGTATCTATAGCCAAACAAATCACAAGATATATCCAATTCTAAAAATCAAATCATAAATCGTATCCATTGACAGACAAATCACAAGCGATATTCAATTTTATAATCAAGAATTAATAAACCAAGCATTCAACTAATTAAGATAAATCCTAAATTATGAGAAAAACATAATTGAACTCATATCTAGAATCTCATCTTAGTCAATTGATATGAAGTAAGAACAATTTAAATCATTAAAGAACTACTATTGTAGGAAAAATCAAATCACATAAATATTACTGATAATTCTTAACAAGGTTTCATTCTCAACCCTAATTATAAATTTAACTACTCATAGTAATTTAAATAAAACACAAGAATAAAATATTAAATATTAAACTAGACCAATAAAATAGAGAAAGAAATAATCACAATGGTAGAGAAAAGCCAAAAGAAACTACGCGCTGCTGCATGTGCTTCAGTCCTAGCTGCCTCTTATTTTTCTGTTTTGCTCTCTATTTATATACTTACTTACACCGCCTGATACTATGCCTCATCCTAATACAAGTGGAACTAGAGCTTTTAATGCTTGGACCACATGCTGACTTGAGGGGTTTCACAAGGTATAAACCCGTATGGCCCAGAAATACCTCTACTATATATTCTAACGTGCAATTCCTTTAAGTAAGAAAGAGTCCCACTTAACAACTATGCATAAAGACCACAAGCACTATGGGGTCCGCCCCTGTGTCTCACACCCGACATATATGCCGGGTGCAAGATATAATTTTCGCACTTGTAGACTCCACAATTAAACTTCTATTTCTTCATCACGTCAGCTTAACATTAATCCAACTCTTCTTATTTTTATTTTTCTTTCCTTCACTTGTCTCTAGGCTTGCAAATTACAATTCTCTACAATTTGCATTCATGAATTAGTTTGCCCTCCTCGTAATTTCAGCATAGTCAATTACACTTCACTTGCTCTGCTTCTTCTTCATTTTTCTTATCTTCCAATAATTCTTGTAAGCATGCAAAGCCCTTATAACCTATAAAACAAAGATATATTATAACCACTCACAAATTACCATAATAGTGAGGCCAAAGATGCAAATATGAGGGTATTTTATTGTATATATTTCATGCACATCACAACCTACAGTTGAACCCTTACCCCAATACCCAATTGGACTTGTAATGTAGTGACAATCTCTCCTTTCAATGCACGGCTCCAAGTACGTGACTAACCAATCGATGCACGGATCTCAGTACGTGACTAACACACCAACTTGAAGAAGATGTTGGCTGCAAAGTTCTTCAGTTCATCCAACGATGAAGATCAAGAAGCTACTTGGTCACAGAACCCTTGACGCAAAGACTCAGTAGCTTTTACAAGAGAAAAATGAACTAGGGAAAATTGTCTCTGGTTACAACATGCTTGTAAAATTCACTTTGCATCACATTGCATCATCTGTGATGGCCCTTAAAATAATCCTTATATATGTCTAGGGTTGTGAGAAAAGAAACCCTACATAAATACACTTGGATATGTGTGAAAACAGATTTGGAAATCTGAATTTCGTAATTCTTGACAGATACAGCTTCTATCGAGAAACTGTCATGCATCAGGCATTAAACCTCGATAAATATGAATCTGTCAAGCTATCTGTCGAGTTTTAATGAACAACACTTCTTCACTTGTTTCTTGGATAGATTTGCATGGCTTCAATACAAAACTTGAACTTTTGTTCTTTGAAGTACTAAACCCATCCTAGATCTACCAAATTACAAGTAAAAGACGTTTTGTCAAAGGATTAGCCAATTACATCAAAATTACCCTAATAATTACCATTGTTTCTATATTAATTATGATGATATCTGTTTATTGTTGAACATAGCTCAATTGTCAAACTATAAGCTCCCATTACAAGCTTTTCTAATTAAAGCACAACATTGCTTTTAACCTTGACAAACATCTATGCGATTGGTAATCTAACAACTTAACTCCTACGCAATTAGTAATCTGACAACTTAACTCAGAAATAGGATTAGTGTACTTTAGATGTTCGGCTTAAAAGGTTATGTATGATTAAGGCTCCATTCATAACTTCAAACACATGTGAAGCATTGGTTAAGGAAGCCAAACATGGCTAAGGTTTGGTTCATCACTTTGCCATATAAAAAACATTAATTTACTCAAGATATACGGTCTGAGGTACCCAACATGACCAAGGTTATGTTTAACACTTAGAGCAGAAAAGTCGTATTAATTTACCCAAGGTATGTGGTCCGAGGAACCAGGCATGACCAAAGCTGTTTAACACTTAGATGAATAAGAAGTATTAATTTACCCAAAGTATGTGGTTCGATGAATCAGGCATGACCGAGATTCTGTTTAACAATATTAATTTACCCAAGGTACGTGGTCCGAGAAACCAGGCATGACCGAGGTTCTACTTAACACTTAGATGAACAAGAAGTATTAATTTATCCAAGGTATGTAGTCCGAAAAACCAGACATGATCAAGATTCTGTTTAATACTTAGATAAAAAAGAATTAAACACACAATAGTAGAAATAAGAAGGAGAGGGCAAGACTACCTTTCATTAGTAATAATACCTTCATAGATTATTTACATTTCACGGACATGGTACAACATTTTAGTCTAAATCTTCTAAAAAGTAAGCTCCTATACCAGCTACCGAGGTAATGCGATAAGGTCCCTCTCAATTGGGCCCCAGTTTTCCCCAAGATGGGTTCTTTGTAGTACCTACTACTTTTCTTAACACCAAGTCACCTGGTGCCAATGGTCTTGCCTTCACACTTGCATCATACCCCTGTTTAAGTTTCTGTTGGTAATGTATCAGTTGTACCATAGCTGCTTCTCTTCGTTCATCAACCAAATCTAAACTTCTCTCCAATAGCTGATCATTATTGTCTGGGGCAAACAAGCTTGTCCTTAGTGTTGGAAACCTAGCCTCTAGAGGGATCATGGTCTCGGACTCATATGTCATTGAAAATGGTGTTTCCCCGGTTGACCGACGAGGAGTGGTCCGATATGTCCAAAGAACGTGCGGTAGCTCTTCCACCAATCTACCATTTACTTCATCTAACCTCTTCTTAAGCCCATTAACTATGACTTTGTTGACCGCTTCAGTTTACCCATTTCCTTGCGGATAGGCTGGAGTTGAATATCTGTTCTTAATGCCCAGTTCACAGCAATATCTTCTGAAGGCTTTACTATCAAACTAGAGTCTGATGTCCGAAATGAGGGTATGAGGAATCTCAAATCGAGTAACAATATTCTTCCAAACAAACTTTTTTGCATCTATGTCCCTAATATTGGATAATGACTCAGCCTCCACCCACTTCGTGAAGTAATCAGTTCCAACCAGAAGCCATCTTCGGTTTCCCACAACCTTGGGAAATGGTCCTACAATATCGAGGCCCCATTGAGAAAATGGCCATGGGCTAGATAGAGGATTGAGTACACCCCCAGGTTGATGAATGTTCAGAGCAAATCTCTCGCCTCTTTTTGCATACTGGGCCACCAATAGCCTTGGATAAGAGCTCTATGTGATAACGATCTACCCCTCCCCCTCCCCCCGTATGACTTCCACATATCCTCTCGTGCTACTCTTCCAAGAGTGGCTCCACTACCTCGGGATGAACACAAAGCAAATATGGACTAGAGAAAGAGCGTTTGTACAACTTTTGCTCCTCGGACAACCAAAAACAAGGAGCTTTCCTTCGTATTTTTTTCTGCTTCCCCGCTCTCGTGGGGCAAAACACCTTCCTTTAGAAATAGAACTATAGGATCCATCCAACTAGGTCTAACCCTAATTTGGTGAACTTGGACTTTCTCCTTCCTCTCCTCGGCAGGCCTGTATAGATCCTCAACAAGTATGACCGAGGTAGATCTTGTCTAGAAGAGGTTGCTAGAGTTGCCAAAGAATCAACATGTGCATTTCTACTTCTCGGGATCTGTTGTATGGTGAAAGACTCAAAACCTGACTGCAAACGCCGAGCTTGACTCAAATACCCGTGCATTCTCAAATCCCTAGCTTCCAACTCTTCCTTTACTTGCCCCACGACCAGCCTTGAATCTAAAAATACTTCAACAGTTTTTCCGCCCATCTTCTTAACCATAGCTATCCCAACCAGTAGAGCCGCATACTCTACCTCATTATTCATGGTCAAGAAGCCCAACCTCAAGGATTTCTCAATGGTAATTCCGTATGAAGACACTATCACCAACCCCACCCCATATCCCTTTTGATTGGCCGCACCATCTAAATATAGCTTCCAGGGTGAGGGCTCGAGTAGAGAGATTGTTGAAACTCGTTTTTCTTTAAATCTAGGCTCCTCGACCTCTACCTATATTAGAGATTCAGTAAATTCTGCCACCAAGTCCGTAAGAACTTTCCCTTTAATTAAGGTACGAGGCATGTACTTTATGTCAAATGACCCCAAAATCGTCCCCCATTTGGCAATTCTCCCTATATAATCAGCTTTTCGTAGCAATGACTACAGAGGAAGTCAAGTTAAAACTATGTGCTTGGAAGTAATGGTGGAGTTTTCGCGTAGCATGCACCACAACCAAAATGGCTTTCTTTAAGGGCAAGTGATGAACTTCAGCTTCGTGTAGCGACTTACTCACATAATAGACTGACCTCTGTACCCCATTTTCTACCTTCACCAATACCAGACTAACTGCGTGAAAGGCCACAACAATGTAGGCATAAAGGCCTTCTTCCTTTTCAGGTCTGGACATAATGGGTGGTCAAGAAAGGTAATCCTTCAATTGCTGAAAAGTGAGGGCACATTCTTCATTCCATTCAAACCCTTTCCACTTGTGTAAGAGTTAGAAAGATGACCTACATCTATCTGCAGATCGAGAGATAAATCTGTTCAAGGCTGTAGTCATTCCAGTCAACTTTTGCCCTTCTTTGGGATTTCAAGGCGGCTGCAAATCATTGATTGCTTTAATCTGATCAGGGTTAACTTCAATCCCATGGTGGGTAAACATTTAGCTCAAAAATTTGCCTAAGCCAACACCAAAGGAACATTTAGAAGCATTAAGGCGCAAATTATGCTTTCTTAACACCTCAAAGACACTTCCGAGGTCACCCACATGCTCGGTCACTACCTTACTTTTCACCACCATATCATCAATGTAGACCTCAATATTCTTGCCAAGCTAAGATTCAAACATTCTAGTCATCATCCTCTGATAAGTAGACCCAGCATTCTTCAATCCAAAAGGCATTACTCGATAGTGATAATTCCCCATGGGCGTCATAAAAATAGTCTTCTTTTGGTCAGCCAAAGCTAATGGTAACTAATGATACCCTTAAAAGGCATCTAGAAAGCTCATTGGAGGATAATCGACCATAGCATCCACCAATTGATCTATCCAAGGAATCGGGAAGGGATCTTTAGGGCAAGCTTTATTCAGATTGGTAAAATCTACGCAAACTCTCCATTTTCCAGATTTCTTCCTCACCACAACTGTATTGGCTAGCTACTCAGGGTAAAAGACCTCCTTAATTGCCCCTGCACACTTTAGCTTTACCACTTCTTCTTTGACAGCCTCGACATGTTCTTTAGAAGAGCGCGGAGGTGGTTGTTTCTTAGGGGTAACTATTGGATTGACATTTAGATGATGACAAATAAATTTCGGATCCACCTCAGGAGCTACATAAGCACTCCAAGCAAACACATCAACATTCTTTCTAAGGAAAGCCAACAGCTCCTCCTTCTCCTAAGAAGGCAACTGAACTCCCACTTGAAAATATTTGTCGACATCAGTATCGATCGTAACCTTCTCCAACTTTTCGCACCTCACTCCTTCAGCTACACCGTCCGAGGGTGTTCCTGTTTCCATTGATTGCTACAAAGTCCTCTCTGGGGTGGTCGAGGATTCACCCTCGGACTGGTGTCTAATAGCCATAACTAGGCATTGCCTGGCCATAGCCTGACTTCCAATCAACTACTCAACCTGGTCCCCTAAGGGATACTACACTTTCAAATGCAAAGTTGAAGAGACGGCCCCCATGGCATAAAGCCAAGGTCTTGCCATGATAGCAGTATAGGGTGACTATGCGTCGACGATAATGAAATCTACTTCAACAACTTTTGACCCTGCTTGAACAGGCAGTCTAATCTGGCCCTTTGGGATGACTGTCTTCCCATAAAACCCTACCAAAGGGGAATCATAGCTAACCAAATCCTTGGGTTTCAACTTAAGTCTTTTGTACAGGTCATGATACATAATCTCTGCCCCACTACCCTGATCCACCAAGACTCTTCTCACATCATATCCCCCTATTTAAAGGGTGACCACTAAGGCATCATCATGTGGTTGATAAGTTCCAATTTTATCTTCATCAGAAAAGCTCAAAGCTGGTCGGACTTCCATTCTTCCTCGTTTAGACTCAGGGATCGAGTCCTTAGTGTGTGATTTTTCAATGGACATAACCCCTAATGGATATGCGCCAGTCTAACCTAGGGCGGCGAGAATAACACTGATTGTTCCTAGGGGTGGTCTCGAGGAAGTGTCCCTCTAATGTGCCAACCCGACCTGACTCTCTTGTCTAGAAGGTTGGTGCAGAAATTGTCTCAACTTCTCAATCTTGACCAGCTGCTCTAAGTAGTCACGCAAAGTTCTACAATCTTTTGTAGTATGTCCACGGTCTTGATGATATTGATAATGAAGACTTTGATTACGCTTCGTGGGGTCTCCCCCCAATTTATTCGGCCACTTGAAATATGTTCATTCTTTATCTTCTCGAGGATTTGGTGTACAGGTTCCCTAAACACTGTGTTAACTACTTGGGCAATAGAGTGCCCTGTATGTCCAACAAAATCTCTTTTTGGGCCGATTGCTATTATATCTCTCCGACCTAAAGTCTCTTCGGTCAAGGGGGGTTGCCTTGACCTTCCCCTTCCCTTACTGATGATCCTCTTCAACCCATTTATACTCATCAATTCGATCCATTAGCTGACACATGCTTCAAGCAGGTTTTATAGTTAAGGATTTTCTCAAATCGTGCTCAGTGGGCAAGCCAACCTTAAACATTCTTATTGCCACATCCTCAAAATATCCATCTATCTCGTTAAACATCTCACAGTATCTATTCGAGTAAGTCTTCAAAGTATCACCCTCTCGCATTGCCATTGATAGCAAAGAGTCTAGGGAACGAGGAACCCTGCTACAAGTGACGAATCGTGCCCCAAAGGCCCTTGTAAGCTATTGAAAGGAGCTAATTCCTTCCTCAAACCCATCAAACCATCTCATCGCAACTGGCCCCAAACTAGATGGGAATACTTTGCACATCAAGGCCTCATTCCTCGAGTGAACAGTCATTCTCTGATTAAAATGACTAACATACTCCACCAAGTCTGTCCTACCATTATACATGGTAAAATTTGGTTGTGTGAACCGTTGAGAAAGCTTTGCCCTCTCAATCCTCTGTGTAAACGGTGACTTTGAGATGTGGCATAAAGCCTTGCTCATAGCATCATTCCCCAAGCCTCTATAGGCCGGGCTTTTTATTCCTCTGCCTGTGATGGCGTTCCTCATCATAAGAGAAAGACATGCTAGGAGGAGTCCTTGATCTAGGTCTATAATTGTCATTGTCATCAAATTGGGACCCTAAGCTTGATGGAGACTCCCTCCTTTGCTTACGACGTAACTTTCTACGTAAATGATCTATCTCCAGTTGCAAGTTTTTGGTATCCTCCCCATGAGACACATGGCTCCCACTTCTAGAATGAATCCTATTGGTATGAGTCATATGCACACTAACGTCATGATCTCTCCTTCGTTCAAGATTAAGAAAATGATCCTGACGTTGCAATCCCACAGATTCTTCTCGGTTTGGCCCTAAACCCACCATGATTGAACAAGCTCAAGAGTGTTCAATTCCCCACAGACGGCGGTAATTGTAAGGACACAACTGGATCTAAAGCCCAAAAGGTTTGGACAATGGCCTAATCAGCCCAAAACAATAAATTTGTTAGAGAGTGAGTTTGTTATTGAACGTTCAATGAGTTAAATGTAAATCACTATAGGTTAATTGGCATTGGAATGACTAAGACGAACAAGTTGAAAAGAAAAACACTCCTCGGTCAAGTCCGAAGATGGTCTGTTCTTATATATATATATATATATATATATATATATATATATATTCAAGTTCTTGGTTACAAAGTGGTTTCCTTTCCTGATTTTTGATCCCCTTTCTGTAATGGAATCCTTCCCCTTTTATACTCCCTTCCCCTCTTTCATCCTAGCCTTCCACGTGTAGATCAAATTGCTAATCTCCTTGATACTTGTCCCATCAGCACTTTCTTGAAGTCTTTGTGGGTAGCTATAAGGCTAGAAGTCACTGTTCAGGTATCGCCTCCACATTAACGCGGCCAGTTGGTTAGGTGCAGAGCATTCAATGCAGTGGTAGCAACTTTCTTCCCAAATATTTCTCAATTCTTTGTTGACTCTCCTCTCTCCAAGGCTTATCTACCTTCCAAGCATGGTTGTCCACTTCCTAGTACTTGTTGGGTGGTCTGGCTTTAGGCCTCCACTCTGCTTTCCAAGGAGGTTTGTCTTCTCAGACAACTTCACCTGCTTGTCGTGACCAACTCTTATCCTCGGCCTAAAGACCTACTTGCCTTTACTAATACTGGTTTGTCCTCAGGCTCTTTGACGTCCTCTGGCGCGGCCCACAGCCCAATACCCTTATTCGAGCCACTTATCCCCACAGATAACATTTGTAAGTGATAGTTATTTTCTACGCATAACCAACCCCTTCTTTAATCAGTGGGGTAGTTATTGGCTTAAATAACCACCACCCATTTCCTATTCATAAAAAATTGAAGTCTACAAGCAAATTCTCTTCAACATGTAATCCTCTATCAATAGCAACAATTCTCGATCAATAGACAGATAATTTCATTTTTGCAAGTGTGTTTCATTTCGTATGAATTATCTAAAAGTAGGCTTGTAACTTAACTAGGAGTATTGTAATGTAATTGGATGTGATTTTTACCAATTTCAGTTTGTGTACTATTGTAATCAAGTGACATTGTACTTGTGCTACTATGAAATCAAGTGAGTTCTATTGTCTAATATATCTTGTTTGATCATTTGTGCATTTCATTTCTTTATATTAGGGGTGTGTCAATTCGGTTTCTGTCAGTTTTAATGGGTATGGCCAACCGAAACCGAATATTTCGGTTTGTAAAATTCTCAACCGAAATGGTTGGAAATTAATCGGTTTCGGTGTATTTTGGTTTCAGTCAGTTTTCGGTTTCCAAATAAAGGGTTATTGAGATTTTCAAAACCTAAGTCCCTAACTTTAATCACATATAAAAACAAAGCATTAGAGCAGCGGAGAGAGAGAGAGAGTTGTTGAACAAATTAGAACGACGGAGAGAGAAAAACTTCTAACAATATTTTTTCAACAATTTACACACAGGTTCCAACATAAAATTGAAAATATTTTGAATTAGCAAAAGGGTCTAGACAAAAATTTACCGTTGCTACACCATAGTAGGAGCCTACCACCATGTCTCTAGTGATTTTTCAATCTGAATTGAAGAAAAAACAAAGATATGTGACTCAAAGAGAAGAGAGAGGCACGGCCATAGGACTTAGAGAAAGAAGAAAAAAAGAAGAATGAAGAGGCGTTGAACTGCTGAAGCGAGAAGGGTAGAGACTAGAGAGAGACAGAGAAAATTGGGGAAGGGGGCAGCTTGAAGGTCCATGGGACTCAGAGAAAGAAAAAAAAAAAAAGAGGAGGCGATGAACTGTTAAAGCGAGAAGGGTAAAGAGAGACAGAGAAAATTGGGGAAGGGGGCTGGCCTCCTTACTGACCCTACAATAACAAATTGAAGTTTGCAGTGCTGTGTTAATCGTGTGCCCATTTAATTACTGATATGATGATTAGTTATTGATAAATGAAAAAGTGACGCTAACGGTTGACCTAAATAAAAACTAATAAGAAGTTAAACACATCAACAGTTTATAAAAATGTTGTAAAATAGTTTGTGATTGTAGCATTACTATATATATATATATATATATATATATATATATATAAAGGCAAAATTTAGAGAAAATTCTATTAGATTCTAAATTAGATTTCAATAAATTGTGGGCTAATTTTGTGCCATGTATCCACTTAAATTTTTTTTTTATGTTTGTGCCAATGAATTAATAGTGCAATATACTAAGAGTCTAATATTAATCAAATAAAAAAAAACAATCATATATCTACTCAACAAAATAAAACACATTCTATCTCATCAATTACATTTATCTTACCATGACTCACATAGATATGACACGTGTCCAAGCCATGTGGCAACGTCAAATAAAGAATGCCATGTAGCAACTTTTTTTTATTTAGAGGAGGCAATAATAGACTTTATTTATACAGAATCATATTATATAATGGAAAAGAGAAAAGAGAGATATTCTTCTAACCAAATAATGACATCTTCATTATCTTTTGCAAAACTAGCCAAAGCTAAAGTAGCACGATTACAGCATAAATATATACCAACAAAAGAAATAAAATCAAAACTATCACAAATAAGTTTAATGTCTTTAAGATCCAAGCTACTACAAGAGAACAAATCATCTCCTCAAAGTTTTTCAATGCCCATAAATAGGGATGGCCATACCCATTGGGTAATGGATATCCTATCCTACCCAATCCAAATGTTTTGAATACTACCCAGTTCTTCATGGGTAGAACTTAATTGGGTAGGGTATGGATATTACCCGAATAGTTCGGGTAGGGTATGGATATTATCCATACCCGACCCACATATATATGTAAAAAAAAAAAAAACCCTAACTCTCTCAATTTCACTCTCTCTCTCTCTCTCTCTCTCTCTCTCTCTCTCTCTCTCTCTCTCTCTCTCACTTGAGCCTCCATCCTCACCAGTACCTTGAACTCATCACTCCGATCACCAGCACCACCACTACGGTGGTCTTCTCCATCTCCGAATCGGCAAGCCAGAGCTTCGGATTGTGAAGCAAGGTCTCACCTTTCACGATCTTCTTGACCACGAAGGGGATCCAAATCAGGGTCACGACCACGATTTGCCTGGTGGAGAGGAACGGAGGCCGGTGAATCGGACCGACAGTAAGCTTGGTGTTGGCCTAGACGAAATTGGCCATCGACTCGGCGAGTCGTGAGAAATCGATAATTTTGGACTAGAATCCGAGTAGAGCTTGTTGTGGAGATTTTTAATTTTGGTTTTCATTTGACGAAATCTTGCTTTATCCTCTGTTTGGTTGCTGAGATAATGAAATGAAATCATTGAATCTTATGTATTTTCTTGCATTTTTCCCAGCGATTAAAGACAAGCTGAAAGATTTGCTTTTAAAATTAAAAAAATTAAAAAAAAAAAATTTTGACCTTTAGTTCAGTTGGACTATTAATTTTTTCTGTATTGGGTTTTTGTGATTTGCAGTAGAAGCTTGACGAGGAGGATGATGGGCGAGAGATTGAGATAGAGAGAGAGGTGAGAGTTTTGTTTTTGAAAAAGAGAGAATGAGTGAAATGGAGGAGGAAAAAAAGAAATAGAAAAAAAGACTAAAATTTCTCTCATAAAAAAAGATAGGTGCGTGCTCTGTATTTTTTTTTTTTTTGTTCTAATTTTTGTTTGGTTGGGTTTTTAAAATTTTTTTATTGATTAGTTTTTTTCTTTTTTAAGATAAAGCTATTGGTTAGTTTTTAAGTTAAAATGTTTTGGATTAAAAAAAAAATTAAATGGGTTTCGAGTAGGGTATGGATATCCATGGATAATAAATCCGGGTAAGATTCGGGTATGAATACTAATGGATATTGATATTCGGGTATCCATGGGCAAAATTTTCGAGTAGGGTATAGGTCGGGTATACCCCTACCCTACCCATGGCCATCCCTACCATAAACACCAATAAAAGAGCCGAACGACACCCTCGTGATTTACTAAGACATCAGTGTGGTGAGGAGAAATTTTCATGGCAGGAGATGGGGCTGTAGACAACCCCAGAGGTGGAATGAGATACTAAAAGTCTACCTTTATCAATTGCGTGTCTCTTATGTGAAGGACATTCCAAAAGTGATCAAATATTGTCAACAGCTTCAGAAGGACATTTAGTTGAAGAAGAGAAAACATTTGAGGCTTCAATAATAGAAAAGTTGCTGGATTTACGTATGCGGCGTTTCCAAGACCGAAGGGATAAGTTTGACCCAAAAAAACATCTGAGGTATTTGAAATTATCTCCATATCTACATCAAAATTTAAATCCCCCTTAACAACGTTCTACTTATCCGTATCTACATCCAAATTCAAATCACCTTCAACTATCTTATGATTATCCATATCTAGAATATTTTTCAACTTTCCTTCGATAATCTTCTACTTATCCATATCGCCTACTAGTTGTTGCATAGGACACAAACATGGGACTTATCTTCCTTTGCCGTTGTTGTAGCTTTTGTATTTGAAACAATTTTTTCAGAGGAAGGGTTGGGCTTATTCGATGAATCACCAAAGGATCACTGGGGGAATCTAAAATATTTATGAGAGGATTATCTAGTGGTTTGGATTTTAATTTTGGAGAAGGGATAAGGTTTTCAGATATTTTGGATTTGGGTGGGATAGTATCCTGCTCAAAAATAGAAACTTGTTGGGGATCCCACTTAACAAAAATTCTGGTGAGCCATCCAATAGATACCTAACTGCCATCTTATTGGATTTTCCGACCAACCAAGGAGCTGTCAGTTGATGGTGGATTTGAGAGGACTCGGCTTTGCCCTCTTCATCCTCGAACACATGTATTCCATTGTCAGGGGCGGCTTGATGCATTTAGGGGCCTAAAGCAAAAATTGATTATCTTATTTTAGATGCAAAATTTCTACTAATTAATATGAACTACATAGAATTTTTTTTTTAAAGATATTTTATAGATAGAAAAAGTTTGACAAAATTTTTCATACTTGTATGAAGTGGCAGATTGATAGTGGTAAGTAAAAAAGTGGTGTTCGTGATAGACTTAGATAAGAACTAGTAAAAGTTTGCAAACCCAACTCTTATTATTATTCTTTTTTTTTTTTTTAGAAGTGCAACATTCACAATATTTTTTTACAACAAATCCTAGGTTTTAATTTGCTTTTTGTTTTCTATTTGAAAATATCACTATAATTATTTTTTTGTAATCAATAACAACCTACCACTTAACATTAGTTGTAAAAATGTTGTGAAAAATATTGTGAATGTTGCATTTTTCTCTCATTTTTATTTGTTTTTTATCTGGTAAAAAAATATTATTTTATTTATTGATTATAAATAACCCTATTGGTTAAAATTTGAGTGCCTTTTTTTTACTTGGGGCCTTAGGCGACTGCCTTTCATGCTCTAACATTCAGCCGGCACTGTCCATCATTGTCTTCCTCTCTTGGTTTGGATTGGCTAAAATTACTCTTCGTGTAACTAAATTTTGGAGCCATAGGACGAAGTCATGGACCAAATTGAAAATCATCATCATCTGACGAAAGACAAGCTTCTCTAGTTTTTTGACATTCACGATCTTGGTGACCAAGCATACCACAATGATGGCAAAAGATAGGTAGCCTCTTGTATTTGAAAAAGACACTCCCTTCTTATACATCTTCAATATGAACCATTTTTCCTCTCATAAAAAGGTTTTGTGATATCAATATCCACCCAAGTACGAAGAAAGGGTCCCCAAGCTAGACCTTTCTTAGGGGCATCAACTATAAGACAAGTATTGATCTCATTAGCAATGCGAGTACCAACAGCTATGTTCATAATTTTAATAGGAATGTTAAACACCTAAATCCAAAAAGGAGAACGTTGGAAAATAACATTATTAGAGTTGAGATCACCGTTGAAACACTTCAATAAAATAAGTCTTTTACCAAAAGATCAAGGGCTTCTATCTTGAACTTCAATAATGTTCTCCACTTCTCCTCCTTGGCAAAGATAGCTAGAAATAAATTATTTCCAACTTTTTTAATAGTTACACCATGTGAGCAGCGCCAAAGTTGTTGAAGTGTAGATTTAACAAGCCTCGTTAAAATCTTTGTTGGTTTGTAGCTTGAATAGAGGACTAAATTAGACTTGTTGTTTAGAGAGAGCCGCATCCTAAGAGCTAAGCCAAGAGCTCTTTTTCTTCTTCAGAAAGGTAAAACTTTTTCCATAACTCCTCCAATGAAGCATCCATATTGGATTTAAAAATAAAATAAAATAAAAAATTGGGTAATAAGGAAATGAAAGGAAAAGAAGGAATGAAGGTATGAAAAAAATTATGAGATAAGAATGGATTGATTGTGACAAGAGCTATACATAAAAAATAAAAATCCCCTATTACAATTTGATACTCAAATCTCAGAGGTTTGAATCTTACATGAGAAAACGCAAGTTGGTTTTACTTTCCAAAACTGCAGAGAGCTAGGGAGAAAACTTTATGACTCTGGTATTTGTCTAATTCATTTTTATTAGTATTGAATAGTCATTTAGCAACGTTAGAAGAAAATATGCACATGTAATATTCTTATTAAATGCAAGACCAAAATTAAATTCAAATTTAAATATAAAATATGTAATTAACTCTCAACAAATGCTAAATGAAAATTCTAAATTAAAGACCGTTGAGTTGCCTATAAATATAGGTTTCTCATGTGAAAAAAATTACAAAAACTTAGAAAGAAAACTCTACTGACACTCTGCCAAAATAAAGAGTCATATCTAAGTCCAAAAAAGCACTCTTACTCCCTCAAAATCAATGCTCATTCCTACATTTTCAAATCAAAGTAGGAATTTTCCTTCAAATTTGATAGGCCAAAAACATATTGACAATTTGTGATGGATTATGTTGATTAATTAGCCAAGTTTATTAATTAATCAAATTAACATGCAAACGTGTGATAGCACAAACAAATCACCAATAAACTAAAGTGCAGCGGAAAATAAATTTGACACGGTGATTTATTTACGAATGGGGAAAACCTCCAAGGCAAAAACCCCACCAGATGATTTTAAAGTCGCCACTCCCAATAATCCACTATTATCACAACAAGCTGTTACAAGTAAAAGAATCCAAGTACCTTCTACCAACCTACAGTTGAACCCTTACCCCAATACCCAATTGGACTTGTTTTGTAGTGACAATCTCTCATTTTCAATGCACGGCTCCCAGTACGTGACTAACTAATTACGCGGATCCTAGTACGTGACTTCAATCACCAACTTGAGAAAGATGGTGGCTGCAAAGTTCTTCAGTTCATCCTCACAATGAAGAACAAGAAGATGCTTGGTTACAAAACTTTATCGTGCAAAAACACAGCAGCTTCTTCACAAAGAGATGAACTAGGGCAAACTTTGTCTCCGGTCACAAATTGCTTGAACAGACTTTACTCAATGCTTGTGTAACTTGTTGTGAGAGACCGCGCCCCCGGCCTCTTTTATATGGTGTTGGGCCAAACCCTCGTGAATGGGTGGAGTTGTGTTATTACCTCTCAAAATAGAGGTTTGACTAGTTATATTTTCCCCTTTAGATTAAGGGTTTTATAATGGTGTCGCCACTTATTTAATTATTGGAAAAATAAGAAAACTAAAATTGAAAAATTCCTCGTTTTATTAATTTTCAATTGAATTTACATTGATCATAGGAAAATTACATGGCTTTAGTCCTAGATACAATCTAAGATAAAGTACATGGCTTTGTTTCCTAGTTACAATCTAAAAATTAAAAATTACATGGATAAGCATTTGATCTACTAACCCTTGAGGAATTTTCCTTCAAATTTGAGAGGCCAAAAACGTATTAACCCCTTGTGATGGATTAAGTTGATTAATTAACCACGTTTATTAATTAATCAAATTAACATGCAAACGCGTGGTAGCACAAACAAATCACCAATAAACTAAAGTGCAACGGAAAATAAATTTGACACAGTGATTTGTTTACGAATGAGGAAAACCTCCAAGGCAAAAACCCCACCGGGTGATTTTAAGGTCACCACTCTCGAGAACCCACTATTATCACAATAAGTGGTTACAAGTAAAGGAATCTCAGTACCGTCTACTAATCTACAGTTGAACCCTTACCCCAATACCCAGTTGGACTTGTTCTGTAGTGACAATCTCTCATTTTCAATGCACGGCTCCCAGTATGTGACTAACCTATTGCGCGGATCCCAGTACACGACTTCAATCACCAACTTAAGAAAGATGGTGGCTGCAAAGTTCTTCAGTTCATCCTCACAATGAAGAACAAGAAGATGCTTGGTTACAAAACTCTATGGTGCAAAGACACAATAGTTTCTTCACAAAGAGATGAACTAGGGCAAACTTTGTCTCCGGTCACAAATTGCTTGAACAGACTTTGCTTAATGCTTGTGTAACTTGTTGTGAGAGATTGCGCCCCTGGCCTCTTTTATATGGTGTTGGGCCAAACCCATGTGAATGGGTGGAGTCGTGTTATTGCCTCTCAAAATGGAGGTTTGACTAGTTATATTTTCCCCTTTAGATTAAGGGTTTTACAATGGTGTCGCCACTTATTTAATTATTGGAAAAATAAGAAAACCAAAATTGAAAAATTCTCCGTTTTATTAATTTTCAATTGAATTTATATTGATCATAGGAAAATTACATGACTTTGGTCCTAGATACAATCTAAGATAAAGTACATGGCTTTATTTCCTAGTTACAATCTAAAAATTGAAAATTGCATAGATAAGCATTTGATCTACTAACCCTTGATTTAAGTTCGGAGGCTATGTTACAAGGTGGGAAGGTGTTAGGCACCCACCTTGCCCGGTGAAACCGATCTTCTAGATTATGGTGGCCAACATTCATATCACATCATCCAATATATTATCAATCAATTTGCATGTTGGATTTAAAGTGTGTGCATGTGATAAACCCTAATTCAATTTATTAAACATTTCATTTGGATTGAAAAATAAATTCTAGTGAATGTGTGTGGATTGTAATATCCTAGATTCAAGAATTTAAAAGAATTATTAAACAAACATATTTTTCCTGTTTTTGATGTGGATTTAAGATTGAAACTAGTGCTATGCATGAACATGTGATGAACAACCAAGAACATGTGAAGAACATATAAGAACAATTAAGAACATTCAAACATATTCAAAGGAATTTAAATGATTATTATCATGCTTTAATCTTAAACTCTCATCATGGCAAAAAAAAAAAAAAAACAATTAGGGAAAGAGATTATACCTTCATGCAAGATCTATATGGTGGATGAAGAAACTCTTGAGGGAGGTCCTAAGGGTGGAGGAAAAGAAGAGTTAGGTGAGGAGAAGAGAGAGGGTTTTTGTGTGTCTTGGAATGAAGGAGAAGGGGGGTTTATATAGTAGTGGTGGAGGAAATATGAATGGAAGGCCATTAATGAGGGTTGACAAAGAATCATGAACCTAGACCTCATTTTAGCCTTGGGAGAAATTTAGAGCATTAAATGTAGAGATTGGTAGGAGTGAGGAGCAAGTCAAAATTCTGTTTTCCCGTAGCTACTGTAACAGCCTGTAGGGCCAACTTCAAAAAATCATATCTGACTCAATTCTGACCGGAATTGTCTCGTTCTTGTGCTCAAATTGAAGCCCCGGATGTCTAATTTCTGGAAAAATTAACCTCATTCACAGATTCAAAATAGTCTGAGAGATATCGATGAAATAGTGAGAAGAGGTTATTTGTTAGAAGATGATATTCGGATTTGGTATGATAATTGAAGTTTTACGAAGATGGAAGATGGATATTTTTAGTCTTTTAACTTTAGTTGGTGGAGTTTAGCTCACTTAATGGATCTAGAAGTTTCGTGTCATGTATATTCAAGCAAAATCCATAAATGTTAACTTCAACACAAATATAAGGTACACTAAATGCGAGGGGGGGGGGGGGGGGGGTGGAGTTTAATAGTGTCATGATGGGAGTGGGAGAGGAGACACTGTATTATTGTAATTGAGGTTAAAGATTAGTTCTAAAAAAAATATTCAAGTTAAAGATTAAGGGGAAAAAAGATTCCCAAAATTACCAAACCGTGCAAAGCCGACCTTCATCTTTCAATAAGTGATGGAGCATCATATGATAGGAAAAAATATGTATAAATTGTTTAAAGATCGAAGCGACCAAAATAATAGTGACAATGAGAAGAAAAAAAAAATTTAAAAATTAAATAATATTGTGGCTATAAGCTATTTCAAAAATTTTTTATAAATTATTGATGTGACAAATTTTTACTAATTTTTATTTGAGCATTTTCAATAATATCATTATTTTGCTCATTAATAACTAATTAGCACATCATCCGTTTGTAAAAAGGGTTTATGGTTTCAAAAAAAAATTTAAAAAAAATGTGGAGTTAATGGTTTTAAGTTATAACATTTATAGATCCTCAAAAAAAAAAAAAAGTTATAACATTTATATTTACCAAAAAAAAAAAGCCTTGAAATTTAAGAAAAATGTGAAGGCCGACACACAATTGGCAATTATTCTCGAAGTTTGGAAACAAAGAGAGCGTATGCGTATCAACCTATCGTAGAGTAGAGCGTGGAACGAAAGAGCGTGGCATGACTTCCTCTTCCTAGTTGCTTCGCTAAGATAAGGTAGGGATAAGACGAGAATCTAAAACAAACGAACCTAACCTGATTAACGGCAACGAGGAAAAAAAGCAAGCCAAAAAGCTCGGAACTAAAGAAATTCTGAATCTCACCGACGGCAAAATGGACAGCACATATTAGTGTCCGTACTACTACTTACTATTTTCCTCAATGGCTATCGTTACACGTGTCCCATTGGGCTTCCCTACACCTAGCTTCTCCTCCTCATTAAGCAAATGCAAATCAAGTCAATATCATAAACAATATAGACATAGTTTGGTGGCATTATCATCACCATCTACAAGGGTTCCAGAAACTTCCACACTTTTCTCTCCTTATATTATATCGAGTAATTCTTCTTATTCACCATTTCTGCAAAAGAAGGACACAAAGGGTTTTAGAAGGGTTAAAGTGGTATCAGCAGCAATGGCAGATTTGGCTCCAAGCACTGTTCTTATTACTGGAGCTGGCGGCAGAACAGGTTTAGTTTAATTCCCTCCCTTTCTTTTTCACTTTTTTTTTTTTTTGGTCTGTAAGAAGTGGGGTTTTGGTAGATTTGTTAAAGGGTTTAATTGTTTAAATAATCATTTAAAAAATGGTGCTTTGTGTTTAAGTGGGTGCAATAAGTATATTAAATTTGGAGGGTTAAACGGATTGCCTTTAGCCATATGGGTTTATGTGCAATTACATTATATTGTACTGTATCATTTTATTCCATCTAATCACGAGTGTATACTCAACAATGTAAATTAGATAGTTATATTGCGATTTACCCCAGGCTTGATGGTGAAATTGTTAATATAGAAAAGGGGTTTTGAAGAAATGGAAGTCACCCCCATTGAATTTTAGTGGGACATTCCCTTGGGTTCTAAATGAATTCTTGTAATAAACACAATTTGTATTTCTACTGATTCAGTAGCTAGTTGCTATGAATTTTTACTGACCCTTTGATTTTTGATTGGGTGATTGGGTCGCTTTATTTAATCTTGGATTTTCAATGGGTTTTTTTAATTGAAATAGAAATGTAGATGAGAAAGCAGATATCTTGCTCTTTCTTCCTATTAAGGAAGAGTTTCCAATTGACAGGGTTTTAATTTGTTAAATTTTGGTAGGTCAAATTGTTTATAAGAAGTTAAAGGAGAGGTCAGAGCAGTATGTTGCAAGAGGTCTGGTCAGAACAGAAGAGAGCAAGGAGAAAATTGGTGGAGCAGATGATGTTTTTGTTGGGGATATAAGGGATGCTGGCAGCCTAGTTCCTGCAATCCAAGGTATTGATGCTCTTGTAATTCTGACAAGCGCTGTGCCAAAGATGAAGCCTGGTTTTGACCCAAGCAAAGGTGGAAGACCCGAGTTCTACTTTGAAGATGGAGCATATCCTGAACAGGTCATTTCTACATTTCATAATCTTTGTATTGTGTTATGTTTTTTATCTTTGTTTTTCTTTCTATTGTTGATGTAATGTTTTTGCTTCTTAGGTTGATTGGATTGGGCAGAAAAATCAAATAGATGCTGGTGGAGTATTTGCTTTCCTCCTTTCTACTTAGTCGAATTCTATTTACAGCAGTCTTTGTTTTTCTGAGTTATATGGTTTCTATGACAGCTAAGGCTGCGGGAGTGAAGCAAATTGTGTTGGTTGGCTCTATGGGTGGAACAGATCTAAATAATCCCTTGAACAGCTTGGGTAACGGCAATATATTGGTTCGTGATCCCTTTATATTTCAAATTCAAATTGACCTTTTTTCTTATGCTTTGTTTTCATTTCTTTAGTTATTTGTTCTTCACTAATATTATACTTAATAAAAACATAGTGCTAGGCAAAATGCTTAATCTTGTTTACCACAATATAGGTTTGGAAGAGAAAGGCTGAGCAGTATTTGGCTGACTCTGGTGTTCCATACACAATTATAAGGTACCTTGTTAGTCTTTACTATCCATGTTTATTTTTTCAGTGTCATATGAAATACTATAAACAATATAGTCGACTTATAATTTATAGAGGAAAAATAAAAGACCCACTGTAGTCGGTATTTTCACCTATATGATGCCTGGATGAAATTGACAATGTAAATTTCTACTAAGTGGGGATAAACAGTATTAAGTTATGCTATTTGACAATCTTTTTCCCATTGCATTCAAGCAAGTATACATGGATGATAGTCATTTCATCTATTATGTCATAAAGGACTTACACATCTCTTTTAGATGTACAGTGACCTGTCTTTTCCTTCCAAAGTTTTTGGACAACACCTAATGCATTTTATTCACTTATGCCTTGTAGCCACCCTTTATTTTTTTGTTTGCTTCCCTTATAATGTTCTGAGGTGTCAGCCGTTCAAGTAATTTTGATCTGCCTTTATCCAAATTATTTCTATTGTATTTCCTTCTCCATTGATGCCAGCTCAACCCTGAAACAACCCCCTTCCCCCTCTTTTGTTTCAACTTGATGACCTGGTCTTTATCCAGCCTTCATCTCATCTCAACTTAAACTGAAAAATTCAACTAGCTCCCAATGTTCCTTATAACCTGTCCTCCTAAGCCTATCCGAATTTGGTTGCAAACTCTTGCACCTAGATGCTTTCCTCTCTATTTTTTTTTTTTTTGGTTTTTTTTTCCTTCTAATTTTTCATTTATTTATAAAGTTCCAGCGTTACCTTCTCTATCTCATTTTAGTTCCCCTAGGGATTCATTTTTGTCTTCTTCCCTTCTTCAGGCAACCAGCATCCTTATGTCTAAATTTGCCACCAATTAGAGCATTGAGCAAGCTTCCATTCAATAGTCATTTCTGCATTTCATCACCACCATATCAAATAGTTGCACACCCACGTCAGTTTCTACACATTGTTTTGCATCGAGAATCTCTCTCTCATTGTGGTCAAATAATCTGTAAAAATGAAGGTTTTGTAGTTAGACTCCCAATTTTCCTCTGAAGTCTAAAAAACTGAAGCCTTGAATTCTATAATCTATTTTACGGACATAACACTGACAATCTGTATTAAAGTCAATATTGGAGTCTGTAGCTCAAAAATAAATGGCTTCTTGCAAAAATACCATGTTCATTGTTTTAGTAATTCCTGTTTGGCAATTTGGCTCCAATATTTACATCTTCAATTCACTGTGATGGAGAAAAACTATTTGGCATGTGTATATTTGGAAGTCTTCATTGAAGTTCCAAATTGAGTTAACGAAACCTTTTCATAATTATATAGGTTTTCTAAGGGCCAAAATTTATCTTTGAACTTTTGAATAAATCAGTTATTCTTCCATGGATTAGTAGTTTCAAAAGTAATTTTGAAAATTTGTCACTATTTTATTATCCTGTTGCTACTTGTTAATTGACATTGGCCACCAATATGGTTGAGTTAGGGCTGGAGGCCTGCAAGATAAAGAAGGAGGTATCCGAGAATTACTTATTGGAAAGGATGATGAGCTTCTTAAGACAGACACAAGAACCATCGCAAGGGCTGATGTTGCAGAAGTCTGCCTTCAGGTATTGTTTATAGTTGCATTTCTCCAAATACATGGTTTTTCTGAGTCTTCGTACTCAATGCCCTTAAAGCAGCATTTGATCTTATGGTTGTGTGCCTTACATTATTTACTTAGAATGCATCATTTTTTTTTTCAACAGGCACTACAATTTGAGGAGGCCAAGTTTAAGGCGTTTGATTTGTCCTCAAAGCCTGAGGGAGCGGGTACACCAACAAAGGATTTTAAGGCTCTTTTTGCTCAAATCACCACCCGTTTCTGATTTTTGATGGCCAATATACTTTGTCTAGGACAGTGTTTCCTCATTCAAACTTCAAAGTTTTAGTTCAAAACGCTGTTATTTGACCTCATAAATAGCTATGTTGAACAAAACTACTGTAACCGGCTTATTAGCTCTAAATGCTCAGGTTCCTGAAGCTTTGTATAAAACACTTTTTATTCCTAGAGCGATCTTGAGGTTAGAAGCCTGGATTTATGCGTGTTATCGCCTGCCAGTGAAACAGTCATCATGGGTCTATTAGCATCTTCTATTATTGGCCCTTTGACAATCTTGCCTTTTCTTGTGTTGTGAATATGATCTTCCTTCAGGAGGTTAACATTTGCACTTGGATTAGTTTATTTGCTTGAAGTTGATAGAAAATTTTTACATAATTTTTACATAGAATAAGTGAGTCTTTAAAAAAACTAGACATAAACCAATAAGCTAACAAAAAAAAAAAAAGAAGCTAATCCTCAAAATCGTCCATTCTAAATCACCTAGGCAAGAAGACCCCTTAGAATAAATAATTATTAACATCTGATTAGGGCTGTCAAACTGGTTGGATGACCCGACCAAACCGATCAGATCCGCCCGACCCGAAGCCCCATGGTCGGTTCCAAATACCTAAGTCAGTCGGATGCGGGTCTAATTACTACAAAACTCGAAGTATCGGTTCAAGTGACAGTTTAAAAGTCTGAAAACTGTAGCAATCGACCCGACCGAAACTATTGTACCATCTGCATATTTAATTTCACTTTCACTTGGGCAGTTAAGTTTTTCCATAGTGGAATAGACTTTTGTGTTTTGTCAAGTCAGTGGGCAGTAGCTATTCACCACAAATTAACTATAAGTTGTCATCCCATCAAAAAAAAAAAAAAACTATAAGTTGTCATGTCAGTAGCTATTCACCACAAATTAAACACAAAATTAACTATAAAAAAATTGTTTGAATCAATGTTGGTCGGCAGATTAGCTATCCACGTCAGTTTGAACTTTGGAATCAATGTTAAGCAATAGCTATTCCCGTGAGCATTAATGGCTTTGTCCTATATTAGTTGTTGGGCTCAATGCAATTTCACCTTTATAAACTGTAAAATTCTTACACGCTCAATCTAAATAGAAATGAACCTTTATTGATGAAAGAGTAAAAGAATGGAAGTAACAATGCATACAAGCCTTGAGTCATATATATACCGAGACTAAAGCATGTGAAAGAAACGGTCAAAATAACTAACTTTTTAAGAGCATTCACAGCAGTGGAGTTAAAAAGTTAGCAATTTAGCTCTATTAAAAATTATTTTATCTATTTTACTTACACACATACTACAGTAGTGGATCTATTTTAACTTTCAACACAATAAAATAATATAAACATCACAATAAAATAATATATCTACCATAATAAAATAATACATCTCACTACAATAAAAACACCACAATAAAAAGATAACGTGAACACAAAATAAAAAAATTTTTTTTTTTTTTTAGCTCTCATGAACAGTGCACATCTATAGATAGATGTGCACTGTAGCAATGAGCTAAAAAAATATAAATTTAGCTCCATTGCTGCATGCTTCTTTTTGGTGTTTTGGTGGAGCAAAAATAGCTATATAACTATTTAGCTCCACTGCTACAAGTGCTCTAAAAACAGGGGAAATCGGTTATAGTTATACTCCACATCATACACACGTGTCCAATTTGCTTCCTAACATCCTTGCATACGTGGCAGCATCTATTGTATTGAACACGAGCTAATCACAGTGAGGTAGTGCTTCAATTAGATCCATAGCAACTGATTGATCACTGCTTCTGTCACTTTGAATCTGTGAGCTGAGCGGATTAGCAAAATGCACTGCTCCTTGATGCAGGGAATCATTTTGTTTTGCTATTTTAACACTCCCCCTCAAGAGCAAAGCTCTTGCTTCTTGATTGTGTTTTGCATACTCTGGATACTGTATTTTAGGAGCAAAGATGTTGATGATTCCTAGCCTTGCTAACAACTTTGAGAATTGTTCAACCCCAAGTGCTTTTGTAAATATGCTTGCCAGCTGATTCCTTGAAGAAACATAAAACATCTTGACGGTACCATCCAAGACTTTATTTCTCACTATATGGCAGTCTGCTTCTATATGCTTTGACCTCTCATGAAATATAGGATTTGCAGAGATATGTATGGCTGCCTGGTTGTCACAGTATAGCAGCACTGGTCTCTCATGTGGAATGTGCAAGTCTCTCAACAAGTAAAGCAACCAAGTTACTTCACAAGTGGTAGTGTCCATTGATCTATACTCTGCTTCAACAGAAGATCTAGACACTATATCTTGCTTTTTAGCCCTCTAAGAAATCAAAGAATCCCCTAGGAAGACACAATAACCAATCATGGATTTTCTTGTGTCAGGGCAGCCTGCCCAATCTACATCACAAAATGCCTTTAGCTGCAAGTCTGATTCAACAGGGAAGAATACCCCCTGCCTTGGAGTTCCTTTGATGTATTGAAGGATTCTGGCAGTTGCCTTCATGTGTGGAATTCGAGGTTGAGCTAGAAATTGAGTAAGCCTATGGACTGCATAAGCTATATCAGGTCTGCTCAAAGTCAAGTACATCAATTTTCCTATTAACCTCCTATACTGCCTTACATCTTTAATTAACTCTCCATCTGCCTTAGATAGCTTTAATTGTTGCTCCATTGGTGTCTTGACAAGTTTGCAACCAAGCATTCCTGCCTCTTTTAAAACTTCAAGAGCATACTTTCTTTGGTTAATGCTAATAGCTTTAGCACTTCTTGCAATCTCCAATCCCAAAAAATATTTGAGGGAACCAAGATCTTTGATTCCAAATTCCTGGTCTAATAATGACTTTAACTTTGCAACACAAGCTGAGTCATTACCTATGATTATCATATCATCTACATAGACCAATAATGCAGTAAAGGAAGAACCATCAGCATGAACAAACAAAGAATGATCTGCTTGGGACTGTTTGAAACCAAGCTGCATAATAATGTCAGAAAGCTTGGCATTCCACTATCTTGAAGCTTGTTTGAGACCATATAGAGACTTGACCAATTTGCATACTAAAGGAGTAGAAGAAGTGGAACTAGGAGACTCCCCCTTACTGTGAAAACCAGGAGGCAAGTCCATGTACACCTCCTTATCAAGCTCACCATGAAGAAAAGCATTGTTTATGTCTAGCTGATGCAAAGGCCACCCTTTGGCTAAAGCAAGATCAATCAAAACCCTCACGGATACAATCTTAGCAACAAGACTAAAAACCTCCAAAAAATCAAGACCTTCCCTTTGGGTATAGCCTTTAGCAACCAACCTTGCTTTATACCTTTCTACAGTCCCATCAGGATTCAACTTCACTCTATATACCCATTTACATCCAATAGGTCTTTTACCTAGTGGCAAAGGAGTAAGCACCCAAGTATGAGTCTGTTCTAAGGCTTGAATCTCTTTATCCATAGCCTCCCTCCAAAGAGGGTCTTGAACAGCTTGATGAAAATATTGTGGGGCTTGATGACCATGACTGGCAATCATGAGATAGGATTGATAAGTAGGATCCAAATGACAATAAGTGAGACAATCTGCAATGTCATAAGGAGTCCCTGAGGCATGGGAAGGGGCAGATGAAGATGATACAGCAGCTGAATTGCAAGCAAAATCCTGTAGATATACTAGAGCTTTGTGAGCTCTAGTGGACCTTCTGGGTGGTGGCTGATTCGCACTAGGAATGTTAGGAACAGAAACAGCAATATCAAGGAAATTGGAGGGAAGAGAAGGTAAGCAAGGAGGATTGGGTGGACTAGGTAAAGGAGTGGAACAAGAATTTGAAGGTGAAAGCAAGGAAGGACAAGGAGGAGACGACTCAACAGGAGCATCTGGTATGCTAACAGGAGTGACAAAAGGATCCATATCAGAAATAGGAGCATCAACCTCAGTAAGAAAAGGATCAGAAAAATCTTTTACAGCAGTGACAAAAGGAAAAAAAATTTCATGAAAGTATACATCCCTGGAAACAAAAACAACTTTGGTGGACATATTCATGACCTTGTAACCCTTAACCCCAATAGGATAACCCAAGAAGACACATTTAGATGCTCTTGGATCAAATTTAGTCCTATTTTGAGAAAGGGTAGATGCATAGCATAGACAGCCAAAAACTTTTAAATGAGTGTAAGTTGGAACTTGACCAAAAAAAACCTCAAAAGGAGTTTTATGGCCTAAAACAGAAGATGGGGTTCTATTAATCAAGTAAGTGGCTGTAAGAATGCAAGGCCCCCACAAATGCAAAGGTAGGTTGGATTGAAATCTAAGTGCTCTTGCAACATTTAAGAGATGCTAATGTTTCCTCTCAACTATAGCATTTTGTTGAGGGGTTTCAACACAACTTAATTGGTGCAAGATACCCCTTTGAGAAAAAAATGTAGACATGATGAATTCAGTCCCATTATTTGTCTTAATGCATTTAACCTTTCTTGAAAATTGTGTTTCTATCATGATGCAAAATTGTTCCAAGATGGCTTGAGTTTGGGATTTATGTTTAAGGAGATAAACCCAAGTGCATCTTGAACAGTCATCTACAATTGTTAAGAAATATTTGCAACCATTAATGGTAGAAACTGAAAAGGGTCCCCATAAGTCACAGTGAATCAAATCAAAGCAATGACTAGAAATGTGAGAACTAGAACTGAAGGGTAATTTCTTTTGCTTGGCTAAAGGACAAATTTCACAAGCAACCATTTTATTTGCATTGAAAAGTGGTACATCATTATGTTTCAACAATGCCAATTTTGCATTTGACAAGTGTCCTAATCTGAAATGCCAAATATGTGGCTGGACATGAACATTATTGACAGCATGAACATTATTGACAAAATGAAAATTAGGAAAACAGTTTGATGAGGCTGAGATGCTCTCTTCCAGCAGATATAATCCTTTGTACTCCTTACCCAGACCAATTGTGCTCCAATGAGCCAGGTCCTGGATGAAGCAAAGAGTTCCAAAGAACATGAGATAGCAAGAAATTGACTTAGCCAAATTACTGATAGAAAGAAGATTAAAGGTAAATGAGGGAACACACAAAACATTGTGAAGAACAAGTTTTGCTGAGATTTCAACAGTTCCTATATGTGTTACTAAGGCTAACTCTCCATCTGGGAGATTAACAAAAGTGTTCAAAACAGTAGTGATAGAAGTAAAACAAGACACAGAATACACCATGTGATCTGTGGCTCCTGTATCAATTACCCAATCAGACCTATTGAAGGCAGTCCTATCAACTTTTCTAGCAGAAAAAATGGAATGCTGAAAAGTAGGGTTAAAGAAATGATTGGAATGATTACCTGACATGAGTGCAAGGTTGAAAGTAGGATAGGTATTGATCTGTGATTGTGAAGAAGAGCCCACCAAACTAGAACCTTCACTAGAGACTCCTTCCACACCAGTAGTCATACAAGAAATGCTTGCATTTGCAGCATGATGTGTATCACCAAGAGTATTCCTTGTGCCAGTGGTTCTTGAGTTGAGAAAGGCCAACAACTTCTCACACTGTGCTCTAGAAATAGGGCACCGATTCTCAGTATTCAAAATACCATTTCCAGGATTGAAAGAGGCTTGATTTGCATTGGCTATTGGTTTGCCTTTGGGCTTGTAACCAGGTGGATAGCCATGCAATTTGTAGCATTTTTCAATCGTATGCCCTGACATGTTACAGTGGGTACAAAAAGGCCTATCCTTTTTTCCATTTCCTTTAGAGTTTCCCTTAAAATTGGCATACATTGCCATTGTATCAAACTGAGAAGAACCAGAACCTCCATGGCCTACATTCTTATGAGATTCTTCTTGCAAAATCAGTGAATAAACCTTGCTCATTGAGGGAAAAGGATCCATCATAAGAATCTGACTTCGAACAGTGTCAAAGCTCTCATTCAATCCCATGAGAAATCTCATTACATAGGCCTTGTTATGCGAATTAATCAGAATCTTCATAGCTCCACAAGAACATTTGGGCATTGGTTCATAATTCAGCAATTGATCCCACAATCACTTGAATTTGGTATAAAACTCAGTCACAGACATCTGATTTTGACGAATTTGAGAAATCTCACTCTGCAAATTGTAGATTTTAGGTCCATTCCCTTATGAAAACACATTCTGGAGCTCAATTCGCATATCCCTTGCAGTTTCACAGTACATAATACTACTCGAGACATCCACGTGCATAGAATTGATCAACCAAGAAAGCACCATAGTGTTGCAGCTCTCCCAATCTTCATACAGAGGAGATTCAAGATCTGGCTTCACGACTTTTCCGTTCACAAAGCCAATCTTCTTCTTCGCAGTGAGGGCAAGCACCATAGCTCTTGACCATGATTGATAATTCTTCTTTACTAATAGAGGTTGTGTAACAAGAATGTTTCCTGGATTCTCACTGGAATTCAAGAAATAGGGATTAGGAGTAACGGAAGCTGAATCATTTGGTGAACTTGAGTTTGTGTGTGTGGATTGATTATTGACAGGATCAGGGGATGCATGAGTGGATTGATTTTTTGCTTTAGTGGACGCCATTGAAGGACCTTGAAGCTCTGATACCATGTAAAATTCTTATACTCTCAATCTAAATAGAAATGAACCTTTATTGATGAAAGAGTAAAAGAATGAAGTAACAATACATACAAGCCTTGGGCCATATATATACTGAGACTAAAGCAAGTGAAAGAAACTGTCAAATAACTAACTTCCAAAAAATAGGGGAAATTTGTTACAGTTATACTCCACATCATACACACGTGTCCAATTTGCTTCCTAACATCCTTGCATACGTGGCAGCATCTATTGTATTGAACACATGAGCTGATTATAGTGAGGTAGTGCTTCAATTAGATACATAGCAACTGATTGATCACTGCTTCTGTCAGTTTGAATCTGTGAACTGAGCGGATTAGCAAAATGCACTGCTCCTTGATGCAGGGAATCATTTTGTTTTGCTTTTTTAACATAAACCAAAAGAAAACAATAATATTAATGACTCCCATATTCCCAATCCACACCTCAGAATTTCTCTTTAAAATTAAAACCGTAGCTTGACTCTTCCTTACGATCCATCACCATTGTCGACGAGTTTCTCTTCTTGTTTGCCGACGAGTTTCGCTTTCTGTTTGTTACCATGTGTTGGGTCTCCTCTCTCTCAAGTATAATTTCAAACTCTCACTTCTCTCTTTATCTCCGTTCCAAGCTCATAGATATTTGGTTTTTTCTATTTTTTATGTTTGATTTCTCTCTCTTTCTCCATTTCAAGCTTTTTTCTTTGCTTGATTTTCCCTCTCTTTTTGTTCTTTTCCTTCAAACCGATCACCCGATGAATCCGACCTGCCAAACTGAAGAACCGAGATAAACGGTTTCGACCAACCATTCGGTCAACAACGGATGAGAAATCTGTTCACCCGACTTAAGCGGGTCGAGTGATAGCTTGACCCCAAACCCAATCCGCCCGACCCGTGGACAACCCTACACTTGATTAAGGGATAATTGTAAGGTATTTGGAATTTCAAATTAATAAATTAATACAAGGAAGCTGCCTACTACAAAAATTAATTTTTTACATGATTTGATGATTAATGTCATTTGATGGGACTGGCGAAATCAACTATAGACGAGACCGCTCTCAGAGACGAGCCTAAGCAAGTGTCCACGTCACCGACGAGGATATCAGGATCATTCAATGTCGTCAATAATGTCCAGGATGGTTACAAAACCAGCTGGACAGACCGTTGAGGGCATATTAAAACCCCATTACTCAGCAGGAAGCGTTATCAAGAAAGGCATTAACATCACAATATCAACCACAACGGCTAGAATCCAGAGCAACATATATAAAGCCCTCACATTGCCAACACAAGGTACGGATACAATTACAAGATATACTAAATTATTCTTACCTGTTGATATAAACCCCCTTGTACAGACTTTGGCATCGGAGGTGTTGTGGCAGGCACCACACCGGTGACCATTTTAGGGAATCGTTACTACCACCACGATGCAAGCAAACATCTGGCTCCATCTGGACGAACTCACTACAACTGACGAGCCTTTGTTTCATCATCATTTTTGTAGTAGGTGCCTTATAGTCCAACAATGAATTTGTAAAAAATAAAAATAAAAGAAAATTTATTGGAAATAACATTTTATTAAAATTAAATATAATATAAGGATAATAAAATTGTGTAATTCAATAATTGGTGTTTAAAATATTAACCTAATTAAAAGTTAATGAATGGTATAACATTAATAAAAAGTTAATGAGTAGTATAATGTTAATAAAAATTACACCATATATGATTTTGTTCGTCTAAATATAATCACTCTTTTTTGTCTAGGATTGAGCACAATTTTAGTTTGTAGCTTGTTATCATGAAAATTTGCAAACTATAAAAAATGCTAAAATCACATCAAGAGAGTAGAGATGGCAACCTAAAACGGGGCATGGCTAGATCATGGGTGCCTTGCCCTTACCTTGTAGAAGACTAAGAAGAGTAACTTTGTCCCATCCTTTGCCCAACCTGAAAGTAAAGGGCAATTACGTGCCATATGAGTCCCTATCCAAAAAGGTCACAACTCACATAATTCAGAAAATAATATATGAACAAATTAATAAAAACAAAATATAATATTCAATGACACAAATCAAGTCTGTATTTGTAAATAATACTAAACTTATATGTATTTGATAATTCGATAGTTAAGAGAATGATATTTGAATCCTAAATGTTTCTATTAAAAACACAAAAGATATTAGTTAAGTTACAGGACTTTTAGCAACTTAACTATTTATATGAGAGTGTTTTTATCAAACATAAAATATGTAAATGGTATGTTAAAAAATAATAATTGGGGTCGGTAGGCAAAAACTTTTATTACATCATTATAAAGTCTAGATAAGCTTTTACTCTCCTCACACTATTTCCTCTTTATGGTGTGAAAAATTACCTACATGCAAAAATAATGGCTACAATGTGTCCTTTAAATGGATTTCTTTAGATTACTCATGTGAGAGAGAGAGAGAGAGAGAGAGAGAGAGAGCTATTAACTACAGTATAAAATTTAGCGCAAAAAAATCTTGTAACTAAACTAACACTTTTAATATTTTCAGTAAAGAAGTTTAAGATTCAAATCCCTCAATCTCCTCCCTTCCTAAATTCAAAATTAATTTATAATATCCACTTTACCTTCTAAATTAACATATGGGCATATAGAATTTTTTTTTTAATGCAAACAAACGTCATATTATTAAGAAGAAGATAAAAATAATACATCTTGAGACACTAAGTTCTCGATGAAACTTGGAGTTTCCTCCACTCAAATACAAGAATCCAACAAGTGCCTAGCATATTGAGCTAACCCAAATACAAGAATCCAACAAGTGCCTAGCATATTGAGCTAACCCATGGGCAACCTTATTACTAGTCCTCTGGGTAAAAGAAAAGTTACACTCATTAAACTTTGACGCCTGTAACAAAGCTCCTGCAATGATGCTCGAAATGCTTACTGGTGGAGTGGCTAAACCAGTCAACGATTGATAAACCACCAAAGAGTCGCCTTCAAATTCTGCAGTTCAAAAGCCTTTGTCCCACGCAAACCTCAGACCTTCCTCCATCGCCTTAGCTTCAGTTTCAAGAGGCCCAAGCAGAGCACATATCTTCATGCTCAGAGCCGCACGGACTGACCCTAAATAATCACGAACAACTGCACCAATTCCCACGGAACACGGATTTTCAAAAATAGCACCATCCACATTTACTTTAAAACAGGAAAGATGAGGAAGTGACCACCCAAGCTCTGCTTCTGGAGATATAATCTGAACCGTATGATTGGCCAACTGAAACTCTTCCAAGTAGTCCGAAGTCCACCTAGCAATCAACGAAGCTGACTTTCGAGAGCCACCAGTCTGAATTTCATTCTTGTTAGACCAAATACCCCATGCAGTCATGAATAGCCGAGCCAACGCCTGAACATCCATCTGCTTCACATTCTGAGCATACCAAACCAAATCAATGAATTAATGTATCCCTACCAAATCAGCTTCTAGCCCAAGGTTTGAAGCTTTCCACACCTCCTAGGCTCTAACACAATGCCAAAACAAATGACCCGAAGACTCCTCAGCCACTCCACATTCTTCACAAATATCATCCTGTGTCACTTTCCTACTAAACAGGTTCACTTTAGTAGGCAAAATGTTCTTGCAGGCTCGCCAAGCAAAAACCTTGACTTTATTCAGCATAGGCAACTTCCAAATACTCCTCCAAAAAGATGTTAGGTGCTGGGGCGAAGAGCTCTCACTCCGTTGCAGCTCACACAAGGATTTGCGAATGACCTTGTAAGCACTGCGCATAGTGAACTGACCTGATGTAGAAGGAGCCCATATCAATTTGTCAGCTGGCAAAGATGCGCTAAGAGGAATAGACAAGATAGCCTTAGCATCAAAAGAAAGAAACAACTCATGGATGAGATCTGATTTCCATGTTGCAGGAACCGGATCAATAAGAACAGAGACCAAAGCATCCTCAGGGAAAAGACGAGGAGGAGTAATCAGTCTATACGACGAAGGAGTAGGTAGCCACTTATCCCTCCACAATTTTGCACACTCTCCATTACCAATTTGCCAACGACAACCAAGTTGAATCGTCTTTTAAGCAGCCATAATACTTCGCAAAGAGTAAGATGGATGTTTTCCTAAAGAAGCATTAGGAAATCACTATGAGGAAAATATTTGGCCTTATACACTTGGTAAAACAAGGAATTTGGACAAGTTTGGAGTCGCCACCCCTACTTTGCTAACAAAGCAATATTAAAAGCCTTCAAATCATGAAATCCCATCCCTCCTTCCTCTTTTGGAGCACACATCTTATTCCAACTTAGTCACGCCACTCCAATATGGTTTTCATGCTGTCCCCACCAGAAACGTTGCACCATACCAGCAAGTTCATCACATAAAGCATCAGGGAGCTTAAACAAGCTCATAGTGTAAGAGGGAATAAATTGAGCCACACATTTTATAAGAATTTCCTTACCTACATTGGAGAGAAGCTTCTCTTTCCAGCCTGATAATTTACTCCCTAGCTTATCCTTTAAATCATTAAAGGTATTGCATTTAGATCTCCCCCCTAGAGATGACAAATATTTTTCATGCTGCCGAATCACAAGAACCCCAAAACGCCTTTGAATCTCCTCTTGAGTAGCTCTTGGAGTATTTTTGCTAAAAAATAAAGCAATCTTGTTCCGATTCAATTGTTGCCGACACTGACTCGTATATTGAGAAAATCCATTACAACACCTCACACTCCTCCATAGTGGCTGAGCAAAAAATCAAGCTATCATCTGCAAAAAATAAATGAGAAATACGAGGAGCACCACGACAGACAGCCGCCCCCTTAAGACTACCCCTTTCCACCTGTTGTCTAAGTAAGCCAGATAAGCCCTTTGCACAAAGTAAAAAAAGATAAGGAGAAAAAGGGTCCGCCTAACGTAAACCCCTGGTAGGGATAATACGCCCTCTAGGTTTCCCATTGATTCGAACAGAATAAGTAATAGTGCAAACACATCTCATAACTATATCCACCATTCTCCTATGGATGCCAAGCTTTTGCATTATACCCTTCAGACAGTACCACTCCACCCTATCATATACTTTGTTTATATTAAGTTTCAAAGTCATCTCCCCAATTTTCCCTGTTCTTTCATGACTAATATGGTGCATAATCTCATAAGCAACAAGGATATTATCAGTAATAAACCGACCTTTAGTGAAGGCACTTTGATTTTCACTAACAATGCTAGACAACATAGTCTTCGATCTATTGGCCACAATTTTAGAAGCTAATTTATAAATGACATTACAAAGGCTTATAGGCCTATGATCAGTAATTTTACGAGGATTCTTAATTTTTGAAATAAGAACAATGTGAGTGTCATTAAAATCAGGGGCACCCCATGGTTCAAGAAATCCAAAACTGCCTTAGTAACACAATTACCAGCAAGAGACCAAAACTTTTGATAGAAAAGAGGGGGCATACCATCTGGGCCTAGAGCTATAGTGGAGTGCATTTGTTTCAGAGCTTGGTAGACTTCCAAAGCTTGAAAGTCACGGCTGAGAAGCTGATTCATGGGCTCAGACACTACTGCTTGGACCGTATCAGTGACTCTTCCGATATCCGTTTTTCAATTAAGGTATATATTGTTGTTTTGACTTTCAAGTGATAGCTATCATTACTCTATTATTTTAAACTCTAATTTTAATGATGGACTGGAATTCTAAATAAATGTCAAATTATAAAATGACCATCTCCAATTGAATTTTTTCTTATATTTTTAACTTGACGGGCAACACTTGCTATTTATTTAAATTTTAAAATATCACATATCTTACCTCCAAAGAAATGGAAGAGAATTGGATTTTTTTTTTTAGGGGAAAGAGAATTCAAAATTTTAATCTAATTTATAAATACATTCATAAATAATTGTAACAGATAATAAAAACCCGAAAAAAAATAGAAAAGAAAAGGAAGGGCAAAAATATCTAAACATGGCGGTTGTTATCTCCCTGAACTGCCATAAACCCTTCACTTCATCGCCTCACTCCCAATACCCAAATTTCAAAACCCCAAGTTCTCGCTTTAGCACCAAGCATCGAAAACATAACTCGATCAATTTTGTTCCCATCAAGACTCTAGGCCACAGACACCAAATCCTTTACAAGCTGAGCACAGAAGACTCAAATTCAGAGAATGTGGAAGAAGCAGAAAGTGAAGTCGACAATATAGGAGTTAAAGCCGCACTGTCTATGCTCAATTTTTATAAAAGTGAGTCCTTTTTAATTTTTGAATACTGGGTACTGCTATTCTTAGGAACAGTAATTTATTCCTTGAATTTTGTTTTAGGAGAAATATCGCCGCTGATACCAAAAAGTTGTCGTTATGTTCCAACATGTAGTGAGTATTCCATGGAAGCTTACAAAAAGTACGGAGTTGTTAAGGGTACTGTCTTAACTGCTTGGCGTCTATGTCGTTGCAATCCTCTTGGTAATAATGGTTATAACTTAGTATTTCTCTATTTTCATTTTTTTAGGTATATACAGTATATGTATGAATCAATGTATGTAACTTGTCATATATATATGTATGAATTTCCTGGTACTTTGTCAGGTGGTTCTGGATTTGATCCTCCGCGGTGGTTTGGTGAGACAAGCATACCTGATTCACCTGAAGAGTGATTTTGAGGTTAACGTGTTAAGGTTTGAATTTGTCATTACCAGCTTTGTTTCCTCAGCTGTACAAAACTACGAATAGACTGATGAACTGGGTTGTATCAAGTGCATAAAGTTACTCTTTTGATCTCTATTTAATAATTAATTTGCTACAAGATAGCCTGTTTCAAATCTAGAAATTCGAGGAGGGATATATTTGATGTAGAAGGTCAAAGAGACATTGTTGTAATCTTGCCTATGTGAAGGTTGGTGAACATCACTCAAAAGATGTACATAAGTTGGTGGTGAAAATAAACTAGGATTTTGAGTCAAAAGTTAAAACAAGGAGAACTTGTGTATGTGCACAGTAATAAAAATGGTTCTTCTTTTTTTGATGCATTATTGATTTAAGTGGCCAAATTATTGATTTAAGTTGTAAGCTTTGTTCTTTAGTTGCGTTCAAAATCTTCAATTGGAGAATCAGAACCAAAACAATAACAGATCCTTAACAAAGGCTCACATGTTGATCATCTTTGACTGCTTATACATAACTAGATTATATGTGCTGAGGTGCCTTGACCAACCCAATAATGATCTAGAGGTCTGTAACTTTATGGGAAGTTATTTTTCTATGGTTCGAGTGTTATTTGATTTAGCAAGAAATTGCCTAGTTGAGAAAGTATTAATACTGTAAATTTACACAATTTTAATAGTAGTGCTTATCACACACGCGCTAATCCACACACTAAGAAATCGTGACTTTTCAATTCGTTTTCTGCATGTGTTCATTGATGTGTCGATTAAAGTGTGTAACAGCATTTTCCCCAATTTTAAATTAGATGACCGTCAAGGACATGCTTAATACACTCCTCTGAGCTTCATACTTAATTTTGATATCTTTTGTTTTGGCTGTATTGAGCTATTCGGGGGCTGTTAGATTAATGACTTCATCCTATATCTATGATGTGATTATAGAGAGAAGTACTGCATTTAGAAGCCTAACATTGATGCTCTATCCACCCCGGCCATAATCTCTTTGGTTCTGGGAGTGTGACTGTTGTAGTCTTACCCAGTCATTGGTATCATTTATTTTTATGTTTATTTTTTTGAATTTTTAGATAACTTTTGTTATCGCTCCATACTAGTTACTCTTCCATACTAGTCACTCTTGATCGATCATCAAGTTGAGGCATTAAAGTAGTTCTTTTATATGGATGTTTGATTTGGATATTTCTATAGTTACAATAGGGGTGAGGGGATTTGAATCCTGGACGTCTTTATTGGGAATACCAGGAGGTGATAGTTGAATTACAAGTTCTTGGCTATGGATGTTGGATTGGAATCTTACTTTGGTTTAATTTTTGACTTTATTTAAGTTTATTGAGTCATTGAGTGATAGGTAAAATTATTCATTTTTGTAATTGCTAGAAGTGGCTTCAATTGCCAGTCACGAGTATGAGGTATTGGACTATTGGTCCTCTTTGTGTAGCCATAGCTTGGTTTATTTCTGAAGTCCTAGTCCTATTAGAAGTGGAAGAACCCAGGGCCTATAAACATCTTTGTATATGAGTGTTTTAGCTGACAGAAGTGGCTTCAATTGCCAGTCACGAGTATGAGGTATTGGTCCTCTTTGTGTAGCCATTGCTTGGTTTATTTTATGTCATTTCTGAAGTCCTAGTCCTATCAGAAGTGGAAGAACCCAGGGCCTATAAACATCTTTGTATATGAGTGTTTTAGCTTAAGGCATGAATCCCTTAAGCTATACATGACTCATTCACATAATCTATCAACTAGAACCCAACCCTCCCATCTCTCTATCAACTAGCACCCAAAACCTTTTATTCAGCCAACATATTCCTTTTCAGCTCAAAGACAAAGCCATGTTTTTAGCTTTGCCTCTTCGCTTCAATTGGGTATGGAAGGAGGTTTCAGCAACTGAGTCATGAACCATGTTTCTCATGTTACAACCTTTGAGACCCATAATTAGCCAAAATACCAACACGTGTATTTAATGATAAATGTGCCAAGGTTCTACCTTCCAAGCACGCTCTAGCAATTCTACACAACCATCAAGCAAAATAGAGAGCGACGGCGAAAGTTTAGAATCACAAGTTGACAAAGAAAATTAAAGCCATGCTAGAGTCCATTTCAAGCACTAGGGAGATCCACGAGAATTGCCCAAAGTTCTGCTTGGAGTTGGATGCTCGATGTGATTGGGCTTTAAGAAGTTTTACCTGTTCAAAATTTTTAGGATCCTATGAAAAAATAAAACTCACTTTTGCCGTGAATGAATGGTAGAAAAAAAAATTGTGAATTCATGTGAAAGTGACAAATAATCAATCATAGTAGTCTATCACATAAGATAATTGTGGTAAAAATTGTGGCCAGTCTTTCCACTAGACCAATTAAGTCATTGCCTAAGGCTCCCAAGTGGAAGGGAGCCCAAAATTTTGGAAAAAAAAGAGGTATTAGAAAAACAAATTTGGTTCCCGATTAAACTCCAAAAACATTTGCTCTATCCTTTTGACCCAAGAACAAGAAGAAAATACTTTGGTCCAAACAAAATTAATTGTTCCAAAAATAACAACATTAGCTTCTAGACAAACCTTAAAGTGTGCGTGTGTGTGTGTGTTTAACAGTAAGTTTGTTTCTTAAAAAAAAACTTTTAGACAAACCAAAATTTACAACCAGATAAAATACAAATCTAATCTAAAAAAATTACTCATAAAACAATCACTAATAAACATATTATTGATAGTGTTTCTTTTATTTGTAAATATTTTTTTATTAGAAATGTTTATTAGAAAATATGCATATGGATATAAAAACTTAAAAAGAAAAAAAAAATGATTGAGTCTCAAAAAGGATCAATGGATAATTTTTTTTATTAGTAATAACAAAATGCAACACATATTTAGATGAAAATATCTCAAATAAGCAAGAAATTCACCAAAAAGGGTTAGAAGATAATGAAATTATACAAATGCAAGATAACAATGAAAATAACCATAATGATGTTCAATTTTGCAATACAACAAGTCTTGATGATGAACTTCAAAATAATTTATAATGATGAAAATCTCATAAATGAAGAAGTTCACCAAAAATAGTTAGAAAATGAGGAAATAATACAATGGAAAGATAACAACGAAAACAACCATAATGATGTTCAAATACATGCATTACTTATAGAATTTTCCTAACAATATCTATTATAGTTGTTTCTGTAGAAAGAAATTTTTTAAAATTAAATTTATAAAATCATATCTAAGATTATAATGATGTTCAATTTTGCAATACAACAAGTCTTAATGATGAACTTCAAAATAATTTATAATGATGAAAATCTCATAAATAAAGAAGTTCACCAAAAATAGTTAGAAGATGATAAAATAATACAATGTAAAGATAACAACGAAAACAACCATAATGATGTTCAAATACATGCATTACTTATAAAATTTTCCTAACAATATCTGTTATAGTTGTTTATGTAGATAGAAATTTTTTAAAATTAAATTTATAAAATCATATCTAAGATCAACAATGTCCTAAGAAATATTTAGTAGATTAGGTATATTATTGAAAAATAGATGTTAGAAGAACGTAAATACAAAAATTTAATTAGTCAATTTGAACCTCAAAAAATAAGAAAAATAAATTTTAAATTAAATATATTATAATATAAAAATGTTAATTAATTTAATTAATACATAAAATAGTCCTAATTGTGTGGGGCCTCCCTGCTGCTAGATTCATTGCAAAGAATCACTCTCGCTATTCAAACTAAAAATTAAAGGAAATGAGAAGTCAAAACTTGGCATGAGAAATGATATTTGAAGGTATTAACCTTCAAATGATGAAAAGAAAAGAAATTTGAAGGTAATAACAGCAAAGTACAAATAACTATTGAAAACATGCAAATGTCAATTCTTGATCATTGGAACCGCCGAACCGTGTAGGAATCAGATTCAGGGCCATGAATGATGATTAGGGATTGAAAACGTTGTCCATTGAAAGAGTAGTAATATTTTGAGTTGGGTGTCCACTACTTTAAAAAGCTATACAAGATAATCAAAGTGGTTTACGACATGTACGGTGTACCTATAAAAGGTCATTCACTCATAAAATTTAAAGTTAGGTGCATTTTCTTTCTTAATTATGGTGCAGTTGAAAGTTTTCAAAACAGAGAATCTGTCTGGTTAAAAATGCTTCTATTTTTTTTTTTTTTTGGTCTTCGATGTTTAAAAAAGAAAACTAGTTTTTTTTAATAAAAAAATTTATAAAATAGATTCATTTTTAGTTTTTAGTCACACATTTAGCATAAATACTACCAAAACTATATTTCCGCATTACATTATGCAAATAAGCTACTCTAAAATTATGGGATGCTCAAATAGACAATCAATATTTTTTTTTTTTAACATTCGTAATAAGTATTTTATCCTTTATCGTTAAATTTCTGTTAAATTTAATAGGAAAGTTTTTAAAAAACTAAAAATTTGTCTAATAGAAGTTTGGATTTTATGTTAAATTTGATGGCAAATCCTAACAATTAGGGGGAAATACGTATTACCAACAATTAAGGAGATATATTGCTCAATTGTGAAATTTAGAAGGGACATTACGAACTGCACTATAGTTAAAGGGGAAACTGTGCACTTTACCCTTTACTCTTACGTTGGCAAGACATTTGTAACGCAGAAGGATATTCTTTGGGAATAACATCCAGGATCCAGCCCAGACTTTCTTTATTATATATGTTAGCATTCACTTTAGCTAATTCAAAAATTCATATCTATTTTAGTATAAAATAGTATATATTTGCATAAATATTATAGTAAAAATGTATTTTGTATAATTAATGCATAAGTTAATATGGGTGCTTTTTGGGGTTGATTGGCCAAAATTTAGTGTGCGTTTTAATACCGCTTATTTTGCTGAAAATTGAAAAAAAAATATTTATGAGTTACTGTTCACTATTGAAATCACTATTCAGGACTGTTCATTTTCCTTAATACACTGTTCATATCTCATGAACAGTGCAAGAGGCGCTGGTAAAAAAAAAAAAAGGTAAAAACGCCAGACGCTGAAACGCAATCAACTATTCAAACGCATACTTAACACTTGTATTAAAATGCAGATGCTCTTAGACAAATAACTAATGGATGCAACTTATGTCCAGTGCTCTAGTGCACTGGAGCTACACCGATTGTGACACGTGTCTATTTTTGAATACGTGTCACAATCGCAGCACATTCAGTGCACTGGAGCACTGGACATAAGCTGCGCCCATAATTAATTAGCCTTCTCGTGCTTAGACAATCGATGTTAGGAGAAAATCTAATTGCTGCGCCTGCGCATGGGTGTTCATCTCCATGGAGTTTGGTGCCAAAAAATAAAATAAATAGAAGGGGCAGAACAATTTGGGTGAACTTGCATCATTGTTGGACAGATTCTTCATAATTACTGGACAAGAGGTGGATTATAGATTTATACTCTTCTTTCTTAATTGCGCTTTAGCTGTCATCAAATCTTTTTCATCTTCTGCATTTTGCTAATATTCAAACGTCACATGAAATTTCTAGGTTGGTGTGGTGATTCTCATGGCTGCAATCTATAAAAGAAAAATGTTTTTCTTCATTACTCTAAAAACTTACAAAAAGTCTAAATTGCGTCATTAAAAAATGGTATTAATGCAGAGCCATCGTAAATGGTATTAACAGTCCCAGATTCGCATCCTAAAAAATAAATTAAAAAAAAAAACCAAAAAATCCACTCACAGATTCGTAAAGATGAGTGTGGCACCACCTATTCTAAACAGTATATTTTATGTGTTTGTTTATTCGGTTAGGCCATGGCCTAGGTTCCCTACATACTAAGCATCCACTGCACCGTATCCGCCTTTTTACAAGGAGGTGGACCATAAACATGAGAGGTCCACTTCTATTTAAGAAAGAAAAAACATACATATATTAATGGTGTATTTTTTCCCTAAATTGGATGAGTGGGTAATAACGCTCTGTTTGTTTCGTTGAAAAATCTTTTGTATAGATAGTTTTTTACATTTTTTAGTGTTTGGTAGCACAAAAAAAACTGATCAACGGAAAACTATTTTTAGTCAAAGAAAAATCTTAATAAAAATAAGGCATGCTTTTTTTAGGTTGTTTTCCAAAAAAAAAATTTGGAAAACAATCTCTCTCACGGTAAGTTCTCTTACTCTTTCTCTCTTTTATTTTCTTTTTCTTTCCTCACACCCTCACTGTTACTAACTCTAGTCTCCCCTCTTCTATAGATCTCTCTCTCTCTCTCCATGTTTCTCTTCCCCTTTATAACACAGTTCTCTGATTAGATTTTTTTCCCCTCATTGCTCAGTAATTATTTCATTCCTCTCTACCAACTTGCAAAGGAAAACATATTTGCAGTGGTAATTATTTCATTCCCCTCTACCAAAATCCCAATTCTTTACTTTGAATTTCAAACTTGATTTTATTTTTTTTCTCTAAGAAATTTTTGGTTCGATGGATTCCAGGTAGTTCTTTTTTTCACATAAAAGTGCTAAAAATATATAAAAAATAAAAAAGAAGAAGAAAGAAAAAATGAAGTAAAAGACGAAAATTTTAAACATAGTGCCGACTTTAAATTGCTTTTACATAGGATAATCTTTATGGTAAATTAATAATATTTTTATATAATGAATGATAATTGTTTAGGGAAAATGTATTTGCTGGTAGATACATTATGCAGATACTATGTAATGATAATATATTATGTAATACATTATATAAATACATAATTTCGAGTAATATTAAAAACTTGTAGTTGACCATAGTAGACAATCAGTGTACTAGCAAAAAGAATAAACAATTAAAAGTTATTGTTATTTGTACTTATTAAAGATGTATTCTCATGTCAATTTTATGTATATAGACAAATGGTTGATATATATATATATATATATATATATATATATATATATATATATATATATATATATATATATATATATGTATGTATGTATGGACGTTATTGTCCATATATATGAGCAAGATGAATGGTAGAGATCGTGAAAATTTGACGACTAATTTTGATTGTGTCTATTGTCAAAATTTTAGTATGAAAACCAAATTCATTCTTGGTTTTTTTTTTATATTGATTACATTAGTTGGTTTACATAATACACATGTTTTAAATTACACAAGAAATATAAAAAATAAAAATAAAAATTTGCATACCAAACACCAGAAAGCATTCTTAAGCTCATTTTCAAGGTCGTTACCAAATACTAGAAAATGATATAGTTTTCTAGAAAATGCTCTTTGGAAAATGAATTATTTTCTAGAAAATGTTTATGCTGAAACAAACAGAGTGTAAGTGATTTTTTTTAATGTTTTTTTTTTAAGTGAGTTATACAATTTTTTTTTCTATTTTTAAGAGTGTCCAATAAATTTAGTGATTCTAAAAATACTATAATTTGTTTCTCAAAAAAAAAAAAACTATAATATTATTATATAGTTATTACAAATAATTGTCACTACTCCCAATAAATAATTCAAAATTTTATTTATTATCTTGTTATACTATTATCAAACACATTCATTTTCACATTAATTTGCAAGTATTTTTTAGCATTTCTACAAAAAAAAATTAATAAAAATGGAAAGGTTAACGGATGTCTTAAGGGTATTAGTTTAAAAAATATTTTTGAAAACATTTTATGGGAAAAGAAAAAGACAATTAATTTTTATAACAGTTTTTTATATTTTCCATGAAAGTGATATCAAAACTCTCCTAAAATAGTTTATTAACAACTGCCGTAATTGTACTCCTTCACGTGATTTAAAGATAGAGAAGGATCTAGATTCTCTCCATTTCATTAAAAGATGTGATTTTTTTTTTCAAAGTGTAAATGATGTGATTTAAAATATTGAAATCAAGGGTGTGAAATGTGCCATATCATTTAAAAACCAAGAACCTAACTTTAACTCGGGTTAACCAAATTAAAAATTATGTTAATGAGTGTCTTTAGGGTAAATGTTAATAAACTATTCCCTCCATCCCCAGTTTATTTGTCATATATTCCATTTTAAAATGTCTCAAAATGTTGTCCTGTTTCTAAAAATAAAATTAATTAATTTACTAATATTCCTATTATACCCCTACTTTATTTGCAAAACTATTTGAAAAGAAAACTAACAAATATTTAAAAATAAATAAATCTAATTAGGGCACCTTTTTAATTGCCTCATTAAGAATAACTTTTAAAAAAAAAAAACTGTTAAATTTATTTAAGGACAGTTTTGTAAATTTATACATTTTTATAAGACAGACAAGATAATAAATGATTTTCCCTTAAAAAGTTTGACTTTTCAAACAAGACAAACAAAATAGGACGGAGGGAATATATTAGAAAAAATTTTATATCATTTTTATGGGAAATATAAAAAGTTGTCAGGGAAATATAAAAAGTTGTCAGCAAAATTAATTTTCATATCATTTTCTTAATGTTTTCTCCTCAAATGCATTTTGTGGAGGTCTCAAGGACAGCATGGTTGGATTTGTTGCAACAATGGCTGGGATTCATGCAGTGATGCTTTTGGCTGCCTAGAAGGCTTGTGAAGGTTTTGTCATTGTGAGTTCAATCTTGGATGAGGTTCGGTGTATGTGTGGGTTTTGTATTTTCTAGACTTAACTCTTAAGGATGAAAATGGTATCATGGTTGTAAGTGCACAATTTGTACCTGGACCCAAAAACAAGTGATGGGCTCAGACCCAAAGAGTCTTATACAATGAAATTTGTAGAGTATGGGTTTGAAACCTAGGTTTGAGAGTTTTACACCCTAAATCCTAATGCTTTTAGTAAATTTTTCGTCAAAATGTGCTTTTGAACTGTTAAGGTCAATTTTCTTACTAGTTTTTTATTTTGTTTTTCTCTCTCATTGTTACATATTCCTTATTTTTTTTTATATAAATAAAAGATTTGTTACATATTCAATAGGAATCTCATTTTTTTGACATATTCAAGGCATCCCATATGCTATTTACTTGATCTTTGAATTAAATATGAAATGAAATGATGAATGAAATAGACTTTTGTAGTTTTTACACGTTTTAGAGCACTTTGAAGATAGAATTAAAGCTAGGAAGGAATCAGTCAAAATTCAAATGGTTCTGTCGCCTCTTTTCCAAGAAAGAAAGAAAAAAAGTATGTTTTTTTTTTTTTGGGGTTAAACAAGCTGAATAAAAACATTAAGCAACAAGTACTATATTACAAAAGAGCTCAACTTTATCAAAAGCTAACAAATTATCCATCACAGGCAATGGTTCATACAGAATTTAGAAGTCAGTAGTTTGATCTGCTCCCAATTTTGCAAGCCTATTAGCACATCTATTAACTCCCCTGAAGATCCGAGTCACTGACCAGTTAGGAAGGGATCTAATCAGGGTCTTGCAATCATTTAAGAGAGGTTCAAGCATGAGATTAACAAAGGCAAGGTTGAACCACGAACATGATTCTTTATGGAAAAAAATTTACATTTTAATCAATTTTACACTTGTCCCTTAAACTATAAAATGCACTTATCCATCTAAATTATACTCTCTTTCACATTTACTGACCTAAATTATAAAAATGCACACTTTATCACTTTAAACTATACCCCTAAATTATGACATACATACTTACTTCCTTAAATTATTACCCATAAAATGAAGTGCAACATTGGTAATAGTTTAGAGGGTAAGTATACACTCTTATCATTTAAGAGAACAAGTGTTACATACTTACGCAGGTAATAATTTAGGATGATAAGTAAGCATTCTTATTATTTAAGAAATAAATGTAAAATGAGTATAGTTTAAGGGTAAAGTAAAATCATTATTTACACTTTCTAACCCATTTTCTAATTTGCCACACTGCAAGTCTTTTTCACTTCTAGAATTTCTTCCATTATAATTTATACCATTTGCTCAGTGAATTAATCAAATTAAAAAAAAAAAAAAATCTATCTTTGTCTCAGCCTTCTGGTTATGATTCAGAAAAGATATTAAATAATAAAGTTTCCATCTCTTAGTTGAGCTAATTATGGTGTTCCCACAGGGAGCATGACTTTGCCTAGATTCTTAGATAATCATAAATCAGATGATATGATTAGTTTTCTTTGCTTCATGAATCAAATCATGTTATCTCTTCCCATTAAGAAAACATCATATAATCTCTTCAACCAAAAAAAAAATTTATTTTAATCGTTGGAGTCAATCTACCTCCAATCTCATTTATCTACACGTCATTTTCCACCGACCAACAGTGCACGCGCTAACCAAATTCCATTACTTTTTTTCTTTTTTCTTTTTTTTTTGGGAGAAAGAATTCCATTCTAATTGGTCCATTAATTTCATCTCACTTAACGTAATACTGATAATTCCAGTGTTCTGATAAATAAATAAATAAATAAAAATCTAGTGTCACAATCATTTTCACAAAATATTTTATAGTAATTGTAAGGTCATGATTTGCACCCAAACTCAAAGACAAGATTGGGGTAATCCTAAAAAGCTTAATACAATGAATTTGTAGAAATTGGACTTGAAATCTAAGTTCTAATGATTTTAGATGACAAAGATGATGGACTAGATTTGCAACACCATACACATGAGATAGTTTATATATCAGAAATTGTTTTCGGATTCAAGTCAAGGATACTGGATCTTATATTTCACTCTTCTTAAAGACAAATTACAGTTATTGATCTTAATGTCTATAGTATTTTTTCTCTCATTTTTTCTTCTGATCCCCCTCTTCTCCGGGACCTCTCTCCTTCTTATACATCCCCTCTCTCCCCATTCTTGCTTTCCACGTGTAGCTCTAGGCAACTCCCCAGGATACTTGTCCCATCCACACCTTCTTGTGGTTTTTAGGTAATAGCTGTAAGATTGACGATCACTGTTCAAATATCACTTTCTCATTAATGTGGTCAGAGACTTAGGTACAGAGCATTCAATGCGGTGGTAACAACTTTCTTTAAGATATTTCCTATCTGTTCTTCCTTTCTGTTCCCTTGTGAAACATATATTCATCTATAAGACCTTCGAAAATATCATTCTAGTCAACATGGTAAACCATCTGATCTTCACTTCACTTTGCCGAGGAGATACTCCTTTTTAGACTACTTCTACAAACCTATTTCACAATAATCTGCTCATGGACTTTTAAGCTTGACATCCTCACTACCATCAATTTGTCATCAGACAGGTAAGTATCCTCAGATCAAGCCCATGGCCCAAGAATATGCCTTGGGCCTTTTATCCTCACAGTAATTATCAAGATAGCTAATTATTATAATAGATTTCCCTTAAAAAAATATTATTATAATAGATAATAGAGTTCGGGTGCCGTTAGAGAATTTGTTTATGGACCATTTTAGTTTTTTTTTTTCTCATAAAGAGTTTTTAAAAATAATTTCTAAATCAATGCCTTTAGGGTATCTTTTTAATTTAGGGAAAATTTAATTGATGCCCTAAAAGCGTTGATTTAGGTAGTATTATTAGAAACTTTTTATGGAAAAAGAATTTTTATTTGTTTTTTTAACAATTTTTATAATTCTCACGAATTAATAAAAGTGACATTAAAACTTTCTTGAAATAATTCATTAACAAATGTCTAAGGCCGGCTCAACTAATTTTGGGCGTAAGGTGAAAACTTTAAGTGGGTCTTTTTATTTTATTTTTTATATTTAAATATTAATTAAGTAATATTTATTTAATTAAGACTATATATTTTCATTATTATAGTCTAAATATTTTTAATGGGTTTCTTGTTCGTTTGATATTTTTCACCCAAGTTTTTTGTTGTGTCTTTTTTAATACTAATAACAAATTTATTTATAGATTCAATTTGTTTTTCTAGTTTTCTCTTAAATTTTTTTTTCAATCTCACTTAACGTAATACTAATAATTCTAGTGTTCTGATAAAAAAAAAATTTCTAGTGTTACAATTTTTTTCACAAAATATTTTATAGTAATTATCAAGATAGCAAATTATTATAATAGATTTCCCTCAAAAAATATTATTATAAATTTATAATACCTTAGAGAATTTGTTTATGGACAATTTAAGTTTTTTTTTTTCCTCATAAAGAGTTTTTTTAAATATATCCTAAACCAATGCTTTTAGGGTATCTTTTTAATCTAGAGAAAATTTAACATATGCCTAAAAAGTGTTGATTTAGATAGTATTTTTAGATACTTTTTATGGAAAAAGAAATTTTTTTTATTTTTTTAACATTTTTTTTATAATTCTCATAAACTGATAAAAGTAGTTTTAAAACTTTTTTGAAATAGTCCAGGGTTGGCTCAACTAATTTTGGGCCTAAGATGAATACTTTAAGGGCCTTTTTAATTTATTTTTTATATTTAAATATTAATTAAATAATATTTATTTAATTAAGACTATTTTCATTACTATCTTCTAAATCTTTTTAATGGATTTCTAGTTTTCTCTTTCTTCTTTTTTTTTTTTTAAAAAAAAGTTTTTCATATCTAGATGGATATTTTTTAGTAGATATTTATAATTTTAAAATCTATTTACAAATAAATGAAACATGATTTATAATATAAAATTATAATTTAACTAAAATAAAATTCAAAGTATAAAATAGTAGACTAATTGATCAAAAGTAAGATTGCAACTTTATTAATGATGTGGTTACTTTATACTCTAAACTTGAACATATTACTGAAGAAATTAGTAATAATACAAAACATAAATTATTCATAAAGGATAAATGATGGAAATATACTTAAACAATACAAATTAAATAAATTACTTGAAACATTAAAAAAAAAAAAACAATGCCAATGGAAATTGGAAAAATCAACTAACTAAAATATTTATAAAAAAAAAACTTTAAATAAAATTACAAATGGTGATGTGATATCTATCACGTCAACCCATGTGACAGTGTCTAGAGTGTGATTCTATAGTATAGACTATGAACTAGTTTATTTGCTTTGAATTAAAGTGGAGTCTTTTTAACATACAATGCATTATATTAGCTAATAAAAGGGGCCTTTTTATAATCTAGCTAAAAGGGTGAATAAGTCTTTAATCAAAATATATTATTAGAGGGGGCTTGTTTTGTTTAGGGAACTTAGACGACTGCCGTAATTGCCTATATATTGAGCTAGCCTTGCTAATGCTCTAAAGATACCTGTCAACCAAACTCTAAATAACAAAATGATATCATAAATATCATTACTTTAATTAGTTCTAAGTTTTCAACTACATGACAGAATAAAAGTAGAATTATAAAATACATAAATAAATTCTTTCATTTTTATAATACACGATATTCATCAAACAAAAAACCCACACACATCCCTCCTCAATTCATACAAAACCAAAGGAGGGAGAAAAAACTTATTACGCAAACAAGAAACCTCTTTGTAGAAGCAAAGTTAGCAAGCAAATGAGCTACACTCTCAACCATAGAAACCCTGTTGGCAACTAAGGTCCGTTAGTTTCTTTAATTCTTTTTTGTTATGAAAAGAAACCCAGATTGGCCAAACTTTGCCGAGTTTCATCATGGAAATCTATGTGCATTTAATAGTGAGTCAAATTGGCATTCCAATCCAACCCAGTTTTCCTGCTCCCATATTATGATTCGATTTCCCCCACCATAGGTACAGAAATGCGTGGTCGTGACTTGTGAATCAAGTCATTTAAAATGTTATGCAAACAAGTCAACTCGAATAAGCCTGGCCTGAATCATGCAATCATGCAATCTAGTTAATTGTAAAACTGATATACCCAATAGGCCAATACTATGAGGAAAAAAAAATGAATAAAAATTACGTAAATCAAGAGCATGAGCTTGTATTAGACTTGGTAATTGTGGATCATAAAATAGTAGTGGTCCAAAAATGTAAATAAAATATAGGAATTCCTACAGTCAGCTTAATGACACCAACACAGACACAGTGAACGCAACTTATATTGGATTCTAAACAAGAAACAAAAAGTGTAATCGCATTAACATGATATTATACATAAAAACAAAAGTGCGTAACTTAGGTCCCGCCGCCATGAATTTATGTGATAAAAAAGGGGTACCCACGTTGCTGGTGGAGAAGTCGGCATAGACTGCAATTTGCGCCGAACAGCAATTAGACAATACGTATTAGATATAATAAAGATGTGAAGAGACAGCTCAAGTTGCGCACTACTCATAAATTCCATTTGCATCTATCAAATTTGCAGATTTTAGAAGAATTTTTAAGAAAGCTCTGGGAAAATAGTTCTTGAAATTTCCATTTTGCATTGCATCTACCAAGTGTTGCTCAATGAACATTTTAATTAATTTAAATTAATTGTGTCCACTTTTTGAAACTATCCAATAAGCTTTTAAAAAGTATAATTAAATGAGTATATATGAATAAGACAATTAAAATAGTAAAAACAAAATTAATTTGAATTTGAATTCCATATATATATATATATATATAAAAACAAAATTAATTTGAATTTGAATTCCATATATATATATATATATATATATATATATATATATATATATATCAGTCATTTTTCTCTTTCTTTTAAGTTTTATACAAATTTCATCCTTAGCTCATACTTAAATTTAATCTATTTTATTTTATTAAAACCGTAAGTAGGTACAAAAAGCGCATGTGAAAAGGCTAGTGTATATTCCTTGTATAGAAAAACATGGTAACATTGCAATGCCTCAAAGCATGAGGCAATGTTGAGCATGGAGAGAAGTAAAGGTATACTATCCATTGCACTCAGTGCTCAAAGACGAAAGGACCTATTGCTATAGTAGGTCTCACATTCATCAAACAGCTAACAAAGTTGCTCATGAAAGAGGGGAAGAGAGAGTTCCTAACAGCAGCAGCAAACCAAAGGCTCCTAACATTGCGAAAAGAAGCTATTATTCCATTTAAAAGTTTCTGTAGCACACATTTCCTGCTTCACATTCTATATCAATTTGACTATATGTGCATGTTACAAACACTCAGCCAGACTGAAAATGAGTGGTTATAATACAACATTTTTGGTGAGAAAGTCTCATAATTTAAATCTGCGAGTCTTCTACTATTGAATCGCATATCCCTTAATCAATGACCTCCTCTCAGTATGACCACATTTAACTGCAAGCTGCTTTATCAATGTCCTCCTCTCAGTATAACCACATTTAACTGCAAGGTTACCAATTAAACAAGCTACAAGATAAGCAGATTAACCACAGATGAGAGAAACTGCATAAGAGAGGTTGACAAAACAAAAAAGAAAATGTAATAGCATTACCTTTGGTCCTCATTCATCATTATCAAATGCCATGGAGACGAGAGGCAGACCCCAAGTAAATAAGGATCCCTTTGACGTTCACTAAGCAGGTTTCCAACATGAAAGAGCATAGATAATTCGGCCCTTCCATCCTTGCACCATCCACCGGCCATCTTCATGAATTACGAAATCCTTGTGGTAGCTTGTCCTCACCTTATCAATTGCCGTCTCCATAATCTGACGGTCCAAAGGTAACTGAGCAAACCCAGCTCTTAAGTTTCTGACTTGCCATTGCTTGTATGTCTCTGGCCTCTCCACTCTCTCCCAGCCTTCACATGCTATAACATTCAAAGCCTGCCTGCCAAACACCTCTTTCTCAAGTAGCATCCTCTCCCGCTCCTCACGAGGAACAATAGTTTCAAGCATATCAAAAAGTGCAGAATAGTGAAACAATGCCTCTCTGAACCGGGTAACAAAGAAAGGAGCATTGAAGGCGCCATTTACAACCCCATGGATGAAAATATCTGGATTGATCTTCCTAATCAAATTGAGAAAGATATTTCTTGAACTGTCAACTGCAAAGGATTCATCAGGCAAGTTCTTAGCTCGATACAAACAGTTAACAACAAGGAACTCATCCCTGTCAATTTTAAGTTCTTCAAGTTGGATGGTTTCCCATTTCTTTGCTATGGCATTGTACTCGAAGGGCACCTTGAAACTCTCAGCATAATTTGCTAAGCGACGTCCTGTTTCCTCAACTCGCTCGGCTGGCCGAAAGCCAGGTTGGGGAAAATCTATTCCAGTAATCCGAAGCTTTGGTGGCCCACCATCTCTCCATGAGATCCGCTGAATAAAGGTGGGCCATTGGAAACCATAAAGGATACCAAAATCTATGACATGTACCCTGGTTGCCTTTGCTGCTCTACTCATTATTGTCCTGTTTGAGGTAAAAATAGACATCTTCTCAAATGCAAATGCAGCAAGGAGTAGATGGTGAGCTTTCAGGGTGTCAGCAGCAGATAATTTTTTACTAGCTAAGCCTCTATATATCTGGCTACCAGTACCAGCCATGCGTGCCTCCAGGCCATTGGCAAAATAATGAGCCAATCTCTGATTTCCATCCCCAAAGGGAGAAGAATGCTGCCTGATCTGCTTTAACAATTCACTTGCACTCCCCTGATCGTCAGCAGCGACAGCTTGGGCACAATTAATTAGTAGGGTCCTCAAATCCACTACTTCCTTTCCACTTTGTTTCTTTGCACGTCCCCTTCCACCATTAGATCCCTTTGATTTTCCATTCAGCGGCACCGTTTTGCTCTTCACATTCTGCAAGGCCTCACGACTAGCTGCCAAGCCCTCACGCCTAGCTTTCAAGGCCTCACGACCAGCCCCTGCACTATGAAGCAAAATTGTATCAAACAAATCAGACCGCAGAATAGATTCAGTAAAGACAGCCGCTAGCTTACTACTCCTCTCAACTTCTACATCTCCATCCTCCCTGTAAGGATTTTTCTTTCCCCTTGACCCAGAAGATGAGTACTTCCCCGCATCTTTTCCCTCCACCTTGAACTCCAAGTTGCCAATCCCGGCCTTGGGCTCCATATATGACAACCCATTTGCCTCCAAATTAACATACAATTGACTTCCACTGGGAAGAAACTTGTTAGCCTCCTCAACCCCCTTCCTGAACTGCCAAACAGATTGGCTCTCGAAGTTTGAATCAGGCACCTGAAGCGGACTACTAGGAGAATCTACCAAGCCATCCACGCTACTACTGATCACACTATTTGAAGAGCTATAAGATGACTGAGGAATTCTATAAAGCGGATGACTTTGTAACTGGGAAATAATATACTCTTCTCCTTGACTTTGAATGAAGCTATTATCACCAAAAAAGCTACTGCTATTATCACTACTACTGGGATAATAATTAGTGTAATATACATGGTGATGATCATTTGAGCTACCATCATTTTGATTAATATATGTCAATCTATGATCTGGAGATGGAGGGTACTTCTTCCCAAGAACCTCATAGAAGGATTTCTCAGCAGCTTGAAGTTCCAAAGACTCTTGAAGCATGCAAGTCTTGTCCTCCATATCTTCTTCCATAAGAATTTGATTTATGTAGTTCAAAACTGCATCGGAAAAGTCACAATCCTCAGGGGAATCTTCCCTTTCGTTCAGACTCGAGCTCGGGGCTATATGACTCGGAGTCTGATCGGATTCAAGGAAATGAAATCCCCTAACATTGTGATCTGAAAGGGCATTATCGAATCTGGGCCTGGCAACAAGGTTTTCGTTCGAAAGAACTGAGAAGGATGGATTGCCAAATTGAACTCCATTAGCGGAACCCGAAAATCCACTAAAACGTGAATCCATTTGCAAGAGCTCAATCAAAACTCAAAAGTACTCCGCCAAACAACCCATATTCAAACCTCAATCCCGATTAAAGTTTCACAAGCAACCCAAGTTTCATTTCCCCCAATGACTTTTTCTTGCTTTGACCAAAAATAAGAGAATGAAAGAGTTCCTTCAATCCTATAAAAACCATTAAAACACATAAGAACAGCTCCAAACGTAAGTCAAAAGGCCTTAAATTTCAGATTTGTTAAGCACTATACTTTTTTACTTATGAGCTTGAAGTTGCAGAATTTTTTATTTTTTTGACTGAATGAAGTTGCAGAATTAACCATAGTTTACCAGTGAAGTCTTAAAAAAATAACGACCATAGTATTTATTTCTTATGAGCATGAAAGCAGAATAGGAAATAACTTCAATAGGCCTAGCAGTAAATGAATAACAAGTACCTTAAGAAATTGAGACATGGAAGAATAAAGCGTACCTTAAAGAAAGCCAAAGCTGAGAGCTTGAGAGAGAGAGAGACCTCAGGGTACTTCTGTTGTTTAAATATTTATTTATTTATTAATGTTTGTTTCTCAGCTGAGAAGTGAGTAGTACTAGTTTCTAGTCCTTCTAGTTCCATCAGTTTCCGAGGTTCGGCCTCGACCCAACACAGCCGTTGATTTCGGGTTCCGTTGTAGTTAATATGTTACCGGCTATAACCAGTCCAAAATCTTAGAAGGTGACCTGGAATCCTGTCTTCCTATACATTATGGAGCACTGAGACACTGTTTTTCCAGCCTGTTCTTAGCGACACGTGTCCAGCAGAGAAAGACAGTTTGTCTGATGTGGCACTGGCGGCCAATAGTTGCTGAAGACTCTTTAGTCTTTCGTCTTTACTAGCGCACTTTCAGTCTCACTTTTGCTCATTCATCGCATATGTTTCAGATAGTCATATAGAGTCACATGTATTCCCACGAGGGTCTCGGGATTGTAGACACGGCAATGGCATGTTGGCATGGAGTCAGGAGTCCTGGTTTTTGTTTTTGGGATGTAATTATGTCGGTACACTGGACATCTGTTTAGTGCACACTAGTCAAGTCATATAAATATTCTTCCTTTTGTGTTAATCTATATTTGGATAATACTCTTGTCATATCACAAAGATAAACGTTGGCGAATGCTTTTAAGGTATTGATTAATAATTTATTTAAATAAAATTTTAGAGTAATAAAAAAAAATAATTAATATTTTAATAATTTTTTTTTTTTCATATAAAATAATGTCAAATTTTTTTTAAAATGTAATCTTAACCAATACCTTAAAGGCACTCATTAACATAGCTCATATACAAATAGTATTACATATTGTCCAAATGATAACTAAATCGGTGCCTTAAGTCACAATTTTTAAGTTAAAAATAATAATTTTACCTTACGGGTTTAATTTCTCTTAGGTTATATATAAAAAATAATTTGTAATAAACAAAATATTTAGTATACACAAATAATATTATATACCGTTCAAAAAATAACTGTATCGTCACTTAAAGTCACAATTTTCAAGCTGAAAACAATAATTTTATGTGACGGTTTTAATTGCTTTTTGGGCCACATATAAAATAGTTCGTGTAATAAACAAAACATTTTGCAGAAAACTTCCTTCCAACCTATTATATGTGAAGGTTAATAGATCATTTATCTGCACTTTTAGACCTATAATTTATTTAAATTATTATAGAAATAGTCTTATAAATTACCAGTGATATACAAAGTAACATTCGAGAAAAATCTTAAACAATATAGCATATCTAGAAAGCAGAAAGGGTCAATGAGAAGAAGACGAACATTGAATTTGGATGCACAGACACAGTCACAGAGAGAGAGAGAGAGAGAGAGAGAGAGAGAGTAGTGGTTTGCACATTGAATTGCGTGTCCACCGTAGGTTGACACGGTCCACTAGGATGGTTTTTGGGGTTATGTGACGTGCAGAGACTAGAGAGTGTGTACATTATAGCATGGACTTGGGTGGTGCTAGAATTCTCACTATAAAGGTAGGGTCCGGAATTGAAGTGGACTCTGCCTCTGGCCACAACATTGGACAATGTTTGTTGATTTTCTTTCATATTTATAGGTTGTGTTAACGGGCACTCGGAGTGCCCGTTAGCCACAATTTTTTATTTGTCCGTAAACTAAACTGTTAATGGGTCAAAATTATTAAAAACATGTGAAGTTGGGTTTTCTCTGGATGTTCAGTGCACGTGGTCGCAAAACATCACCCCCATGTTTGACAAACTCTCCGTTGTTTCCACGTGACAGCGGTAAATAAAGACTTTGCAATTGTACTTTGAATTTTTTGTACGAGGAAAAGGAAAGGGAAAGTGTGAAATAGTACTTTTCTACTATTAAGTATTAACCTAATGTTTGTCCTTTTTTTTTTTTTCTTTCTTTCTTTTATGCTTGGAGTATTTTTTATTTTGATTCCTTATGATTTTTTTTTTTTGTCTTTTAACTTTTGTCATCATCTTTAATTTTATTCTTCCATTTATATTTGTTAAGTGATGTGATTGTGAAGTCTCAACTAAATATAAACTTCTTATTTTATAAAATCATTCACATCCGAGTTTTTTAATAATATATATATATTACTTTAAAAAGTTGTTTTATCTATTATACCTACTTATTTAACAATACACCAGTATCTCAATTTTTATTTTTATGTTCAACATAATAAAATGATATAAACTATACAATCAAATAATATTAAAAAAAAAATGAATGAAAGAGTCATAGAGCAGAGAGGAGAGAGAAGTGAGAATAAAAATGAATAGAAAATAAATACAAACTTGCTATAGTAGTTGTTATAAATACAAATTTACTATTCACAATTGCTAAAAACTTTTATCAATACACATCCGGGTAAAACTCAATTTGATGTGTTGCTAAAATAGCCACTTGGGGGTTTTACACCCCAAATGCTCAGGGTCAGCCATTCCCTTAAGCGAGTTGGGCAATTGCCTAAGGCCCTCAAGTGGAAGGGAGGTCCCAAAATTTTAAAAAATAAGGGATAGTAGGTGCAAAAAAAAAAAAGAGTTTCAGATGAATTACAAAAATCTAGCACACCTTTTTAACCAAAAAACAAAAATTTTGGTAAATCCAGTTAAACATTATTATCTTCTAGACAAACCAAAAATCAATCATATAAATTACAAATCCGGTCTAAAAGATTAACTACAAAACAATCACAAATCAAAACAAATAAAACAACTCAAACCCTAAAAAATTTACCTTTCTCTCTGTTCTCCGCCTCTCTCTGTCTCTCATTCTCTCTGATTCTCTCCATTCCATTGTTCTCATCTGCTCAACAACTCAAACAAGGTAGCAAGCTTCCTCCGCCTAGACCTACTCTCTCAACTGCTCAAGCTATCAAGCAAGCTCTCTTGGTTTCTCCGCCTCTCTCATTCTTTCTTCGAATCTGCTCTCCGCCTCCCAGCAGACCAGCGGATCTGGTGGTCGACAATCGTTCGGACTTGGTAAAGGTTGTCGCGGCACCTGTAGTAGGACACAGTCAACTGCTCACCATATGGTATCAAGTTCAGCCGTTCACTTCGGGTATAAATATTTGGGGTTTGGGCACTTTGACTTGTAATAAGATTGGGCCCTGGTTTTGTTTATCAGTTTTGGGCCTTCAAGTTTTTTTTTTAAGCCTAGTTTTGTAATAAGATTTAGTTTTTTTTTTTTTTTTTTTTGTTATAGATAGGATTTTGTGAGGACCCGAGGACCTAAGGACCCGAGGACCTAAGAACCCGAGGACCCGAAGAAAGGAAGGCCAACATTTAGAATGAAAGATGAGGTCTCTCCGGGTGTGCCCGAAGATGAGGTGGCGTGGACGATAACTATATAAGGGACATGTTACAAATATCTGGATGTAATAGGCTGATTTGGAAGGTTGCATTAAATACTTGGCAACAACCATTCTGGCCGCATTAATTAGCAAGCATCACCTCTATCCGTCGCATTAATGTGGACATGACCTGAACAGTGCGGAATGCAAAGTGGAATCTTGTTCCATTGCCGACGGACAAGTGTCATGGGAAAAGGACCGCAGATTGCAAGGTGTAAGGCTACGATGAAAGCAGAAAATAGTATAAGTAGGAATTAAGAGACTACGAATGAGGACTTTTGTTGTTGAACCCTCTCTACCAAATGTATTGTAAGAGGACCTTTAAGTGAATAAAGAAGTATAAAGAAGTAGGAGCGTTTTTAAGCTGGTTCTATCTTGAGTTTTTGGTCCTTACAATTGGCGCCGTCTGTGGGAACAACAACAGCGTAGCACATTCCAGTTTGAAGTGGATGGCGGAGGTGTATTTAGAGGGGGAAGAATCAGTAAGTTCACGAAGCAGGGACGTAGCTGTAAGTCTTCAGCGCGACAAGGGGAAGGGACATACTTCGGAGGTGGTGAAAGCATATGGTGGCAGTCAGGGGGCTGAGCAACGATCGTTAACCGAGGGGCATATGTCTCATGACGACGTACTGCGACAGATGCAATCTGAGATAGCGTACTTACGCAAGTGCGTGAATAGTAGGAAGCGAAGACGTAAGGGTAATGCTAGCTCTTCCAATGACAGTTCGGAAGCAAACCCAGGAGGAGTTCATCCCCCAACATTTGAGCCTACTCGAAGTGTGACCCGTGCTAGTGTGTCTTCGGGCGTTAGGGCAAAGTAGCAGAAGGAGACGAGGATGCCCGATACTGATGGGGTAAATCGTGGTGACGAGAGTGATGCAATGGGTAAAGCCCTGAGACAAATTGCCAAATCCCCTTTTGTGGCAAGGTTAAACAGGGCAAAGCTACCTCGTAGGTTTTCCCAACCCATCTTTACTGTGTATAACGGGAGGACTGACCCTGTAGAACACGTTAGTCATTTTTGTCAGAAGATGGCCGTTTATTCGAATAATGAGGCATTGATGTGTAGAGTCTTTCCCTCCAGTTTGGGGCCCGTGGCTATGAGGTGGTTTGATGATTTGGCAGAAGGTTCCCTGAGGTCTTTTGAGGAATTGACTAGGGCATTTGGAGCAAGGTTCATAACTTGTACAAGGATTCCAAAACCTTTGGATGCTCTACTGTCTATGTCTATGAGGGAAGGTGAAACACTCAAAACCTATTCTGACCGATACTGGGAAACATATAATGAAATTGATGGGGATGTGGAGAGTGTAGCCGTGAGAACTTTCAAGGTGGGTCTTCCCACGGAGCATGGGTTAAGGAAGTCTTTGACAATGAAGGCCGCGATAGACATGCGTCAGCTTATGGACCGGATAGATAAATATAAACGGGTAGAAGACGATCAGATGCAAAGCAAAGGCAAAATGAAAGGGTATCTAGAGAGGAAGGATCTTCGGGTAGGAGGGTTTCAAGGTATTCGGCCCAAACGAGACTTTACAAGCCATCCGAGGACCGCCGAGTCTCCTTTAGTTAACTCGCTATTTAAGGAACCTGTGCATCACATACTGGAGAAAATTCGGCATGAGCCATATTTTAGGCCACCAAACAAAATGAGTGGAGATGCATCCACGAGGAACCAAAACCTCCACTGCCATTACCACTAGGACAAGGGACACACCACGGAGAAGTGCCGGACGTTGCGTGACCATTTAAATCAATTGATTAGGGCCGGGAAGATCAATCACTTGTTGGCAAAGCCGAATGGGAATCAAGAACAACTAGATACTCGGAAATATTGGGGTCAGGCCCCTCAACCATCTTTAGGCACTATTAACGTCATCTTGACCCAGCCGAGAGGAGACTTTGGGAAACCTTCTCGGGTCATGACCATTCAAAACAAGTGTGGGAATGAGGACGTGGAAGAGAATCATCAAACAAACAAAAGACTCAGATCCTCGGTCACGCTTACTTTGGGTTTTTCTGATAAGGATAAAGAGGGAACGTTTCAACCCCACGATGATGCCTTGGTCGTCACAGTTCGTATCGGGGGATATGATGTGAAACGAGTCTTGGTGGATGATGGAAGTGGTGCCGAGATTATGTATCCGGACCTATTCAATGGGTTAAAGTTGAAAGAGGAGGACTTAGAAAAATACGACCATCCCTTGGTCGGTTTTGACGGAAACCAGGTGATCCCACGCGGAATGATTAGGCTGCCCGTGCAGGTGGAGGGTTCCGAAGTACAGGTAAACTTCATAGTTGTTATGGCATATTCTCAATACACGGCCATTTTGGCTAGACCGTGGTTGCATGCAATGGAGGCAGTTTCATCAACTTTACATGTGATGGTGAAGTACCCTATAGGGGGAAGCGTGGGAGTGTTACATGGCAGTCAGACGGTGGCCAGGCAATGTCTAATGTTTGCCACTATTCGCACAGGCCGAGGTTCGTTGGAGGGAAAAGTTCCTGAGACGTCATAGCAATTAAAGGAGGCTGCTCGGGAAGTCGGCCTAGTTGAGGATAAAGGATCTGCCGAGAAGCTAACTAAGGTAATTATTGGGGAAGATAATGAGAAATATTTTCAAGTCGGATCCAAGCTGCCGACACAGGAAAGAGAAGAGTTGATTCAATTCTTGCGAGATAATATTGATGTTTTTGCATGGACGACTTATGATGTACCAGGAATCAATCCAGAAGTTATCTGCCACCATTTAAATATTAACCCCCATGCGACGCCTAGACAGTAGCCTCCTCGGCGGGCATCTCAAGAACACGCAGAGGCAGTTAAAGAGGAGGTTGGTAAGCTAAAGCAAGCTGGTGCGATCAAGGAGATCTTCTATCCTGAGTGGCTGGCCAATACTGTCGTAGTAAAAAAGAAGAATTGGAAATGGAGAGTCTGTATTGACTTTACAGATCTGAATAGGGCATGTCCCAAAGATCCTTTCCCTATTCCTAGAATTGATCAATTGGTGGATGCAACTGTGGGGCACCCCCGAATGAGCTTCTTGGATGCGTTCCAAGGGTATCATCAAATCCCGTTGTCACTCAATGATCAGGAGAAGACGGCTTTTCGTGCCCCTAATGGTAACTACCATTACCGAGTAATGCCCTTTGGTCTAAAGAATGCAGGGTCCACTTATCAACGAATGGTGACCAGAATGTTTGATGCGCAGTTGGGGCGTAATATGGAAGCTTATATCGATGACATGGTAATCAAAAGTAAGAAGACAGAAGACCATTTGACAGATTTGCAGGAGACCTTCTCGGTGTTAAGAAGGTATAAGTTACGCTTGAATGCATCAAAGTGTTCTTTCGGAGTGGGCTCGGGAAAGTTTTTAGGGTACATGATTACTCATCGGGGAATTGAGGTTAATCCTGACCAAATCAAGGCTGTCTTAGGATTGCATCCCCCTCAGAACCCGAAAGAAGTGCAGAAGTTAGCTGGTATGATTGCAGCCTTGAACAGGTTCATTTCACGGTCCGCAGACAGGTGCCGCCCATTTTATCGCCTTTTGCACAAGTGGAAAGATTTCCAGTGGACTAATGAATGCAACTTGGCTTTTGAGGATTTAAAGCAATACTTATCCAGACCACCGATATTATCGACGCCCGAGAAGGAAGAAGTGTTATATGCTTATCTAGCCGTCACAAGTCACTCCGTAAGTCTTGTCTTAATACGGAATGATGGTGGGGTCCAGAAACCAATATACTATATCAGCAAGTCTTTGCAAGAAGTAGAACAGCGATACCTACTGCTGGAAAAAGCACTTCTAGCCGTGGTGCACGCAACAAGGAAATTGCCTCATTACTTCCAAGCTCACACCGTGGTAATACTCACTCAATTGCCTTTACAAGCTATCATGCGGAAGTCGGATTATACGGGTCGGGTAGCAAAGTGGGGAACCAAGCTGGGAGCCTATGATATCAAGTATATGCCCCGGACAGCTATCAAAGGGCAAATCCTTGCCGACTTCGTGGCCGAGTTCACGGACGGACAGGTTAATCCCGATGATGCCGAGATGACAATAATGTCCATTGGGATGGAAAATATCATTCCATGGGAAGTCTACACAGATGGGGCATCAAATCGAAGAGGAGCCGGGGTTGGAGTCGTGTTAATTTCTCCTGAGAAACTAGTCATTGAAAAGTCATTAAGATTGGGATTCCCAACCACTAATAATGAGGCCGAGTACGAGGCTCTCTTAGTGGGCTCCCAGATGGTTAGGCATTTGGGAGGAAAGGTAGTGAGGGTGTTCTGTGATTCCCGATTGGTGGTAGGGCAAGTTAATGGAGAGTTTGAGGTAAAAGATGAGCGGATGAAAAGTTACCTGAAACGAGTCCAAGGGGTTTTGGTTTTGTTTGACAGTTTCAAGGTACAACAAGTCCCAAGGGGACATAATTCTCATGCTGATTCATTAGCAATGTTAGCCACTTCACTGGGTTCGAAGTTACCGCGTGTGGTTATGGTGGAGGATTTATTATCCTCTAGCTTGACCGGCATCTCGGCAGTACGGGTTCACAGCGTTCATGTAGGCCCAAGCTGGATGGACCCAATTATAGCTTTCTTGCAGCACGGAATACTACCCGAAGATGGAAAAATTGCCGAGAAGGTACGAAGAAGTGCACCCCGTTACTGGCTATCGGAGGAGCAGAAACTCTATAGACGTTCCTATGCAGGGCCGTACCTCCTTTGCGTACATCCTGAAGCCGTGGAACCTTTGCTGGAAGAATTGCATGAAGGTGTGTGTGGGAGCCACACTGGAGGAAGATCATTAGCTCATAGAGCCATGACCCAAGGGTATTGGTGGCCAAGCATGCAGAGAACCTCTCAAGATTATGCCAAGAAAGGTGATTAATGTCAAAGGTTTGCGCCAAACATACATCAACCAGGAGGTAACTTAAATCCGTTGTCCAGTCCATGGCCCTTCGCTAAGTGGGGTTTAGATATCGTCGGACCTTTTCCTCGGGCACCAGGTAATAGGAGATGGCTCATTGTCGGCACAGACTACTTCACGAAATGGGTGGAGGCCGAGCCCTTAGCCAATATTAGGGATGTGGATGCGAAGAGGTTTATCTGGAAAAATATTATAATCCGCTTCGGAGTCCCTCATACTTTGATTTCTGATAATGGGCTTCAATTTGATAGCAAGGCTTTTCGGGGATACTGCGCAGAAATGGGAATAAGAAATGGATATTCAACACCGTCCTATCCTCGAGGAAATGGTCAGGCCGAAGCCACAAATAAAGTCATTTTGGCAGGGTTGAAGAAACGATTGGATGATGCTAAAGGAAGCTGGGTAGAAGAATTGCCTCATGTATTATGGGCTTATCGCACTACACCCCGAAGATCGACAGGAGAGACTCCCTTTTCAATGACGTATGGAATGGAAGCCATAATACCATTAGAATCGGGTTTTCCCACCCTGAAGTCCGACCAATATGATGAAGCGAGCAATCATGAGAGGATGTATGATTGTTTGAATACTATTGAGGAAAGGAGAGAAGTAGCCAATGTGAAAATGGGTAGTTATCAGCAAAAACTCAAGCAGACATATGACAAGGGAGTTAGGTCCAGACCACTGGTACCAGGTGACTTGGTGTTAAGAAAGGTAGTGGGGGCAGCAAGAAATCCTGCTTGGGGAAAATTGGGCCCTAATTGGGAGGGGCCGTATAAAATTACCTCATTAGCAGGAATAGGGGCTTATCGTCTAGAAGATCTGGATGGAAGGGTGATTCCTCGCCCTTGGAATGTAAATAACTTACGACGTTATTATTATTAAGAAAAGTGTTTTTCCTTTTTGTGCGTGGCTTCCGTTCGTATCAATTCAGCATCAGTTGCAAACATTCAAGTGTTAAACTGACCTTAGTTCTTGTTCGGCTCCTCGGGCCACAAGTCTAAGAGAAATTAATCACTTGCAAACATTCAAGTGTTAAACTGACCTTAGTTCTTGTTCGGCTCCTCGGGCCACAAGTCTAAGAGAAATTAATCACTTGCAAACATTCAAGTGTTAAACTGACCTTAGTTCTTGTTCGGCTCCTCGGGCCACAAGTCTAAGAGAAATTAATCACATGCAAAAACTCAAGTGTTAAACCGACCTTAGTTCTTGTTCGGCACCTCGGGCCACAAGTCTAAAAGCAACTAATCATTGGCAAAAGCACAATCGTTAGACTAACCTTAGTTATTACTGGGCTCCTTGGGCCACAATTCTAAGAGAGGTTAACCATTGGAAAAACGTAAGTGCTAGGCTGATTTTCGTTCTTCTTTGGTTCCTCGGATCATAACTCAAGAATTGTAAATCCAACAAGACCATGGCTAAGAAATCTCAAATATGTAATGCACTAACATAAAACAAATCATTAAGCCTTGACGTTCAATAGCATATTGAATCTCAAACTTTCCGTTTCAAACGTCAAAAAAGGCCAAGTGGTGAAATGATGGTGCCCAGGTCAAACTTTTTGTGTTTCTTAAAATCACAAGTATAATGAACCACTTCGTAGTGAAATTATAATTGTTAGTTCAAGTAAGCTTTTATCTGGATACGAACAAAATGACAAAAAAAATGGTAGCATATTGTAATAAAACTTGTATATGAAACAGAAGAAAAGAACTAAGTATTCATTTCTTAGCAAATGTATGTTACAAAACCGGGGCAATCATATGGCCCCTTACATCCGTAAAAAGAAAAAAAAACAATAAAGTAAAAACTAAAGCAAAAAGCTACGAAAGGACTAAGCAACAGGTTGCTTGTCTTTTCTTTTCTCTGGGTCTTTTTCTTTTTTCTTCTTTTTTGGCTCTTCAGCCAATTCACCCTCAGTTACTTCGTCCACGGGCTGAGCTGGGGGAGAAGGGTCCTGTGTGACTGGGGCATCAGAAGGAGCAGAAGCAGGGGTGGGCATTACAGGATCATTTGTCGGCGTTTGAGGAGTAGGGGCTAAGCGTAACGCAGGGGGATAATAAATGTTGTCGGGAATACGGAGTATTGCGTCAGCATCTACTCCCGCAGCGTCCAAAGCGCGGCCCCACACCTCCGAACAGAACGCTCTGGCAACTCCTCTAAGTTGGGCAGTTAAGCTGTCAGAAGCTTTTTTCATCCCAGCATCATATGCCGCCGCCGCAACGGCCGCTTCTTGCTCCTTCTTGGCCGGCCATTTTCGTTTGTTTGAGCTCGACAACAGTGAGGGCGAGCCTGCTTTGAGCCTGTTTCTGGGCCTCAAGAGCAAGATTTGCTTGCGACTCATAGCTTTTCAGGGCCGACTCAGCATTCTTGTGAGCTTTTTCTACCTCAGACAGGCGAGTGAGGGTCTCTTTTAAGTTCAGCTCAGCTTCTTTTTGTGCCTTCGTTGCCGCCTCGGCATTTTGATCAGCTTTTCGGGCAAGATCTAGTGAATGATCTACCCACTCCTCAACCATGAATGAAGCCTGGACCGCCTATGATATATTTGAGTTAATAAGGTTAGTCATAATAAATAATTAAACTCATACATAGAACGCACAAAAACTTTGAAAGTACCTTGGCTAAGTCCTGCTTCAAAGACAAGAAAACTTCCCTCTTACGGAAGGACCGCAACTCTGCCATGTCTTCGGGAAGGCATAGAGCCTTCTCTAGACACTCGGCCACCAAGCTCGAGCTTCCCTTCTTCGGATCCCGCAGATTGGCGTCATCCAAAACAGGGTTGCCCGAGCTGAGAGTGAAGTTGGGGCGCCAGGTTGATGCTTTCCTTGTTGATTCACCACTGGGGTCTTTCGAAGAACCAGTGGGAGCAACTTTCTTGGAAAGGGCCTTTGCAGCCCTGGTATCTTTAGCAGAGGGGTCGAGGTTTTCCCCTTCTTCGATGTCTATAACATGTTTGCTACTCTGACCCCTTTTGCGTTTTTTATCTGTCGCCTCCGAGGGGGGTGCCTGAGTAACAGCTGGAGTAACGGGACGAGGAGGAACCGACACTGCTGGCGAAGAGCCGCCTGCATGTGCCTGTAGTAGGGCCAGCAGGTCGGGTTCTTTTTCTTGGAAACCCATTTGACTGCTGGACGGTTGGGAACTGGAGGGAGCGTCTGGGCGGTAGAACACCTCAAAGTCTCTCTCTGTCACCTCGGGAGAAGGGAGCTCGGGCGTGGCAGCTCTTTCCTCAACAACAGGATTAGCAGCTTGCTCCAAAGGAGGATAGATCAATTGGGCGGCAAGTGGGGCCGGGAGTTGGGCGTCCTGAATTCCTGCAGGGGGAGGTGCGGCTAATAAGAATCCCGGGGCTGCAACGTCAATTTGAGCTAGCCTTAGATCTCTTGCTCTTATTACGTTCTTCGGGCTTTGGAAACGTTTAGTAGAGGGTGTGTATCCGAGGATGATGTGGGCTGCTCGGAGCTGTTCGTCCCTATGTACGAATATCTCCGATCGAAGAATCCTGTTCAAATCAGCACGGTTCACGGCAGACAGATTCGGGGCAGTATGGTAATCGTCTGCAATAATAAATGAAGGCATTAAAACAAATACGAAGTGTGGTGTAAAGCACAGAAAAGAGTATGGTTAGTCCTAAGTGCTAGGTTAGTCCTCGGGAACCCTACCTGGTACCCCTTCTCGGGTAGGGCAATGCAATCCGTCATGCCAATTGCCCGAGATGACGAGATAATCTTCATCCATCCCTTTGCTTGAATCGGGTAAACAGGAAATCAGCCTAACGGAAGGGATTCTACACTTCATATAGTATTTAGTCCTGTCCCCTTTTTGGCAGTTATATACCCAATTTACATCCTGCCAGGTCAAGTTGGTTCCCAGTTTTCGATTAAGGGCATCCGTGCATCCTAAGATTCTAAGGACATTTGGGGAGCATTGCGAAGGGGTAAGCCTATAATTTATTAAAAAATCCCTAGTTACTCTACCCATAGGAATCTCCATACCCCCCTCAATAAATGCAATCATCGGAATCAAAATGGATTCAGGTGGCCGAGACACCAGTGGAATATCTTCTTCCTCACAATACGTAATATCTACGTCATTGGGGATCCGATATCGGTCCTTAAAAGCGGCTTTCGCCTCATCTGTATTCACTAACTTAGCGTATCTACCCATTAACCCCCACTGCAAGAGGAGAGAAGCAAGCAAGAAGAGAAAAAACAAAAGGAAAATGAACACACCTCTGAAGATCGCTTAAGGATGGTCCTCGGGAGCTCACTTTTCTTTCAATCCTTCGAAATGACAAAATGAACTTTATCCAGCGTAAGAAGTTGCTTTTATAGGGGTGGGGGAAGTGGAAGTAATGAGGTAAAAGAATAAGAGCGGTAACTTTCCCGCTCATAATTAAGAGCAAAATCTGAGCCGTACATTTCTCATCCAACCGTAGAACGTGCGCGGGAAGAGAAGCGTCAGGCGCCATAAATGCCTCATCGTGGGATACGAGGCGCCAGATGCGGATCATGGGGCAGTGAAGAGACGTCTATACGTGTGAAAACATAAAAAGGGTAAGAAACGTGTATGAGAAGTTAAAACTTGGTTATTAATTCATGATTAATAACTCAAGTATTAAAGGGGCTGTTGTGAGGACCCGAGGACCTAAGAACCCGAGGACCCGAAGAAAGGAAGGCCAACATTTAGAATGAAAGATGAGGTCTCTCCGGGTGTGCCCGAAGATGAGGTGGCGTGGACGATAACTATATAAGGGACATGTTACAAATATCTGGATGTAATAGGCTGATTTGGAAGGTTGCATTAAATACTTGGCAACAACCATTCTGGCCGCATTAATTAGCAAGCATCACCTCTATCCGTCGCATTAATGTGGACATGACCTGAACAGTGCGGAATGCAAAGTGGAATCTTGTTCCATTGCCGACGGACAAGTGTCATGGGAAAAGGACCGCAGATTCACAAGGTGTAAGGCTACGATGAAAGCAGAAAATAGTATAAGTAGGAATTAAGAGACTACGAATGAGGACTTTTGTTGTTGAACCCTCTCTACCAAATGTATTGTAAGAGGACCTTTAAGTGAATAAAGAAGTATAAAGAAGTAGGAGCGTTTTTAAGCTGGTTCTATCTTGAGTTTTTGGTCCTTACAGATTTGTTTTGTGTTTTTTTTGTGGGTGGGTTTTATTAATAAGCCTTGTGTTATAATTGTGCTTAAATTTTTGTTATGCTTGTGCTTAATTTTTTTTTTTTAATCTTGTGTTATATATATATATTAGTTAGTGGTAATATAGTAAATAAGTCTTTATTTATGCAGGTTGAGATTGCTAAAAACTTGTTATTACTCAGTGAACTACAACAATACTTTTTATATAAATCAGGTTCTATTTTTCATTTGCTCTACACTTGAAAGTTATTTTTTATTTTTGTCTTTATAAATATATTGTTTGATTTGAAATGTCTACTAGAAAATATGCATCTAGATATGAAAAACTTAAAAAAGAGAAAAAAAAAAGAAAAATTAATTAAGTCTCAAAAAGATTAGATTCATTTCCAAATACATGCATTACTTATAGGATTTTACTAACAATATCTGTTACAGTAGCTTCTGCAAAAAAAAGTTTTTCAAAATTAAAATTAATAAAATTATATCGAAAATTGATAATGTCCCAAGAAAGATTAAGTGGATTAACTATATTATCGATTGAAAATGAGATGTTAGAAGAACTTGAATGCAAAAATTTAATTAGTCAATTTGCATCTCAAAAGTTAAGAAAAATAGATTTTTAATGAAATATATTATAATATGAAAATATTAAATAAACATTAATTTCATTAACATATAAGTATAAAAAATGCCTTATTTTTAGTTTTTACCTTAAGCCCTAAAGTGTGTAGGGCCGGCCCTGCAATTGCTAATGCTCTTCTGGGCATTATCTTGGTAACCTCAGTCTTTGTACAATTGAAGTGACAGTATACCAACTTCTAATTTTGTTGGTTGTAGGGCATCAAATCTAAAACTTGTTTATTCGTAGTAATTAGCAACTGTCTTTTTCTCGAGCCCAACCAACCAGCAGTCTTTTTTTTTTATGAATGAATAATTTTATTCAAAGAAAAAGAACTACAAACCAACAGGGGACCCAGCCTCCTTCCTGATAACCTTAACAAAACAGGAAGGGATATTGCCAAAGTCATAAGAACCGTACATACTATACAACAAACTCCATTTAGCAACCAACCAGCAGTCTAGCATTATGCAAAATGCTATACGTTATGCGAGTTATAGACAATATTACTTGTTGAGAGTAGATGAGACGTAGCACAAGATGAAAGCTGATCTTCATAATGCAACAAATGATATCCAGTCCAATCCCAGGCTATGAGTCATTCCTCACCAAGGAATTGACTGAGTTTTTTTTTTTTTTTAAGAAGAAAGGAATTGACTGAGCTATATAGTCATTAATAAATATATATATATATATATATATATATATATATATATTGAATAAACCGGACATAGGGGGAGGGAGGGAAAGGAGGATCTATACGTCCATTCTAGATTTTATTTGTATCACAAAACAAAGATATAAATCATTTGATTTTTAAAGTATATAGAGATTTACATTAATTAAAAGAGACATTAATTTTAAGAATTTTGATAATTATGTCATAAAAAGTTAATCCCATTTGCATAAGAATTTTGATCAACCACAAAGTTAGAGTAAATATTTAACATATAAATATTTATTTAACTATAATAGATTTTTAGTACCTACTTGCGAAAGACAATATATCTACTCTCTAAAAACTTCTAAGAATGATAACGAATATCAACGTCTTCCAACAATAAACAACTGAGTTTTGCCAAGAAATTTAAAAAAAATAAACAAATAACAAAAAACATGTGTCATCGAATTTTTCATTAGATAAATTATAAGTTTTGAAAATTTAAACCTAGAAAATTAATGTTCTTTAGATAACAAATAAAACACCTAATGTCATCATTCTAACTTTCTAAGAATTTCTATCATTTAAAACTCAAAATACGTAAAGAAAATTTTTAGAATGTTAAAATTTAACGGGAGTAATTTAGACATTACACAATAAAATATTTTAAGAATCATAAGTTTTTGTAAGTTCGCAATTTGTACCGAAGCCCAATTATAGGAAGGGTATAGGCCCAAAGAGCTCAATACAATAAATTTGTAGAGAGTGGGTTAGAAATATAATTGCTAATGAACTTAGATAACAACAACAGTAGCCCAAGATCACAAACTGACAATGATGGATTAATTTGTATGATGAAAATTGTCATCGGACTCAAGCCAAGGAGCTGATTCTTATATTTCTTCTTTCTTAAAGACTGATTACAGATATTTGATCTACAGTATTTTATCTCCCTCTTTCTCGATCCCTTTTCTTAGGGACCTCTCTCTATTTTATACTTTTTTCTTATTGTCATTCCCTTCCTCCACGTGTAGGTCTAGATTGCTAGTGCTGATATTTGTCCCATCAACACCTTTCGGAAGTCTTTGGGTAGTAACTATAAAGCTGAAAATCACTGTTCAGACATCACTTTCTCATTAATGCAGCCAAAGTTTTGGATGCAAAGTATTCAATGCGGTGACAGCAGTTTCCCTTAGATATTTTATAATTGTTCATTTACTCTGTGCTTCCATGAAACGTATCTTCATCAATGGGACCTTCTGGAAAATCGTTTTGCACAAAAGGTAGTAACATCTAGCCGTTGCTTCGTTTAGCCGAGGAGACACCCCTCCTCATCTGTCCTCGGACAAAAGAACACCCTTAGACAAAGCCCATGACCTAATATGCGCTTTTGAGCCTTTATCCCTACAGTTTTCATTAGAGTTTAACTGAGATAATAACAATATGACATATTTGCTCTTTTTCAAAATATTAATAGAAAAATTGCTTGATTTTAAAGTTTAAAGAAGAATTATAAACTACCCCAAACATAAAGGATGAAAAATGTTTTTTTCCTAAGTTTTTGTTTTTGCTTTGTGCGTAAAACTATGTGTTTTTACTTAAAATAGTTTGTAAAAAAATATACAAAAAGTTAACCCAAGAAAAATTGTACGCGGAATAGTAAATTTTGGCTCAACAAAGTTGATTAAACCAACAAAAAATTTCTAAAAACACAATAGAATGACACAACATTTTCATAATACCTTTATAATTTTGTTATATTTTATTTTAACTTTTAAAGAACTGACAACTCAGTAGTTTTGAAAATATTGTGACAACATTTTTATTTTTATTTTTATACAAGATAGAATTTCTACTCTAGCCTAATCTAAGTGTATATGTGTGTAAAGCTCCCTCCTAGAGACTTGAACCTCGGCCCTTACTCCTCCACACTCCACAAGCATTTATACTTGTAGAGTAATCACCGCACCAAGGTGTCTTAACATTTTTCACACAAAAAGATGTTATGTCCATAACATTTTCACAACAAATCATAAGTAGTAGGTTACTACAAGTTGTTATTGGTGGGCAAAAAAGTAATTTCATTGGTAAGTTTAAATTAAAACCAATAACAATTTACCATATTTGATTTGTTATGAAAGTGTTGTAAACATTATTGTGGATATAGCACTTCTTTTTCACAATACTTTTATTTTTAGTTGTAACCGGTTCTAGTATGATAGTTTATTATTTTATTTTGACCTATAATGAATTAACACCTCAACAATTGTGAAAATATTGTGCCAATTCGTTATATTAATATTTTATTATAATGTGAAACATTGTGAATTGAACAAACCAAAAATAATATAGCAAATATACTACAACTTTATGCATTCACAAAAAAAAAAAAAAAAAAAAAAAGCAGCTAGCAAAACATTGAAAGTTGAACAAACCAAAACTACTGTAGCAAAATTACTATAACTTTTCTCATTCACTCTTTTTATATATAGAAATATACATTGCACTTACAATGTAAATTTATATTGTAAACACATAAAAATTGGCAAATGTTACACACATTTGCAAAATTTGTACAATTTTGTTTTTGCAAATGTATATAATATTTGCTACTTTTTGTGTGTATACAATGTAAGCTTACATTACAAGTAGAAAGTAAACATATAAAGATCCTTTAAAATAAAAAAGTAAGCTCAAACCAAGTTGGTGAACTTGAAGAAATAAAAAAATAAAAAAAAGGGAAAGAGGCAACTCACTAAACCAAAAATATTGTTCATAACACTGTTCATGAGTTTATTAAATGTTTATAATATTTGCTACTTTTTGTGTATATACAATGGAAGCTTACATTACAAGTACAGAGTAAACATATAAAGATCCTTTAAAATAAAAAAACAAGCTCAAACCAAGTTGGTGAACTTGAAGAAATAAAAAATAAAAATAAAAAAAGGGAAAGAGGCAACTCACTAAACCAAAAATATTGTTCATAACACTGCTCATGAGTTTATTAAATGTATATAATATTTGCTACTTTTTGTGTGTATACAATGAAAGCTTACATTACAAGTAGAAAGTAAACATATAAAGATCCTTTAAAATAAAAAAACAAGCTCAAACCAAGTTAATGAACTTGAAGAAATAAAAAAAGAAGAAGGAAAAAGGCAACTCACTAAACCAAAAATATTGTTCATAACACTATTCATGAGTTTATTAAATGTATATAATGTTTGCTACTTTTTGTGTGTATACAATGTAAGCTTACATTACAAGTACAAAGTAAACATATAAAGATCCTTTAAAATAAATAAATAAAAGCTCAAACCAAGTTGGTGAACTTGAAGAAATTAAAAAAAAAAAAAAAAAAAAAGGGAAAGAGGCAACTCACTAAACCAAAAATATTGTTTATAACACTATTCATAAGTCTATTTGCTCTTTTTATATATAGAAAAAAGAGAACAAATCGATAACTAAAAAAGACAATGAATAGTATATATTGAACAAATTAAAAGTACTGCAGTTTTTATACATTCACCTAATAAGTGTCACAATATTTTTACAAAATATTTATTTTTAGTTGTGGTTAGTCAAAGTTTCATATTTTATTATTTTATTTTGACTTATAATAAATTGACACCTCAATAATTGTAAAAATATTGTGAAATTTGTTGTGTCAGTATAACAATATACATGTGAATTATTATAAATATTTAAAAGAAAAAAAAAGTACAAACCGAAGACTTAAAAAAATATATATATATTTAAAACGCTGTAGCTACAGTGCTACTTTGGTTTGTTCAAGTGGCGCTGTAGCAACTATTCAAAACTTGGAAAAAAAAGAAAGAAAGAAGAAGATAAAGACTCAATAAACCAAATGCGTACTGTAGGGGGCTTTGACGCTTTTTATATAGCAAATAGAAGAGACAAAGGGCTAACTGGCAAAGTGACAAATTAATTAATTCACGTCGATACTTATAGTGGTTTCAGTTATGGTAGTTTAAATTAATTAAAGTAAGTTATACCTTTGTTATTTTTTATGTATAATGGTCACAACTAGGATTGTACGGTTGTCCGGTTAGTTAGGCTTAGGTACGTGTTTAAATACAAATCATTGTACAGAGAATCGTGTAATGAAAGATTGAATACGAGTGATGTTTCTCATTCATTTGTGCCTCTTTCTTCTTCTCTTTCTGTTTCTATTTCGGCTACTTCGTTTCCTTTTTCTCAGTAACAGTCTTCATTTTTCTTCATTAATAAAGTCAAGGTTGTATTTAGGATCAACATTTGTGGGGACTCAAACCAAACTTCAACGTCATGGAGAAGGGAAACATTTTCAACAGCAAGCTAACCATCATTTGTATCAAACATGACTAAACAGGTTGGACGTCTCACCGCATTTGTGGATTTTCTTGCTTAGAAAGAAGCGTCAGTCGTGCAGAAGGTCATCTTTGCATTAATTTCTCCCAACAACTTTCAATCGCATCTAATGTGAAGTAATTTATTATGTTGAAGCCGAAATCCTGTAGATGCTGCTGTGTTGAAGATTAGTTCTGCAGAAGCTACTGTACTACACGCAATTTTACTGAAACAAACTGATATAAACAAGAATTACTGCAGGAAATAATTGGAAGTACTACGTTTTTTTTTTTTTTTTTTAACTTATAAAATTCAAGGACAAATTAAAAGAGAATTTTACCCAGGATGCAAGAGTTAAACATATATTTTTGCCTGAAATCTATTTATTTTAGAGAAAAAACAATGTTCAATATTAATATGTCTTAACTTTTAAGTTAAATTTCCATTAGTCACGGGTATCACTGTATCTTCATCCTATGTCCAGTAGAGTACAAAACATAAGGTTAATAATTAACCAATCCTCCACTAAGGCCACTAAACGGGGCCTAAGTGGACTTTCATGTCGCTTTCAGCAAGAAGATCTTTACCTGTAATTATCTGTCAGGCTTGGAAAATTTACTGAGGTTAAAGGTCACTTCCTTGAATTCAAAGTTAAAACACTGGTTATAAGAAAATCAGGCAAAGCCAAATTATCAGGAAATATTGGTTTGTACTTTGTAAAAAAAAAAAAAAATGCACTGAAAAATATACACCTGGTGATTAAAGAATTTATATACAACAGAGAATAAATTACATTGAAAAATCTAAATTGCAACAAGTCAGCAAATTAAGGAATCAGAAAAAGAGAATTCTTGAACCTTTACAGTGAATTTGGTGACTTCTAAGCATAATGCCATTTCTTCAATAAATCATGTACAGACCAACCAACCCTTCATAAGGAAAGGAGTGTTGGTTTGTGGATCAAGTGAATGTGAACATATTGCATAAACTTTCATTTACATAAAATTTCTGTTGTGTCAATCTTTCACTTAATAATAACAACCATAGATCTAACTCTAAACCTCTTTCTACATGCTCCTTTGTACTTCTCAAGAGCACAATGCCTCAGCTGTTTTGAGCTGTTGTCTAGCCTGATGCTGCGACCAGTAGGCATGGGCAGCTAGGACCCTGTCCAAAAGCTCTTGAGGAACAGGCTCTCCCCTCCTTTGATGAGGGGAGATTCTTGCCGTGTGCACCAAGGTCTTCCATTTATCCTGCACAATCCCCATAACCCATACATTACATATGGACAATCTAAACCAACCAATATCTTTCTACTTCTAGCGGCCAGAGTGATGCAATTGAAACCTCAACAACTACTAGTAACTTTTTTTTTTTTTTTTTGATAATCACAACTACTAAACTCAACAAAGCATCGACTCCAACTACAGAGCATTTCACAAGAATTAAATAAAACATGGCAAAAACATAAACACCAACAGCGGAGTTATTTTCTCCTCCCATCTAGTCAAGAAATTGCATAAATAAATAAATAAAAACAATAACCAAAGAAAAAGGAAATAAGCACAAAGAAGTCCAGGGGGGTCCAAGTGTGGTGCAACTATCAAATGAACCATTCAGCTACAAGTTAAATATTAAATGAATCACTCACCTTTAAATCAACATAAGTTCGATGCTTTGCACTGTCAAAAGCACGCAATTTAACATCACGCCACCTAAAACCCAAGAAAAAAGCTCATAAACCAGACACAATCTAAGCAATAAAAGTAAGCATAAAAAGAAAATAAACCTTCCAGTTCCAAGTTTCTCAACCGCCTGAACCAATGCTTCTACTTCTGAAACAGAGAATGGTCTCCTGATTCGGCGCCGTACAAACTCAGGATGTGATTTCTGATCAAATGGAACCACAGCCAATGGCTCCATGCTGGTAGCTGGAACTGCAACCAATGTCTGGGCCTCTGGCATAGCATTGCCAGTTGAACTATCAGCAAGAGAGGGAACAATATTGAGGTCTCTTTCAACTGAACCACCTGAACTCAACAATTGGCGATCTGGGGATGCATATGATGCTCCTGGTTGTAACATCAAAGGTGACAAATGTCTGATAATAGAGCACAATAAACTCATTAGTAACACAATTAATGCCTGATAATATAGAACATAGTAACACAATTAGAAGGTGACAAGATAAAATCATAAATCCCAGGCCAGTGAGATGTGAAGAATGAGTGCGAAGAAAAAAGGAGCAACTAAAAGATGATACCAGCCATAAAATTGACATACAATATTGTTACCTAGATAACCTGCGAGGTTTGCCCCCAGATTCCATAGAAGGGTGTTCTGTGCATGCAGGTGGTGTAATTTGTGTATGTCCAGGCTCCAATATAAAACCCAAACTATGACGCTTCTGAACTTGAGAAATCCCAGTCTGAAGTAGACTTTTGTTGTCATCTCTGATCTCCTTTCCCTGAAGCAGGATGCCAACATGCAATCCATCTCCAAGCACAGCAGTCACTGCCTCCATAACTGTCCTCTGCAGAAATTTAAATATCAGACACCACTGATACAATCAAATACACCCATGAAGCTTGCACAGAAAAACTTTTTGCCTCCTTCCAAAGTGTTACACAAAATGCACTTTGCAATAAGTTAGTGCTAAATTTTATACCAAAAAAACCAACGTACCATTCAACAACAATAAGTTCCTTATTTTTCCAGAGGACACAAGTATTATATGATCTTAAACCTGTTATGTGACATTGTTAATATATTTGTACCCTGATGAAATGAATGAAACATCCACAGCCAGCTTATTTCTCTTAATCAGGCATCAGAAGGAATAGGCACCACGACAACTCCAAAGTTACTAATCCTCCAGTGCTGAGAATAAATTGTATAATAACTAATATCCTGGACCTAATTTTCCCCAACAAAGAAGACATAGAATGAGACAGAGAAGTTGTAACGCAATATGAGAGAGAGAGAGAGAGAGAGAGAGAGAGAGTGCATAAATCTGTATATTATAATAAATCCCTGATTTGTGAAATTTTACAGTTATTAACTATCAAGAAAAAAAATCATAGACACTGCTAAATCTACAAACCATGCATCAACCTAAGCAATCCATCTAACTAACAAAACTTCATTGAAATTACAATCATGAGTGACAGAGACACTTGTGTATGTGCAACCATTTGTGGCTTTGAAACAAACATTTTATTCAACTATATTCTTTGTAATTTCTAAAAGCCATAATGTCTTTCTTATTTTACTGGAATTAAATTTATAAACACTGTTTTGAAATAAATCTCAAAGGAAAAATTATTTTCTTTCTGTTGTTTGGTTCAGGCATTGAAAAAAAAAATTAGAGTACTTTGTTGCCCCAATAATCTTTCCTATAAATCCCACAAAAACCTAAAAAATAATCATACAGTGGCACTAATGAGTATGGTGGCAGTGTAGGGGTAGGGAGGGAATGAGGGATGGAGGGGGTGGTGGAGGTCTCAACACAGATAAGTGGAGAACAGGAGTGTAGGAAGTGGTCACAGTAACGAAGGAGAATAAGGAGAGATGGTGGTGGCAGGGCTACTATGAGGCTTCATATGAGTGTGTCTACGTCTGCATATATATATAATATGTCAAACTTAGGTACAGTTCCTTAAACATTGTACATTAGGTTCTCCAATTAAATTTGAACACATGATTGCATTGAGCAATGAAGCACAAACAATATTATCTTTTCCAGGGACAGTTATATTCAATATATCAATTTAGTTAAATTTGATTGAGGAACCTAATGTACTACACCTAAGGGATCATACCTAGATTTTTTTTTTATAAGATAGAACTATACCTAAATCTTACCCTATAAAACATACTTACATAATCTTAAGATTAGATTTCTAAGTTCATAAGATATCAAACAATTATTTTCAATTTATTGATAATATAAATAATCCATTTCGTAGTAGAATTTATATAGGAATTATAAGAATGAAAGGTTGGTGAATATAACTTTTACAAATTAATAGAAAAAAATAGATCTATCTATTAATATAATCTTAACTACAATTTAGTTATTAATCATTACAATAAATTTGTGAAGGTGTAAAAAATTCTAGTCATAGTGTTACTTTATATGAGAAAATAATAAGTTATCAAGTTTAATGATTAACCTGCGCTCAAAAGAAAATAAATTAAACCAACACTACCTTTTAATACTCAACACGATTATAACCCCCAAAAAGATGGGTGCGGAGGAGGGAGTTGATGGTGGTAGTGCGGTGGAATGGAGGAGAGGTGGTAATGGCAACATGGAAGAGTAGGGGACAAAAGGTGGTCAAAGGCAATGTAGGAGGGTGGGGAGGGAGGGAGATGGCTATAGCAGGCATAGAGAATTGAGGCGAGCTAGGGAAGGGGTATAAGTTTTTCTGAAAAATGGCTTGCACTTCACCAAAGCATAAGCCCGTTTCCACCTGTTTAAAGTATAATTCTCTGTTGATCATAAAAAAAAAATTCTAAGGATTTACAATTTTCTATTGCACCAAATACAAGAAAATAAAGAAAATATTTCAGCAAAGTATTTTATACCAAAATACTCTCGGAGTTCAGCTAATAAGATGGTACTCCACATGATAAACTACCGAATAAAAAAAATATGACAAAACCTCCAAAAATCATGTCAAAAAGTTAAATTTTGTATTAGGTAGTTTGCTTTTATTAATATGGAGTACAACGTGGCTGTACTTTGGGGTACCAAATAATTCTTCAAAAAATAGTATGACATATTCAAAACAAAAGGAAATGCATACCTTGAGAGAACCAACAGTTGCAGTTGCAGGAATCTCTATTAAGAGCTCCGGAACCTTGAAAGATTTTATGCTAAACTTCACTGAATAACAAAGAAAAATGCATAAGAACCTATCAAAGTGAAACCAGATCCTAAAGCTCAGTACATTACAGGATTTCCTACCATCACAACTCTTGGACTCATGAGGTACTTGTTGACTTGCTACTGAGGATGATGCTCCAAATGCTGCAAGTAAGAGTTAGGAATACTCAGCCAAAACTGAATATATTCCTAAAGCCTAAACCTTGAACACAAACAGAAAATATAACAAAAAAGGAAAACAGGCATCCATGTGTTGTGAACCTGCAGAGTGGTTGTCACCATTTATTCTCTTGTTAGGAAAATTAATTATACCTTCATGGTGTAATCCTCCATCAGATGCAGATATTGGACTTTGATTGAAAAACTTCCTCTTTTTGAAAGGATAGATATTCTGTGATCTTTCATCTATATGAAAATTTCTCCCATTGCAGTAAATTGGATTCTTTTTTCCATCTGAAACGTTAACCCAAGTTGAAACTACGAGTAATTATAGATCATAAATTACAAAAAGGTTGATTGGTAATACTAAAAGGACTTGCACAAAAAATAGTGTGTTGTTCCTCATAATCCTCAACCAAAAACATCAACAAGAGCCTATTATGACTTGAATAGTATATATATGAAGTTCAATGGACTGTATAATATTACGTAATTTAATTTCAGTGACAGTGAGTGACCCACTAGTAACGAAAACATAAAGCATATTTCCAGTTCCAAAAAACCCCTACCCTTCAATTTTTGAGATTTCCTCCAGTGTCTGGAGGGAAAGAGTTTCTTCATTCTTCTCTGTTGAATATCTGGTGGTGACCTATAGGCTTTCGTTATGGTGCTGGTTTGAGTGCACCCAACAGAATTTTCGTCATCATCTCTATTAACTACTTTGATATTATCAAAATGCCTGGGAAAAGGAACAAAATTTACACAGTCCCTTGACAATGTCACCTTTACATCACTTTCTGAATTGACCAGGGCAAGAGGTTCCCTTTCCAGTTCCATTTGATCCTCTGAACAGCCTGCAACAGTTAGACTTTGGTCTATCCCTCTTCTACTTCTATATGGTCCATCTGCTAATTTACTCTCAAGAATAGCTCCTACTTTGCCTTCATAAACGTCCCCAAAGTAAGGGGGGCCACCCACTACTCTGCTTGAGGAATATCCACAATTATTTTTCCTACTGATTGTAGCCAACTTCTCAGCAGAACATGTCACCTCTGAATGATCATAAGCATTTGATGCAGAACCAACCTTATGACTAATATTGTCATGAGCCTGGCAAAATTCATTTAATTTATAGCTTTTATGGTGCCCTTGGAAACCTGGCACACAGGCAAAGGATTTCTCATCAAAATTTCCCCACTCACAAGGATCTTTCTTGATTGATCGTCCTTCATCCTCTCTCTCTCCTTTAGAGTTAGTGTAGAAAATGTGGTTCTGATCCTTAACACCAGCAGCATTGCTTTGAACAGAACTTTCACTCTCCTGCAATATATTGCCAGCTACACTAGCTAAAATTTCAAATGCACGTATTTGATTGTCATCACACTTCTTCCTGATTGGTCCCCTCCCCTAGAACCAGGAATTAAAAAAAAAAAATTTTAAAAAAAAATTACAGAATCAGGACACTGATCATTTCCATACAAAAAAGGTCAATAAGCAACCTTGGAATGGAAGCATTTGTTTACCCTAACGGATCTTGAAGCTCGAGGAACAACAGGAACCTGGAAGCCATCAAAACCGTACTCTAACCTCCTTTGCAAGACCATATTTTAGACATTCATTACAAAAAGAAAAATCATTAGATGATAACCAGCTTCCTTGAGTTTGCAGACACCAGAACACCTGCCAAACCAAAATTAGTAATCATCAGGGGCTTTTAGACAATATAAATACTAGGCAAACCAACATTAAGATGAAAACAATTACATAGATTCTTCAACTGTATTAAATAGGTAGCAATAATTGATACATATAGCAATTTCTATATAAAAAATGTCATAATTCCAAAATGGCAAAGAGCACTACAGCCTGTGAATGCATACTCTACTTCAGCAAGGCCATGAGAGTCAACAAAAACGAATAGATATTGGGGGGAAAAAAGTCCAACCATTTTAAAAAAAAGACACTTGATCACTTGAAACTTAATAATTTAGAAATAAAAACAGACCCAATCTATGGACTCTGATTCCATGAAGAAAAGGAAACGACAAAAATGCAATAATTTAATAAAATTACATTAAAATTTACAAATGATCTTAGAAAAAATACATGACCCAATTATAATATTACTGGTGTTGGAGTCTGTCTACCAGTTCCAATTTTTGTTTAAGTTCCTTGTTCACCAATGGATTAATAAAACCTTTTAAATTTAACTTTACCAAATCACCAGACAAATATAACAATACAATTAAAATAAAAACAAAAAAGATTTCACAAAAAATTTTGCAGCCTAATGCTGCTTTATTCATGAAAAAAAAAAAAAAAAAAAAAAAGAGTACCATTAATACACTTTCATACTATCCAATCTATGGATTATAATCCGAGTAGGACTTGAAACTTGAAACTTGAAACAAACCAGAGAAAAAAATACAAGGAAGGACTAAACAAAAATCCAATCTTGCACTTAAAAATCAAACACATTTGAAGCAAAAATGTGGTAACTGTCTGTTTATAGCAGACCAAAAAAAAAAAAAAAAAACTTACATTTACATGGGTATTTGAGGAACCTCCATTTCACCCCATCCTTGACGACAATTTATGCACACTTGAGCCTAATACATACACCCTTCAGTCACTGCAAATCCAAACAGAAATGACAATAAAAATCTTATCTTTTTATAAAGAATGCCAAGAAAAAAAAAAAAAAAAACTATAACTTTAAACCGTGACAAAGCCTACAGCGCATGAAAAGGGGGGAAATTTTATAAAAACACAAAGATGCCAAAAAAACATTACCAATGATAGAATAGTTTATGATTTTTCTTTTTTGTCCAAATGGGTTTTGGGATCCTTAAACCCTCATGGATAACAAGTACTGCCAAAACCAATTATTTTAATACCATTTAAGGTTATACGCTTATACTTCTTCTTTTTTGCTGAATATTATACACTTATACTTAAAGATCACACTTTTCTGTCCTTTGTATATCAAAGAGAGAGAGAGAATGAGTGAGGCTTTTAAAACATAAGTCCATTAAAAAATGCAACAAAAGAAAAAGGGTTCCAAAAATTTTATGAAAAACAAAACCACAAGAAACCAAATAAAAAAATGAGTCTCCCTCCAAAAAAAAAAAATGAAAGAAACTGAAACTGGTGAAATTTTAGGACAAATAATGGAAAGAACAAGAGTCAAATTCATCAAAGTTATTATCATTAGAAGTAAAATCTTTGTCTGTTAAATTATCATATTAAATTTTTTATCTGTCTGAAAACAGAGTTTGGTAAAAAGGATATAATATATATATATATATATATATATATATATATATATATATATATATATATATAATTCTCACCTATGAAACTGGGTTGTGTCTGATCACCAAAAACCCCCAGAAAAACCACCTCAAACTTTTTGTGTTTCACATAATAAAATCTTAAACCCCCACAACCACAACTACAAGTACAACCCCAAGCAAGCTTTATAAACTTTGACCTTTCCCAAGTAACTGTACCAGGGTTAACCGGTAACTTGGTGTAAAGTTTACTGGCTACAGCAGGTTGACAAAAACTACTTGGACCAGTTCCTTCGTTTTGGATGATCCACTCCTCTCCGTATGAGTTCTATGCTCGCCACGTGGGAGGCTCTCCATTCATTTGGCTTCATCTTATCTCCTTCACATAAGTAAAATTCACTCACTTTCAACTTTCAAATTTAAAAATAATAATAATAATAAAACTTTTTCGCTATTTTTTGCTCCAAACCAAAGACAAACAATTATTCCCTTTTTTTTCTTTTCTAAATTTTATTGGTATTTATATATGATAAATCTCACTCTAATAAAGATGTAAAATGAATTTTTTTAAATATATATCATTTTTTTTTAAGTACTGAATTTTCCTCTAACTCAATGGAGGGAGGGGACCAAGGCCAGTTGATATTTCACTGCCTACATATTATTCTTAAGCTAAAAATATATATATTAAAAAGATTTGCTAATTTGTTTGTGTGGTTTCCTCACAATGATATCTCTATTTAGCCTATCTTGTGTGTTTAATAACGTGTAATATTTTTTTTTATCAATATTGTATTATAAAAAAGATTTTATTTTCATTTGTCTATATTTTAACTTGTAATTTTTTAAGATTTTTTTAAAATTAATATTTAATAATTATCATTTGAGATTATAGATGTCACTACAAATTCATATTATGTCACTATATGTGTGTTACGACTTATCAATTTATTGACGTAGAATCACTTAATTACAATGATATGAGTAGAAGAATAGAAAAGGAAATGTTGGATTTTACAAATTTTTAAAAGGTTTGAGATACATTATTATGCTCTCTTTTTTCCTTCTTTTTTTGATACTTGACAGTTGGGGGGAGAAGATTTGAATCTTGTATACCATTGAAAACATCTAATTGAGCTACAAGACTTTTAAAACATTTATACTAATTTATTTTCTCAATTCTTAGGTTATCAAATTGTATGTTTAAACTTTATGTATTTAAATTAATATCTTGAGTTGAATGTTATTAGCTATTAATTGATATGTTTATCGATTTTAATAATATGAAATGTATGCTTACAGAAATTAAGATTATGGAGAAACTTGATCATAGTAATGAGTCCTAATCAAATTGTAAATAGACTCATATCAAGGTAAATTTTGCAAATCTTCTTGTTGATCTTTGTACAAGAAGATACTTTTTTTTTTTTGTTCTACTGATAGGGATCAAATTCAAAGCGCAAATCTACAAAATGGACTTTGCCAACCAATTAACCATAATTTTCCACCATATAATTTAGCAAAATATTGCACCAGTAGTTGGTCGAATGTAGCATTATAGAAGATGTTGCATATTGCTTGTATTGTTATATTTTCGTTATGATATTGCTAATCATGCAATAATACACTTGGCATTGAATTTATAAATCTAAGTATTAGAACTATCTGGATACTTGAATAAACCGACTCAATCACTGAACCTAAGTAAACCTGTTAGGATTTGGCCAAATTCAATGAAGATTGACAATCAACGATGAGTTAAATGATTCGAAACTTGCCTTTTATGGGTTGATTGTTGAGTTTCCCACATGGGAATCCAACACACCTAACCCGCCTTACCCATTGTTTGCTTACCTCTATTTTCAAGGATATATTCATCTAGACCAATCTCCACCCAAATTTGGTGAATATCTTGTGATCTTTCACTCCTCCCATCGCTAGATGGCCCAAATCCATTCCATCATTTTGATTGTGATCAGTTGATTTCCAAACGATCAAGACTCTATTTCTACTTAGTTGATAGCAGGTTTTTTTTCTCTCCCATTTGACATGGTTGGGTTGAGTGACAAGTTGAGCTTCAACTAGACTCAACTAGACCTATATACCCCTACTAAGAATATTTTTGAAAAATAAATTTGTATAGAATTGTTATGAATAAACCAAATATTACGATCTCATATTTTTTATAATTTTATTTGATTCTAGTCAACCAAAGCATAGGCATAATTACATTCTAGGTTTTTGGAACCAACACTACGTAAGAGTTGTGATCTTTTAAATTATCTAATTAAAGTATTACTGACATTCAATTTAAAAGAAAACTTTCTCTATTCTAAAATATTTGTTATTTACGATTTTTTTATAAGAAATTTATTTACTTAAAGTAAAAGCAAGACTTTTCCCCAAAAAAAAGAAGAAGAGTAAAAGCAAGACTAAAATCCTAATTTAAAAAAATAACATATTATTTGACACACAATCCTAAAATGAAAAGTATAAGACTTTGTTTTTTTTATTAGAATTGTTAAAAAGAAAAGGGAGAGAGAGAGAGAGAGAGAGAGAGAGAACAGGAAAAGATTCTTCCAATCTACAGGTATAAAAGGAAAACAGGAAACATGGGTCCTATTTTATTGTTTGTGTCCAACTTTCCATTTATTTTTTTGGCTAGATTTCCTTATCCAACTGGACCAACTCAAGCACTATCACCATCCCATTCACATGCAATAAATATGCTAGGAACAAATGATAATGAATATCTATGTCCCCCACTTTTTATATTCCTATTCTCTTCTCACCTGTCATCAGGAACCGTAGGGGGATTTCGCATAATTCAAATCTTTATATGTTGCTCACTTTTTAATTTGTAGAAGTCCACTTCATTTGTTTATGATTTTTGTGGAATTAATTGCGCAGTATTGATATATTAATATTACCTTAAAATTGTTTTTTTTTTAAAGGAAAAGATGGTCAAATAATTCCGTTTCACATATTCACCTGTACCTTTTTATTTAATTATTTATTAAATTTAAGTAACCCCCAACGGAATCTAATTGAATTTGGATGAAAAATGTACAACCCAAATTAACAAAACAAAAATTAATAACAAGTCAATAGTAGGAAATAGAAAAGAAAATGTTGTTCATTTATTAATAATACTTTTCACTTGGAAATAGATAGGTGAAGTGTTTGGAATGTTTAGGGGCTGTTTGCTATGATTATTTGAGCAACACTTTTTAGTTTTTAAAAAATATTATACGTATTTTCATATATTTTTTTACCCATATGTATTTTCAAAAAATATAAATAACATTACTAGAACAACGTTATCAAACAGCCCATTAAAATCTAAAAACGTGCTCACTCTTATAAGTCAATTTTTTTCTTCTTTTTTTTTGGAAATAAGTCAACTTCAATTGTTTAAAAAATTGTCGAATTAGATGCACATTATTAATAATTTAATATATGAAGTTTTACGCTGGCTTAAAACGATTCTTTTTTTTGGGAAGGGGGGAATTATTTCATTTCACAAAGCCTGATGGCTATGTATCCCAAAAAAAAAAAAAAAGCCTGATAGCCACCTCATAATTTTGTTAAAGTTGTGAAACCTCCACGAGAATCTATTTGACTTTGCATGTTCATGGACTTGCTAAAAGATCAATGAATTTGCAAACCTTATAACTTTTCTAAGCAACAGATAAAATCATAAAAGGGACATAGAAACCTATCCTTTTAATCTACCATACACCATACTCATGCAAACAACACCTAACTTTGTAAATACAAATATAAAGTTCAACAACGTATTATTCATCATCATGTTCTTATTATTAATTTATTATCATTTTTTTTTCTAAATTCAAAGATAAATATGGTCATAATCACTGTATTTTAACTAATGAAAGGGTTAAGACCACGTTCTAGCATCAATGGGTTTAAAACTTAGAATGTCTCAAAAGAACTATATACTTGAACAATATTCTTATTCAAAACTCAAAAGCATGCGCATGTCCCTCCTCATTTCGAAGTTTTGAATTAAAGCCATGATGTCTGAAACTGCCTGATTCACAAATAGCCAGAAGTTGCACAAAAGACACAATGATTTGTCGTAGAGTGACGAAAATTACGGGAACTTCGAGATAAGGGTGGTTTTATTTTTGTGGTGTGAAAAGAGGGTTAGCACTTAGCAGTGAGGGGAAACATGTGTCTGAGACTGAGTATAAATCGGAGAGACTGATACGTACTCACCACAAAGATACGTACTCGTCAATGGCTATGCTCATTCGTACGTACTTTGTGGCCTTGGTTGACACTTGAAACTGCCCAGTCTGCCCAGGCCACCCTCTCTCGACTCTCTCGCCCCAATAACGTGGGTTTAGCTTGTTGCCACCTTACACGTGAGGTCCACATCCTCATTACACTTGTCCATGCACGAATGGAACATCAATGGCATATCCCGTTCTTTTATGGCCACAAGTTTTATGCCACAATTTTGACTTTGACAAATAATTCATCACTTTTTTCTTTTTTCATAACTCGACTGTATCAAAGTTATAATAAAAGTTGTGTCCACTATTTTCTTATTACCTATTCTTAGAGAAGATCCATGCACACAGCTTTGTGCCACATTTTTTGAGATATTTTTTACTCGTTTTGCTATTTTTGCAAATATATTCGTTATGTGGTGGGAAACAAAACATATTAGTTATATTGCATTATTTAAAACTCAAGTCTCTAAAACTCGTGTTTTGTTAAAAAAAAAAAAATGTTAATTTGAAAGTGATATTTTACTAATCACACGGTCATCAAGTTGTAACAATAGTGTAATCTTAACAGAACCATTATGCTTCCAAAGGACCGAAAAATATATTATGCATTCAATGCATGATATATCTAGTCCCAATGTACAGCTTCCAATCTTGCGTTCTTGCCAAAAGACAAATTGGTTTTACAACATATACAAAAAAATTTCACACATTATTATAACTCGTTAATAGTGGCAAATTTGGTAGATCCAAAATCAATTTCACATGGATAAATCACTTACACAACTTATCTTCAGCATCAATTAGAACTTACCTCATCAATAAATTATAAACAAAAAATAAAAAGTCAAGCAAAATTATGTACACAATATACATAAACTTTCTCATCACAAATTATACCTACTTTGCGCTAAAACCTAGTGAGTTGGATTAGTCCGACAGAAAATGCTAAGATCACAACTTTTACCACAACTTGCTCACGTAGTAAGTCGTGAGTATTAGAGTAAAAGTGGTGCAACTCTACTACTTAGGACATGCTACATGAGCAAGTTATGGCAAAATTTGTGGTCCTAACATTACTCCCAATTTGGCTTATAATTTTCCACCTTCTTCTTAAAAAAATATAATTATCCACCCATCAGTGGCCCAATTATATATGCTATTCTTCTCATGTATAGTATATAAGTAATTTAATTGACCTTGCATATTCAAAATTTCAAACATCAAGGGGCGTTAGTAGTAACGTTGTTCTAGTAACGTTGTTTGTATTTTTTGAAAATATGTATAGGTAAAAAAATATGTGAAAATACGTATAATGTTGTTTAAAAACTGAAAACATATGTTTAAACACATGTACCAAACATGTGTTCCAATTAATCCCCTCGTGTAAATACAAAATGATCTCCCCAGACCATGTGGACCATAGGACCAGAGTGATCATAATTAAGAAATCAAATGCTTGAAAAACCAAAACTGCATATCAAACTTACAACGTTTTGCAATAATATATTAATATTAGAACTAGCTAAAACACAATATGACCTAATGGAAAAAATAAATAAATAAATTTACGCATACATATATGTAGCATACATCTTCAGGGCCCAATATTTCATATTGCCAGGGGTTGAACTCTGTTGATGTAACATATATATGGCATAGATCATTCAGGACTCGATATTTCATATTGCCAGGGATTGAACTCTTTTGATGAAACATCAGTCTCTATGACGCCATCTGAGCTATCAATAGCAGCCCGGTGTTCAGTATATTTGCCATTGTAGCAGTATATTTCCAAGTCACCCCAAGGTGTAGGAGTAACTTCACTGGTAGGATCAAACCATTTCGGAGTGAACTGATGGCCCGCAGACTCTCGGCTTCTCTTTTCAGCTCTCTGCCTCTCCTCTAGTCTGCAAAAGATTAACCAGACATATTAAGGCTTCTTGTTCTATCCCAACTTGAATAGAACTCAATTCACCAATCAAAATTTCAACCAAGAAGCAACGAACCTCCCTAATCTATCCATCTAAATGAAAATGCTACACTTGAGACCTGATTATTTCAATGAACAGGGGAAAAAAACATTTTATCCACAAGAAATTCGTGTTTCTAGTGGTACAATGGGTACAGTTGTGTTTCTAAGTTTAATATTTCGTATTCATTATTATGTTTGCAAAGAGAAATGCTAGCTACAGTGCCCAACTGCCATGGCCCTACACATTAGCATGGTACCACCCTGATTTGGGCTTATAACTATCATGGAGTTCACAATTATCATGAGTAATCTTATGAAATTTTATCCATTTGTTTCATGTGCATGTGTGTGTATGTGCGCGCGCGCGTGCGCAAGCACATGCATGTTAAAGAGAAAGACCTGCTCTTCTCAAAACCAGCTTGGGATAGGTCACCGCTCTCAAGTGCAGATCTATCAGGACGCAAACGAGAATCTGATTCCAATAACTTCTTGGGAGCAGTGTCAAAGCTGTTCAGCTTGTGTGCAAAATGTGTATACTGGAATCTGTCATTTTCCGGTGCTTTAGCAACTCTCCAAGCCTGCAAAGCGAAGAATACTTCCAATGAGATTTATTCACAGAATAATTTGCATGCTAGTTCAACCCGAAGAGCCTAAAAATTACAACTGCCAAAGATTTAGGGAGAGCTATAGATCAAAAATCATCTCATAGGCATTTAGCAAGCATCATAAACATCATCACCTCACCACCAAGGCAGTGATTTTATATTGCATGTTACATGGTAAGGAATTTCTTGACCAATAATTAAAATTTGGGGGGGAAGTGGGGAGCTTTCAAATCTTGCAATATAAGTTTATTACATGATTTTACTACATGATCATTTTAATAATTTTGTTATTTGTTATTATTATTATTATACAAATATGATTATCTTAATAATTGTTTCCAAAACTATACGTGATGAAAACAAAGACAGCCTCCAGGTCCTCCAATAGACTGTAAACCTTTTCTTACTTAAAAAAAAAAAAAAATAAAAATAAAAATTTACTCGTAAATAAATTCATTAATAAAAGAAGGCAATCCCAATACACAGGCTGTGTACAGAAGAAAGCACAAAAAAAGAAATGAATAGATTGTAAATCTAAATAAGCAAAAATAGCTATTTCTTGCTGAGTTATTCTTAAATATGATGTTCTCTAAAAGCATATATATGGTGATTCTCATTTTTTAAAAAAGGTACAAAGATATCCAGTGAGAGGCATTTTGATTCCCTTTTGGAGATTCAATTGTCTTTCCTCATAAATGAGAATGAACCAGATCAACTGCCAACAGAATTAAGCTTATCACCCAGCTAGGACCTATATGGTTTAGCAGCATCACAATTAACAAATTCTCAAATTCAGAACAGAATTTGACCTTTTAGCAGCATGTAATTGTAAATCAAAGTCTTAGCATATATACAACTTCAACCACTCTATAAGAAATAAGATGGTCATAACATCTCAGCCACCAACAATTTTGAACATGATGAGGCCACAGCACAACAGAATGGCCAATGTAGCACTATATATTAATTAATTAATTTTTGTATTCCCAGTGTGTCATGTATTAATTTTTCAAGAATTGCCATGTTACCATATCCAATGCCATGTTGTGTCCATGTCAATTCTATGTTCATGTTTCTTAGAATCTATGTAGTGAATGATGCATACAACGAACAAAATTTATGTGTCCATGTCACTCGTCAAAGAGTACAAACAGCCAAGAATAGTTAAAAAAGCTACCTCTTTCAGTTCAGTGCCAGGAAGTGGTTCCCCTTCTGAGTCACAGGGTTGATAACTCATTGATTCATTCCATTTGCCAGTCATCAATATCTTGGGTTCCTCAGCAGCATTATATACATACCCATCCACTTCGTAGCGACCAGCTCTGTAGACACAATTCCCTATATGTCAGCATAGGTGTGAAATCCTAAAAGGCAATACATAGACTGATGAAATACAGCTAAATATTCTTAATAAAAAATTTTAAAATAAATATAAACAAGCTTCCATAACAGTCGATCCATTCTAAATGTTTGATTCAATGAGACTATAAGCATATACACATGCAATAAGTATTGCAAGCAAGTCCAAATAATATTGTTGAGAGAATGCTGCAGCCTACAATAGAATGAATCGACAAGTATACAATCTGGATTCTGGAGTACAGAACCAAGAAATAATTCCTGCCTCTTTAATGGAAAAATGTTCATACAGGGCCAGTAGGTATCTTAGACAACCATATTAAGTTGGCATACTAGATCTGCAACCTTGCCTATATGTCCAAAATGTCTGACAGAGGATACTATCTTTCAGAATTAACAAATATTTGGACCATATTTTTGCCAGCAGGAGAAATTAACACAACTTGAAAGGATATAGACTATACCCAAACCAGCCACATGGTTGAAAATAAAGCACAACTTTGTCTCCAGTGGTCAAATTTGTCAAGACCATCTCCCCTGGTGAGTCAACCCAAGTTCGTCCAAAGATTAAGTTGTTTACTTTTGTTGGAGGGGGCACCAAATCAAGGACTACACCATCTCTTTTGAGGGTTACTCGAGACCTGCATCCAAACATGCAAATGTCAGCAACCTCTTGTAAAATAACACTTGCCACTAAGATGCATAGCAGACAAAATCAACACTATGCAAGGCTTATTATGTAGAACAACAAAAACTCTGATACCATATTTGACAGAAAAATATAATAAACTTTGGAATCAACACCTAGGGTTGGCTAGAGTCAACACTAAGGGCCAGTTTGGTACGTATGTTTACATAACAATTTTCAGTTTTTTTGGAAATACGAGTGAGTGAAAAAGTGTAGAAATACGTGTAATGTTGTTTAAAAACTGAAAACATGTGTTTAAACTCACGTACCAAATGGAGCCTAAGCCATTGGAAAAAAGTCTAACTAAAATTTTGTTCAAAAATTAAAACTTGTCTCCATTGGAGTACAATAGCACATTTATATAGACTACTAAGATTAAACCTTAATCCTAATTGACTTAGGTCAAAACTCAATTCTTAAATTACGAAAATAACATCGACTCTAGGAAATTGAATGATATACTAATAACCATGCTAGCTAATAAGACCTAAAAACAATCCAACATAAAAAAACTGTAATTTACGATCTTGATGTATTCCTTCCCATGTACACTCCCGGTGTACCTGGGTCTTTTGATTAATGATATTTCATTATTTATCAAAAAAAAAAATTGAGGTAGCTACATTAAAGAGCAAAGTCAGCCATTAATTGCAATTTTCCCCTCCAAACCACCAATCTGAAAACAAATCCTCCCCAAACCATAAGATCAGTTGCAATATCCCTTAAACTATAAAATCGAGCAATCAACCCCCATTGATTGGCAATATAAAATTGGCCCCCACCATTATGATTTTCTGTTAAATTCAAAAAAATTTAATGGAAAATCCAATTTTTTTGAAATGCATTCCCAATTCACAGATATTATTTCAATGTAGATTTTGCCTCCAACTCAAATGGGTTAAAATGGGTCCAAGTAGCAATATAGATAAATAGAGCAAAAGATTTTTACCTTCCAATAGGATAGACGTCAACTGAGTTCCCTAAAAATTTGGTTTTCACCTTTGAAGTTATGTCATAAATGAAATGTTCATTCTCAGCATGTCCAGCACTTATTGGAGGGTGATGACTTACCTGAAAGGAAAAATAATTCCTATGGGATATTAAAAGTAGGTAGCATCAACAATGCAGCACTAACTGAATGATAATTGTGAAAACTTCAGTTAATACCCACTAATCTAGAAATGATGTAAAAAGAGTTTGAAAATGAATTGCTTCTACTTCCATCAAAAGCATCATGACAAATTTTTTATAAATGTCACGACAATAAATAAATAAACAAATAGACACTTTAAAACTTACCTGTTCTGATATGAATGTAATGCCACCATGATTAACCATTTCATAAGTCTCACCAAGAATTGGATTAAATGGTTTCCAGGTTCTTTGGAGCGCATAGTAGACAGATATAAACCATGTTGCTGCAACCAGAAAGCATAAGTCTCAGATCACACACACACAGAAACAGAGACACAAGCACAAACACAGACAGACAGAGTAAGACATGAAAGAATACTTACTAGCATACATCAATCGCATGTAGGGATCTTCACATTCATCTGCCAGATCTAGTAGGTAGGAGTATTCCATCAGCTGTTACAAACAGCATAAAATTTATGAGTTTCCTCAACAGCCCAAAATAAAGTAAGAGCTTCCCTACAATGCAGTTAAAAATAAACACAAACCTCGGCCATTTTCTGCAGCATTGACATTGGCTCAAAAATAAGTACTGGAAGTGTCACCATTGATGTGACATCAGAGCCTATATACTTTTGCATTATTTTCCAGTAACTATCCCGATCCTAAAAAAAGCCAAGAACAAACTTGAGAACTGAGAATGCATGTATTCATAAATAATATAGAAGAAGACAACTTTAAAATAATAAATCTATTTTAGTTTTTTGTTACATAAGAAAAAGCACCTTTCTCTTATTTAAATTTGAGCTGAGCAACTGTGCAACTACCAACAAAATCTAAGCTTTTATAATTACATATTTACATTCTTAAGCATTGCAAAATCCTGACGTATGATCTCATTTGTGTATTGAAACACATTGTATGATAATTATCAAAAGTCATACAACACTTTTTGGCATAGCAAAATAGGCCTCAGATGCACCAAGATCGAGTTTTCACCATTCCTTAAGATGTGGATGCTAAAGGCTAGGAAGCACGGACACGGGTACAGGTACGATACGGAAACACAAGAAATTCTGAAAAACTATAACATGACACGACAGATAGGACACGAGTACAACAACGCAAATGAAGTGCCCCGTGCTTCCTAGGTTAAAAGTTACTACTTAGGTAATTACTACATAAGCTCAACATGATATTCCAGAGCTGCAATCTGAGTACACGTTTTCATAACCAACTCACTTGGGTACCGCAAAACGAGATAAACATAATTGATAAAGTAGTGTACCTCCTGTTTCCATCTTCCTTTACTTGCTTCAGCTTCAGCATCTTCAGTTCCTCCTTCGGGATTAACGACTTCAAGTCCTTCGTAACCAATTAAACTGGATATTTACAAGTATCACAAATTGTCGTAGATTAGATTCTTCAACACATGGAACTATATTATGGCTGCATTTGTAAAATGAGCGTTTTGTTGTGGTTGCAAAACAACAGTGTTATGGGTTTTAAAAACGGTCTTTTAATCTCCCAAAACGCCTAACCAAACGGACCATATATTCACTATGCATAACAAGCCCTTAACATTAGCACCTCAATCAGCACAAACTTCTAAAAAGCCTGAATTCAAAGAATATTGAATTAAATATAAAAGGATTAAAGGAGTAGCGCAAATAATTCAAGGCTGATTACTGAGCAGCTCAATATCAAACTATATATATTTATTCTATTTTAGCATCATTAAGATCCAGAAACAAAGAACAATTAACAGTACAAATCATCGTGTACAAAAAATCCAAAAAATTGAAACAAAATTTAAGATCACGTTAAAAAAGCGAAGGTTATATATAGTATACCCGTTGACTGATTTGCTCATAGCGCTCCCAAAATTCGATATACTCGCAGCGATGGAGGAGAAAAACCCACCGCCTTTCTTCGGATCCGTGGAATCCATTTCTCAAAACCCTAGCGAAATTCTCAGCAGAAAGAGAGAGTTCGATCTTTGAAAAAAAAGGGACTAGAATTTTGGGATTAGCTTTATAATGCGAAAAGCGAGGAAGAGCAACTTTTAACGAATCTCGTTGGCGGTTCGTTTGTTTGAAGTCAAAAAAATAAAGTTGAAGGAAGGAACTTTCTCTGGCCCATGCGGATGGAATGGAAAATTAAAAAAAAATAAAATAAACAAAAGGGAAGATGAAAATTCTAAGGCACACGCGTTTTATTCAGGAGCGTGAGATTTTTCGTGTGCATTGGGCAACTGATTAATAGCTACTAGTTTTTTTGCTCAAATTATGTATAGTTTGTGGATTCATATTACTTTTGGCTTTTAGCTTAATTTGTCTTTGGTGATAATATTTTCTAGATAATTAATTATTTTTTTAAAAAAAATTTATTAAACTATTTTATTTTTTTATATTTGAGGGTAACTTAAATGAGTTATAAAATAATCTCTTAACTTTTCTTATTTAGTTTAGTGTGAGATAGAGTTGTTTCCAAAAAGATTTAGTGAAATATAATTTCTAAAAATAAGTCATATTTTTTAGTTGACCAAAAATAGTTTTCTTTTTACTTATCTTTTTTTAATACTACAAAATACTAAAAATACGAAAAAATATATTTACATAAAGTTTTCCATAAAACAAACGGAGCGCTAGAGTAACTTTAAATAATATTATACTTTTAACTAGATGTGAATTTTGATAAATCCGCTAGCTATTGTATTACATTATTTTTATATATTCTTTATACTTGTAAAATTTCAAGGTGATAAAAAATAAATAGTTATATTATTAATTAATTATTTAAATTTAAAATTTTGTAGTTTAAAATAATACATAAAAGAGGAGTTTATAAATCAAATAGTAAATAACAAATTATTAGATGATATAACATTATTTAAAGTACACCAAATAAAAATAAAAAGTATCTTTCAAGCGGACCTCGTGAAACTCCCCTCTCACTGACATGTGTGTTCCACGTGGTGGGCCTGTGGCATGCAAGATTTTTCCCACAAAGAATATCTTATTACACTCTTGGTTTAGCTGTTGTATGAAATTAAGAAGAATCCAAAAAGGCGGCCTGGCCAGCCCAAAATGCTCTCATCCTCACATGCTTGCCAACTTGCAAATGTATTAGGCTGCTTTGCGTTAGCCGGCGAGAGATTTGAATCATTTGAGAATTTCTCTTTTTGCCTACAGCGTCGACAACTCAAAAGCGTTAACGTGATACAGTACGTGGGTGGGGTTGTTAATGTAATATTAATTATCACATGGGGCCACGTACATGGATGGATCACAATTCACAATAGCAATAATAATATTCTTATTCATATTCATATTCGCGTACCATCTTTGTATTAATCTTGAATAATAGACTTACTACATAACCGTCATAACGAATTAACGATGGCACTAGGATTTGGTATAAATTATGCTACAAACACTTTCTCAAAAAAAGAAAAGGAAAAAAGAGATAACTACAAACATGTGATCTCATGCTTCATGATTTCGTACAAAGCCATCCAAATACAAATTATCCAATACATAAATCTCATTGCCATAATACTACCAGGGCCGGCCCAAGGCCCATTACAAAATGCTCCCTCCATCTTGTACAAACGTACTAGTGTATTGGGATTGGAAAAGAAATTTTGTCTATTTTAACGCAAAAACGAAAAACTTGGTGTTTTTTTTTTTTTATATACTACTTTTCAAAAAAAAAATACACATATTATATATTTATTTTACATTATAATTCAAAAATATTATTTATTATCAAGTTTTTTTTTCTCTCTCTTAGAATAAAAATATTAAAAAATAAATTTGTATATAAAGTTATAAATAGTAATTGTGTATATTTGTAAGGTTACTATAACTAGAATCTTATTTTGCCCAACAATGTACGAGTTGATGGGAGTATTTTTTGGAGTTAGTTGGGCAAATTGTGGGATTTATGCTTATTTTAGATGGACTAATGTAAATCCTCTTACCCTTCATTATTAAAAGACCCAAATTCTATGACAAAAATTGGGTTTTTTAAATTAGTTATACACTATTTTTTCCACATATACCAAAGTTTCCAAAATATTAGACCAATAACTCAACCAAATTAAAATCCTAATTGACACTTTAATTTTTGTACTTTAAAGTAAAGGGTCCATATATAGCTGAAAATTCTTGAAGAAGCAAGTGCTGATAAGGAGGCCTTCAAATCCATTTATTGGGTTGCACCATCTAGATCCAATATGCTAAAAGCTGTTAAGAGATTGGTACAATTTTCTTTATGTAGTTCAACAAATAGGACATGACACAATGAAATCCCAGCCATGCTCAATGACATGTTGTAATCCTTTTCCATTACTTTAAATCAATACAATTTCTATCTTTTACCTCAAAAAAATAATTGTCCAAGAACAAATCACAAAGCTCAAAAAATTACCACGCTTAAATGCAAGTAAGGGTCTCTATGTATTCATAAGTTCTGAACCTCTTTAACATTATTGTTGGAGCATTGAAACTTCTAGCCCGCCGCAAATCACAAATCACAATCTCCTTCAACGCTTATTCTTAAGATTATAGGAAATCACTTTCTCAAGTATTGCTAGCAAAAGATTTTTCTCCTTCAACTAAGCACAAGAGACAGTACACATAATCTTTAACAAAGCGACCACGTTCCATCTTTGGGAATTTGAGTGTCACAAAATTAAGATCACCATTGTATTTCACAAACCAATCTAATTTGTCTCTTTGCATCTCATTCTCATAGATAGTAAATTGTACTTACGAGCATGCGCGCTGTAATGTGATGTAAACAACTACTTGACTATCCAAAATACCCAAAATTTTTCTTTGGTGAACCCTCCGAAACATGAGGTTTTGGCATTCTATTTAGTCATTTCTTATCTAAATCAAAGTACAAAATCACAACCTTATCGCTATCATACCAGAAAATTGCACCATTCCAATAAACCCCTTTATTGTTGAATTCTACATCATATGGCATGGTAAGATAGACTACTTCCAAGATCTGGTTTTTGATGAATATATTTGACAAACAACGATAACCTTACAATGAATAGACTTTTAAGGATCAAAAGCAATATTCAAAGCTCTCAATTTTGCTACTGATGGCTTATCAAACACATAGATTCTCGTGGAATGCCCCCGACATAAGATGACAAACGAAATAAGGAGTGCATATATAATCATCAAGATTATGTGCTAGTCAAGATTTTTGGACACTGAATAACACAACAAGCCCTTGCAAGAATATAAGATTACAATATCTGGGTCGTTGAGAAATTGGCTTGGGAAGACCCTAGAAGGATGATACTTCTCAAGAGGTACCAAAGAAAGTGATGGGGAGTTCAGAGTTTTTAACAATAACCCATTAGGCCTAGTGTTTTTACCAGCATGATTGACTATAAATTGTGGATCAGATATAATAGAACTTCATTGCTTGCATACTGATTTGAATTTGACAAGAGGCTTCACAGAAAGATGCATAAAAATCTATATTAAGAGATCTTCACAGTCACAGTTAACCACCACAGCAGCTGATGTCTACACCCTAGTCGAACAGGAATTTAGGGTTTTGCGGCATCTTTTTATTTGTACCATTCTCACAATATTCCGGGACTCTATTGAGTTTTACTGTTTTGTGATCCTTGTGTAGCATTGTAACTCTTCTTTCCCTTCTCTTCAATGTTAGCAATATATGACTTATCAGAAAAACTCTTAATCAATTTCTTTGTGAATTACCAATCCCGAGAGAGTGATTTTGCTTATCGTAGGGAATATTTTTTGTATAAGACTATAAGGATTGTCCTATTCCTATAAGGAAAAGGATCTCTCCATCTTGTAGAGAGACAATCATGATTATGATTATGCAAAAGGATTCACTCCTCTTCAATGTTAGCGTTATATGATTTATCATGATTAGGATTATCTTGAGTATTTTTTTTTTTTTTGGGAGAATAACACCCTCTTAGTTTCTTGAATACTCAGTGATAGGCAAAAAATGTGTTGACACCTTGTGATGAATTAATTGATTAATTATCCAAGTTTATTAATTAATCAAATTAACATGCAATGTACGTGGCAACACAAACAAATCACCAAATAACTAAATATGCAGCGAAAATTAAATGACATGGTGATTTGTTTACGAATGGGGAAAACCTACACGGTAAAAACCCTACCGGGTGATTTTAAGATCACCATTCCCAAGAATCTACTATTATCAAATCAAGCGGTTACAAGTAAAGGAATCCTAGTACCTTATACCAACCTGTTGAACCCTTACCCTAATCCCCAATTGGACTTGTTCTATAGTGACAATCTCTCCTTGTATTGCACAGCTCCTAGTACGTGATTAACCAATAGATGTGCGGATCCCAATACACGACTTGATCATCAACTTGAGAAGGATGTTGGCTGCAAAGTTCTTCAGTTCATCAATCGATGAAGATCACGAAGTTGCTTGGTCACAAAACCCTACGGTGTACAAACACAATAGTTTTTTCAAGAGAAAGAAGAACTAGGGCAAATATCACCCCCAGTCACAATTTGCATGAACAAGACTTTGCTCAATACTCGCACAACCCTAGACGGCTCTTAAAATAATTCTTATATATGTTTAGGATTGTGAAAAGAAACCTAAACACATACTCACAAATTGAATGAATAACAACTCTGAAAAACTGAGTTTCATAAACCTTGATAGACAGTCATCCATCGAGATAGCTGTCAAGCCACAGGCTTCAGCAGTTTTTAAACCTCGATAAATACTAGCCGTCGAGATTTAATGAACAACACTTCCTTACTTGATTCTTAGACAGACTTGCATGACTTTAACACTTGAACTTGAAACCTTGTTCCTTGAAGTATTAAACACATCCTAGATCTATCAAATTACAAGTAAAATGCGTTTTGTCAAAGGATTAGCGAATACATAAAATATTGACATATGTTCCTAACATCAATCACATATGTCCTAACATTGAGATTTCAAGAAATGCAAGATTTTGGATTAAATAACTTCCCAAAAACTGCTGAATTTTTCCCCCTTCTAAACTTAAACTTAATAGGAGAAGTAGTAAGGTAAATTTTTGTGCATTTGATTGGCAACTTCGATGGGGTTATCTGCTCTAAGAGCTCTATGGTAAGTATTGGGATTGTTATTTGGGACTCTAATGGCTTAATCATTGCTGCTATGAGTCAAAAGTTTTCCCTTCCCAATTCTGTTGTATTTTTTAAAGCTCTTGCAGCTTGTACAGCAATTAAGTTTGCCAAGGATCTTAGTTTTCAAAGGCTCGAATTTGAAGGTGATTCTCCTTTGGTCAACTCGATTTTGAGAGATAGCAAATCTTCCCTCACTCCTTGCTTTGCATGGAAACATTATTGAAGAGACAAAACTCTTAGCATGTTCTTTACAATGGTTTAATTTTAAGCATGTTAAAAGGGTGGGTAATTGTTTAGCACACGCCCTTGCAAGAATGGCAGTTGATTTGTAGGTCTAGATGTTTAGGTAGAAGGGCTACCATCCGATTTGGAAGTTGTATTCCAATTTTTTTTTTTTTAGGAAAAGACAAGATCTTTTATTAAGAAAAGCCGACTATATTAGCCTGGATTACAAGAAAGAACTGTGGTAGAAGAGCTACCATTCGATTTGGAAGTTGTATTCCAATTTTTTTTTTTAGGAAAAGACAAGATCTTTTATTAAGAAAAGCCGGCGATATTAGCCTGGATTACAAGAAGGAAATGAGGTTGAACATTCTCCTTCCACATTAGTAAATTTGGGACACTAATTACATGTCGAGCCAAACTATGAGTAACTTTGTTACCTTCTCACTTAATACGAGAGTAATGTAACTAACTAGAGAAAAGCTTTGCATCATGAATAAGAGAACCGTAGGAAGCCAATAAAGAAGTATATTTCTTTGGGAAAGCCTTCGTAATCATGGATAAGGAGGTGATAACTAAGCCTTGATGATTACTTTTAACCACATCAACCCCAGCTCTGTTTTCTGCCTTAAAAACTGCCCATCAAAATTAATTTTAAACAACTTTTGTAATAAAGTTTTTTTTTTTCTATAAAAAAAAAATAAAAATAAATGGATAGCAGTGTAGCCGAGAAATGGCTGTAGGTGTGGACCATATGGTTAAAATAATTAATAAAGTTATGTGATATTTGATTTTTAGTTTAAAATTTTGAGTCATGCTAACGGGTGTTTTTAGGGCAATTGTTTACAATCCATTTTTAAAAAGTTTTGATACCACTTTTATGGGAAATGAAAAAAACTTTCAAAATATTAATTTTTTTTCCCATAAAACTTTTTTTAAATAGATCATTAACTATTGTTCTAAGGGTATCCGTTAGCATTTCTCTAGAATTTTTTATCAAAGAAAAGCAAAGAGACAAAAACAATTGCATAATGAAATAAAAATGTCACACAAGCTCAACAATTAAAAACATCACACACACTATAGTGCTAGAATTAAGAAAGTAAGAACAAATAAATTAAAAAATAATGAAATTATAAATTGAGAAAAAAATAAATTTATAAATTGAGAATACATAAATTTAGTTTGTCCACATTTGATGACTGCTAGAGTCCTAGTGCTAGTGCTAGAGCTAATAAATTTATATACTGTAAGAAATATACAAATGGTGAGTTTTGGTGACGAGCTCTGTCCTCCCACCAAGCTATCACTCAAGTACGTGGATTAGGGGATATGAATCCAAAATACTAGGCACCTCGGAGGATGTTGGTATCACCAAGCTATCACTCAAGTACGTGGATTAGGGGTGTGCAAAAAACTGACGAACCTAAAAAACTGGCCAAATCGATGCCAAAATTTCGATTCAATTTCGGTGTGGTTTGGTTTCGGTTTCATTTTTAAAAAACCAAAATTTTCGGTTTCGGTCTCGGTGTTGGATTTTTTACCCCGAAACCAAACCGAACCGACCGAAATAAATAAAAATATATATATTTATGTAATTTTAAAACATAACAGATCAGTGACTTAGTGGTATGCTTCTTGTGGTTTGCCTACCTGATCCCAGGTTTGAGCCTTCGCGTGGGACGTGGGCTTTTTTTAGCTATTTAATTCTTTAAAACCCTAGAGCATGTAAAGACAGAAATACCCCCTCTTATTTTCTTCCCTTTTCTTTTCTTTAGCCGCCCCCTTCTCCAACTTTATCTCTCAATTTTTTCTGTCTCTTTCTACCTTTCTCTCTCGTTCTCGCTTCAATTGACACACACACACACAGAGCAAAATGGAAGAAGAAGCTTTCTCAAGCTTTCTTCACTCAAATTCTTCAATCTCTCTGACTCTCTCTCTCTTTCTCCGAGTTTCATCTCTTCGCTTCAGATCAATGAAGACAGGGACGGAACCAAGATTTGAACTTGGGGGGGGCCAAAGCATGAACCAAAAAAATTTCATGTGACATGGTTTATTAAAAAAAATCATGGTAAACAAAAAAATTGCACTTTATTACTTAAATATTTAAGTCAAGAAGGATATAATATGAACCAAAAAAGTTGAAAGTTACAACATAATATTCTAACCTTTTTCGAAGAAGAAGAAGAGGACTTCAGATCTCCAGATTTTGGGTAATTGGAATTAATATGTTGATTTTATCATGTTGACCAACTCACCAATATGATAATCTCATACTTTTGGATGCAACTGAAAATCACACTAATGAAGTTTTTCAAAACTTTGTTTGAAGATTTTAAAAAATTGGGATATCAATATTAAGAGTTGGCAATGCTACGTCGTCAATATTGGCTTCTAAAAGAATTTTGGCATTTTATCTTTTGAAAAAAAATATAAATATTGTAATTCACTTTCCCATAGTTTATAAATCAATTAAAAAAGTCATATAAATTGGTGTAACCCTGTAAGAGAATTTTTTTTTTTTATGAGATTTTTTTGGTTATGAATTATTGAATTATGATATTGGTGAATTGAGGAATATCTTTCGAATATCTGAGATTCTCATATAATCGGTGAATTTTTTTTTTACACTTTAGGCTGTGTTTGTTTTGTTTCGTTTATACTGTGATTTTTTTTTTCAAGTGAACGGTGATTTTGCTTTAGAGTGATCTGTGTGAAAAGTTTTGAGCTTGTGGTTTTTATCGATTCTGAGTGTAATTTTATATGCTTTGAACCCTCTCTCTTTTTTGTATTTTGGGTTTTGTTTAATACTGAATCAATGCTATTTTTTGTGAATCTGTGATTGTGATTTTGAGTTGTTATTTTCTTATTGAAAAATCGATAACCACATGTGATGTTGAGTTGTTTTTTTTCTTTTTGTGACTGTGAATCTGTGATGTTGACTGAAACCGAACACCGACCGAAAAACCGACAGAAACCGAAACAAACCGAAACTGACGGTGTTTCAACTATTTAGGTCGGTTTTGGTTGACAACTTTAGAAACCGAAAATTTCGGTTTCGGTTGGCCAGTTAAAAAAAAAACCGACCGAAACACCCCTAACGTGGATTGTTGAAGGGTTTTAAAGTTTTGCATTTTTAAGAAATTGTACTATAGCCTTTCAAGATAAATGAAAGTTTTTTTTAGAAAGTAAAGATAAATGAAAGTAAGTAAGTATCGTTTGAGTTTTCAATTTTTTACTTGCATGCACCTGAGAGACAAAATAAAACATATAGCAACAAAAGATGATACGCCATTGGGAATGAAAATAGACAATATGGATTATAGACTTTTCTCTTCAAATAAGTTGGTCAAGTCCTTTTCAAAAAAAAAAAAAAAGTTGGTCAAGTAGTATAATTGTGGATTTAAAAAAAAATATTTATAATAGTGGAATTTGGGGCCATTAGATTTGGTTTAATTTTAGCCTGGTATAGGGGATTTAAGAAATAAATGTTAGAACAATTGCACATCCTTAATGCGATGGTCATTTCACAAGTATAAATACTTTTGGGGTGTGAGAGGGGCAAGAACTAGAGTTCATGTTTCCAAGAGGAAATTTTACACACATATACAATTAGATTAGATTAAAGTAAAATTTCTATTTTGTATATAAAAAAAATAAAGAAATAAAAGTTAGAAATTGATTAATTACTTCTTTCAACATGGCTAATTACTAACCAAAAAAAAAAAAGCAACTCTATTAACAAGCATCCTCTACCTCTGAACTCTAATATCAAATATTGTGTATGAGCAAGAACGGGCTAGAAAAACCATAGCAGGTTACCAACTTACCATTAAACACATCTGTCAGGAGGCGAATGGATGTGCAGATATTTGGCAAAAATTGTAAAGGGAAATGGTCTATGATACTTTTCTCAAATTTTTGTTACAATGTTATTACTGCAGCACAATTGGAATCCCTATGTTAAAGAGTTACTTAGAAATATTTTTTTGCTTATTTTGTAATGAACTTTTATTTAGTTACTATATCATACTATTTTAAGGGGATACTGACATATCATATCGATAAAAATCCAAACAAAAATATGCACGAGTAGTGTCTGATTTAATAAATTTAATGCTTGCAATACCAAAATTAGCAATTTAATTCCGAGAGAAAAAAATACAATTTTAATTAACTTTTATATATATATATATATATATATATATATATATATATATATATATTCTTTATGGTAAATTACATTGACTTCACTTAAAACTCTTCTAAACAAAAAAGGACTTCAATTGAGATTTAGTAACTCCTATAAACATTTGTATAAACGACACTCTCTTGCTTGCTTAAGGTTTCTATAAATTAAGAAAGTCAATACCGTACCGGAGGCTGTACCGGTTTGGCCACCGGTACGATATATTTCTGATACCGGTCAATACTGGTGTACCGTTTTGGGTTTACCGCTATTTTATATATTTAATATATACACGCACACAAGTGCGCACACACACACACATGCACACAAAATCTCTATTTACACACACATACACACACAGACTCTCCAACTTTTACTCTCATAAATACCTTTTATTTCAACTATTGTATACATATTGATATAACAACTTAAAGATCAACTGGAGATTAGAATTAATGCAGGTAAAATAGTTAAAAAAGAAGAGAATGATACTCTTAATTCAAACATCAAATCCAAATTAAGTAAAAGAATTTGAGAAATCAAAGGTTAGATGAAATAAAAAAATTATCTACAAAATACTTTCATTATTGATTATTTTAGAGACAAAAACTGCCGCAATTACCACACAAAAAAAACAGCATTTTTTGTTTCGGTCCGGTATTCATTTACCGGCCGGTACGGCCGGAATTCGCTAGTACGACTGGTATTTTTTTCAGTACGAAATAGGAGTGTACCTGTACCGATGCACCAGCCGGTACGGTATGGTATCAATAACACTGCTATAACACTGTACCGATTCTTCCCCTGCTGTGCCTGTCCCTCCTCGTCCAGTTACCCCGGCCGTGACCCATACATCTTCCTCGGAGGTTGTGGAAAAAAAAAGAAAACGGGGCCAAAGTAGTAAAAATGTCATAGAAATCGAAGAAGGGGAGAACCTCGACCCTTCTTCTAAAGATATCAGGGCTGGGAAAGCCCTTTCCAAAAAACCTACTCACACTGGACCTTCCAATGACCCCAGTAGTGAGCCTACAAAGAAGGCATCCATTTGGCGACCCAACTTCACCCTTAGTTCGGGCAGTCCCGTTTTGGATAACGCCAACCTGAGGGACCCGAAGAAAGGAAGCTCAAGTTTGGTGGCCGAATGTTTGGAGAAGGCTCTATGTCTCCCCGAAGATATGGCCGAATTACGGTCCTTCCGCAAGAGGGAAGTCTTCCTGTCCTTGAAACATGATTTAGCTAAGGTATTTTCCTAAATCTTTAACATTCCATATTTATCTTGATGAAAAGCCTAATTTCTCTAACTTTCTTAATCCTAACTTTCTTAATTCAAATGCTTCGTAGGCAGTCCAGGCTTCCTTTATGGCTGAGGAATGGGTGGACTATTCACTGGACCTAGCCAGGAAAGCTGAGCATAACGCCGAGGTGGCTGTGAGGGCCCAAAAAGAAGCCGAGCAAAACTTAAAAGAGACCCTCACTAGCTTAACTGAAGTAGAAAAAGCTCACAAAAATGCTGAATCTGCCTTGCAGAGTTACGAATCGCAGGCGACTCTTGCTCTTGAGGCCCAGAAGCAAGCTCAAAACAGGCTTGCTCTTACTGTTGTTAAAACAGGCTTGCTCTTACTGTTGTTGAGCTTAAACAAGCGAAAGCAGAGCTAGCTGCTAAGGAGCAGGAGAAGGTCGATGCTGAGCAAGCAGCTATGACACTGGGATGAAGAAGGCAGCTGATAGCTTAACCGCCCAACTCAAAGGGGTTGCGAGAGCATTTTGTTTGGAGGTGTGGGGTCGGGCTTTAGATGCTGCAGGGGTAGCCACCGACTCTGAACTCCGAGTTTTGGACAGCGTTTACTACCCTCCGGCCTTGCATTTAGTTCCTACTCCTCCCAAGCCAACAAGTGATTCAGCTGCGCCCCTTCTTGCTCTTGATTCGTCTGGTGTGCCAACAACTAAAAACCCCTCTCCTACAGCCCAGCCCGTGGATGAAGTGATTGAAGGTGACTTGGCTGAAGGAAAGCCGGCGAAAAAGAAGAAAAAAGATAAAGAACCAGAAAAGAAGAAAGACAAGCAACCCATTGCTTAGTCTCGTTATTACTATTTTTTTAACTTAACTTTTTATTGTTTTTGTTGTTTTCTTTTTCTTTTTTAATGAATGGATGTAAGGGACAGCATGACTGCCATCATTTTTGTAGTGAACATTTTACGAGAAACCAATATCAGCTTTACTGTTATGCATTTGTCAACGCCATGTTTTGCCGTTTAACTATTAACTTTCATGCATCTATACATTGGCTTATATCAACCAAGAATCGCGATATAATTTAAAGGTTGTTCATTGTTACACTTGTGATTTGAGAACCATAGTAGAAAGCAAGATTAATTTACCACACCTAAATATTCATGGAATCAACGCTTAACTTTTTGCAACTTCGAGAAACGAAGCATGAAGCAAAGCTATCTTAACGCATCTAAAGATTGCTTAAACTAACACTTAATTGTTTGAGATCTAGATTATATCAAGCTAGCACTTACCTTTGCTCTTGAGAGGTTGTTAATCTTTAGACTTATGACTCCAAGAGTTGTACCTGACTCGTTCATTAAGTTGTCAGCTTTTCCTAGACTTGTGGCCCGAGGAGCCGAACAAGAATTAAGGTCAGTTTAATACTTGTACATTTATAAGTTGTTAATTTCTCTTAGACTTGTGGCCCGAGAACCGAACAAGGACTAAGGTTAGTTTAACACTTGTACAATTATAAGTTGTTAATTTCTCTTAGACTTGTCGCCCGAGGAGCCGAACAAGAACTAAGGTCAGTTTAACACTTGTATTCTTATAAGTTGTTAATTTCTCTTAGACTTGTGGCCCGAGGAGCCGAACAAGAACTAAGGTCAGTTTAACACTTGTACTCTTATAAGTTGTTAATTTCTCTTAGACTTGTGGCCCGAGGAGTTGAACAAGAACTAAGGTCAGTTTAACACTTGTATTCTTATAAGTTGTTAATTTCTCTTAGACTTGTGGCCCGAGGAGCCGAACAAGAACTAAGGTCAGTTTAACACTTGTATTCTTATAAGTTGTTAATTTCTCTTAGACTTGTGGCCCGATGAGCCGAACAAGAACTAAGGTCAGTTTAACACTTGTATTTTTATAAGTTGTTAATTTCTCTTAGACTTGTGGCCCAAGGAGCCGAACAAGAACTAAGGTCAGTTTAACACTTGTACAATTATAAGTTGTTAATTTCTCTTAGACTTGTGGCCCGAGGAGCCGAACAAGAACTAAGGTCAGTTTAACACTTGTATTTTTATAAGTTAGAGATTTGAAAAGATACAAATGGAAACAAAGTAAAAATAAGGCAACACTTCTAGTACAAAAGGAAGTTCTTTTCTTAATAATAATAACGTCGTAAGTTGTTTACATTCCAAGGGCGATGAATCACCCTCCCATCCAGATCTTCCAAACGATAAGCCCCTATACCTGCTACTGATGTAATTTTATACGGCCCTTCCCAGTTAGGTCCCAACTTACCCCAGGCAGGATTTCTTGCTGTTCCCACCACTTTTCTTAGCACCAAATCACCTGGTACCAAGGGTCTGGACCTAACTCCCTTATCATATGTTTGTTTGAGTTTCTATTGATAGCTTCCCATCTTCACATTGGCTACCTCTCTTCTTTCTTCAATGGTATTCAAACAATCATGCATTTTGTCACGATTACTTATATCGTCATACTGGTCGGATTTCAGGGTGGGAAAACCCGATTCTAATGGTATTACAGCTTCCATTTCATATGTCATCGAAAAGGGTGTCTCGCCTGTCGATCTTCGGGGCGTAGTACGATAGGCCCAGGAATCGCAAACCAGACTAGAGTATCACAATCTGTCCCTTGATTAAAGATCCGAGTACAATATATTTGTAGAGAGGGTCCAACAACAAAAGTCCATTCTCTATGTCTTTCCTTTCCTATTTATATCCTTTGCCCTTATCATCTCAGCCCTACATCTGTCCATCTACTCAGTTTCTTCCCCCGACATCTGTCCGTCGGTAATGGAGAAAAGCTCTAACTTAGTGTTCTATACTGTTCAGGTCACGTCCACATTAATGCACCGGACAAAGTCGATGCTTCCTAATTAATACGGCCAGAATGGTTGGTACATGATATTTAGTGCAACCCTCAAAGTTATCCAGCCACATTCAGATATTTATAATATGTCCCCTACATCATCAATCTCTTTATCCGCCCATGCTACTTCATCCTCGGGTATATTTCCTTATTTCTTTACTCTCCTCTGCTTTCAGTATATCTCCGGGTCTACGGCTCTTCGGATCCTTGAGTCTTTGGGTCTTCGGCACCTCACAATAATAATAAATGGTTCTATTTAATAGTGTAATTTATTTATGTTATTATAATAATAAAAAATTACACAAGAAGGACACTTAATTTTTATCTTTCCTAATGTCTATCTCCTACTACCACAAGCTTCTCCTTCACTTGCTGAGTAGCTGGACAAAAAGCCTCTACCGCCAATCACATGGCCCGCATCTAACCTTAGTAATTTCTAAAAATTCATTCAATTGCATCCAAGTTTCTCCAGATTTTTCTTCTTTGCGTCACCCACTCCTCATCCCATACCAAAGTAATTTTTGCTTGCGCTCCAATTTTTGCATGCCTAGAATATTCAATTAATGAAAAAAGCTACAGAGAAGAAATTTCATCAAAGCCGAGTAGAATTAGATAGCCGCAAGGCGTAGAGGAGATAGATGATAGTAAGGTAGCAGGCAAGACATTAGTATTTGTGAGGATATTTTAGGAATTTCAAACTTCAACCTACCACAATAGTTGCGTTTTTTAAAAAGCCATTCACTACAGTGTTTCGCAAACGCGAATATCAGAATTTCCAAAAATGTAATTTTTTTAAAAATATATTGCCAAACGCATAACTTCCAGTGTTTTTGATAAAAAAAAAACTTGAGTTTTCATTTAGAAAACGGCCCACCAAATGGAGCCTAAGATGATATGATTTTTTTGTAATTTTAAATTATGGTAATAGAAAAATAAAATAAACTAAAAACCTTAATGTCACGTCATTGTAATGTGCATTATTAAGAGCACATCACAAGGAACTAAATGCCCCTTAAGGTAACTTTCAACTTTCAAGTCATTAGAAAACTTGAACTCAATGATAGTAAAAAGAAGAAGAAGAATAAAGCTACATATACAATAATTTTCACATTAATTGTGTTGGAGGGTTTTATTAGTTTTCATATGAATTTATTACTAACATCACTTATCTACCGTTAACAATTTGTCATTTCTACCACCGCACATTTTTTATGCGATGGTCACTTCATAAGTATAAGTGTTTGTGGGGTGCGGGGGATAAGGACCGAAGTTTAAGTTTCTAGGAGGGAGTTTTACACACATATACACTTAGATTAGGTTAAAATAGAATTCTATCTTATAAAAAAAAAAAAAAACAATTTGTCATTTCTCATAAATAAATAAAAAAAGTGTCATCACACATGTCTGTTTTGGCAAAAACTTTTACGTGCTTTTAACTAAAAGTTTTTGCTTTTTGTCTCATTTTTCTCCTTCTAATTTACCAAAATTAGTTTAAAAAGAGGAAGAAGAAGAAGAAGTTAGCTTTTAATTTTTTTGTAACGTATTTTAGTTTTTTTTGGGTCATATATTTAGCGTAAAAATGATCACAAATTATATATTTTTGTATAATTCTGTGCAAATAACTACGAGGTTTCTAAATGGATGTTCATTCCAGTTTATTGGTGCCTACGTTGACCTTTTTATCATGTTAGGCTGGCTGGTTTGATTATCAACGTCATAGCTACCAACTACCTAGTTTTATAGTTTTGAGCCCGGACAAAGAAATTATTGTTATATTTTTTTTCCTGTTAAATTCCTCCAAATATCTTTTTTTTTTTTTGAGAAGCTCCATATATCTTTATAAAAAGGTTTTTTTTTTTTTTTGGGTGGCCCGGGTGGGGGGGGGGGGGGGTCCTTTATAAAAAGTTAAAAACAATATTTCATCCAAATCTCAGTGACAAATGGAGTGAATGATTAATTTAGGGGGGAAAAAAAGGCCTGACTAATTGATACAAGTTGCAATTAACTATTTTACATCTCAATTTTGATCATTTCAATTCCGGATGTTATTGGACCAAATCACCAAATTGTCATCTAGTTGGTCCATGATTTGAAACCACAAGAATAATATTTATATAATTATATTATTTCCTTTGACTTGGCGCATGGATCATGAACAAAGGAAAGTCTAGGCATTTTCATAGTTTAGGATTTCACAATAAATTTTAAGTAGCAAATTATTGCAGATTGTTATTGGTAAAAAAAATCATTTTAGCGGTAAATTTAAATTAAAACTAATAACAATTTACATTTATAATTTGTTATGAAAATATTATAAAAATATTGTAGACTTAATACGTTTTTAAAAAAAATTCTACACATACTGCAATGGTTTGTCTTAAAAATATTTTTATATTTACAAGATAGGTGGCCAAATTTATTAAAAAGCACCTATCATTGTGGGTTTAATTAACTTCTAAGAAACGCATCCTGAAATTTAGTACTTTTTTTTAGTTTCTCATCGACAGGTGGGCTGTTGTGAACAACCACAACCACATCAGCTCAACGACTCTGAAGCCAAATTCATATGGACCCAAAAAAAGACTGACAATAGTAAAAGGTGGATAAGATTTGCAACTTTATACTAATTGGATTTCAGAGGAAAATAATTCACATCATTCCAAATGGGAATAATAAATATCATAGTCAAGGCAAAGAAGAGATTTTTTCTCTTCTTTCATAGACAAAAAGAAAAACAAAATTTTCCTGTTTTTTTTCGCCAAAACAGTGCATAAAAACATTACTTTTTCATCTTTGTTGTATTTTTTGTTTGAGTAATACATTAAAAGGTTTCATATTTAATTGTTAAGAAATTATGAATGATATAACATCATTCTCAATTGGGTTAACTACTAACACCATTTCATATTTTATAATTACAATTATATTTGAATCTATAATGCCTTGTGAGCACGAGGATAAACTGTTTAAGCGTCATGGTAGAAGTGAAAAGTCTGTAAATTATTCTGTAATTGGTTTTAGTGGGTGAATTATTATATAATATACCCTACAATGTACAACTAATACAAGTTCTGCTTCGTCATAAGAAAATATTTTTTAATTAATAATATTGGCTAGCTTTGTAAATTACTATCATCAACTCCAAGACATCAATTAATTTTTATTATTAAGTTTAAAGTAATCTCAAAGTTTCTTGTCCGAACTTCGAAACATTTAACAGATGAGTCCAACTGAAGCCAGTTTTTATGTTTATGCACAGTACAACAATCATAATAGGCCATCTGGAACAAATTCCGGGCTCTCTTACTTTATAAAAAAATTAGCAGCGGAATCTGTCGGTAAGGTACAGTACATAAAAACATTACTTTTTTTTATTTTTTATCTTTGTTGTATTTTTTGTTTGAGTAATACATTAAAAAGTTTCATATTTAATTGTTAAGAAATTATGAATAATATAACATCATTCTCAATTGGGTTAATTATTGACAACATTTTATATTTTATAATCACAATTATATTTGAATCTATAATGCCTTGTGAGTTCGAGGATAAACTACTTAACCGTCACGTTAGAGGTGAAAAGTCTGTAAATTATCCCGTAATTGGTGTTAGTGGGTGAATTATTGCATTATATATTCTGTAATGTACAACTAATGAAGTTCTGCTACATCATAAAAAAATATTTATTAATCTATAATATTGACTAGCTCTATGAATTTACACTATCAGACGTCAATTAATTTTTAGTATTGAGATTAAGTTAAACTCAAAGTTTCTTGTACGAACTTCGAAACATTTAACGGATGAGTCCAACTGAAACCAGCTTATATGTTTATGCACAGTACAACAATCATAATCAGCCATGTGGAACAAGTTCCGGGCTCTCTTACTTTATAAAAAAAATGAGCAGCGGAATCTGTCGGTAAGGTAGAGTAGCTTCCCATCTGAAAGTTGGTGGCTGACTAAATAAACAGCCACATTTCTCTGACCTTTACTCTGTCTCTAAGTTCTAATCCATTTACCTTTTCTAATCAGTCCCTTTCCCACATTCACCATTTCATCAATTTCATTCTAAGCCTCCTTCTTTTATAGCTGATCCTCTAAAACAGTAATAAAAAACACTTCCTAGCTTCATTGTTCTTCAATGGCGGGTGTTCAGCCATCAGAGGTCCACATAAGGATCAATTCCAAGCGTCACAGCAGAAGGATGATACACCCAGTTGAGATAGACCCACCTCCACTTCCTCCATCATCAGCATCAGCAACAGCAAGCCCTGTTGTTTACCAAGAAGTCAAGCATTTCAAGAAATGGGTGCCTTGGATGATCCCTGCTTTTGTGATTGCCAATACAATCATGTTCTTCATCACCATGTACGTCAACAACTGCCCCAAGAACTCTGTCTCTTGCATTGCTACCTTCTTGGGTCGCCTCTCCTTCCAACCATTCAAGGAGAACCCTCTTCTTGGTCCTTCCTCTGCTACGTAAGCTCTTTTCTTGTTTCTTTGCACAACCAATCTGACTGTGACTTCTAGCACTTTTTTTGCTGCTAAGTTATTGTATAATTACTAAGTAACTTTTGCTTGTTTGTGGGTTTAGGCTAGAAAAGATGGGGGCTTTGGATGTGGGTAAAGTGGTACACGGCCACCAGGGGTGGCGCCTCATCACTTGCAATTGGTTACATGCTGGGCTTTTCCATATTTTGGCAAACATGTTGAGTCTTTTAGTTATTGGAATTCGGCTTGAGCGTGAATTTGGCTTTGGTATGTATCTTTAAAAATCAAATTTTCATTTCTATTTGTTTGTGTATTATAGAATAATTCAGTCCTCATTATTCTGAATATGTGCTAAATGATCTGAAACATCAGCATCACTTTTTGGATTCAGTTCAATACTCTTGGTGCTTATAAGCTGAACATTTACCTTGTTGCTAATTACTCTCTAAATTGAAGCCTTTAGGTTTGCTTCCAGATAATCAAACACAGAAAAAGACATTTGACTTCATCAATTTGAGAGAGGGCCTAAATATGTCTAGTGTAATTTCCAGTCAACCAGCTCCAAAGGTTCATAATTGATTGAAAAGTGTATCCAAATCACTGAGATTCACTGAATAAGCAACTATATAATCTATCACAACCATAAATCCTTGCAGCAGCATATTAACAAACTATAATGCACAAGAAACATGGATTGGATTTTTTTTTTCTCTCTCTCTCTCTTGATTATTGTTTTTGTTAGAAAAATAAAGTCGATTTCCTTCAAAAACTAAGAAGAATAACAAATATAAATATAACTAGTGAAGTATAGGTTCGGGTATTATGTGATCACATCTTTGATTGTTGGTCATCTGATTGATGTGTGTAGCTCAAGGCTGGTAATGTCTATAAATTTTTCATCAGTTCTAACTTGGTTGGTGAATAATCAAGGGTTACAGTCTTTCTCAGTTCTGATTGATCTTCAAATCATAATTAAGCTTCATAATTTCGCATGCATTGCATAAGCCATGTGCCAATTATGTGTTATTGCAGGTTTATATTCAGAGAGTTTAGCTCACATTACTTGCCTAACGCTTGTATGATTATATTACAGTACGAATTGGGTTGCTATATGCAATCTCTGGATTGGGGGGGAGCATTTTATCTGCACTTTTCATCCAGACAAATATATCTGTTGGTGCTTCTGGTGCAGTTTTTGGCTTATTAGGAGGAATGCTTTCTGAACTCATAACTAATTGGACATTGTATGCTAATAAGGTATTTATCAAAATTCTTTTATTTCAGTTATGGACTTCTGGAGTAATTGTGACATTCTTGTTAGTAATTTTGTGCAAATTTCCAGTTTGCAGCATTATTGACCCTCGTGATCATCGTTGTGGTAAACTTGGCAGTGGGAATCCTCCCACACGTGGACAATTTTGCTCATATTGGAGGATTTTTTTCTGGTTTTCTTCTTGGGTTTGTGTTTCTGATACGCCCGCAATTTGGATGGGTTAGCCAAAGATATGCTCCTACTGCTTCAAATAAACCTAAATTCAAGATGTACCAGTGCATATTGTGGGTTATTTCTCTAGTCCTTTTAATTGTTGGGTAAGCCCTGAAGTCAATTTCTCCTTTTTCAGCAGTTCTTGTTTTACTAAATTGCACATGGAAAAATATATGAGAAGAATACAAGGAAACAAACCCCCACACCAGAAGGGGGGGGGGGTTTGAGGGAGGGTATAGATATAAAAGTAGAAACAGATAATAGTTCTGTTGAAAAGTAGAAAAATGCTGAAAGCTCTGCTGATGATACTTCTGTAAAAATACTTGTGGGTCTTCTTCTTACCATTATGAATTATTTCTGGTGACTTTTGATCTTCATGCCATGGGAAATTTAAATTCTGTATAACTTTAGAGTCTATTCTTAGTTACTATTTTTGACAGGTTTACTGTTGGCATGGTTTTGCTCCTCCGGGGAGTTGATGCAAATGATCATTGTTCTTGGTGTCATTATTTGTCTTGTGTCCCCACTTCAAAATGGAGCTGCAACACGCAGCCTGTATACTGCTCGGTAACTATGCTAACACCGATTTTGTTTTTCTTTGTGTATATGTCTAAATATTTAAACTGGGATGGAAAAATGGGAAATGTACATGACATGTACCAACCATATTCTTTTTTAGAACACTTTGTTGTCAAATTCCAATTTTTCTTGGTTACCTAATTGAGTTTCTTGGGTGTTGAAGTGTTATTATTATTATTAAATAAGAACTTTAGTATTTCTTGTCTTTAAACGAGTTAAAATTGGAGGATAATATATAGGCACTATTGTAAATGTTTTGATGGCTTCAAACTAAGTGGGGTTTTAGCTTGAGGTGGTCCTGTCTGATGGTGAACAATGTGGTAGTTCTTTAAGATGCTTGCATTGAACATACTTATTTTATATATATAATAAAATAAAGCTTGCATTGTACTTACCCATAGTGTGGCAGAGGTGGAAAATGGTTACTACCTTTTGGGTTTGATTTCACACTAGTGGAAGTGTATTTTATACAACCATTTGATTTATCCAAACTTGATTTAACTATGCTTCCTAGTGAAAAATTAGAGAAAAATAAAAAATAGGAATTGCTGAAACACAAGTTCAAAATAATCTCTATTTCTTAAATTTTGTGCAACATGGTTTAAGCCAATGCATATTTTGCCATGTACAGAACTTAGGACTAAGAATAAGAAGAGTCTCTGTTAAGTCCACTCTAATAGGGGAAGGGTTTGGAGGTTTCCCTGCCTGTCTTGGTTACTAATATGAGTTTCTTGGTGAGAAAAAAAAAAGTTCATTCATTATAAAAAAAGGTTCATTCGTCATAAAAAGAGAGTAATGTTGTCTTCATTTTCCGTCAAGAAACGTATTCCTTGTCCACCAAGGAATAGATATTGAAATCTTATATGTATGTAGCACTAAAATGGGTTTGGACTTTGGAGTATAGCTTTGATGCGTGTGAGAGTTTGAAGACAATGTTTTGTCTATTAAGATAGTTAGAGGATAATCTTTGTTTAGTTTGTCTTGTGTGTTAGTATGGGAGTACCTATGGCCTGTGGGTGTTTTGGGGATTTGCATAGTTAGAAGTCAAATGTTTCAGCTAGTAAGATAGTCAGAAGGCTAAACTTTGCCTAGTTTGTCTTGTGTTTGTGTGAGAGCAATGGTGGTTTGTGGGTGTATTGGGGATTTGGATGGTTAGAAGAAAGAGTTTAAAGAAAAAATTTGTCTAATAAGATAGTTTTGAAGACCAAACTTTTTCTAGTTTGCCTTCTATGTAGTGTGTTAGTGTTAGGGCACTTAAAGCTTTGGGTATATTGGGAATTTACTTTAGATTAGTTTATGTAAGAATTTGTGAGTGTCTTGTAATCCTCGTCATTGATTTTTTTTTTTTTTTGTTAGTGTTGGACCACATTAAATTTTGCGTCATGTGTTGATTGACTTTTATTGTTTTTGCGTGTGTTGATTTCTTCCAACAGTTTCTCTGTTAGTTTGATTGCGTCTATTTATATCATCTACTGTGCATGATGTTACTGTAATATCTTATTATATGCAGACAACCCAGACAGGCAACCAGTACAGCATCACTTGCTCAACCAATGGTAAATCCGGTACATATATATTGCCAAACGCAACCGATTCACAGATCCAAGGGCTATGCCTTCAGCTTTGCAGTTGATTTAAAGTTGTCAAGAGCACTCAGATGTATAAACTTCTTATTGCAGGCATTTTGAATTGATATTCTGTTAATACCTCTCAGTTGTTACGTGTGTTTATCTCCTTCTATTAAATTGTTCTGTACATTGCCATTACTATGGATAAAAGAATATTATAGTTGAGTTATTGTTTTAATTTAATTTAATTTAATTTTTGGTAAGTGAAGATTAGAGATTGAATTTGCTCCCATTTGGACAATGTTAAAAAAAAAAATTAAAGAAAAAAGGTTGGTGGCGGTAAATGAACCAAACCGATCATGAACAACTCGGGCTTGGTTGGATAAAAAGCTTGTTCATGTTTATTTGTTTATAAATATGCCAAACTTAAGCCTTAGTTTTAAACTCGTTTAATAAACAAGCCTAGCCAAAGCAAAAAAATCTGTTCATGAACAAACTCGTGAGCTATTAGACTTGATAGACAACAATTTAAATATAAACTCATTTATAAGTTTATATGTGTTAGTTAAATATATTCATTACACATATCCTAATAATGACATGCCTAACATGAGAACACTACCTATATTACCTTGATTTTTTCTTTCCCTTTAAATTGATCAAAAACGACTTTAGACTATAGTTACATTTAAAAATAAATAAATAATTAAGTAGGTCATATATAATCCTTCTCTATCAATTATCTAAAATAAAGTTATGAAACATGTTAGTATTTTTTTTCATTCATAATAGTTACAAACAAGTATTTTTCTAGTCCTTCACCATCTAGCGTGAAAGTAAAAATTGTATTTTGAACAATTGCTGAAACTGTAGATAAGGAATGATAAATGAATAAATTTAATTATGTAAATTATTAATTTGAATAATAGCTAATCATAAGCAAAATTAGATGCATAATAAAATGAGTATACTATTTTCTTTTTCTTTTTTCTTAATTTTAGAGATTTAAACATTTAATAATGTAATTTTTTTAGATCTCAAGTTCAAAAACTAGACTTGAGTTCGAGTTTGAGCTTGATATTAAGCTTGAGTGGCTTGACTAATTAATCAAGTTAAGCCAAGCCAAGTTTAAGTTTTTGGTTTTCTCATGAGCTCAAGTTTAAATACTATTTTTAGGCTTGTCACAAGCTCAAGCCAAGTTTGAGCTTTCAATTTTTCTTGACGAGCCAAGCTTGAACATACACTGCTTAACAAAACTCGACTTATTTACGGCCTTAGTAAATAACAGGTACGCACGAAGAAGTAAGTTCCATATGTTTTCTTTTTTCTCTTTTTTTGGGAGAATCAAATGTTTGACTAAGCTTCATGGCAACTGGCAAGCAAGACCTTGAGTGTGTAACAAAATAGGAATTTCCCACCTTTTGATATGCCATGCGATGTTTGTTGGCGAACTCCTTTATATATATATATATATATATATATATATATATATATTTGTTATTTAATCCAAAGGCTAAATTGAAAAATCGGAGAGCATTCCCGTTTGGAGAGTAGTATGAATTGAAAGGCCTAACTCGGAAAGACTTTATTGATTAAAAAAGTAAAAAGTTGTGAAGTAGGTTCGCTCCTTACCTTTTTTTTTTTTTGTCTAAACAGTAGCCCTTTGTCCACACTACTCTTTTCTTCTTCTTCTAGAAACATTTTTTTTTCTTTTTCATTAGGCTACCTAATCGTGAAGAATGATCCTCCTCTTTTTCTAAGTAAATGCCTCCCCATTTATTGTAGTTTGAGACGCAAGGAGAGGTGTCACTGGACCAACTGGTTACTGTTCATACATGAAATGGAACATTGACTTTTCTATTTCACTTAAAATGAAAAAGATTTCATTTCACTATTAAAATTTTATTTTCTAGATTTGAATTATTTTCTAAATTTGATGTGTATAGAGTGCCATGTCATTTTAAATTTACAATGACGTGACATTGAATACACTTTTAAATTTATAATATTGAATTTAAATTATGAAACTAATCGATTTCAAATGGAGAGAATCTTAATATCTTGAAGCACCTTTTCATAATACGCCTATAAATTCGAAAGAGTTTAGCCATTAGGAGTCCTAGATTAAAAATAAAAAAGAAACCAAAATTCTTTTTAATTTATACCGATTGAGATTCGGTGCAATATGATACCATCTAAGGTCTAAGATTCATGGTCAAAAAATTAGTGTTTTCTCTTTAACCCTTGGATCAAATTCTTTAAAACTTTTTAAACTTTTATGATTTATGAGCAGACTAAACATTGTAGCAGAGAGAGACGAGGGATCAAGAGATCAAAGAGAGCTTGATAGGGAGGACAAAGAGATCAGAGAAATTCGTTGAGAGATTGAAGGGAGGAGTCCTTTAGATGAAGTTGAGAAATCTAAGGGAGGAGCCCTTCTTTGAATGCTAGACCTAGAGATAGGGATGAGATTTTTGATTTTATGTGTGGGATGAGCAAGGCAAAAGTCTTCTAAGGTGATTAGTGCGTGTGTAGAATAATGAGACTTAAATGAGTTTTCGCAACTCACAAAAAGTTGTTAAATATGGTTTGACTTGATAGAGTCATGAGAGTGGGTCCTAACAGTTTGATTTTGTTTTTTAACTAAACTGTCATTGTAACTTAGTTATTACAACCTTAAAACTCACAAAATGTGTTTAACTCAGTTTTTTTTTAGTAAAAAGTTATAAGAACTGGGAACAAAGACTAAACCAAACAAGTAAACTTGAGGCTAGGCCCACAAAATTTGGAAATTGAGTGATGGAAATGAGTACACCAAACATAGCCTAATTTTTTTTACTTTGAATCTAAATCGTTCAACATTTATACACATAGTGCAGGGCCCAATTAAATAATGCAGTATAATGCAGTACTGAAGCCCATAATCAAAGCCCACTGGAACCTCATCTACAAAAATCTCCAACACTATAACAGCTTTATCGTCAACAAGCAGCGAAAAACACTTCCTCTCATTTCTCTCTCAAACTGTAAGAACAGAAAACTTCTTTGCTCGCGTTCTCAATCTTCTATGAACCAAAAGGACTAAAAGCTTAGCTTCCATTACTCAATGATGGCAGTCAGAGCCGTTAACAGCTGCTCCATCTTTCGCTCCGCTTCGCCTCCTCCTTTCTCCGCGGCGGTTCGGTGCCGATTCTACCATTACAGGAACTTACAGTTTCGCCGATACTCCAAGTTAGGGTTTCGGTTCCATGCATTCCGGTCCGAGCGGAAGCTTTTCGGCCATGGCGGTGTTCGGAGCTGTTCGGTTCACAGTCTCGTCGATAGCGTCATGGAAGAGCTCGAATTCATGCGCAAAAGGAAGAGAGTTTACGCTGCCTCCAAGTAGGTTTTTTATAACTAAATCCTCTTGCTTAATTGTAATTACGTTTTATATGGAATTTTGATTACGAACTGTTTGGTTTCTGAGAAATTGTAGGAAATTAAGAGGAAAATGTTTCTAATTGCTTTATTTTCAGAGCATTTACTTGAAAATCATATAGAAGGAATTTTATCTTTGCTATTTATAATTATTTAGTTACTAGGTTACGCACTGAAACATTCAACAATAGTGGTGATGAGTTGTCTTATGTGACTGAGGTGAAGCTCCGAGTAGAAAAATTAGAAAACAATTAGAAACTAATTTGGATTTTGATTGTGTTGCGTTACATATGATTATCCAGAATGGGATTAACAAGCAGTGGAGAGCTTCTTGAAGATAAGCTTGCGAACCGGGTGCTAGAGAAAGGGTTGCTGTTGGAGTTCAAGAAGGATTCTGATAGGGTCTTGTTGGCAGTTGCTCAGAAACCGGACGGCAAAAAGAACTGGATGGTGTCCGATCAGGTTCTTGTAGAAACAACTAAATGCGGCATGTTGAATAGGTTGCTAGGTGTTGTAACTCATTGTTTATTCAATCAATCAAATGCATCAGAATAAGTAAGCTTTTTATTAGTCTAACAATTTTTTTTTTTTTTGGTGGGGGTTTTCCCATTGGCAGAATGGTGTCACATCCTCCATTAAACCTCAACAAATTACATATATTGTTCCGGGCATTGAGAATTTTGATCATACTGGGATTTCAGATTTTATTCAGAAAGCACAGGATAACTTGGTTGGTTATTGCTTGTGGATAATTCTATCAAATTTGTCATTTTCTATTTGGTGGTTTTTGTAAAAGATAAAAGTCAGTATTTACTAATTTGATGCAGGATCCAGCACTTCTGGAGTTCGCTTGGGTTGAACTTCTTGAAAACAATAAGTCAGTGACAGCTGAAGAATTAGCAGAGGTATTAAATTTTTGTATAGGGATCCAATTTCTAAACCATTGCTCTACAATGACCATTGATTATACTGCAGATGATTTTTGGTAGTGCAGAGCCCCTTGAAAGCTATTGTGCCCACCTTTTGTTATCAAAAGATGAAACATATTTCAGCGTGCTGGAGACAAAAGGTTCACGTTCTATATATGGGCCTCGACCTACTGTGCAGGTACACATTATATTTGGTTTTGACGGTGTTCTCTATCTGTGGACTTTCTTAATTGGATTATTTGGCTGAACTGTCAGAATAATTCTCATGGCCATAGTTTGGAAATTTTATTTAATATATTTGCTAATGCACAGGTATTTTTGAAAATCAGTGTAGTTTGTGTGTGACATTAACAACTACCCTTTATTTTGAATGATCTTTCTGTTCGATGTTTTAAGAGTGTTTAGGACTTGCTGTATTTTGGTTTGGTAATTTTAATTGCTTTGAAGAATGGAATAGATCAAAGCAAGAAACTTCACTGGAGGTTATCACAATTCATAAGTGTTAATTTTTCAATAGGTGTAAGGAGGGATGATTGATAAACCATCAGGCCAGTTTTGAAAAGCCACCAATCAAGGATCTTAATTGTGAGTGCGTAACAGGGCTGTATCTCGTGCATATTGATGGTGGTCATGCTCTACATATTTTTTGGTAATTGTTGTCGTGGTCGATGTCATCTTGCAAAAGTGAAATAAATTGGTTACAATAGTGTGTGACTGAAGAGTTTGTAGAATGAATAGGAGGTGAGCTGGGTACGAACTCACTGATAGTTCGTAGGGATGAAAAACACTTAAGCCAACTTTCTCTTTGCACTTGTACCATTTCAAACCACAAAATTACATAGAAACGATGAAATTTGGAACCCAAAAATACAAACAATTTTGTCATGGAATTAGCCAGCCTACACTACAACACTTAACACTTGCCAACTTTCAAGTTGAAAATATTTCTCCCTTATCCTGTTTAGCTGATGTTCTTCTCTCTGTCTTCTGCTTTTCATCGTGGTCTTTACTACCATACATTGTACCGAAACCAAGTCTATATTTAATTAGTGATGCTTCACTCTGTGTAATATCTTTTGTTTTATAAATTCTGTAATGATATTTTGACATGTATCAGAGTAATACATTATACAATGCTTGGTTGCCTCCTTTTAATTCAATAGTTCTAATAAAATGGAACCACATTTGTTTGAAAAACTAGGTACAAGAACTTTTACGCTGGAAGCTTGCAAAGGAGGCGGCTGAGCAAGAACTTCAGGAGTTTGTACAATTACTGAAATCTGCTAAGAATATGCCTTCAAAAGCTAAACCCCCCAAATCTTCTTGGTTGGCTGAAGAGAAAATTAGACACAAAATTGAATCTCTTGAATCTTATGCCATTGATGCCTGCAAAAATGATGACCAAAAGAAGACAGCCGGGATGGTAACTTTTCTAAGTTTGCTAGAGTTTGTTTTAGTTTGACATGTAAATTTACATTTCTTCTATCCTAAAATATATGGCTGATCAAGATGAGTTTTCTGTTGATCTAGAAGGTTTTAGTTGGAAGCAATGATCTTTTGATGGTGTTTCTTAAGTGTTGATTATTTTTATCCTTTTTTTGCTTAAAATATATATAAAATGTTTGTGACCCATGTATATCCACTGCATACCCAATTTGTTAATTTTTTTTGGTCCAACTTGTTTTTTTTTTTTTTTTCATTTCAGATCCTTAAGGCAATGGGACTGGTGAAAACCGCATCATCAGCTGTAAATCTCCTCATAGATATCGGTTATTTTCCCGTACATGTCAATCTTGAGCTCTTAAAGTTAAATATTCCTACTGATCATTCAGATGAGATAATAACAGCCGCTGAAAGTCTTCTGTCTGAGTCATCTGATCCAGATGAGGTAGGCCTGCATACTGGACTGGGAATAATTTTAAAATATTTATGCAGGGGTTAGATCATTAAATATTAGAGAAACTTTCATTATAAACCTTATAATTTAGAGGGGGAGGGGGGGGAGGTTTCTTTAGCTAATTGTTTTATTTTCTGTAGCTCTCTTTTCTTGGATTCCCGTGTACTTGATTTGAGCTTTTTCAATAAATTTAATGTTTACTTATCCAAAAATAATAATAAATTAGGAAGGGTTTCAGAAGAAAACTTATAGTTTCACATGTTACAGATTAAACCCTATAGTTTAGGGAGTTTCAAATTAGACCTTATAGTTTCATAAGTTACAACTTAAACCCTAAACTTTTCAATTTGTTTCAATTCAAAACCTCTTGTCTCTCTCTATCGCTGAGTGCAGGGCTCAGGGTTTGAATTGAAACAGGTTTAAAAGTTCAAGGTTTAATTTGACCCCCATTAAACTTTAGGGTTTAAAATCATTTTTGGAATGTCTACCTGTAGTACAATCATTCTAGGAAAACCATGAGAAAAAACTTTCAGAATCCATTTTCATACTCCCCAAATTGTTATGACTGTAGTTAATCAATCCTTCTATGCAGTGAAGAGACTTTTCTGCTTGCTTTTTCCAAACTAAACCTTATGGGAAAAAGCTCAAGGATTGGGTGAAACATGAATTCTTTTATTAGTCCTTCAGGGTCTCTTGTTGCTATGCTTATTTGATGTTCCCTGTCTTTAGATTTACAGAAAAGATCTCACTCATTTGAAGGTTTACGCCATTGATGTTGATGAGGCTGACGAGGTAATTCACATTTTGACTGCTTTCTGTTAAGTAGCGTCAAAATACAGTGTCTAAATGCTAACCAAACAGTTTTATGTAGCTTGATGATGCCTTGAGTGCAACCAGGTTGCAAGATGGCCGGATTAAAGTTTGGATACATGTTGCAGATGCAGCTAGATTTGTACAACCTGGGAGCATGGTAGACAGGTAGGTTTTGAGATATTATTAGAGATATTAGTTATTATTGTGCTATACTTGTATTTGATAATAGATTTGTAGGGAGGCAATGAGAAGAGGAACTTCTATATTCTTGCCAACTGCCACTTATCCTATGTTTCCGGAGAACCTTGCTATGGAAGGAATGAGTTTGAAACAAGGAGAGAGCTGCAATGCTGTTACGGCATCTGTTGTGCTGCGTTCTGATGGCAGGTAAACTGTTAGTTTATTGGCTTGTTTTCTTTAGAAATCATTGTAATCAGATGATATATTAGTATGTTAATTGAACTTTTGAAGATATGGATCCTCTTGTGTGTATCTGTAGGCCATAAAATCCCATGCAGAAATATGCTATGCTGAGTTTTTAAGGGGGATGTGTTCTGGAACTTGAACAAGCCATATGTTTGACATAGTATCTGGATTGAGTTTTTTATTTTTTGATAATTAATGATTCCTATTTGTAGAATACTTCTGCTCATGATGATGAGCATACTGTAGCCTTTAAAGATTTATAGAAGGATTATAAAAAATTAAGTGATTCTGTGAAATCTAGAAGGGAGTAGCTATTTGTAAAACCCCACACACAAGACCAATCAAACAGAGTTTGAATCAGCAATGATTCCAACTCAGGCTTAGATCTTTTTGTTTCTTAAAAAATATGGCTATTTTGCATCTTCCATAGTAGCCATATCAAACATAACAAGACAAAGTTCCAAATATCATATGAGTGTTTTGTGTGCCAATTCCTCCTCCCGTACAAGAGATTAGCTACCCTCCTTGATAAGACCCATTATATCCCAAAAGATCTAAATACATAAGCAACATCACAATGGATCTACAGATGATCTACCTTCTCCCCACTACACTGATACATGCAACTCTAGCCGACTAAGGAGAAACATCTCTTGATCATATTATCACAAATAATGATCTTCCCCCAGGTTTCTGTCCAAACAAATAATGAGACCCTTTTAGGGGCCTTAATACTCCAAGCACTCTTCCAATAGAAAGTAGTTGGTGTACATTGGATAGCCTAATAATAGGAGCGAGCATTAAGACTCCACTTCCTTCCAATCTCTATCTCAATTTATCACGCCTCTTTTCCTAGGGATATTGGAGTATATAAGATCTAGGGAAGAGACTTAACTGACTCTAATCCCCAATCATGGAAATCTCTATGAAACCTCATATTCCAGATTTTCCCTTCCCCGTCTAATTCGCTATCCATGACAGAATGGACTGAAGCATTCTTACCAATTGAGCAAGCGTAAAGGTCAGGGTACAACTATTTTAAAGAATGACACCCACCCCATGTATTATGCCCAAACCTTACTTGTGTGCGTCCCCCACCTCAATATCCAGATATTGACAGAAACTGTCTCACCCTGCCCTAGTACTTCTTCAAAGGCAACACCCATGAGTTAAGAAGAGTTAATTATGTTTGTGATGTTATTTATTCCATAGTTACTGGCAATTGTTTAAAATTAAGGCAATTTAGGAATTCAGAAGATCACCTTGTCACTACATTTCTTTGATGAAACCTGTGTTTAAATTGCTCTTTGGAACACTAAAGTTAAGTGCTATTGGGATGTCTGAATATGATGTTAAGAGTTTTTAGGTTGTTAGCCTGATATGTGGTGCAGTTAAACAAATTTAGAGTATGTTTGGCCAACACAATTTTCTTATTATCATGACCATCAATGTATCTTACTGATGTGGGAGGCACAAAAAGATTGACATGTCCTGCGTCACTTACACTTTTGAAACTGTACATATACACAGGATTTACATGCTTCTTTATTTATTTATTTTTCTTTTTCATTGTTGTTTTATGTGACGTCTATTTGATGCCCTAGATGCTTTTGTAGCATTGCAGAATTCTCAGTGGACAACTCAGTCATCAAACCCACCTATATGCTGACATACGAGAGTGCATCTGAACTACTTCATTTGAACCTGGAAGAGGAGATTGAACTGAAAATTCTATCTGAGGCAGCGACTTTACGGTTACAATGGCGGCAACAACAGGTTATACTAAGAATAATCAACTCTAAAGAATCTAGAGTTCTTTGAAGTCCTAATAAATCTATTGGTGGTTCCAAATATCCATGTCCATAGACCTTGAGGAGGCATGTTCTGGTTGGTATGAATTAAATTAATGTAGAATCCAAAGATGTTCATGAATGATCAAAAGAAAAGGGTATATTACATTATAAACACTATATTTTAAGGGTGGTTTCAAATTAAACCCTATATTTCCAAAAGTTTTAAATTAAACCCTGAAGTTTAAAATCATTATAAACTAGTCGATTACCTGTGCTATGCACATAAAAGTTTAAAATAATATGATTTTGTTTAATTATTATTTATTATATAAATATGAAATTCAATAATTATGATAGTCATTAATAGATATTTTTTTATGATTGTGTTTTTACGTAGAATTATATATTCTAGCATTGGACATTTATTATATTTGTGTTTGTATATGAAACTATATATGCTGTCATTTAAAGAAAATGTGATGTGCTAAGATTTTAATGGATGGTTTAAATATAGAATAGAATTTAAATTTTATTAAAAATATATATATTAGAATAATGACGTGTAAATTTGTAAGGTTCAAAAGCTTATGCTATAGGGAATTAATGGAGATATAGGGAATTTCAGATTGTTATTCTTTAGGAGTAGTTTTGATACTCTTCCTGTGTACTGGAACCCTCTCCACTTTTGGAGTAAGGATTTAATTTTTTTAAAGACATTTTAAGCATTTTCAGGGTGCAGTTGACACAGCCACGTTAGAAGCACGCATCAAGGTGGCTAACCCAGAGGATCCAGAGCCTGTTATTAATCTTTATGTTGAAAACCAAGCAGACCCTGCAATGCGACTGGTCACTGAGATGATGCTACTCTGTGGGGAAGTTATAGCCACATATGGTTCTCACAACAACATTCCTTTACCCTACAGAGGACAGCCCCAGTCAAATATTGATGTGTCTTTATTTCAACATCTTCCAGAAGGACCCGTTAGGAGTTCTGCTATTGTTAGATTAATGCGTGCTGCTGAAATTGATTTCAGGAAGCCTATATGCCATGGGATTTTGGGACTCCCTGGTTATGTTCAGTTTACATCTCCTATTCGTAGATATATGGATCTTCTAGCTCATTATCAGGTTCATTTCTTTCATTCCTGTTGTTGCATATGAATTCCCTTTACATGTACACTGACATTCCTGTTTGATTTTAACATTTTTATGTGATGTAGGTCAAAGCATATCTTAGAGGCGAATCTCCTCCTTTCTCAGCTGGCCAGCTAGAAGGGTTGGCATCAACTTTAAACATGCATTCTAGATTAGCAAAGAGGCTGTTCAGCAGCAGTCTTCGGTATTGGATCTTAGAATACCTAAGGAGTCAACCAAAGGAAAGAAAATATCATGCATTGATCCTTAAGTTCATTAAAGATCGGATTGCAGCCTTATTGTTAGTTGAGGTATGCTGTAATTAGCTATTTGTAATTTTATAATGCAGCAATCTGTCTCACAAATTATGTCAAGTACTGCAAACTGTCCAGGACTTGTTGGAGATAGGGGTGTGCATTGGATGGGTTGAGGAGTTTTTTTGACCCAACCCACCATGGTGAGTTAAAAAATCCAACCCAACCCAACTCATTACAGGGGTCCAACCTAAACCACACAGATCAGGTTGGGTCAGGTTTGAACCCATGGATTGGATATTTTTTTTTAATTACTATCATTATTATTAAATTGAAAATTAGAACAACACCACTACAAATAAGAACAAATTTATAACAAAATAATCATGAGCATAACACCAAACAAACACAAACTATATGAGGAAGAGGGGCAAAAAAGTAAATAAAAAATTGTATAACATTTTTTAAATATATTTTTTAAATATATTTTTTAAATATATTTTTTAAAATTTAAATATATATTAAATATAGGTAGGTTGGAATGGGTTAGGCAGATTTGTAAATCTTATAACCTGGACCCAACCCGACTTACTGTTAAAAAAATTTCATAACCCAACCCAACCTACCAACCCTTAAAAACCAACCCAACTTGGCGGGTTGGGTTGGATTAGATTGGTTTTGGTGGGTTGGCGGTTTGTTGCACACCCCTAGTTGGAGAGATTGAACTGTAAGAGTATCGGCCATGGTAACACTTTGGCCATTGATAGAATAAAGATGTGCTAAGTTGATCTGAAGGTGGCATATATAAACAATATAAATGCCCTCCTATGGGCATGCTAGAGAAATAGGACTGAAGTTTACAAGTTGAAGCTGAGAAAGATATTTGGTGATGATGTGAAGTGTGAACAATAGAAATCTGTTATGGTAGCTTCCAAACAAATTTTGTCACTTAATGATGAGAGATATTAATTTTAACACTTGTAGGAGTTTTTTTTTTTTTTACTTGCTCCTCACTGGTTTCATAAAATTTTTGTTTCCTTCACATGTCAACATGCAACCTTCAATTACCTGATCTCCAATTGGTTTGTCCCTATCCCTATCAGCCCTATCAGCTGATTGTGCTCATCTTTGATGCTCTATATGCATGCACATAATTTCTGTAGAGAGCAACAATTATCTTTACTAGCATGTTTAGTTCGAGGTAATCATTTAGGATTCCCAGAAATTTTCACTGGATTCTTAAGTTTTCGCATGTTTGGGGAATCCTGTGGGTACTCTTTTAGGTTTCTTGGGAATCCTGAGAGGATTCTTGAGCATTCTCATGTTCATGTTTGGTTGCAAATATCTCGGGAATCTTGATGTTCCAATTGCCGTCATAACTCTATTTTCCTCTCCTTCTCAATTTCACTCCTGCTGTTCCACATTTCCTCTCTATGAGCCATCCATATTTTAGAAGTATATTCCCATTTTTTTTCTCAATGTAATGGCATCTCAAGCCGCTAGTATCAAATGCTTATATAATGCATTTTATCAATGTACCAGTTGCCCCTGCCCTTGGTGTGAGCTTTAAATGTAATGGTAGAAATTGGGAAGATAAGGTAAAAATTTCATTTGTAGTAAGCCAAAAAGAAGCAGAATATGCAACAAGGATAGGCCATTATACTATATGTAGCATTCATGAGGTTTATGGCTTTTGTCTCTGGCGTATCTATCATAATTTGTTGTTTATCCCTTCCCACCTCCACCTATTTTTATAAATAAAAAAATAATATTTTCAATAATATATTCTTTGATTTGAAATTCTAAAACCCTTGTGGTTTCCATCACTGCAGATTGCTGATTGCTTTCCTTGTGACTATATTGATTGAAGTGCTTAGTCGATGCTTAAATTTTTCAGGTGGGATTTCAAGCTTCTGCATGGGTGTCTGTTGGAGCACAGATTGGAGATGAAGTAGAAGTTCGGGTGGATGAAGCTCATCCACGTGATGATTTTATTTCTCTTAAGGAGGTTATTTGAGGGCCAGAAAGAGATTCTTTAGACTGGATCTTATCATCATAAAAGTATTTTCTCTGATATTGCTGTGGTTTGTATACTAAAGTTGGCCTTTCTTGTGATTTTGGGAGATTGAGAATTAACTTGCTTCAGATTCTTTGTTTTGACAGAATGATCATCAAGGCATCATAGCTTCTGCAATCTTTGAAAGTGATCAGAATCTCATGATGCAAAACAGATACAAACATCACTTTTCAAGATGAATGTTTATGAAATTCACCACCTGCAGAAGTGACTGCCCATGTTGCATTGCATGACAAACATACACTGCTTCAAATTGTTTTCTGCAGGAATAGCTTCAAAGCGTTGCTCCAATTCAAATTGACTAATGTCATTTTGAGCTCTGGAGATTTTGGTCAATACGTGTGTAAGATTGGTTGGTCATTCATTTTTCATGGCCAGCATTTCTGTATGTTCATTTTGTTCTTCAAAGTTGTTCCTATGAGGAGGCATGACAAACTAAAGTCATGTATACCTTTATAGCAGATCTATTTTTGTGCAAGTAATTTTGTAACATTTGGTATAGTTTCCAGTCACACACTAATCCCTTTTAACCAAACAGCAGTGAAAGCAAAGATCTTTTAAGTCACGAATTGCATACAAATTACATTGTAGATGAACAGATTTGTACTAGTTAGCCAAATGAATAAGTTTACTAGGAGAAGTTAAAAATGTTGTATCATGTGAAATTGTCAGTCACTTCGAGCGAAGTTTTGCTGGACCTTCAGTGGAAGTTGTGGAATATGGTGAAAACTGTTCAGAGAAATCCATACAAAACAAATGATACAATATAAGCGAATATAATTGTAGAAGTAGGAACCAAAGGAACCGTGATATCTAGTCATGTTTCTTGTGGCCTCAATGATTAATGCATTGTAATGCGCTAGTTCGTCAAATTCTTGTAGCCTCAATCGGATCGACTCATTCGTCTTCAGTTGCAACGCAATCTACTTTTTTCCTTGGCATTGGAGATCTTAATTTTTATTCCCATCAATTTGTAGCTATCCAAATGGTGAAGATCTCAAAAGCAAGTTTTGAGATCTCAAGCTGACGGCGTGCATGGCGATAGGCCACATTCATATTCAAACAACAGAGCCATAACAAAGATAATTGTGAGTGGCCATATTCGTGGTCCTTGGTCCATAATTATTAATCCAATAAAGCTAAAATAATTAATAAGAAAAAGAACCAGTAGTTTGTTTCCAAGGTGGAACTCTTATCTGGCTGTCAGTATGTATAACACCTTAGCTGCTTTGGTACTGGGAATTGGCCGTGGTCCATGGAAGTTAAGATACACAGAAGATTAAAAAAAAAGCTGCCAATTCAAGGAGAGTAGGGGCACTTATTATGATGCATGACGAGCTTTATTGTTTTTATGTGTCATACTATACAAGGTAAAGCCATGTGATACGTGGAATTCAGTTCTGTACTAAACGGTGTCTTGCAGATTTACAGGAATTCCAAACTTTTTTGAACATGGGCTTTACATTTCATGTATAACGTAGCACATCACCATTCGTCACCATAATGCAACTAAGCCTGAGCAGCTGATAGCGTTTGATATATTATATTGTTGGTGGCTTCATTTCCATATGGCAACAGATAAAGCTGTTGATACAGTTGAACTCAGCTGCATAGTCTCTCGGAATTCTGTGCTGCAAATTGTATAATAGATTTTACATTGGGAAATTGCAGGCCCACATTCAGTATTTCCAGAATATTCACAAGACTAATTAGATCTTATCACGAGGGGAAAAAAAAAATTTAGTAAATACAATAAATTTGGGCTTCACATGATTTAGCGGTTGCATCAAAAGGTGTAATAGATGTTGTCTTGGGTTTGGGTTTGTGTTCATCATGCATAATGCATGCGAGTGTGCTTGCAATTTTAACTTAGCAATTAGTGCAGTAACACGGGGTGGCCACCAAGTTCAGTAATTCTGTCCCCATTTTGTCAGGCTAACTGCTTCTGCTTCTGCTTCAGGCTCCTATTAGGAATCATGAAAGGTAGTTTGTGTTAGTTGGTCCTCAAATAAGAGTGGTTAGCTACCTTTTGAGAGTGCAGAGAGGAATCTCCTTCGTTTTTTGTCATCATGACATGTCGTATTTTGATAAGTTTGTAAATAGACACAGGTTTGTTTGGAGATGATACTCATACCAATGGGTTATTCGTTGACAGCTACCATTGTGTTTTCTTCTCTTAAGCAAAAATTTAATATAACCGAGTGATGAAAATAATAAATTAATAAGAAAAAGAGTTTTCTCGTATTCAAGTAATTTAGGCTATAAATAGAGGTGAAGAAATTTGTTAGGCTATTGTTCTAGGATAAACAAATTTATCTAGCAAATGAATATATTCATTAACGCCCAAGTGCTATTGGTAGCAGCTACATGTGGGTCATCGGTCCCTTATCAGATTAGTGATGTACAAGAGGAAGACAATACAAGAAAGATTATATACAGAAAATTGCTTTTAATGAGAAATTAAGTGAATAAAGAAGATGGCAGGAGATTGTTGAGACTCGTGAGAGTGGGAGAAATGGCACTTGGAGAGTGCTACTGATCCAGAGACAATCGCCTTAGTACCTGTTGAATTAGAGGAAATGGGTGTTTGGATTTCTCCAAGTGAGGAAGGTGTAAACTATTTTTGTGCAAACAAAATTAGTTTCGTTTTGCTGTTGAATGCTCAATGTTGAGCATTCCAACCCCCCCCCCCCCCCTCCCCTTTTCCAGGTGTTGGGCAGTAAAATTTGCAAGGGGCAATGGGTTTTTGAGAAATTCAATGATTTTGGTTTTGCACCAAACAAGTTAGTCTGGTTGATCTAGTTTGGTTTGTTCTATCACTAATTATTATGATTTGGGGCTAGCTAAAGCGCATTCACACAAACAAGAAAATAAAACATCCACACAAGACAACAATGTTAATGTGATTCAACCAACTCCATACCTATGTCCATGCCAACTAAAATATCCACTATTAACGATATGGATTACAACAACATTAATCAACACTCATCACACAAACAACACTCACAAACCCAAAGCCCGAATACACCCTATAACTCTCTCACACTCGCAAAACAAACAACTCTCAACACACAATCATGGGGTAATCTTTCAACCCAAATAATCTACTAACTACTCTTCAAAGAAACTCATTCATGTTCTTCTAAGAGTCTTTCACCTCTCCTCACCTAGGAGGAACTTTGGGCAAAAGCCCTTCAAACCTTTTGCTACAATACATATTTATAAAGTTTTAATTTTATTCCTTGATGGACAAGGAACACTCATTATTTCTTCAATAAGTAATATTTTTCTTTCTATGATAAGGAGAATTCTTGTCATCCACACCAAGGAAATCCTTTATACCTTTCCTTCTATGTCAAAAAAACTCAAACCAAAATTTATTAGGAATTTGAGGCATATTCAACAGTTTCTTTTAGAGAAATGACAACTTCCGGATTTGATAATTTAAGAGACACAAAAATAAGAAACAATTGAGATCTTTTGGTGAAATGAGGAATGGCCAAAAACATGGTTTATTCAATGTGTTTTTCATGGGCTCTTGGGTTCTATAGGTTCCTCAAATCCATTAGGAATATTTTCAAATAGAAATTAATGATTTTTCCATAAGAATGTGAATTCATGTAATATCATTAAGAGTATAAGTGGGAGAATAAGAAAATGTACTTTGCGGATCTACTTGGTTATAAAGTACTCTTTGCATGTCCTCATCAGTCATCACGTTTGTTCATATTTCAAAAACAAAAAATTCCGTAAATAAGTAGTACTTTATTTTAACTTCATTAAACTGCTATGGGTGATTGAAATTTCGAGGGAAAAATCTTCACACTCCTTTTTGGACAAGTTGATTTTCGCTTCTCACTATTTCCGCTTAGATGCCCATAAAATATTGGAAAGAAAAGAAAAAAAAATCAAATTATTTTATTTTATATAGATATGAAACTAATCTTACACCAAAGTATGAGGGAATCCTTCAAGACAATGAAGCTGATCGCAAGAAAAATCTTCCAAGACCTGGAGGCAAACCCAAAGGAAATAAAAAAGTGAGTGAAGTAGATACAGGACAAGGAGGCAAAATATGAAAATCCATAAAAATACGAGTCAATGTAATAGAGATCAGACTTAAGAGAATTGAGAAGACAACATGACTGAAGTCATTAGCCATTATGTTTATGGACGATGGCTGAGTAGAAGAATGGAATCTCCCTTTATTGGAATAGGGAAAAGACGAGTTTGCTTAAGCAATAGTCAAGTTATCTCTCTGCATAAGAATCCATAGATCAATTTGATTATCAAGTAGCTTGGGATAGCGATCCAAAGTTGGCTCATCTTGTTGTAATGAGCCAAATTGCTATATGCTTAAAATTCGACTAGGGAAGTTGATATTCCAATAATCAATAGGGACAAATAATTCATGAGACTAACCCATATAAGATATTATCATGTCGAGTTATGAGATTAACCTAAAAGTACTTAAAATTTCAAACCAACTTAAAGACTGTGGAGAACATATAAGATATTGTCATGTCGAGTTATGAGATTAACCTAAAAGTACTTAAAATTTCAAACCAACTTAAAGAGTGTGGAGAACATATAAGATATTGTCATTTCGAGTTATGAGATTAACCTAAAAGTACTTAAAATTTCAAACCAACTTAAAGAGTATAGAGAGCATATAAGATATTGTCATTTCGAGTCATGAGATTAACCTAAAAGTATGTAAAATTTCAAGCCAACTTAAAGAGTGTGGAGAGTAATATCGAAAAGGCAAGAATACAAAGCAACGCAATGAAGTATGTTCTCAAGTTTATTGGATTCTCAATATCCAATCATGACCAACTAGTCTAATTAGGGAATGAAGGACAACTGATATGACAAAGAATTAAATAAACTAGATTTATTGGGAAATATAAGATTTAATAACATCCCACCCAAATTCAAATTCTACTCAATAAGGAATATGATAATTGGAAGTCAAATTAGAGTAAACCTAATGAGGCACTTAATTGGGAGTGGACCTCATCACACAAAAGGTGGGTAGACAATGTTAACCGAGAAATCTCTCCATGATATTAAAATGAGTCCAATTCTTTGCTAACCTAAGCATCGAAGACTTCTTTTTAGGGCACACCTCGACAGGTTTTTTTTTTTGTTCTCTTCTTTCTTTTTGTAGGTGTTTGGTGTTCGAATTGGTTGTGCAAAATTAAACATAATCATCATCTATGCACTAAATCGCAGTCCATTGTAACAAATTTAATGAGTGAGCAAACTTCCATTTCTCATATAATAATGTTCAGTCTCTGTTTTAATAATGAGGTTAACATTAAAATCAATTTGAGATTATGAGGATCAAATTCACTAGTAAAAACACAGGAATACAATTTGAACTTTAAACTTTAAACCGTCCCAAATTTTGGCGGATCGAAAGTGTGAAGCTTTGATTCTCTAAAAAAAAAAGTGTAAAGCTTTTTTTTTTCCCCCTTTCCTTTTTGGTCAGTAGAATCATTTTGAGTAATTTAAAATGGCTGTATGCTTTCCTCATTAACTTTCTTTATTCGTTTTTTTTAATGCATGGCATCTAATTCTATTTCTTCTATGATGTATTTACCACAAATTCAGTACACTTGTGCTGCCTAGTTTTGCAATTCAATATGATGAAAATGAACCTCATAAATAACATATTCTGAAAATGGATATAAACGTGTACAATTGGGGGGTCCTGGAGGTTGCGTCGTTTTTATATCTCTATAACTGGTCCCAAAAAGACCATAAATTTGTACAAAAAGGAGTGACGCAGAGAAGTGAGAGAGATCGCATGGACGTAGAAATCTAAATTGTATTTTGGATGATGGGTCATGTGCAAAACAAAGTCTCATTTTAGTGTCACTTGCCCCTATTGATAAGGTTCATCCCCACATGCAATTGTATGATATTTCTTATCAGCCCCATGCACTCTTGCTCCAAAATATTCATAACATCTCTCTCTCTCTCTCTCTCTCTCTCTCTCTCTCATGCGACATGATTTTCTTCAAGCTTTACCAACAATTTTTAACCATGTCTATAATGATTTACAGGCTCTTTAACTTAGCAACAAATATGCTTGGACAATAAAGTTGCTAATTAATAGGTTTTGGAAGTTGGAATTGCTTTCATTAAGCTTGTGCGTGACTTAAAGTTTTACAATGAAGAGCAAGATTATTAGTTTGGACAAGTTGAATGAAGACAGTGATGGGATGTGCTGTGGAAAGCAGGCCAAAATCATTGAGATACCCAACATGGGAATTTGATTTGTAATGATTTCAAATTGAAAAAATCATTTCGAAATTGAAATAATTTGGAACTTGTAGGCACCAACATCTTATTTTGAAGCATCTATATACTACTACGATTAGTGTTGGGAAGTCATTTTCTGAATACTCTCAAAATTGCAAAGCTTTGGCTGTACGCCGGCCAACAAATGTGACTCATCATTCATCACCACCATACTAATTTTTAAAGCAAAATAACCCCAACCACCTCCTAGTGTCCTATGAATAATTGAACAAGGAAAAGTGTATTTCATTATGTAATTTAAATGCTTTTCGAAAATGCAAGCAAGAGAATAAGTGATACATAAGAAATTAAGGTTACTTCCTAAACTAAACTTTCTTTTCCTTTCTATCTTTTTTTAATTAAAAAAATTTTGGTGCTACCTAACAAATTCATCCCAAAAAAAAAAATTTATGTTTGAGGGAGTTTGTTTTTATATTAACTTATTAGGCTTAAAAAATAAGTGATCAAAAAGTACAATTTTATCTAAGTTGAATAAAAATCTTTAATTTCATTATTATACTACTCATCCAAATAAGGCTAAATAAACTATGTTAAAATTTAACAAATATTATGAGAATATTGATTTATGAAATATTTTTAAAGCGAAAAAGAAAAAAAAAATCATTAACCGACACGTAAACTATACAAAAACTATCTGTAAAGTTTAAGTGCCCAATATAGGAGGGAATACGGGACAAATAGTTAATTATAGAGAAGTAAATCACATGCACACTGACGTTATCACAAAGTCAAATGACTCAAATCGAACCGTTCTCTACCCTCCTTATTAGCCTTGAAGCTCAGTCAGCAGGAGAAGCTAAACCACTTATCATCAAGATCAGAATGCATGTGATGTGAGTATATTCCATTCCATAATCGTAATTGTTTAGTGTACATTTCGTTTATGGAAAAAAGAAAAGAAAAGAAATAATGTCACCGACAAGTTCAACAACATTTGGGGTTAGCTAAATGAGAACACAATTTGGTAATGGTACGTACGGAGCAGTTGGGTACTTAAAACTTAGAGGTACAGTCCCTTGGAAAAAGTTTAAACAGACCAAATTCATAAATGCTTTTAATCTGACATGAATTGTATAATGTTCTATTTGGCAACTCACAGCCGTATAGAAAAAGAAACTATCATGTGAGAAACTTCATTTTTATACTCTGAAGAAGGACATTAATTAACCACATATTCAAACTAAGAGAGAGAACCTAGTCCATCTAATAAGATACACTACTTTTCGTTGTGTGATGAAATAATCAACTACATTATCTTCTAATTTGTGTGTAGAATCTTCTTTATCCCTATTTTTAGTGTGAATTTGGGAGAGACGTTTTGCGCGTTTTGTGTATGGGATGTGACACTTGCACTGTTCATTGACCTCTTATTCAGTGAAAAACGGAAACAGGTTTCAGCAACAGTGTTTTGTCATTTTAAAATTATTTTATTACAGTATTTTCAGCAATAAGTTTTTAGCAAATAAGCGATATCCAAACAGACCCTTAACACATCTTGAAGATAATTTAGCATTTTATAATTTAAAAGAGAGTTGTTATGTTCATAACATTTTTACAATAATTTTACAACAAATCTTAAATTATAGGTTGAGGCAAAAAGAGTAATTTCAGTGGTAGATTTAAGTTAGAATCAATAACAACTTATTACCTAAAATTTGTTGTAAAAATGTTCTAGATATAGCACTTCTTAATTTAAAATTAGATTATCCAATTCCAAGCCCGAATTTGTGAAGCAAAATTGTTTTAATCCCAATTGAAAGAGATGATTGGAGTAGTTAAAGCCAATATATCTTATAGGTGCAGCACAGTCACCGACTTTTAAGAACAATGCAGCTCATGATTAGGGGCTATATCTTAGTGGGGTGCATTATATATCCAAGAGTCCTTAAGTCCACACCTTACATTATTATTAACAAAAGATAATCATAGAATCCCATGTGAATTTGGATCCAAATAGGCGATTGTATTTTAACACCATACACATGCAAAGTCAAACCATTCAAGATGAAATCACTATCCAAGATGACACACACAAAAAATATTGGAAAACCCATATATTGTTTTGGATTTATTAGCTTTTATTCTTCCTCGAGTTCATTGCCGTGACCAAATTAATTTTTGTTTTCTTTCTTCCTTCATTTATTTTTGGGCATCATGCATGTGCAATGCAACAGTGAGTAAAAATGAGAAGTATATAAAAAAAAAATTATATATATATATATGAGAGAGAGATAGAATTCTGTTCTAGAAAGTTTCTCATTTTGTTTTTATTCATATAATTTGTCAATTTCACTATCATGCTTTGTCACATCTTCCTATTTTTAAAATGCTCCATTATTATGAAGTATGAACTCATAAAAAAAGAATAAAATTAAAGAGAAATTCCAACTTGAAAAAGTTAAATAAAATGTAGCCCATTTCACACTATAATTCTGTAAAGTTAAATTGACATCAAGGGATACAATAAAGTTGTACAAATTTTGTGATGAATCAGAAATTTCATACACTTTCCTTGACCCATATACAAATTTTACTCTCAGTGTGTAATTAGGTAAATGAATAAAAAGAGGAATCACATGCCTATCGGTCTATGACCAACGTAGACATTGTTTCTGGTGGCAAAATCTTGGTGGCACGTTCACATGTCTTGGCATGCATGGTTGGTGTTTTGTGGTTGAAGAACACTTCATTGCTTTTGCTGATGTGGCCGATTTGCTAGATCTAGTTGGTCGGTGTGTGGACACCCTTTTCAACTTTTTAGGCCTTACGTGTCAAAGTACACCTTACCTTACCTAACCATACCAATCTTCAATTCTTCATCACCAAGGATTGACTCATAACACAAGATCTACACCATTGGAAGGACTTCTTTTTTTTTGTTAAAAGCTCTTTTTTTTTTAATTGATAATTGGGGAATGGGATGTGAACTTCACATTTTTATTTTATTTAAAATATTATGAAGTTCTATTAAACAAAATATATGTTAGGAAGTATCAGTTAAGTTACAAAACTTTTTACAGTGATTTCTAAGATCACATAATATTTATGAGATTCTGAAATCAAAACATTTTGTTAGCGTTTTACGGTCATCTCAAGGAATTTATCCATGTAATAATCATGTGTGTATGAAATGGTGGGATTGCATATACTAAAAAAATAGTAAGATATTCGAAAATATCTGTATATTCTTGTTTATAAAATTATTTTTAAAAAAGTTTGATTAATGATCATTGTCAAAGAGAATATTTGCAAAGAGTGTTGAAAGTGAAAGCAAAACTTGCGCTCCCTATGTGTCTATGTGACACTAGGTCAAATCTTGCATCAAACACATTTTGCCGATTAAAATTAAAAATGAAAAGGGAATACAAAAACTTTTAATTGATTGGTTTTTGTTTCTTTTATTTAACCGGAATAGAATTAGCTTACTGGATGAAACTAGAGGCATTAATAGTTGCAAGTTGATACGGCCTCTAATTAAGAATTTTAAAAGAGAGAATAGACAGCATTAAAAACCGTTCTTGGTAATTAAGAATTTAGATATGGATAAGAAAATGACAAAATAATATCTCCGTAGGAAAAGAAAGATACCAAATGCACTTCCTGCAACATATGATACTTTTTTTCGTTTGTGAATAATATCTAATTCCTTTGACTCTGTAATATCATATTTTTAATGAATACATTTTAAATTGTAAATACTAACTTAAGGGACAAATTAGATCATATAAACAATATATTTCAGCAGAACTTGAAAGTCTTAGGAAATTAAAATAGGGAAAGACATGTGGAGACATTTGGTACTGGGTTATAGAAATGAACAAAAGATCAACCACAACAATAATTCAGTTCACGTGCGAGTTGGGCCATTTTGGATGGGCAAATCACAAATGAGAATGTGAACTAAAACTAGCAAAAAAAATGAGGAGTATGAACTTCGAATCAAGAGACACTCTCAAAAAGGAGGCACTCTCAACTCTCAAGCTCTCCTTGGGCCACTGACTCGAAGCAATGGGATTTAGCGAAGGGCACATGGCATTACAGGTCAGTGATGTGACACCACCTGTAAACACTGCGGTGGACATTACATCCCCAGTCTTAAATATAATAAGAGAGAGAGAGTATTGTATTATTATATGTTGTGTTTTTTTATCTTTGGGCACACAGCATTATAGAATTCAATTCCGTAAGACTCCAATTTAAGGGAAAAAAAAAAAACACAAAAACTATTCACCGATCATATCAGCAATGCTAACGGTTCTCTCAATTCTTTCTCCAAAAAAAAAGTTCTCTCAATTGATAATATTTATCTGTAATAAAATTCATTGAGTCAAATTCTACTCACTCACCCAATCATAAATTTTAAAACCCAAAAATAAATAAATAAATCATTTTTACCTTCACTGTGGATGTCTACATCATCACCACCACCACCACTACCACCACCATCTACAACTCATTAGAGTCTATTTGTCGTCACGTTGATGTCCATACAGAAGCCACTAACTTTCACTCGTACCACAACCAACTCATCTATAGTCCCGTAACGGTTATCAACTATTGCATCTTCTTTCTCCACTCACCCAGTTCCCCTAAATTGGTGGCTTGGTGATTATTCTAGTCAAGAACATAAAAGTTGGAATCTTGAAGTGCTTCATAAATGAGATTAGGGTCTCCCATCATCACTTGGGATTGCTTAATGTGTTTCTGGAACAAATCCAACACCAAATTCACTTGGTTCTTGATGCTTGAAAAGGTCAGCAATGTTGGAAATTGAATCAATATTTGAAAAGTAATGCTCCGTCCATAACAATTTCACAACAAATTCTAAGTATCAGATTGTTATTGCTGGGTAAAAAAGTGATGTTGGTGGTGCACTCGTGTTATAACCAGTAATAGCCTAATACTAATTATAAGTGCACAATTGCACCTGGATTCAGAGACAAACGTGGGCTCAGGCCCAATGAGCCTTAAACAATGGAATTTGTAGAGTGTGGACCGAAAATCTAGTATAGGGATGTTGGAAACTTGATAAACAGGCTAAGTTGTTAAAGTATTTGCAAATAGTATATGATTATAACAAAGGGACTTCCTCGAACGTAAGCTGAGGACAATTTATATATTGTTTCTCTTTTTCCTTTTAAGGTTACAATTCTTAATCCCTCTTTCTCTAACTGACCGATCCCCCCTCCTTTTTGCCCTCCATTCTTCTTATATACTTCTTCTTTTTTCTTTGTCCACGTGTCGCACCCCCCTTCTTCTCTTCCCCTTGAAATCTTTAAATAATAGCCAGAATGTTCAATTTCACTGTTCAGTGGTCACTTCCCCATTAATGCGGCCAGGGAGGTAGGTGTAGGGACTTTAATGCGAAGGTAGCAGCTTTTCTCTGAGATATTTCTCTCACACCGGTGCGTCTAGAGGGTACTTGGATCCCCTCTTTAACCTAGAGTCCTTCCAGAACTCTGCCTTGATCTTTCTAGCGATCCTCCAACTCATCACGAGTCTGTCCGAGGAGAAATTCTTCCTCGGATGACTCCTCGGACCCTCGGCCTGTGAGCCACCTCGCAGTCCTAAAGACCTTTAATCAAGAACGAACTAACCCTTCTTATCAGAGCCCAAAGGCCCAAATACCTACTCGGTCCTTTTACTCCCCACACTAATAATTTGTTTTGAAAATATTGTAAACGTAGCATTATTCATATCTAAAAATTTGTTGTTTTCTTCATTGTCTAAGTTCTGAATTTGGATAGTCAATCAATGGGGTAAATAGAGATCATAATATCGATTTTCAAAACTATCTCCATCCTTGACTTAGTGACCAATCAACTCTTAATGAGTTGTAGATGCTGGTGGTGGTGGTGGAGCCATCGGCAATGAGGGTGAAGGTGAATTTTTTGTTTTTAATTTATGATTGGATTGGTGATTAGGATTCGACTCAATATAGTGTCCACATTACACAATATTATTGAGTGGGAGGATTACTGAGCATTGTTGATGTACTCATTTTTGTGAAGTGAATAATTTCTCCTTAATCCTTTGCAAATCATATGAGGTCATGAGACTCAAACATGTGGATAAATATTTTGGATAAAAGAACAAAGGATGCCATATTGAAGAACAACCACCAAATCAATAACACCAATGCTGATGTTTCAATCCCCGTGAGCTAAGGAGAAAATATGAAATATCACATCAAAACGTGTTGATAAAACAAATATCATATTTAACTTTTAAGGCAATTTTTTGTGCTTTCAATTAATGATTTTATTATCACAATTATCATGCTTCCGAAAATTTCATATAATTTGATACATTAGCATTTTTCAATAGTAGAGTCAAGATTAAAATTATAAGCTTCACATCTCAAAATAATTTATGGATGGAGATAAATGACATATCCCTTTTTTTTTTTTTGTATAAAAGGACATAGCATTTTTCTTTTCTTTATTTTTGTTTATCCCTTGTGCCACACACATATAGGGTTGGTTGAACTTATACTTGCACTTGATATAATGCTAAGTAATATTACATCAATTAATATTTTTTATTGTAGGTTTCAATTAACTCAACTAGTAACGTCTGTGATGTGAGATTCAATCTTTACCTACACCAAAAACTGATTGGTGTCTTGGTCTGATGATAAAGAGCATCATTAGGAGCGGACGTCATAGGTTGAAGCTCTCAAAAAAAAAAATTATTAAATGTTGATTTTGAAAAATTCACATTTGGATGGCATTTTCTTCTTATACTCTCCATGCTTTAATTTTTTTTAAAATGATATAAGTTTAATAACTACCTCATCTATAAATTGTAGAAATTTCAAGTTTTTGTGTTTTAAAATTAATTATGCATAATATATGACTCTATATATCAAATGGTAAATGACAATTGATTAGCATGAAATTTAGTATGCATATTAAGAATATAGAAAACATGTAATCCAACCATAAAACATTTAGAATATTAATTCGATAAAAAATTATTAGTTAGTATAAAAATGGCTTAAGATTATACCAAAAGTAACTTAATCCTACTCCATATATATGTGAATGGATAAGTGGATTCAAAAGAAAGTCACAAACAGATTCCCATCTCCCTTGAGTTATCAACTATTGCTTGATCAACGATAAACAACATAAGCTAAGAAAAAGGAAGAAATGACTAATAACTATACCCTGAATAAACCAATAAGGTTCATTTTAGGGTAATCAGATGGCAATGTTAGGAGATTTTCAATGAAAATTTGGCAGATGGGATTTTCTCCCCTCCTTCAAATCTTTAGGCCATGCTGCCCTAATCATACCTCTATGAACCTTCAAGATGGGTGGAATAAGCGACAACCATACCCCCTTAACAATTATGAGCACAGTTGGGAATTTTGAGATGTTCTCAAATAGCATCTTATGAGATTTAACGGTAATTAGGGTGAAATAAATGCAATGATAAATGGGTGACTAACATTGTTTTACGAAAACCTAGTGATATGAAGCTTACCAAATTTGCATTGAACTATTGCCTGATCTGAGATGCCACTAATGCTCCAATTAGTCCAGCATTTGGGGTATTCTCATTACATCTCACTCATTCATATCGTTCATGTCAACATTGATCCCCCCTCCCAATTTAACTTGTATGAAGAGTGCTCGGATCAATAGTTGCAATAGACTACTTAGGTGAACATTTTTCACCTTAAGGTATCTCAACTTGGGTTTCAACTTCTTGTCATGACAACCGTTTCAGATTTGATTATCACCCTTACTATTTTGACCTCTTGCCATATTTGATCAGCAAATCTATATTCACAAAAATTTGACAACTGTTAAGGTAGAAAGTTGTCATTAGTAGTTCAAAGAATAATGTTAGCAAGAAATTAGATGAAATTAATAAGAAATTGTCAATTCAATTATTCTGTACGCAACATTGCTCATATTATATAATGTGGAATTTGTAATGCCTAGTGGAGCTTAATACCAGTTTGGATACAGCTAATAAAAGGGTGTGTTTACGTTTTGGCATTTTCAACACTGGGACTGGTGTTGTCAGTGGGTCATGTGCACTGTTCATGGACTCACAAGTTATCTAATTCAGCAAATTTTTCTTCAAAATTGGGTCTCACGGTACTATTCACACATTTAAAAATTATTTTGCTACAGTGTTTTTAATTTTCAATTTTCAGCAATAAGTAGTATCCAAATAGACCTCTAGGGTCCGTTTGGTTGGGAGGATGGAAAAGTGAGAGGATAAAAAAGTGGGAGGATGAAAAAGTTTTTAGTTTTCCTCATTTGTGTTTGGTTGAGAGGGTGGAAAAGTGGAAGAGTGGAAAAATTTTTGGTTTGGTTGAAAATAAGGTTTGTATAAATTTACTATCATGTCCCTCTTAAATAAAACAAAAAGTAATACATTATACTTTTTTTAAAAATTGTATATAGATGAGAGCGGACATTTTAAAAAATAGCATAAAAAATCATCTAAAACTGTTTTTTTTTTAATAATAAAAATAAAAATTAAGAAAAAAAAAGAAGGAAAATAAGAATAACCAACCGTGACAAAACCAAAGAAAAAAACAAAAACAAAAAGCCAGCCTTACAAAAGAAAAGTCAAAAGAAAAAAAAAGGAAAAAGGAAAAAGAAAAAAGAGCTAAAAACGTTAAAAGAGGTGGAGACAGTTTTGTTCAAATAATTTTTTTTTCACTCTAATTTGGAGAGATTGTATTTTGAAGGGGAGAGAAAATTGGTGGTGCCCAACAGTGGAAAATACCATTTTCACCCTATTTTGCTTTATGTATTCTTTATCTTCCCTATTTTCACCCCTATCAAACCAAACATACCCTTAGGGTGTGTTTGGTTGGGGCGAAAATAAGGAGGATGGAAAATATGATGAAAAATGTTGTTTTTCACTGTTTGATTAAGGAAGGAAAATATGAGAGACAAAAAATAGCGGAAAAATTTTTCTCTCCTAGACTCACTTTTTTTATCCTCTTAAATTTGGAGGAAAATGAGATGAGAAAAGTGATGAAAAATTCATTTTACACAAATACCCTCTCATCTACCCCTCACATATTATGTAATAAGGGTATAATAGTAAATTTATATAAATTATATTTTTCATCCTTCCATTCCAACCAAACAAAAAATTTTTTCACTCTCCCACTTTTCTACCCTCCAACTAAACACACCCAAAAAAAATTAAAAATTTTTTATCCTTTCACTTTTCATTCTTTTACTTTTTTTACTTCTCCACTCTTTTTTACTTTCTCCACTCTTTTTTACTTTCTCCAATCGAACGTACTAAGTGCAGGAAATCAAATGAATATAACAATAAATGGTTTTCATGGAAAGTAAGATAAAGCAGTTGGGATTGGAGGAGAGGGAGAGGGGGTAAATAGCATTGCCCAATAATTGTCGAGGAAATAGTAAAAAGACAAAGCACGCGATGGAATGGACCCCTGAAAATGCTGTTTTTGTAACCGTAGGCGCCGAACAGTCAGAGTGGTGAGAGAGCGGAAAAGAGGAAGAGAGTGCACGAGGCTCGAGATGGGTCCCACTATACGGTTAAAATCCATAGCCCATGAGCCTATCTATCTATATACGGACAATGGTCCCACTGTTTAGGGTTTACGCGTTTATTGTCCTCTCTTCCCACTCTTTTTTTAGCTCAGCCCTTATACCTTCTTCGTTCTATTGGCTAGTTTTTACTTTCTCATTTAATCTTAAATTGTTTTTTTTCCCCTTTTAAAAGTTGTATTAAAAGATTTTATTAATTTTTTGGAAGAAGAAGATAAAACAATAAAAGGAAAAGATGCGGTGTTGATCAAATTACAGCCATTTGTAATGAGATTGCTTGTGATTGAAGCAAAGTGGCTTCAAGTTGGGTTTCTCATAAGTCAGAACATTTAACCTAATTTGGGAAACGTGAATAGGACTCTTCAATTGAAATACGCATTTGTTCATTTGTAGTTGATGGAATGAACTATGGATCTACTTTAGTCTGTGGGTTACAATTTGAATTTATCCCATGTCCAACATGTTCAGAGCAAGTTTATGTGGTTGAGTTTTGGAGAGAAAATACTATAATATAAGCAATAAATTTTGATGAAATTATTGAATTAGAGAGATAATGCACAATTGACCTCAATTACGTGGTTTATTATTGGCTTTACTTTTACCTTTCAAATTTTGAAACCACCATTGTAGTTAGTTGATTTTAATCAAATAAAAATTGAAACGTTTTTTTTGCATAGGTAAAAGTGAATATGATGTTATTTAATTTGTGGCAAATAGCAATCTTTTATTTCAAAAGTATCCCATCAGTTAAATTAATATTGCAACCAAGCTATTAAAAAAAATATAGAAAAAATTGCAGCCAATAGTGCTTAAAGTTACGTCAAAGAATAATTACTTATGAAAAATAAGTTGAGGTCTTTCTTAATTCAACTTAGTCCACATAACACGTGGGCGCAGTCCATCGAATCTGAAATCAAGTTGCCCTGCTCTGACCAGCCAAAATTGGCATGAAGTGCCATTGTGTGATCCACATTAATTCTAATTCATGTTCATCAACTTAAAGAGTGATCCAAACTCTTGAAGAAAAAGAAAAATAACACTGTTCCAATATAAAAATGATAAAATATTAGAGAGAGTATCATGATTTTTTTTTTCTTATTCTTATGTGAAGATAAAAATCATGATTTAATCATAACTGTCTTCCCATTAAAAAAAAATCTCAACTTTCTAGTTTCTAGTTTCTTCCTCTATGGTATTAAAAAAATATAAAAATTCTAAAAAAGTTGTGGTCCTTGTAGCGGTACATTATAATTTACAACGGAAAGTTATTAGGTACAAAATAATAACTCACATTAGAAAATATTTATCCTCGATTGACTAATATTAATACTAAATAATAACAGTACATTTATGATTATATATACAATTATGAAAACGTTTTAATGATCATGAATAGTTGATTACTTTACCATAATTTAGCCTGACAACTTATCTAGAGGACAATTTTGCTTTAAAAAAAAAAAACTTTAATTACACAAAATAGATATGAGAGAGAGAGAAAGGCAAGCAAAAGCATTAAATATGCAGTAATAATTCGACCCATAATTAAAAAATAAAATAAATAAAATTCAGATCCCTCTGACTCCCACGATTCCCCAAAGCCAGACCACTCCATAAATACCCCCCCCCATTCTCATTCCCCTTTCCATTAGCCTCAAGCATACACAACGCATTAGCCGCTCTCTCTTTTTTTCTTCTCTCTCTTTCTCTGAAAAGCACACAAATGGCTTCAGTGACCAAGTTCTGCATTGCTATTGCTTCGCTTCTCTCACTTTTTGCTCTGGCTAACGCTAAAATCCCTGGGGTTTACAGCGGTGGAACATGGGAGAGTGCCCACGCTACATTTTACGGTGGCAGCGATGCCTCTGGAACTATGGGTACTCTCTCCAAAAATATACACTCTGCATTTTACTTTTTACTTGCTCTATTTCTTCATATTCTGCACAAATCCCACTTGCTCAAACATGCAAAACAAACCCCATTGCATTAATCCATTTTTACCACCAACATTTTCATTACTCTCTGTTTAGCAACTTTACAGTTACATGTGTAATTTCTCAAGTTTAGCAGGAACCTACGTTAGAATGAAAAAAAAAAACAAAACAGTAACGGTTTATTTCTTTTTGTCATTAGGTGGTGCTTGTGGGTACGGAAATCTGTACAGCCAAGGCTACGGAGTGAACACGGCGGCACTGAGCACAGCACTGTTCAACAATGGGCTGAGCTGCGGTGCGTGCTTTGAGATCAAGTGCAACGAGGACCCTAGGTGGTGCAACCCTGGCAACCCTTCCATCATAGTCACAGCCACCAACTTTTGCCCTCCTAACTATGCTCTCCCAAGTGACAATGGCGGCTGGTGCAACCCTCCTAGGCCCCACTTCGACCTCGCCATGCCCATGTTCCTCAAGATCGCCGAGTACCGCGCCGGAATCGTCCCCGTCTCTTACCGCCGGTGAGCAACCTCTCTGCCTTTCTTACCTTTTGCCTTTTGCTTTCAGGCCAAGTATACTGTTCTTTTCTCAAACGGTTCTTTAATAGCTTATTTGCCTTTTGTTTTCCTTAAATCCAATATTAATAGGTTTTTTTTAGTTTAGTTTTGTTTTTTATAATCATAATGGCAGGTTCATTTTTGGTAAATTGGTTACTTTATTAGTTTTTGTTGTGCCTTTCCCTCTTTGGGTATGGTTTTGTTATTTTTTTTTTATTATAATGGCAGGTTTATTTTTGGTAAATTTGGGATTTACGAGGTGGGGTTGAGTTGGATTTCTCGTTCTCCTCGAAACCAAACACAGCTGAAACGTTGAATAAATGTTTATTAGTATATTATTCTTTCCTGTTTGTTTTCTCGGGAAACAAACGAGAGCCGAGCCTTTAACAGAATCTCGGCACTAGTGAAACTGTTCGTTGAGAATCCATTCAGTTTTACGTCGTTTTACCCTTATGGCCTTATCCAACTGAAATCGGGTTTTTAAAATTCCTCGAACATTTTGCCCACTTTCGGTGGCTTGACAGTTGACATGGCCTGTCGGTTCATACTGATTAGAAATTACCCACACTTTTTCACAAATCTTATCGAGTCAAAAAGAACAAATTCCCAAAGATAGGAGGGTATTTTCGGTAATTTGCAGAGCCAGAATCAGGACCATGGCGTAATGTCAGAAAGGTCACTTGGTCGATGTGCCAAAACCCACTAGTGGCTATGGTTGGTAATTTTCATTCTAGTTCAAGGGTAATAGAGTAATAGTAATAATATTTAATGGAATTTATTTTTCCGGCAAATCATGGTAGGGCCGTGCTTGCTTTTAATTAAAGAGCCAGAAATATCCTCGACATATTTCACGTTGTCCCATGCTTTATGTGACTCGTGAATGCGAAAAGTTCACAGCTTTTCCTTTTGGGACTGCGTACCACACCCTTCCAACCCTTTGTTTTACTAGTTACCCGAAATTCCAGTCAAACCTCGGGTTTTTAACCTTCTCAAAAGTGACCCTTCAATCATCCACACTAAATAATCACAGCTAGTAGTATGTATTTAAATGGGACCCTTTTCGAGAATAAAACTGTTTGACTCTGTATTGGGAATTCTAGTTTGACAAATTTTGCCCCGGAGACTAGAGTGCTGACTGCTGACCCATTAAATTATGACTTATGTAGTAAGTATTATAATTTTAATTAATGTATGAATGTTTGTTGGCTATTTGGGTCCATACAGGGTCCCATGCAGGAAGCTAGGGGGAATCAGGTTCACAATCAACGGTTTCCGATACTTCAACCTGGTGTTAGTGACGAACGTGGCGGGAGCAGGGGACATAGTGAGGGTGAGCATAAAAGGAGCAAACACAGAATGGATGAGCATGAGCCGAAACTGGGGACAGAACTGGCAATCCAACGCGGTGTTGGTGGGCCAGCCTCTTTCATTCAGGGTCACGGGCAGTGATAGGCGTACCTCTACCTCTCACAACGTGGCGCCAGCTAATTGGCAGTTCGGTCAGACTTTCAAGGGAAAGAATTTCCGTGTCTAAAAATTTTAACTTTCAAGTTTCCCGCCTTCAATTTTTTTCCCTCTATTTTCCCGGGAAAAATTTTGAAGTTAATAGTGGGAGAGAGACTGAGTAAAGTAATAGTGTGTTTTGGGCTTTTTGATAGGATATTAACGGAAAAGGAGGGGATGAAAACATGGTCAAATAGGTAGGAAAGTCACTATTATACCTCACCTATAAAAAAAAAAAGTGAGTTAGTGGTGACTTTCTCTTTTTTATTTTACTTTTATGTTTCTTTACTTTTTTTTTTTTTTTTTTAATTGACTTAAAGGTGGTGGTGTCTATGTTAGTGGAGCTGGTTAGTTTAAAATCCAGCATTTGGTAAAAGTTGTAAGGGCTGAAAGTGGCTGCAATTGCAAAACATGTAGCCCGCAGCTCTAATTATATATATTCTTGTTATCATATATATAATCATATAATTGTGGTATTATGTGTTTTTTTTTTTTGCTTGCTTGTTGCATTAACTATTTGATAACTTGGTTGTTTGATAATTATGCCTACCAAAATAAAAGTTAGAGTAGGCAAATATGAACCAACATGCATGTAATGCGGTTGTTGTGACAGCAGAGTAGTGGTTGTAGTCATAGATTATACAGCTATTTCTTGTAATTGTACATGTAAATAATGTTGATGTATTAAATTTACTTTGTACCACAAAGTGAAATTATGAACTTCGCAATTACCAAAATGTAGTGGTTCATTATTTAATACGGGGGAATATATGGTTATAAAAGCAAAGAAAAGCAAAGGTGAGTTGCCTAGATAAACGCGTAATATTTCATTTTCAACAACTTTTTTTTAATCCCATTCAAGATGGCATTACCCAATTGATGGAACAGGTGCAGCTACGAATTTTGTCTGCAAGCATAGATGCTCATTTCAAAACATATGGTTGAATTGCCCGTGCTGGGTCAGGTCTGTACCAATATCACTTAAGATTTAATCGGATGATTCGGATCAGTTTTTTTATTTTTTATTTATTTATTTTTATGTTAAAAAAAAAAAAACTTTTCGCCCTTATTTATGGGGTGATATGATTTTGATAATCATAAATTCAATTGTACAAAAATCAAAAGATTATTCTTTTTGTTTTGTTGCATTGCCCCAATTTTATCCTTCTCCGCATCTAATGGAGTTTAATGAGATGTCAAAAAGAATGCTGACATATGTATCACATTAAATGATTTAATTAACACCAGTACGCTTTTAGTGTGATGGTCACTCTATAAGTATAAGTGTTTGTAGGGTGCAAGGGATAAAGGTCAGGTTCAAGTTTTCTCAAGAGAGTTTTCATACGTGTATATACTTAAATTAAGGTAGAGTAGAATTTCTATTTTGTATTAAAATAATGATCCAATTTACATAAAAATTAAGGGTATATTTGGTAAATTATAAATAATCCAAATATGCAAATTTTTTATATTCATATAAAAATTATAAAAATAAAAATTTATTAGGAAAAAAGCCTTTCTATCAAATTTAAAAATATTCTTAAGTTTTATTTTTAAGATATTTTTTGAGTATTGATCTTTTTGCTTTATTATAACTTACAACTATAGGTTTAGTTATTTCATTATAATACATTTTATTCAATATAATAAGAATTATCATTCATGTCGTAACCTTCATTCAATATACCACACTGAACGTGCCCCTATTTAAAATGACCCCCTCTTAATAAATATTTTTTTAGGTATACCTCTCATCATTCACTTAGATGGCATTTCTTTTTCCTTTTTTTTTTCTCCTCCACTTTCATTTTCTTTAACCACCAAGGTACTCTTTTCACCACGTCTTTCTTGTTTGTCTGTCTTAATATTTTCTTCTTCTTCATTCGTGATTTTTATTTTGAATTCATGATTTTAGGGATTTTGAAATCCCAATTAAATTTACATGGACTTTTTTTTAGTCTTGTTGGTTATTCATGTGGCAACCTAATGGTACAAGAATATATATATATTTTTGGAAATAGCCACATCAGTATTTTCAATTTATTACTTAATAAAATAGACTATTATGACACAACACCAATAGGTTAGGAACTAAAGTGACATTTGAAACATTAGGAACAATCAACACATAGTATAAATGTTAGGGTGCAAAATGGTAAGTTAGCCAAACCATGTTGTAAGCCTATTTTTCACACAAAAAATTCTATAATTTTGAGTTGTTTTTCAATTACGAATCTTATTTATTTATTTATTATTATAATCTAATTTTCGATCACAATTTGTACAAAACTAACCATGCTCTATGCAAGGGAGAAAAAGAGTAGTGATTTATCGTAAGTTTGATACCGCTTACAACTATTTAAGTCAAATAGATATATGGGGGGTCAAAAACAATCAATAATTAATTTATGAAAGGAATAAAGGTAAAAATTTCCGCAATAGGAGACCTAAACAACATATTGTAAGATAATAAGCAAAAAAAAGAGGCTTTTATTGATATAAGAACAACTTTCCTGAGGTTACGAAGGATGGGATTGAAAGCTAAAAACTCTTAGTCCTATTCTGCTAGTATAACTCTTTCTTTTATTCTTCTCTAAATCTTTTCTCTCAAATTTTGCTAAATCACCTTTCCTATTGCACCTCCCCTCTTTTTATAGACCATTTTCCCCTCTCTCTCTCTAACTTTCTTGTTCCTAGCTAAATTTGGGAGATACTTGTCCTATCATCCTTCGGTTTTGTCATTCTTTCATCACGAAATAGGACTTGGGAGGGGGGGGGGGGGCAGGGGGTTTCACTATTCAAGCCAGTCAATTAGCATTTAATATGGAAGAGATTATGTGAAAATGTCTCATTAATGCAGAGGTGATTGCTCTAGTGATTCCTATCTCTTCATGGCATTTTTCGAGGTAAGCTCGATGGAAGGTGGTATCTCGATCCATAGGGGAACTGGTCACCTATGGTTCCTTGCATATTTGATATGGAAAAGGTTTTGCTTATTACCTCTATAGTGGACTTTGGTAATGGTGGTTGGTCCAAACTTCCACAAGATCTGTCTTGGGGAGTTATCTTTCATTCCATAGGTCTCTTTACTCATATCCACACCCTTGGGCCAGACCCATCTTATAAGAAATGATTTGTGGAGCCCTTGGCTCTTGGCTCGAGCTCATGTTCATCCCTCCACTTATTACCTCGGTAGTAGACTTTGGTATTAGTGGTTGGTCCAAATGTCCATAGGATCTGCCTCGGGGAGTTATTTTTCATTCGAAAGACCTCTTTACCCATGTCCACACTCTTGGATCGGGTCCACCTTTTAAGAAATTATTTGTTGAGCCCTTGGCTTTCGGTCCGAGCTCAGATTCATCCCTCCACAAGATATAAATAGTAAGAGAGTTTTTGCCGAATAATTTATGATCAATATAGGAAAATCTATGTTTTAACCAATCAAGTAAAACCAATACCCAATCTCTTTTTTAACGAATTAGGTTTTGGTCTGACCCATTCTCTATGGGTCAGAATCACTCAATCCTTTTATCAAAATTTTTTCTTTGAATTCATACGGATTGACAGCTTTAAACAATTAAAGTTCAATTTTGATGGGACCAATCAATTATTCGTTCATTAGTTTTGAGTGTACTTTCTTTTTTTTTTCTTTTTTGTGTTAGGAGCGTACTTTCTATTAGTCGTTCATATGGGGAGGTGATAAATTTTTTTTTTCTCTTGTTGAAAGGGAAGTGATAAATTGATTAAGATGTCCTTTTTTTTGAATAATGGACTTTGGTAATGGTGGTTGGTCCAAACTTCTACAAGATCTGTCTTGGGGAGTTACCTTCCATTCCATAGGTCTCTTTACTCATATCCACACCCTTGAGCCAGACCCATCTTATAAGAAATGATTTGTTGAGCTCTTGGCTCTTGGCTGAAGCTCATGTTCATCCCTCCACTTATTACCTCAATAGTGGACTTTGGTAATAGTGGTTGGTCCAAACGTCTACGGGATCCGTCTCGAGGAGTTATTTTTCATTCCAGAGACCTCTTTACTCATATCCACACTCTTGGACTGGGTCCATCTTTTAAGAAATTATTTGTTGAGCCCTTGACTCTCGGTCCGAGCTCATATTCATCCCTCCACAAGATATAAATAGTAAGAGAGTTTTTGCCGACTAATTTATGGTCAATATAGGAAAATCTATGTTGTAACCAATCAAATAAAACTAGTAACCAATCTCTTTTTTAACAAATTAGGCTTTGGTCTGACCCATTTTCTATGGGTCAAAATCACCAACTCTTTTATCAAAATTTTTTCTTTGAATTCATACGGATTGACAGGTTTAAACAATTAAAGTTCAATTTTAATGGGACCAATCAACTATTCTTTTATTTGTTTTGAGCGTACTTTCTTTCTTTTTTTATGTTAAGAGCGTACTTTCTATTTGTCATTCATATGGGGAGGTGATAAATTTTTTTTTCTTGCTAAAGGGAAGTGATAAATTGATTGAGATGTCCTTTTTTCTAATAATTGACAAGACAAGCAGCTAAGGTGATAAGAAAAAGGAAAAACATATACAGCACATAATTCTTGCTGTAACTCACCACTTATAAATTATGAGTGATGGATGTGTAGATTCATATAGATTCATCAATTACAATTCGTTACATGATGTGTTGTGATAAAAATTGTGTAATTTGTTGTGATCCTAGCAATTTTCTCTCTTAAGTAAGTTGGTACATTCTCTAGCACAAAATACTTAGAGCATTCAAAATGGAAAATGTCATCCTATCTTATTTTACCATCCAAAAAATTACTTTATTAATTATACCATACCATTTTACAATACACCCAACATCTCAACTTTTATTTTTCTATTCTACTCATTAAAATAATATAAATACCCACTAAAATTTTATATATATATATATATATATATTTCAATACAACTCTCTTTTTCTTCTTCCCCATCTCTCTTCCACTTTATCAATTAAAATACATTATAATTTTTACTAAAGTGCTACAGTGTCATCCTACATTAGGATGGTACTGTAGCACAATTGCAAAAAAAATTACAATCGTAAAATTTTACAAATTCAGTTACTGGGCTATTTTTGTATCTAAATTTTTCCTACATATACTATTTACAATTGCGAATGAGAATACTCTTATGGCCTTCAAGTCTCAAGAGGCAAAGATTTAAGCTGTGGTCAAAGTAACTAGCAATAATATTTCAAATCATTATAAAAAATTAAAATTAAAATTGAAATCAAGAATTGGTGCGTGATGGCTCGTACTTTTATTAATTGAATTTTAATTTTTAAAAATAATATGGGGTTTGATTTTATTTTTTTCTTACTACTAGAGCAAAATTAGTGATAACATTTTTTATAAAATAAATAGTCTTTGGAAAAAAAAAAAAAAAGAATGTATGATTTTCCAATCATAAAAGAAAGATGATGAGCAAAGATAGTAATAGCAGACATCCGGTGCTGGTTGTACAGAGCTCTCACTTGTCGGTGGGGGATGCTCAGGACAGCATGTGCATGTGACGCACCACTGGCACTGAGTTGTCTTCCTCTTTCTTCTTCTTCTTTTTTTTTTTTTGCTCTTCTTGTTACTTGTTGTTACCTGTTCATACTTTGTTTGGCTTGGTGCCTCTTTGCACAGCATCACCACAGCCCTTATTTTTCTGGTACTTGACATTTCCCAATTAACAAGTTTCCGGAGTTAAGGAAGCTACCCCCACAAAAAAGTTAAAAAGGATTTTTAAAAGAAAATATTATCCCTTCACGCGTATTTGTGTTTTACTTTTTTTGGATTTTTGGATAGTAGAAAAACTTAACATTAATAGGGTTTATTTTTGAGAATTAAATAAGCTTGGTATCTTGGAAAATGTGCCCATCATATTCACCACATGGTTTTTGATGGTTAATTGGCTTAAATGCCTTCAACTTCACTCTCCAATGGCATTCAAGACTACTATTTTTTATCAATGTGGTGTTAGTTTTGCCGCTATAATGAATTTCATGAGGGCATTTGGTAATGTTGTTTGTATTTTTTTAAAATGCGTGTAGATAAAAAAGTGTATAAAAATACGTGTAATATTGTTTAAACACTGAAAAATTTTGTTTAAAATCTCTTACTAAACACCACGTAGGCATTCCATTTTCGAAAAATGTAGAGGCTTTTAGTGGATAGAAACCTTCTCTCTCTCTCTAAACATCTAAACTTTATTCTCATAAGTCACATTTTAGATAAATAAATATATTTTAGATTCCTAAAAGTCTTATAATTTAACTAATTGGTACACTATGGTATTTTTAATAGAAACATCCAAAATTCAAGTTCCTATCATCCCCAACTATTTATGTATAGAAAAGAAAAAAGAATTAAAATTATATTCGTTTGTGAAAGTTGAAGTTATTAAGTTATTTTACTATTAAGTGAAATTGCAAACTTGCAATAGTGTGTTTGACAAATCAAGCTCTATTTTTTTTTTTTTTGCTTTAAATTTTATTTTATCCTAGTCATATTTAATTTTTATACTGTAGATATTGTTTCTTTTATGCATAAGTATTTCTAATAGTAAATGTTTAATATAAATATATGAATTTAAATATGAAAATTTTAAAAAAGAAAAAATAGCTAAATCTCAAGAAGAATCTTGATAAATTTGATACTAGTAACAAATATATATATATAACAAAAAATTTAGGTGAAAATATTGATGCTTTATATTTATTTTGAAAACTAAATATAATTTTGAAAGAAGTTTTACCCAAAAAATAAAATAAAATAAAACCTCCAATTGACGAACTAATTATATAAAAGGTTTAGATTCTTTTCTAAATGTTTTCATTGCATATGGAAGTATACTAACACAACCTATTGCAAACTTACTATTACTTTTATGTAAAGAAAAATTTCAAAATAAACTTGATAAAATTCTACCTAAGATCAATTATGCCATAAAAAATATTAAGTGAATTAGCTACATTGTCAATCAAAAATAATATATTAGCAAAAATTGATTAAAAAACTTAATTATTAATTCTATATCTCAAACAATGGGAAAATTGGATTTTAAATTGTTAAATATTATAATATAGAAAGTTATATATAAATTCATTAATTGATATTTAAATCAATAATAAAATCACCCTTAAATTTATCGTCATTTTAGGCCTCAAATTGTATCTAGCCAACCTTGTCACCAATGAGTAGTTATTTTTTAAACCATTACTTTAGGGGATTTGTTAGTGGATTAATAATATAGAAAAATCTGGACCTTTTATTATAAATGAATGGTTAAGATTAATAAAACTCTATACGGTAGAGTATCCTAGGAACTCTAGAGGATCTCAATCTGTCACGAATCAAGGAAAATGGGAGAGAGTTGCTCCAAATAGTTGTTAGGTAATGCAAAAAGGAAAGTGATTAATGTATCAATTAAGGAAGAGTAACTTGATTTAAATAAATGGAATGAGAGAAAGGAGGTAGAGAAAAACATAAAAAGCCACTAATAGAAATCATTAAAATGACATGTCATTATGGAGATAACAGAGAGTATAATTTCAAATATAATAAAGAGTAATGTTAGAACCACAACTTTTGCCACAACTTGTTCATGTGGTAAGTCATGAGTGGCGGAGTTATGGACCCACATGGATCCACCACTTTTACTCTACCTCCCACGACTCACCATGTGAGCAAGTTGTGACAAAAGTAATGATCTTAGCATTTTCCTATGATAAAATGAAAAATAAAAATATATATGATCGATTATAATATATATTAATCGAAGTTGAAAAAAATGACATTAATTAAGAAGATAACAAAAGAGATGATTTTTGAATATGATATAAGGGAAATGTTAATAAGTACTGTGCGGTGCTTGTTAAGATCTCACTAGGGTCCTATATAATAGAAAAATGAGATAAATAAAAGAAAAACATAAAAGTACTTATCAATTGAAAAAATGACATAAACCTGAAGAAAAAAAAGTTATTAAAAAAAAAAGTCAAAAAAGTTGTGTTAGCGTGCCGTTAACACAACCCATGATATAATGACTAAAAATACATACATGGTCGGTTTGGAATAATACGTGGAGAATTCAGATTTTTAATCCACCCTAAAGTTTGGAGACTACAACTTTTTTATTGTCAACATAAGTTTGAAAACATACTTCCCCTCAATGGTCTACACATTATAAAGGAACATTGAAGCATGTCACGCTCATATGCACATTTGCTTTCCAACGCAACCAAAATTTATTTGTCTTGTCAAGTTGGCCACTGAAAGTTGCGTCTATATCATAGTCTGGCACCCCAAAACAAGCTGAGCTGCCACATCCAAAAGTACTGTGCTATTTCGTTCATGAATTGGATCCAATAACAACAAGAATGCATCTTTGGGTATATGGCCTTCAAATGGACATGGTGCTTGTCTTATGAGGAAATCTTAGGCCGGTGTTAGCTAGGTTCTATCTTCTAGCCCAAAAGAAGAAAAACTTATCTGGTCTGTAAGAAAAATAATGGAATTTATACCTTATCTTGAAAGAAAATTCAATTAACTTTCGGAAGGAAACGACACTACAACAGTATTGCGGGACCTACTTCACACTTGCTTCTTTAAACATGGTAGGATTGATGCACAACTAGAAATTGTGGAGGTGATTCACAATTTTTGTCATAATTTTGCAAACTGTGACTAAGTAAGTTTTGTATTTATTTGTAGTTCTAGGTTTTTTGTTACAAATATGAACTATTTATTTATGAGTTACTTGATACGTTTGTTTGTTTATGTTTTTTCTTACATGTAATCGGATGTCATGAATAGTTCGAATCTTCTTCCTTTTCCTTTCCTTTCCTTTGGATCAAAACTCACTTGCATTAAAAAAAAAAACTAATGGAATCTTTCGCAACTGGATTTTGAGGTTTCTTTAATTAATTTTTAATGGAAAAAGGGGTTTTGAGGTTTATAGAGGCTGATAACGGTATAACAAAATCATTCATATCTTCCTCGTAATGGGAATCTTTCTAAAGGATGCTATTAATTTGCAGGCACATTTATGTAATTCACACCTTTAAAGTGGGGTAGTAATTGCATTAATGTCCCACTCCCAGTGGGGTTTACCTTTTGATTTTATCCCTGAAGAATAATAGTTGTAATAGTTGGTAAGTCTTACATTTGAGTAGTTGTTGTGAAATTACAACTTCAAGGAAAGCAAAAAAATAGCAAGTCATAATTTCACAACAATTTGAAGGGAAAAAAAAAATAGTGGTATAAATATTGGACAAAATAAAAACAGATGGCGCCGTCTGTGGGAATCGAACCCACGACCACGTGGTTAAAAGCCACGCGCTCTACCGGCTGAGCTAAGACGGCTTGTTGTTTCTCTATTTCGAAATATATATAGTAAACCTATGTTTCTCATCTTGGCCCAGCTTAATTTCAACAACTAGTAGTCAACTAGGCTTCTGTGAAGGAGCTTGTAGCCACTTTTTCTTTCCTTTGTAAAACAGAAAACTACTACATAATTATTAATTAGTTAAAAGGATGTGACTAGTGAGAGAAGGTCTCCCTCAATAAATTTAAAGTCTAAGTTGATAATTTTATAATTTTTTTTTAAAAAAAATTAGTAGTATTGCATCTCAATATAAAATTTAAATATTTTTCATTACTTGAGATGTAAAATTATTAATTAATTTTTGTATTTAAATTTCATTAAACATGTCATTTTTTAATTGATAATATGACTAATTCAATTAATCTAAAGTATGATTTTATCAATTTTAATTTAAAATAAATTATTTGTGTCTACATAATTATTGGGATGAAAATTTTATATACATATAAAGTTCAAGCTATACTTGGTATAATTTTAAATTATATTACACCATTCAATATTTTTCAATTGAATACGAATTTACAAAACTAGCGACATTTAAAGTTTTCCAACAAAGATTTACTTGAAATTCACTGGATCTGGCGAGATCTTCACTGGATCTGGCGAGATATCACCAGATTAGGCAAGATCTCAAAAAATCTGGTGAGAACTTGCCGTATTCAATGAGGATTTAGCCTGGATTCAAGCAGTTTCTGCCATTGCTCAGCCTTGCTCTACAAATACTGGTTTGGATCAACCCGACCACCATCCAATGAGTTATCCGAATGAATTGACTGCCTCGCTGGTCGATGACGGGTCTGAAAAGCCATAAGTGGAGTTAGTCGAGTCAGTTGTGAGTTGGGTATTAACCTGACTTGGACCAACCCGTAGACACCCCTAATTCATTCATAAGATAGTCTTTTTATAATAATAATTTGTGAGACTTTGTGAGATGTAGTGTATCGTCAATTTCACGGGAACAATCCATAAAGATTCTCTTTGCTTCCTAAATAGATGGTCTGGTCCTATTCTACGCTACGGGATCTCCTAGGCATTTGGGCCTTAATTTGAGTAGATGGGTTTGGCTCATTGCACTCCACGGGATCCTCTAGGCATTTGGGCCTTAGGATTGGGTAAAAATTCTTCCATCCCCTCAAATTTATCAAAAAAATTAGAAGTATTATATATATATATATATATATATATATATATATATATATATATATATATATATATATTTGTAACAATGGATTAAAGGGAAAAAAAGTATAAATATTTTCTTTTCAAAGAAATAATAAAGAACAACACCTAAGTGTTGTATGTACCTAAGTCTTGCCCATAGCTCTGAATGCTCAAATTTTGACTCTCTAAACTATATATATAGTACATTAATTAAGAAGGAATGCTCAATTCGTGTTAGCTTCATCTACTTTAGTAGACACTTTTGCCCTATCGTTTTAAATGAATTCCAAATTTTTTGACCTTTTTCTAATGTAATGCCTGAACTAATTTATTCTGGACTTCAATTACTAGTTCAGAAGCTGGACCATGCAGTGGGAAAGCAAAAACTATAGGTACGTTCGAGCCCACTTTAACAGCCGGGCCCTCATTTGTGCAGGCAAGATAAACTGATGGACTCCAAACAACAAAGAAGCAAACCTGTAGTTTCTAATTGGACTGAGGGAATTCCAAGTCCCAGCCCATCTTGGTGACTAAATGATTTTTTTTTTTTTTTTTTTTTTTGCATAAACTGGAAATATATTAGATAAAACACAAGGTTTTACAACAGAAATATTATAACAGGACTACAGATTAACAAACCACGTAAACACATTGACACATTACATAAACAATAAGTTCAATGGCACTAACAAAAAGTGCCTCCGCAATAAGTTTGTGTATGTAGCATTATAATAAATAAATTTGTTTAGGCATTTGAAGTGAAATTTACTGCGACACAAATCTCTCCGGCATAAGTCTTGTCAGGAAGGACAACCCTATACTTGCCTCGACGAAGTTCAGCCTTTCCGGTCTCCACCCCTAGCGACACAACATCCTTAACATATATTCTGTACACATGAAGATTAGCCAAATTAAAATGATAAATAAGTGTGAATCTTTAGCAATTAATCAAGTCAAAGTAACGGTAAACAATATTAATTAGTCAGAGAAGGTTTCAAAGATTTATATTTGATAGGGTTCTTTTTATTTGATTTTATTTAGTTATGTTTTCTGTAAAAACATACTTTCTCCACAATTTTGAGCGAGAGATAGAAATTTACGTGGTTTCGCCAACAAAAACATCATCAGAGATCTTGTGCTTGTCCATGATATGAAAAGTAAGCTTATATTTGTAATCTTCACCACCCGGGTACTCAGCGTTGAACGTAAATTTCTCGTTCCATACTGGTTTCTTTCCTTCTCCTACAATTACTTAAACTCCTATTATTATCAAAGAAATTTAAATGTTCCCAAAAAAGAAAGACACATGCATTGCAGTCTACACACACAAAATGAATGGATCATGTTGGCTAACCTCGAGCCACGCTGCTCTTACACTCTTGATTTCCATATCGAATCACAACGTATGGATTCATTTTCACTGTAAATTTTGGATCTTTTAGCCAACTTTAAATCAAACTTAATTAGCAATAACTTAAAAAGAGAAAAAAAAGATATAGATTCCAAGTAACCCATGAAAGCAAAATGAAAAAAAATAAAATTAATTACCCAAGAATTCTTTCTCTGGAATGCCTTTGCAATCAACCAGCACAACCTCCAGAATACCACTTGCCATCTCTCTATGATCTGTCTTACTAAGATTGAGAAGAAGAAGACTTAAAGGGATTGATTCTTGTGATCTTGTCTCCTGAAGTTATGTTGTTATGGGGTAGGCTTCGTCCTGTGATGGTTGCTTCTATTCACAACTTATTTATATTTGTTTTATTAATTTGAATCTTTCTTCTATGTGCATCCAGTTTCCTCTTGTACAGTATGTTGAGGCTCCCAATGATAATGCGACACCTAAGCGAGTGTGCGGTTAAGTCCACAAGAAAACTTAACAAAGGAATTTTTAATAATTTTCAGTTGAAATGCTGTGATTGGAAAATTGGATGAACTGCGCGCATGTACAGTATAATGTAACCTTACTACACTTCAATTAAGTTTTCCCCCAGTCTTTCTTTGCCAGGTTAATTTCTCTCTTCATAGTACTAACAAGTTATTGTTAATTTAGCAGTCAACGAGAAAAAAGATGAGATATGCCTAAGCGTACGTGTACTATTTCAGACAACACGCAACGCAGCCACTCCTTAATTTCCAACATTAAATAATAGGTAATACGTTTTAATCTAACTCGTCTGATTGAATTACTATGACTGAGACTCGTAATTGCCTATTCACATTTACTTTTAGAAAATATTTTCTTTTGAGTTTTGTATGTTACACTGTTAATTAGTTAAAACTTACAGTTCAGCTTAAAGACAAATTAATGGATTCAAAAACCTCATCAAATTTTTGGGCCACCTCACCTTATTCACATCCTGGATATGGTATAGCGGTGTTGAAACAAACCCTAAAATGTAGACCTAGCAAAACGGGGCTGGCGGGTCGGGTTCAGTAAAAAAATGGGCCAATCTGACTGCGGATCGGATTAACCCGTATTTTTCTTAAAATTTATTTATTTTCATATAAAAAATATGTATTCATCACTTGCAATTAAAGCTCAGCTCCGCAAATTGATTCTTGTTAAATAATTATACAAATCTTAACATTGTTAATAAAAATAAATAGCACAACCAAGAGAATTTTGCAGCTGTACAGCAATTGGGCTGATTCATACCATCTAAATATTGGGGTGTGTTTGGCTTGTTCTTGCCATTTCTACGGATTATCAGTGTAAATCTTTTACAATAGCTTCATTTTGGACCGGTACAAATTGAAATGGGTTTCTAGAAAAAATTTTCTACTTACAGTTACAGGTACAACACCTCTTCGCCACTGTGAAACCTTCATCCACCAGTGCTCTCTCTCTCTCTCTCGGCATTTCTTCTTGTCTTAGGTCCTAAAGAAAATGTTAACAGATAATCCCAAGATTACTTCTCCACTGTTCACGATTCACTCCTACCCACTTTTTATTTGACCAAAGTTACAAGGTGGATGCCACTTTTTAACCTTTTTTATTTATTTATAATTTCATGGAAAACCCGAAAGGCCGAAACTGCTTACTCTTCTTTTATTTTAGATTTTTTACCCCTCTTATTTAGTTTTTATTTTTTATTAGGTAGTGAAGTGAGCTATGCATTAGCTTAATTTTTTTTTTTTTGGAGAAAGTTTGAATGCATAAAAAAGAGTAAAATTTTGGAATATTAATTTATACAATATAAGTTTTTTTTTTAAAGTCTGTGGGCGTATATATAATTGCAAAATTGTTGTAAACCCAAAAACGTATCATTCCCTTGATCAAACCAAAATGGTTTTTGGTTCGGTATTGAATCCATTGGCACAAACACAAAGAAGTCTAGACTACCATTTGAAAATTTAATTAAAATAAATGTATTGTTTCACTACTACATAATATCAACATTCCAAAATATAAAACAAAATTATAAATGCTTATTTGGATAGCTAATTTGACAAAGAATAAAAACATATAAAAAATTTAAAATTTTTAAAACTAATTTCATAATCTAATATCTTGAAGAAGAAAAAAAATCTAATAGTTGTGTTTAATATCTTGAGATATTTTAAAGGAAAGAATATAAATATTTTCTTTTCAAAAAGATAATAAGCTCTAATCAAATCGAATGCTCAAATTTTGAGTTTCTAAACAATATACATATATATTGAAGAAAAGAAAAAATAATGAATAGGTCAAATAGATGCATACAGTACGTGACCAATAATATTATTATTAATTTTTAAATCTGTGAGTGCAATAGTAACAATTTAAAATTCTTAAAAAAAGAAGAAGCAATAATTTGAAATAGTTTTTTCCTTTACATCTTCTTTCTCTACCAATAAGAAAAAATTATATTCATTCTTTATAATTATATTTTTCCATCATTTATCTTTTCCATTCTTCAATTAAACAAAGCCTTTTTTAGCTTAAAATAAAGAGATATTATATCTACAATACTTTTAATAAATCATAAGTAGCAAGTTGTTATTAATTGTTACAATTAAGCAACAAAATAATTTAAGTTGTGAATTCAAATTATAACCAATAACAACTTATCATCTATGGTTTGTTATGAAAATTGATGATGCGAAGAAAATCAGTAGGCTGGATGCTTCGGACTGGAAGGGACTACTGGATCTTTCTACGGCCTGAAAAAGAAAGAAAAGCGTATCAAAGGCGACCGGGGCTGCCGGCCAAAAGTCCTCCGATGGCAAAGTTAGTTTTTTCCTCTAAGTTATTTGAGTTCCAACTTTTTTGGAGTAAAAACTGAACATACCTTGGGTTTGTCTGAAACAGCCTTTATATAGTGTTATCATAGGCGGTTACCAAAATTTGAACTTCTCCTGGCTTCAAGGAGAGATAGAAATCAAACGTAACTTGCATAACCGTCTGGAAGTTATGCTATTGTTTCACAACGGATACCTGCCGGTTACGCGTGGGATAAGGGATTATCATATCTCATTTGGAGATTTTCCTAAGTGTGACACCCTCGTCCTTGAGTTCCTCAGTTGGGCGTGCTTTGTTTCACACGCGGGGGATGTCTCGTCTAACGGGTGAATTTGCTCAAGACGAGGATGTCGACACTCTGGACGAGTGCATCACTCTGATGGTGCGTACCTCGTCTTGATCTCTTCTTCCCTGGACGAGGCACTTGTAGGTAAGTTTCTGAGGGTGTTTATGGTAGTAGGTGGGCTATGGACGACCTGTATGGACAACTTGGAGATGGGCTATATTATTCCCCTATCAGTTGCCCCCTGTTCTAAGGTCGTCCAAAGTTCTTTTGTTTCTTCGACTCGTTTCAACACATTATTCCACGTGTCTCAAAGTAAGGGACGAGGTTGTAAAGGCTTCATATTATGTCACATGTCATTACTTACCCGAGTTAACCGTTGTGTTGGTTTGGGTTTTCGAGGAGGTTGCCACGTGGTTCTTCCCGATTGGTCATTGCGTTCGGGTTTTACTTTTCAACGCCTATAAATAGTGGATTTCCTCCCCTACCCTCCTCATTCTTAAAATTCTCTCGTTTGACATCTCTCGTCCATCGCCTCGTCTAGGAGTATTCCGGCGTCCTTTAGTTTTCTTCGTCTAGAGCCGTATTTTCTCTACGCTCGTTTTAGGCTTCCCTTACATTTCCAAAATGTCCGAAAGTTTTTCTTCGTCCGGCAATAGCGTTGATAGGGAGATAGATGAATATCGTAACACAACTAGCTATAGTGGCTCTAGTAGTGACGGCGGTAGGAGTAGTGGTAACACCTCGGACGAGTATGTTTCGGGGTTCCCGGGGTTCCCTTAGAAGTTTTCCAGAAGAATTTAGGACGAGGGTAGCATCCGGGTCTAGGGCTGGTCCTTCTAGCGCTCCCTCGTCCACTAGAAGGGACGAGGTTGGGATTGTGGCCACCGCGCCGTTGGGGTTCCAGCCAAGACAGACGAGAGAAAACTAACGTCCCTTAGGAGTTGGTACCAAATCCCGGACGAGCTAAATCCTAGATTGGCCGTCCGTGATGAGTGGTGTTGCCAACCTCATTTTGGCATTGGGGTTTATGAAGCCTATCTTCTAGGGGGTCTTAGGCTGCCTCTCAATGCTTTTGCCAGGGAGTTGCTTACTAGGTTAGGTATAGGTTTATGTCAATTAAATCCTAATGCATGGAGACTAGTTGTTTCTATGCAAATTTTGTGGAGAGAGGTTTTCGAAGGGGACTGTCCTCTTACCGTGGACGAGTTCCTTTTTTGCTATAAACCCTCTGAAATTAGTCAATCTCGTGGCTTTTATCAATTCACAGCCAGGAGAAAAGACTGTAGGATAATTAAATCTTTGGTCACCTCAGATAGGAGTTGGAAGACGGAGTTCTTCTTCGTCTCAGGTTTTTGGGCAGGACGCCCTGCTGATGTGGGCAGGGATTCATTTCCCCCATATACATGAGATTTAGGGAACCTTCGTCCTGAAGGTATGCTCACCACTACTATAGCATCGCCTTCATTACATATCTTTCTTGGCTAATTTCTTCGTCCTTGTTGCAGGTGTTAGGAGGCCGTCGTTGAGCCAGTTCCATCTAGGACGCGTCCAGAAAGCTCGTCTTCACCTAGAGAGGGACTTCCACTCTTTGGTTACCTTGCAGCGTCTTGCAACTTGGGGACTTGGCCCCGAGCCCTCTCCTGAAGCCTTAGCCTACGAGATTACAGTCCGCCGACGTGAGTTCTCGTCTCGCCTTTCCTCTCCCTTTTTTTTTTTTTTTTTTTTACTTATAATTATTATTATTTATTTTAGGGATGGCTACCATGAAGGAAAACAAAGGCAAAGGGGTCGTGGACGAGCGTGGCAAGCAAGACACTGAAACTAGGGCTCGTCCTTCTGTTGGCGATAAGAGGAGCCTGTCAAAGGCCATCAACCTTGAAAACCTCCCCAGCAGGAGAGCCAAGCACAGAAAGTCGTCTAAGGCTGGGGTCGTCTCTCCTGCTGTCCATGTTCCTCCTCCACCACCGTCCGTCCCAATCTTCGACGTGGAGTCGTCTGAGCCTGCTCCCACTCCACCGTCCAAGACCGGCGTTCTGCCTCGTCCCAACCTCCCGTTGATGTTGTGCCCAACCGCTCGAGAGTGAGGGCTTGGCTTGGGAGAGGTTCCAACAGTGTGTCGACGAGGACGTGGCTGCATGCTACAACATGTCCTTAAAGGATTTTGAACAATCGGGTGTCCACGATCTTTTCAAGGTAATGGATACAAATTTGTTCTCGTCGTTAGCTTTTCATGCTTGTTTACTTTGCTTGATACAAAAATTCTTATTTGTTTGTGCAGGCCATGTCCAAGTTTATAGCTGCGTCTAGGCAGGCTACTGAGTTGGACAGGACGAGGCTGCTGTTGGAGAGGAGGATCAAGGAGGTTAAGGATGAGTGCAAAAGCTGGGCTGAGACGGCTGCTGAGGCTAAGGACGCAGCCAAGGATTTGCTAAACCTCGTCGAGGAATTAAAGGCTGATGTAGTGGAAAAGGACTCTCGTCTTGACCACTTTCAGAAAAAGACCGACGAGCTTAGCAATTCCTTTGTGAGGGCTAAGGACGAGGCTGTGGAGGAGTTCAGGGCTTCGAAGCAGTTTACGGACCTTCTGGACGCCAACTATGTGGCTGGATTTGAAGACTTTCGCATGGAGGCGAAAGAAAAGTTTCCAGAAGTTGACTTCAGTCCTATCGTCCTTCAACTTGGAGGTGCTGCTAGTTCTTTTCTTCAGACTAGCTCTGAAGATGTCAATGTTGAAGACGATGCCTCTACCAAGCCTGCTGAAGACGACCCTAATGCCTGATGCCCGTTTGAAAATTTTCATCATTTGTTTAAGTGTTTTCTTCCTGTCTCTCTTTTTTTTTTTTTTTTTTAAATGTATAAGAGTACATTTATTTCGTCCTGAGCACTTTTGACGGCTTTATAAACAATGCCTTTCAAGGCTTGCTTTTCAAGGGTTTTTGGACGGTGGTCGTTCACCCTTTTATTGTTTAATGAATGCTTACTTTCAGTTATCATCATTGTTGTTCCATGGACGAGTGTATGTATTTTTATTCAATTGCCTTTTAAGCAATGTTTCCCAGTGTTGGGTGATTGTTTACATGATGCCCTTATGGACGATTGTATTAGGACGATCATATGCTCGCCGTTAGAACGCAGGTGTTAAGGCCTACTTCCCTTCTTAGATGAGTAGGCCCTGGCTAAGGAAAACTTGGACGAGCATGTCTTAACTTTGTTGCTTTATCCTCATTTTTTTTAAGGAAAGCTTTGGACGAATATGCCTTAGCATTTTTGCTTTACCCTCGTTCTTTTTTAAGGAAAGCTTGGACGAGCATGCCTTAGCATTTTTGCTCTTTTTAAGGAAAGCTTGGACGAGCATGCCTTAGCATTTTTGCTTTATCCTCATTCTCTTTTAAGGAAAGCTTGGACGAGCATGCCTTAGCATTTTTGCTTTATCCTCATTCTTTTTTAAGGAAAGCTTGGACGAGCATGCCTTAAAGCTTAGTCGAGTTTGTCTTCGTCCAGAGATTTTATTTGTCCAAGGCTTTTTCCTCGTCCATGGATATTATCAGGGGAAATGGAATTCAAGTACATAAGAAATCCAAACCATATTATTACATGAACATTGTTCACAAACTTGGCACACGCTTATAAGCTAGTGCCTTATTAAGATATCTAGTACATAGCATCGTCTTTCATAAACTGGTCTGCAAGTAGTGCAAAAGTTTAAGAACTAGTGCACTTTTATTCATAACACACCATAATAATAGTAAAAGCACAAGTAAATATAAGCAAACACGCAAATCACAACTGTAATTTTGCCACTGACTTCCTCCGTCCCTGCTCATCACTGATAGTACTTTCGCAAATGTTCCACGTTCCAAGGATGTTCTAACTTCCGTCCATCCAGGGCTTCCAGGTAGTAGGACCCCTGCCTTTTGCAATTGATTACTTTGTAGGGTCCTTCCCAATTGGGTCCCAGTTTTCCATGAGCTGGGTTCCTGGTCGCCAAGGAGACCCTTTTGAGGACAAGGTCCCCAACACTGAACCGTCTGGGCCTTACCATGGCGTCATGCTGTCTGGCCATGAGATTTTTGTATCTTGCTGTCCTTTGCTCCGCATCCATTCTTACCTCATCAATAAGATCAAGGTCAAGGCGAAGTTGTTCCCCGTTGTCTTTCTCCTGGTACTTCATCACTCGGTGGCTTGCCATATGGACCTCTGCCGGTATAACAGCTTCACTCCCATAGGCTAGCTTAAAAGGGGTCTCTCCTGTCGGAGTTCGTGCAGTCGTCCTATAGGCCCACAACACCAGGTAGCTCGTCTGGCCATATCCCTTTTGCCCCCTCAAGCCGAGTCTTGATGATTTTCAGCAGGGATCGGTTTGCTACTTCCGCTTGCCCATTTGCCTGTGGATGGGAGGGTGAAGAATAGTGATTCTTGATTCCAAAACGATTGCGAAATCCCTGAAGGGTGCGTTGTCAAATTGACGTCCGTTGTCCGATACTAATACCACAGGTACTCCGAACTGCATAGGATATTCTTCCATACAAAATTCTTCACGTTCCGCTGAGTGATTGCTGCAAGAGGCTCAGCTTCTACCCATTTGGTAAAGTAATCTATCCCTACCACCAAAAACTTCATTTGTCGGACTCCTATTGGAAAAGGACCCAGGATATCCAGTCCCCACTGTGCGAAGGGCCATGGGGCTGTCATTGGGGTCTGATACTCTGACGGCTGTCTGGGCACATTGCTATAACGCTGGCATTGGTCACATACCTTGACATAGGCTTTAGCGTCTGCCTGCATTGTTGGCCAATAGTAGCCTGCACGGACGATCTTATGGACGAGAGACCTTGCCCCTGAATGATTTCCACAGGATCCTTCATGAACCTCCCTTAGAACATAGTTTGACTCGTCAGGAGCCAAGCATCTTAAGTAGGGTTGAGAAAAGCCTCGTTTGTACAACACCTCATTTATGATGACATACTTGGCTGACCTGACCCTTAACTTTCTCGCTTCATCCTTGTCTTCTGGAAGCCTCCCATCTTTGAGATAGATTATTATCGGACTCATCCAATTTTCTCCTCCTCCTATCTGCTGTATGTCGGGGATGTCTATGCTCGGCATGTACTGGATGTCGTCGAACTTGTCTATGACTCCTGCCGAGGCGGCTTTTGCCAATGCGTCTGCGTCAGCGTTCTCCTCCCTAGGAAGTTGAATAAAACTTATGGCTGAAAATTTCCGGGCAAGGCGTTTCACTTTGTTAAGGTACTTCTTCATTCGATCTTCTTTGACATCGCACATCCCATTTACTTGGTTAATGACCAGTTGAGAGTCTCCTCTGATTGTTAACGACTCCGCCCCTAGGGACTTGGCCAATTCCAACCCCTTGAGTAGAGCCTCGTACTCAGCCTCGTTGTTGGTAGTTGGATATTGCAGACGGGCCGCATACTCCAGCTTGTCTCCCTCAGGGGACTTCAATACAATTCCAATCCCTCCTGCGTACAGTGTGGACGATCCGTCAACATTAACCACCCACATTTCATTTCTCTCGTCCTTGTTCAGGTCGTCCTGACTGGGGGTGAATTCCGCAATGAAATCTACCAACGCCTGCGCTTTTATCGCGCTCCTTGGGAGGTACCTGACATCGAACTCGCTGAGCTCAACGGCCCACTGTACTAGCCGTCCAGCAGCTTCCAACTTGCTCATTGCCTTTTTTATGGGATGGTCCGTCAGGACGTTGATGACATGTGCCTGAAAATAATGTCTTAGCTTCCTGGAAGTCGTGATTAGTGCGAAGGCTAGTTTCTCCATCATTGGATATCGCCCTTCTGCCCCTCTCATCGCGTGGCTTGTGTAATAGGCGGCTTGGACTTTCCCCTCTTCTCTGACTAACGCTGAGCTTACTGCGTGTGGGGACACTGCCAAGTACAAATACAACTCTTCCCCAGGTACAGACGGACTCAACAGTGGTGCCGTCATTAGATACGTCTTCAAGTCTTGGAAGGCCTTCTGACACTCGTCCGTCCATTCAAAAGCCTTCCTAAGGACCTTAAAGAAAGGTAAACATTTGTCAGTAGCTTTCGATACAAACCTGTTGAGGGCGGCGACTCGTCCAGTAAGAGACTGGACTTCTTTGATATTTCTCGGTGGCTCCATGTTCAGTATCGCCTGGATTTTATCCGGATTCGCTTCAATTCCCCTGTGCGACACCATAAACCCCAAGAACTTACCCGACGAAACTCCGAAAGCACACTTGCTCGGATTTAACTTCATGTGGTACCGTCGCAATGTGTCAAAAGTCTCTTGAAGGTCTTCAAGATGTTTATCCTCGTCCTGGCTCTTCACCAGCATGTCGTCCACATAAACCTCCACATTTCGCCCGATTTGAGGATGGAACATATGGTTAACCAGCCTTTGGTAGGTTGCTCCTGCGTTCTTCAAACCGAAGGGCATAACCTTGTAGCAATACAACCCTTGGCTTGTGACGAATGAGGTCTTCTCCTGATCCGCTTCATTCATCTGAATCTGGTTGTACCCTGAGAAAGCGTCCATGAAGCTAAGTATCTTGTGACCTGCCGTCGAATCCACTAACTGGTCAATGCGTGGCAATGGGTAGCTATCCTTGGGGCAAGCTTTGTTGAGATCAGTGAAGTCCACGCACATCCGCCACTTGCCATTGGCTTTTCTGACCATGACTACGTTCGCCAACCAGTCTGGGTAATGAACTTCTCGGATAAACCTCGCGGCGACCAACTTCTGCACCTCTTCCTTCACGGCACTATCTCGCTCGGGAGCAAAAACTCTTCTCTTCTGACGCACTGGCTTCGAATAGGGACACACATTCAGGCTGTGGGTAATGACATTTGGATCAATTCCGGGCATGTCCTCATGACTCCATGCGAAGACATCGAGGTTTTTCCTCAGAAACCGGACCAAAGCGTGCTTCGCCCCCTCTTCCATGCTCGCCCCAACTCTGGTAGACTTCTCGGGCTGGTCATCGTCCAAAGGGACGTCCTCTAATGCTTCAGTGGGCTCAGCCACAACCCTTTTTCCGTCTATGCTCATCGTCTGCATATGCTCGTCCATGGCCAGCATGGCTAGGTAGCATTCTCTGGCAGCCAGCTGGTCTCCTTGTACCTGGCCTACCCCGTGCTCGGTCGGGAATTTAATGAACAAGTGGTAGGTAGAGGTTACCGCTTTCCAGCTGTTCAAAGTTGGCCTTCCAATTATTGCATTGTATGACGATGCACAATCAACAAGAAGGAAATTCACCTCTTTGGTTATCTGTTGCGGATACGTCCCGACGACTACTGGCAACATGATGGTTCCCACAGGTTGCACCTTCATTCCTCCGAATCCCACCAACGACGAGTTCACTGGTCGAAGCCGGTCTCGTCCTAGCTTCATTTGTTGGAACGCGGGGTAGTAGAGAATGTCTGCAGAGCTGCCATTGTCTATCAATACCCTCCTGGTCATGTAGTCAGAGATGAGTAGGGTGATGACTATCGCGTCATCGTGTGGATGGTGAATTCGTCCTGCCTCCTCGTCCGTGAAAGTAACAGCCTGTTGGTCAACCTCTCTCGTCCTAGTAGGTCGTTCAGACTGTTGGATGTTCTGCACCACCCTCAGGTACGTCTTCCTTGATTTGGACGACTGCACCGTCGAGCTTCCTCCTATAATTACCCTTATTTCTCCAAGTGGAGGGCGTGATGATTCTTCCACCTTGGCCTTCATTTTCTCATCTCTCTGGTCTCGTCCAAGGAAGTTCCTCAATTTCCCCTGTCTAATGAGATTTTCTATCTGTTGCTTCAAGTCAAAGCACTCGTCTGTATCATGCCCATGGTCCCTATGAAAACGGCGATTGCTCCGTTACGCTTGTTGGGGTCTCCCTTCATTTTGTCCGGCCACTTCAAGGACGGATCATCCTTGATCGCATAAGGACTGCTCTAACGGCATAGTCGGGGCGTGTATTGCGATTCCTTGCGGAAGGAACTGGCCTTCTTACCATCCTTATCTTTTCTCTCGTCTACCCGAACTTTCTTCGGACGAGGTCCCTGGTCCTGGTAGCGATGGTGGCCCACCTCCGAGCGCTCTGCCCTTTTTCTTTTCTTGGCTATGATGGCGTCTTCGGCATTCATAAAATTCTGGGCTGAATGGACAAGCTCGGCCATAGTCTGCGGTTCCTGCTCATAGAGCTTATGTATAAACAAGTCAGAATTGACCCCATTGTGGAAAGCGGCTAGCAATAGCTTGTCATCCATCTCGTCCACCGTTAGGGCTTCTCTGTTAAAACGGGTGATAAAAGATCGCAAACTCTCATTGTCCCCTTGCTCTATGGTCAGCAGGCTAGAGGAGGAACGCTTGTGACGTTGTCCTCCAATGAAGTTGTTGACAAACAGCTTACTCAGTTCTTCAAATGATCCCACTGAGTTTGGGGGAATCTTGCTGAACCACACTCGCGCTGATCCCTTGAGTGTGGTGGGAAAAGCTCTGCACATGATCTCGTCTGGGACCCCCTGCAGATGCATGGTCGTCTTGAAAGTTGCAATGTGATCGCAGGGGTCGCGATTTCCATCGTACGAGTCTAGAGAAGGCATTTTGAACTTCGGGGGTAGAGGGTGACCGCCGATGGAGGTCGTGAAAGGGGCGTCGGTTCGGTGGACCATATCATCTACTGGGTTTGTTCGCCTCATGTTTTCCCTCATTTCATCCACGGCTTTTCTCATCTGGTCCATTTCTTTTTCCAAGTGCGGCACCCTTCTTGAAGCGGTACCCCTTGTTTGATCTTCAGACTCTACATTCTCCCCTCCTCCTTCCTGACTTGGGGCCCTTCCCTCCACGTGTACTTGACGCTGCCTCCTGAAGTTGATCTCCTTATTCAATTCCTGGTTCTGACGTGTCAGTTCTGCCATAGCAGCCGCCATGGATTGTATGTGTTGCATAGAAGGCGGCTGCACTACAGGTACTGATCTACTCTCCGTGGCCCTGGCCGGTAGCCCTTGATCTTGTTCGAACCATTCAACCTTTTGTCTGGGATAGAATAACAAGTTTCAATTTCCCACAGACGGCGCCAACTGATGATGCGAAGAAAATCAGTAGGCTGGATGCTTCGGACTGGAAGGGACTACTGGATCTTTCTACGGCCTAAAAAAGAAAGAAAAGCGTATCAAAGGCGACCGGGGCTGCCGGCCAAAAGTCCTCCGATGGCAAAGTTAGTTTTTTCCTCTAAGTTATTTGAGTTCCAACTTTTTTGGAGTAAAAACCGAACATACCTTGGGTTTGTCTCGAAACAAATTTTTATATAGTGTTATCATAGGCGGTTACCAAAATTTGAACTTCTCCTGGCTTCAAGGAGAGATAGAAATCAAACGTAACTTGCATAACCGTCTGGAAGTTATGCTCTTGTTTCACAACGGATACCTGGCGGTTACGCGTGGGATAAGGGATTATCATATCTCATTTGGAGATTTTCCTAAGTGTGACACCCTCGTCCTTGAGTTCCTCAGTTGGGCGTGCTTTGTTTCACACGCGGGGGATGCCTCGTCTAACGGGTGAATTTGCTCAAGACGAGGATGTCGACACTCTGGACGAGTGCATCACTCTGATGGTGCGTACCTCGTCTTGATCTCTTCTTCCCTGGACGAGGCACTTGTAGGTAAGTTTCTGAGGGTGTTTATGGTAGTAGGTGGGCTATGGACGACCTGTATGGACGACTTGGAGATGGGCTATATTATTCCCCTATCAAAAATATTATAAAAATATCGTATTCTCTAAAATAAAATAATAATAAAAACTTAATGTTAGCTAAAGTAGACACTTTTACTCTATAATTTTTAATGAATTCCAAAAATAAATCCCTTTTTTCTCTCTTGTGGATACCAAATTTTTTGAAGTAGTCTAATGTAATGCCTAAACTAATTTATTCTCGATTTCAATTACTAGTTCAGAATGAGTGCTCATAGGCAAATATCTTTTTTAGTTGGACCATGCAGTGGGAAAGTTAAAACTAGGTACGGTTCAAGCCCACCTTAATTGGACTTCCATTAAAATTATCAACAATGGGAGTCAATTGTGTGCGAAAAACCGAATGGACCGACTGAAACAGCTTGAACCGAATTTAATTTTTCAGTTTTTTTCTTTTAGGTTTGGTATCAGTTTAAATTTTAAAAAACCAAAATTTATTGATTAGGTCTCTATTTTGGTGAAAATTATACCAAATCAAACCGAAACTAACCAATATATATTATTATAGGTATATACATTTTGTAAATGTATGTTACCTTAGGGGTTAAAGCGCGTGCTTTTGAATTTGGCAAAACCAAGGGTATCGGTTTGGGGCAACATGGAGCCTTCACACTGTCCGAAACCAATCGATTATAGCCCTAAGCCGGACCTCATTTGTGCAGGCAAGATACATTGATAGACTTCAAGCAATAAAGAAACAACCTGGAGTATCTAATTTAACTGAGGATTTCCAAGTCCGAGCCCATCTTGGTGACTTTCTTTTTCATTTATTTAGGAAACAACATATTGGCATAGTGTACCTAAACAATAAGTTTAATGACACTAACAAATTTTGCAATATATTTTACAACTATTGATGTGGAGGATTATGATTGGTATACAATAATATTGATTACAGTGGAGGTCTCAATAAAAATAATATTGCACCAATTAAAAAGTGCCACCGCAATAAATCTATGTAACATTATCGAACATAAATTTGTTTAGACATTTAGAGTGAAATTTACTACAACACATATCTCTCTGACGTAGGTCCTGTCCGGAAGAACAACCCTATACTTGCCTTGTCAAAGTTCAACCTTTCTCATCTCCACCCCGAACGACACAATGTCCTCAACATACATTCTGCCCCTATGAAAATTAGCCAAATTAAAATGATAAATAACTTAAGAATCTTTAGCAATTTAATAGAGTCAAAGAAACGGTAGATAATATTAGTTAGAGAAGGCTTCAGAAATTTATATTTTCTTGGGTTCTTTTTATTTGATTTATAGCACAACCTCAATCAATTTTTTTTTTTTTTGGAGAGAGAGAGAGAGAGAGAGATTTATATGGATTCGCCAACAAAACTTCGTCAGAGAGATTGTGCTTGTCCATGATATGAAAAGTAAGCTCGTATTTGTGATCTTCACTACCAGGATACTTAGCGTTGAAAGTAAATTTCTCGTTCCACACTAATTTATTTTCTTCCCTTGCAATTATATGAACACCTTTTGTAATCAAAGAAATTCAAAATGTCCAAAAAAAAAAAATGACACATGCATTGTAGTGTACATGCACATAATAAATAGATCAGGTTCACTGACCTTGAGCCATGTTGCTCCAGCACTCTTGATTTTTATATCGAATCACAGCATATAGATTCATTTTCACTGTATATTCAGATCTTTTAGCCAACTTTAAATCAAACTTAGCAATAAATAAATAAATAAATAAAAACAAGCTAGAGAGAGAGAGAGAGAGAGAGAGAAACCAAGTAATCCCAAGAAAGAAAAAAAAAAACCCATTATAACTCTTTCTCTCGAATTTCTTTGCAATCAACAAGCAAGAACTCTTAAATACCACTTGCCATCTGTGTGCGAGCATGTGTCCGAGAGAGAGAGAGAGAGAGAGAGAGATGTCTGACTATATAAGCTCATGAAGAAGGCTTAAGTTGGGATGAGAAGAAAACTTAAGTTGGGATGCAAACACGTGTTAAACACTTTCTACTTGTCAATATCGTAACATGTCATGGAAGTATTGGACCCAAGTCTTACACAAGTATCATAATGTTCTAAGCAATTTGAATTTATTAATGGTAGTTGAATGTTGCCGTATTTTTTTCCTCACCTTATCATTCTACATTCTAAATGACTATCACACCTTATATATGTATTCTTTTGCTCTATTATTTATTTCCATATGGACCACCACATCAATCCTAGTACAATGGAATTCAAATGTAGCCTCAAATGGACCAATTATTGTTATCAAACCCAAGAATGAACCTTATTTTTATCCAAACTAGTTTAAAAATAAACCTTGTCTATAAATAAAAGTGCCCCGACAATGAATTGTGCATGCTTACAATGATAAAATTAATATGTAGGCATTTCTTTCAACCTTTCTTCACCGATAAGCAAACATAAAAAAGTTAAATTTACTTATACCTTGCAGTTGGTAAGGAATGAGGTAAAAGTTCATCTATTTTGGGAGTTTAGTACATAGGAATTAAATGATTATGGCAAATGCTCATTTCATTCCATTAAATTCCTCCTAAAAATGTAAACAACATTTATTCCTTTGTTAATGGAGATGAAATAAAAATTTTATTCCTATTTTTAAATAAGACAAATTAAAGATGAATGGTATATTAGGATAATTATGTATTTCTTTCTGTTCCAATCGTTATGGTATCATATTATATTCATATATGATCTATTCATTTGCTTCTTTTAATATTTGTACGCGTTTGGGATGATGTTGGATTGATAAGCCACTTTGCTTCCAAGTTCCAACACGAAATCTATCGCTCCTTATGGTACATTGATGCTAGTATTTGATAATGTGCAATAAAGCTAAAGTGTAGTTATTTGTTGAATCTGCCTATCAACAATACTAGAGACACATCCCAACAATGCCAATGAAATTCATCTTTCCCATCAAATTTTTTTATTTCAAGTTTCATTGCTAATTAAACGTTTGTCACCATCCCCAAATAAACAGATAATTACACAACTAAAATGATATTGTAGGCCCTGTGGCTATTAAAACAATCAATTACTTCAATAAATAACCCAAGAGCAAAACTAGAATACCCTAATACTAGCTTGTTGTGACTTGGTAGTAAAGCCCATAATAATGGGTTTATGTGAAATAAAAATAGAAAAATCAAACAAATAACCTCACAAGGAAAATAGAGATCTATATGCATGACATTAGTGTATTTTGATGATATTTATCTTGAAAGTTTAAAATAAACTTAAAATATTCTTATCAATAAATATGATAAACCTAAAGATATAAATTAATAGGCAAAACTTAGATACAGTACTTTAGGTATCTCTTTTAAAAAAAATTTACCTGTCCAGCCATTTAAGTTTGCAAACGGTGTTAACCATCCGTACCTTTCTTTATAATTTTCTTGTTCTGCCTATTAAATTATTGAAACCCAACCTGCCATGAAAGAAACAAGAAAAACCTCAAATCTCTCTCCAGAGAAAAAGAAAAGTTTTGCTAAAAGAAATCCTCTATGGACGATTTCACTTGTTCAAATGTCACCCATCCAATCAGCTTTAAGAACCCTAACCCCACTATCTTCCTCTTCCTCTCTGTCTTCATTTTTGCAATTGAAGCAGCAGCACAACACATAGAGTTGCTCTTAAAACTTGAACTAACACACGTAGCTATCAAAAACGATCTATTCAGATCGGTTCATACCCAGTAGATCTGAGTTGAATTTTGCGCTTTAGGACTTGGTTTCGCTGAAGGTGGGGTTGATTTGGATTTGGAATTTGTGAATTGGGTTTGTGAGATTTATGATTTTTTTAAAAAGAAAAAAGAGAGAATTTGGTATTATACATAGAAAAGCAGTTTACAATGGGGCCCTGGACTTAGCAACAACGTCCACCCAGAAAAGATGAAACCGCAAAACAGTGGTCTTACAAGAACAGAATAAACAAAATGTAGACTAGAAGTATTGGGTTTTTTTTTTGATATGTAGGCTTTGGATGCTTTAGCATTGTAGGATGATTTTTATCTCAATCTTATAGATTGGGTGTGAGAAGTTGGGGTTTGGAGTTTTCTGGAATTCTGAATGGTTATCATATAAAAAAAATAAAAAATAAAAAAGAAGAAGAAGAAGAAGAAGAAGAAGAGAGGAAGATACGGTTGGTTAACGCCGTTTGCAAATCTAAGTGGTTGGACAAGTGGCAGAATTTTATAAGGAGTACTTAAAGAACAACACCTAAGATATTGTATCTAAGTTTTGCCCTAAATGAATTAATTACTTAGTCATATTATGTAACTTATTTTCTTAGATTTGTAGTGTTGTGTCCCATGTCGCAGTTGTGTCCATACTTCCTAGGCTGTCCATGAACAAGGAGAAGAAAGTTTCACTAAAGAAATAGAGATTATAAGGGTAACACAAAGGTGCTCTCACAAAAATATGGCTGCTATATAACATGGGCTAAATATCTCCAACTTCACAAGAACAAACATGAACACCTCAAGTCCCAAAGAGACATAAAGACTCAAATGAGTCAAATCAGCTAAATTAAACATTTCAACGCTGGCTTCAATCATCACAAACATTCTTTGAACCACATGCTAGATAGAGGGGCCTTCGAATGGTTCTTAGAGTAGAGGAGAAAACATTACAAGCCTAAAAGCAAAAACTGTACACTGGTTGAAGAAACATGGTAATGGTGCATGCCTGAACTCCTGAAACTCTGTTCTGCATCCAGCTAAAACTCATCCAAAACAGAATAGATATATCAGCTGTATAAAAAACCTGTCCTCCATTAAGCATAGAGGGGAGAAGCAGAAGGCCTCGGGTAAACAGTCAATCTAGAAGCCTCTGCTGCAGTACTTCTGCATGACTTAGTCACACCATTGGAATGGCTATGAACATTTGCATGATGCTCCTTTTGAGTACTTCTTGTTGTGTCCTTCAAGTCCTGAAGCTCCTCCAATGCTGTTACCACCTCATCCATGTTGGGCCTGCTCTTAGGTTCTACATTGATGCATTGAAGTGCCAGGCTAGCTGCCTTTTGGGCCCGACCCAGTGAGTACTGGCCCTCAAGACGGCTATCCAGTACACGAAATATCCTGCGTTTACTGTTCAGGTAAGGTTTTGCCCACTCCACCAAGTTGTGTTGTCCAGATGGCCGATTCTTGTCTATAGCTCGACGACCAGATAACATTTCTAGAAGTACAACTCCAAAGCTATAAACATCACTTTTGGCAGTCAGATGACCTGCCCAATAAAACATGCAATAAATCACTGAACAGCCCGGTAGCTTTGTTGAACCTGGCCAAGCTAATTCAATGAAACAAAAATGAAGAACAAAATGTACATGAACTTTCTACCAATACAAGGCATTGGAGAAGGCTGATGATTGATGCACTACCATAAAAAAGCACATAGTTACACAGGCTTAAGCAGTTCTCTATAGTACAATACAACTTTCTGATTCTCAAAGTCAGGGCCCTGAAAAGCCTTTTAATGGTAGACCGACAATGTAGATTACCATTCATTTCAGACCAAAATTCATTTGTATAGAGTAAATCGCATAAAGAAGTAAATCTGATCAAACCATTCCATCACCTAACGCGTAAAGAAAGGAGCCAGAGCTTGAATAATCAATAATTTTAATGAAGAGACACGTATTGAAATTTGAAAGAATACCTGTGGCTAGATACTCTGGTGCAGCATATCCATGAGTTCCCAAAACTCTAGTAGACACATGGCTCTTATCACCAGTTGGCCCATCCCTGGCCAGCCCAAAATCAGAGAGTTTTGCATTGTAATTCTGTAAAGTCAGAGCAAAAGGATCAGCACAATGAAAAATAAGTCTGATTGAGTCCTAAAACTCAATAAGCTCAACCATATTACACAAGTGATCAAGAGGCTAGCCAAACTACATACTGAATCAAGGAGGATATTTGAAGTCTTGAAGTCACGGTATATGACTTGTGTTTCAGCATTGTGAAGAAAAGCAAGTCCCTTTGCAGCACTAAGAGCAACTTTCATTCGGAGGCCCCATGATAGTGGCTGGAAGTGAGACCCCCCTGCTTCAACAATAATATCAAGTTAATACCAATATACACCTCCAGAAAGAAATAGCAGAACCACACTTAATCCTTTTCACTTCCTTCAAAACGGTTGATTAATGAAAAGGATAAAAAGGACTCACTTCTAAACAGATGATTTTCCATGCTACCCTTAGGCATGAACTCATATACCAGAAGCCGATGCTCATCTTCTAAGCAGTAACCAATCAACTTCACAAGATGAGGATGATGCAGCTGCCCAAGATAATTGATTTCTGCCTGTATGTCCAACAATAAAACAGAAAATTAACTGCTTTGCTTACTAAGACTTTTCTAAAAGTTGTGGCACTTAACAAGTTGTAGTCTTTCCATATATATATATATATATATATATAGCCAATGACATTTGGATTGGCAGCTTGCACAAGTCAATCATAGCAAGGCAACATGGCCAATTCCAAATAAGAACCACTTCAGAAAATATCCCTACATTACATAGCTCCTTTAAGTTGCTGTTAAACTTAAAACTCTGGCCTACATTCATAACATACTATTTACAACAGCAAGAGAATGCACAAACCACAAAAGTGTTCATGAAGAACTGAGAAGGGAATTAATACTAACCAACCATTCCTTGTGACCCTGAAGCCCTTCTTGGTTGAGCCTCTTCACGGCAATCATCATGCCAGTCCCTGGCTTGGTAGCTGTCATCGAATGTGCATCAATCCACCCTTTAAAAACTGAACCAAACCCACCCTCTCCTACTACACTATCTGGGCGGAAGTTTCTTGTGGCCATTTTCAGCTCAGTGAAGGCAAAACTCTTCAAATTGGCTGCCTGCAAGATCTCACCCTCACTCCTAGGAGTCATTGGCATAGAAGCCGAATAGGAGAACTTGCTACTCGAATTGCTCATGCCACTCCCATCTCTGCTCATATTCTTTGAATTAAACCCTACACAAAAGCCACAGGGACATGTTAACAAAAGCTATTCTTTGACTTGGGAGTTTTCTAGGCCCCAAAAGACACAAAATTCCCACCATTCATCCCTAAAACTAATTTCCAACACAAAAATTCGAGTCATCCTAATGTTTTTTTACATAAAGCGCATCCTTTAGACTAATCTAGTCTGCAATTTCAAAGCATACAATGTTGAAGGGGATTCCTCTCACAGCAAAACTATTAATTGAATTCAAAAGGCTTAGTTTCAATTAATATCCAAAGGTCACGAGCAGAACAACTACCACAAAATTAAAACTTTTCTTTTTACAACAACAAGATAGAATGATTGACATGAAGATTTTAGAGATACCCACCAGACTGTTTCTAACAATTTGAGACTCAATCAAGCATTTACATATAGCTAAAAAAAATAATAAAAAAAAAACACTATAAAACTAAAACTATAAAAGAACCAATCGAAAGTTACCTGTGAGAGAAGGAGTCACAGCTTTAATCCCATTGCTCCAGCAAGCCCCCATCCAAAACAGAACCTCTCAAACCTCTTACTACCAACACTTTCAGGAACCTTAAAATACAAAAAGCTGAACAAAATCGAAATGGGTCCTTAAAAAACGCAGCTCTTTAGTTAAAAAGAGCTTTCCTTTTAGTATTTTTTTGGTTGCTTTAAGATTGTTGCAAATTTCTGAACAAGCTGATCTTCTTTAAAAGACTGAGTTGAAGCATAGTAGAAAGAGACAAACATAGAATGATAGAATGGGAATTGAACACGAAAAAGATCAACAAAGTGTCCTTTTGGGAAGATATGGTCGTGATTGGGCACTGAGTTGAAGGGATTTTGGTGCAACTTTTTGTTGCTTTTTTGATTGAGATGAGATTATTAGATGATGAGAAAGCAGGCAAAAAGGCAGCCTCTACTATTGAAATCGTGTTATAATAATTTGTATTGGTAGCCTTTTTTTAGACCTTTTGTGTTAGTGAAACCAAACCAATAGGCCAGTAGGTAGTAAGGTCAAGGAAGCTACACGCGATTGACTTCCTTTTTAGCTTTATAGTCTTTGTCTTTTGTTTTAAACCCCAACAAGCAAGCAAAATGTGTGATGTGGGAAAACTTATTTTTATTATTGGTTTAATAAGATATTTATCGTATAAAAAATAATTGTAAGAAATAATTTTAAAAAATAGATATGTCTATCTAACTTGTTTGGTAAGAGTATTAGTACATTTGGGTTTTAAAGCAAACTAATCAGTACATGAAAATTTAAAATAATACAATTTTTTTCCTTTTATTTATTGTTTAAATATGAAATTTATAGTAGTTATTAATAAACATTAATTACGATTGTATTTGTATAAGAAATTATATAATATAGACTATATCTTTCTCAAATATATATATATACTATTCATTTATCCAAATGGTGTTTGTATATAGAATTATATATTCTACTATTTTTTTTTAAAATATGATGTACCAAGATTCTTATAGAGAGTTGCTAAGGACTTTGTAATTGAATTGACACATTCCCCCACACAAAATATTTGAGGTTTTAAGGCGGAAAGGGTTCGAAATGCGGGGTTATGAGGTTGACCAAAAGTTAAACATCATTTTTTTATAATATTAATATTATTAACCAAAAGTCAAATAGCTTCAATTATATATATGTATTGAGAGTGTTTCAACTTATAGCATTTGCTCCTAATAAGAACTCTTTATCATTAGACTAAAATACAAATCGATTTTTTTTAGATATAGGGATTAAATCTCAGAGCTTTTATTAATATTACTAGTTAATAACTCGTGAAATTCACAAAAAAGTTTAATATAATAATATTTTTTCCTCTTTTATTTTGTTGTCTAATTATAAATTTTGATAGTTATGATAGTCAATAATAGACAATTATTATAATTGGGTTTTAGATGCAATTATATATTATAGTGTTAAGTATTTATTTTGATTGTATTTGTATGTGAAATTAAATATTCTATTATTTATCTTCAAAAAAAATTCTATTATTTAAAGAAAATATGATGTACCAAAGTTCTAGTGATAAAAAAACACAATCATTATAAATGGACACTATAAATTGAAACTCTATAAATAAATAAATAAAAGTTCTAATGGGTTCAATATATATATATGTGTGTGTGAGAGAATAATGATATGTAAAATTTGGAGGCATCATCAAAAGCTTATGTGGCACAATATTAATTATAGATTATAGATAAATGAATTAGTTTTAAGCAGATAAATTAAGTTATTTGTAATAAATAAGTTATCATGTAGTATAAAATAAACGAAAAGCTGAATTGGTAAATCTTTTATTTTTTAAAAGATAAGAATTAGATTTATTTTTAGTTCATAGATTACAATATTAATTACTAGACTAAAAGCTTATATTTGGCTCCACTGCCAATATTAACAGAATAGATTTTGTTTATCTATTTTATTTTTCTTGGTTGAGTAAGATTTGTGCCTAGAATTAATGAACCGGTAATTGGTTTGGCCTATTCGTGAACGTCGATGTCAAAAGTAAGGATAAGAAGATAGGGTCTCGTATCTATTACGCATAAAGACTTCTTGTTTGCCAATAAAAAAAAAAGACTTGTTTGTTTTTGCCTAAATTTTCTTTCACTGCAATATACTATTTCTCACCATTTTCATTACTTTAATAATTGAGATATTTTTTGTTCCTGCTAGATACACTATTATTAGTCAAATCCACGCCTCTTCAATATCAGTAAAGGTCATCTCATCGGGATTTCTATGATCACACGGTTGTTATTGGAAGACTAATAATAATTCATATTAATGTAGCTCAATTTTCCATATAGCGTGCGTTTGTGTGCAAATTGTTTTGTATTTGCCTTTTTGGTGGTATTGTTCACAACTCAGTTAAAAATATAAAAAACATGCATAATTATATATATTTCTAGATTCCATATAGTATTATTTATATTTAAAAATTATTTTATTATAGTATTTTTAATAATAAAATTTTAATTTTTAACAAAATAAACTATATTAAAACAAACTCTCAGTCTCTTTTGCTTTATAAAAATGCATGAATATGGTTTATTTCTTTTTTTGGTTGGGGGAGGGGAATAAAACATGAATATGCTGTTGTAGGTTGGCTGTCGGTTTTTTAAAACCGTAGGATTCTTATGAATGATTAGACACTTTTCCTTTGTTTTTTCCATATTATAATTAGATTAATTAGACACTTTTCCTAACCATGCTTTGTTGTTGTTAGTGCAAACAAACAATGATTAAGTCGAAATTGAATTGGATTTCTATTCAGCGTGAGACAGATTGGTTTGCCCCCACAGTGGCGGCTCTCTCTCTCTTTCTCTCCCTCAAAAAACAGAAGAAAGAAAACAGAACTACAATACTGTGGGGCTAACTCTCCATGGAACAAGGGTTTTTTTTTTTTTTTTTTTGAGAGATGGAACAAGGCTGTACATTGTAAAAACTTTTTATATTTTTAAATTAAGCATGTTTCATTATAATTTTTGCCTTTTTGGTTGGTTTAAAGCTCATCCAAATGCACAACGTGTTCACTAAAATTCATAAATGAATCATGGTTCATATTATATTTAGAAACATTCAAACTTTTCAAAGATTCGTAGTTTAAGTATGTAAGAGTCTGTAGATTTACTATACTTGAAAAATGGAAACAAATCTAATAAAAAAATGGAAACAAATAAAATAGAATGAAAAGGAAAGAAAAATCTAAATTTTTTAATAAGGCAATTTTTTATTTTTAAAATACTCCGTAAAATAATTTGATAGATAGAGAAGAAATAATTTTAAGTTTCAATTTTGAACTTTTTTGTTGCAAATCCAAGAAATTAAGTACAAATGTATATTTACTTTTTCAATTATAATTAGAACAGAGCCCATCATTTCCGCCCCACTCTAAAAAAGAAAAGAAGTGTTAAGTGTAATATTGAAAAACTAGAGCGGTATAGATACAGACATTTATTTTAAAATAATTAAGTGTCAGTATCATAGCCCAGTCTCGTGTCACAAAACAAAAGCCTTATTAACCTAAAGGAACATTATTAAAAGAGAAATGATATGTTCACAATATTTTTACAATATTTTTACAACAAATCATAAGTGGCAGGATGTTACTGGTTGTTATTGTTGGGGCAAAAAAGTAATCTTAGTGTTAGGTTTAAATTTGAACCAATAACAACTAACCACCTATGATTTATTGTAAAAATGTTATGATCGTAGCACCTCTCTTATTAAAATAGGTTAGACACGATGTTACAAGAATTTAAAGAAGCAGCAGAATTCTTCTGAAAGGTGTAGAGTTGTTCCATAAAGGTAGGTGCAAAGCAAAAATAATTGAGGATTCTTTACTGCTATTCTGCAAAAAAAAAAAAGGATTCTTTACTGCTAGTCACAAGTTATAAATATGCCTCGAACCTAGCAATGGGTTTCTGAAAGAAAATCCTCCACAAAATGATATGACAATTCAATCTTTAAGAGCATTTCCATGTAGTTCGAATCAAAATTTTACAAAAAAATTTACGCAAAAATTTATGTTTATTTTGGTGTAATAATTTTTTTTTTTTATTTTACAAACTACTTCACACTAAATTATCTATTTTATCCTACATTTTACTAAAATATTAACTTTTTTTTTTTTTTTTAAGGTTTTGTTTAACGTATACCCTTAGAATATTTGTTAACGAGTCATGTTAACGGTGCTCCTAGAACAATTGTTAATAAATTATTTTTAAAATATTTTAATATCACTTTTATGAGAAATATAAAAAACTGTAACAAAATAAAAAAATTTAGTTATTTTTTTATTTTCCTATAAAAAATATCTAAATTTTTTTTCTAAATCAATGTTCTCAAAGCATTAGTTAACTTTTCTCATTTTTTTTAATTGTTTTTCTTACTTTCACATACAACAACCATCATTCACTATCTTTTTTTACCCTCAAGATACATAAAGGAATAATAAAAAAATTAAATGCAAATTTAATATTGAGAGCAACCGCATCAATTTCAAAATAGAAAAAGATGTTAATTTTACACATTTTACCCAAAAAACACCCACATCAGTGCTTTCATAACTTTGTATATATCCAAAATTGCTATGGTAGCTTTCTATATATTATTTTAATATTTTTCTCTCCCCTCGCATTCTCTCTCTCTCTCTCTCTCTCTCTCTCTCTCTCTCTCTCTCTCTCTCTCTCTCTCTCTCTCTCTCTCTCTCTCTCTCTCTCTCTCTCTCTCTCTCTCTCTCTCTCTCTTCAACTCATAATCTCTACAACTGATCAACATAACCCAGCATCGCCAACCACACATAGACCTACCATTGCAAACAGACCCACCACCACAACATTACAATACATAAAAATCTGACCACAAAATCAATCAAGAATCAAACACACCCACACACAAACACACCAATAGAGACAGAGAGAGCATTGTTGTGAACTTGTGGCTGTAAGTTGGTGCTTGGAAGTCGATTAGAATGAGTCTCGGTGCTTGTGGAGGAGATAAGAGTTTTTGGGTCGACTGGAACGAATCTCTATGCTTGTGGATCGGTGCTTGTGGCGAAGAAGGATGCTTGTGGCTACTTAAGGGTTTAAGCAAAGGGAAAGAGGGAGAGGCGATTTCAACCAAGAGGGGGAGAGGGAAAGGCGAGTTTTCATCCATGGAGGCAACAATGTCTTCAAGAATGGAGAGAGAGAGTTTTCAGATTGGTTAAAAAGGAGTTGAGAGAAAAAAAAAAAAAAAAAAGTGAAGTTCTTATACTAAAATAGATAGGAAATTTGCACAGACTAATATAATTGATTTCATTATGCCAGTGAAAATTTACATAGTTACTATAGCAACTCTGCATTTTTACACAATTTTGCATAGTTTGATGAGAGTAAATTTTGGAATTGGTTAATTAAAATATGGTCCACCTTGTGGACACATAATCAATTTTAGACTTGTGTTTGATTTATGTCGGGTACAATCTATTGTCTCACTTTTCTTTTTTCTTTTTTGATGATCAGAAACTTTCACAATCTATTGTCTCACTATACTTAAGCCAAACCCCTAACTAATTAGGCATTTCAAAAAAAAAAAAACCCTAAGTAGCTATGCGAAGCCTAGGATTTGTGTTGCTAACAATATAACCATGATGAGCATGGCTTATAGGTGCAATTTCAGGCTGCGTATCCTGTTGTCCTATTTAAGTGTTTGTATTAGGCATTTGAAACACTTTACCATCTGTTTGGATAAGAAAAAAAAAGAATTCCTTTGAAATTTTCGGAAGAAAGAATATACATTCCTATCATTTCAAATCTCACCCATCACAAATTTCATTGTTGGATGTATAGCTCAAATATAACTAGAATTTGTAAATCTTTGCATATACATTGAGTTAACTAATTTCATATCAATAATACAGTAATCATGTCAACATAAACTAATAGATATCTTCAGCGTCGATGTTGATATCGCCATCACCATTAGTATCGACAATTGTTCCTGCTAGTGCTCTCTTCTGGCTCTAGTTTTAACGCAAAATAATAAGGTTCTAGCTCTAAGCATGAAACAACGTAATTCAAATCCTTTTGAATGAAACAACTTAAGGTTCTAATCGTAATGTTGTTTGATTCCAAGTCCCTCTCTTTGATTGAAAGAGAGCCTCTCAACGTCAAATTTTCGAAAATGACATCTATCTAGGGTATTTAAAAATAGTAATAAATAGTCAAATTCTAACCTAAATCTAGGCAGTTCAGTTATAAATAGTAATACCACGCCCAAACACACAATAACTAAGGTATTTAAGCAAAAAATTTCTTTTAAAATTGGAAAACCTATTTAAGTCAAATTCGAAATTCAGGCTTCAGTATTAAAGCTTTTTAATGTATTCTTACTTTTTCTTTTTCTTTTTTGTTTACTTCAATTGTCAATATAGTCCGAAAGTTTAATTTTTATCAATTTAATCCCTAAGTTTGCAAAAATGAGTCAATATGGTCTTTTCACTTAAATTGTTATTAAATGGGTTACTTAAACATTCTTTTTTATTATTAAATTTGTAATTGAAAATATTCATTAGATGTATCATTTAGTAGATCTTAATATTTGATGAGTATTATTTAAAATTAAAATTATGAAATGTTTAAATGGCTTCATTGGTATCAGATTTTGACATAAGGAGTTAAGCACCAAATTGATTCATTTTGGTAAAAAGGAGAATTAAATTGATAAAAATTAAAACTTTAAAGAATAATTTGACAATTGAAGTAAAAGTCAATGGACTAAAAGCCTAGAAATAATAAATTGACATAGATATCCATACTTATTTTTTAAAATAACAATGAATATTGTCATCCATTCTAAGAGAGATACAGAGCTAATAATAATAATAATAAGTTAACCGATACTTTAAGGGTATTGGTTTATGAAATATTTTTTAAAAAAAAATTTATGAAAAAAGAAAAAATTAATTATTTTTTTACGGCTTTTTATATTTTTCACGATGTTAAGACATTCTAAAAGAGATTAAATTTTGTAATAATATGATGTAAAGTCCATGTTTTGTTCCTTCAATCTTAACATATCATATTATCTTATCAATATTTAAGAATACATATAATTACACTCAATCAATTCTAATACTCATATATGAATCTAACCATATTGTAACTGAATTGACACCTCCCCATGTACAAAGTGCTTGGAGATCTAGGGGAAAAATGTTCAAGCTGCGAAATTAGCGGCATGTTGTAATTATTTCTTAAAAAAATATATATCAGGAGTTTATTAAGATGTTATTAGATGTGATAAGATGTATTAAAATTTAAGCAAAATACTAATGTGATAATTTCTTATTGGACGGTGTAAAACATTCCACCCGTTAATGATACCCAAACTTAAAATTAATTACAACCAAATTTCATATAATGGGTCAATACTAAAAATATAGACAAATACTGTATTAAAAGTTTCACATTTATAAAGTATGAACACAGAACAATGAAACAATGAGTAGTGTATTAAAGTACACTTGAAAGTTGAAAGCTCCAGATTTCTGATTGTCTTAAATTTGTTTTTAAAACTTTAAGGACCCTTTTAAAACTCTTCAGAGAAGCTAAAAGACCTTTAAGGCTTCAAACCTTAAAATATTGTTCGCAGCCCTACTCAAAATCTTACAACTGTAAAGATTTATAGCTAAATAATTAGGATCCTTACTTGACTTTTGTTTCAACTTTCAAGACCGTGCCATCAAAATGTTTTTTATTCTTTCTGTGCCGTGTCAAACTAATTATGCCAAGGCATAAAAGATGACCAAAACAACGTTATCGGTCTCTGTTTTTTCTCTTTGGTTAGGCACTTGTGCCGAATTTGATAGGTGTTGAAGTTTTGTCTGTTGATTGTGTGTAACCTGGACGACTTCAATTTGGACCACTTCTTTGTTGCAAGTCTACTCTTTTGTTCTATTTCTCATTATCACTCTCACTCACTCCACTAACAACAAATTAGAATATAATTTCAGACTTAATTGAGATGCCAATTTGCCATTAGCTCCATCATCGAACAGGTGCACATTACCAATCTGAACTCGTCGTACCACCATAATTCATAGGCCATAGAATTTTTTTCAGTTGACAAAATCTTGCAAGAAAGTGATCTCATATCTTACTTTAAATTTTAAGTATTTAAAAAATGACAAAATTTAGGTATATATTATTCTTTAGGTTTTCCTCTTAAGATTCAATCATGTGTCTAGTAAATTAAAAAATACACTTCCATCTTACGAGAAAAAATTCACATAGCAGAATCTTAAAAGAGGAACCTAAAGAATAGCACCTAAATACTGTATTTAAGCCTTGCTCTTTAAAAAATATGATTATCATATACTATGTCAACGGTCCATTGTTCATGCCTAATTCTCGTTGACGTCTTTTCAGTCCCTTCCCACAAGTCATGTGATAATTTATAAAATATGGTTCTAATAAGTGTTTAGTTATTTTGTTGACAAACTTGTGATTAGGGCAAAATGTAGTATTGATTAGTGGATAACAAGGTCAGACCAATTGATTAGTAGTAACCTCTTAGTGGGGGTGTATCAACTATTCATGCAATAATAAGGTCTCCACGTTGGGGATATAGCCCTAAACCCATGTTTTATATCTTAATCATTTCAATTTTCTATTGCATCATTGTAAATTGCAATGATGCCAGCCTGCAAGAGAGAACATTTTGGCTCCACCACTGCCTAATATTTCGAGTTAGTTGGATGGTTTGGACATGGAATTTGTGGCCCAACTAGGCTACTTTTAGGTCTCTTTTAGCCTAATGTTTCTTGGGTCCAAACTAAGCTTCTACAGGTTCGGCCCATGTAGGCCTTTGAAACGAATTTCTTTTATTACACAAGTCTCTTCGGCCAATGGTTTGAGCTGACATAAAAAAAATGATAATCTCTATTTGATGAATCCACTTCATGATTTGATTTAAAAGCTATGAATCTAAAGGCGTATCTATATCTCTATTTTTTTAAAAAAATTAAATGATTTGACTCCATATGCTTTATTGGATATAAAAAATAAAACCTTAATCGTAAAATACTCTCTTTATTTCACTTGAAATTGAGAAAATTTATACTTCTTAAACAATGTTGAGGTTCAAATATTTTGTTGTGGATGAGTGAATTTGCTAAGCAAATACATTGGTTCCACAATTATCATAATTTTTTTAACTCTATAATTTTTGTTGATTTTGATGAGCTGTTGAACAATTATGAAAATTTTTATTAAAAAAAATCAGAAAAATATGGGAAGCCGCATTAATTTGTTCTTATACATAAATAGTATAAAATTCACATTTTTCCCAAATTTTTAGTTGCGCACTAATATTTTTAAGAGTAAACTATTTGGTCTTTATCTTTTACATCATATTTCAATTTGGTCTCTAGCTTTTGAATTGTGTCAATTTGGTCTCTAATCTTTTAGTACCGTGTCAATTTAGTCTCTGTCGTTATCTCTTTGATAGAAATTGTTGATGTGGAAAACAGTCAAAATAAAAAATTAATTTATTTCCACATCATCGAATTTTTAATTTTGGTTGTTGCCACTTTAGCAATTTACATTCAGCGGATAATGGCAAAAACTAAATTGACACGATATTGAAAGGTTATAAACCAAATTAAGACAATTGAAATGTTAGAAACCAAATTAAAATATGGTGTAAAAGATAACAACTAAATACATAATTTACCCTATTTTTAATACAGTTAAAGACATTAAAGGAATAATTGGATAATTTAATGTGGTAAATTGTAGAAAATAGCATGCCCAACCAAGCAAAATGCCTAACAAGTAACCAAAGAACCTTAGCCCAAGCCTTTTATTCACCACTCATATAACAAAAATAATAAAATACGGTGGGAATTAGAATAAAAATTTTCTTCAAATTAGTTTAGAGAAAAATTATTTAAATTTTTTAATATATATATATAACATTTAAAGTATTTCTCTCTAAATTAGTTTGAAAAGAACCTTTGTTCTAAAACTAATTTGAAGATGAATTTTTTTTTGGCTTACAAAAGAGGCAAAAGTGAAAGTTCAAAAAAAAAAAAGAAAAAAACGAAGAAGCAAAAGTTACTGAAGTAATACGTTTGTTATGAACTGACAATTTAACTCTCTGACGAGCCTGTAAAAAAAAAAAAATCTCAGTCATGCTCCATTCACAATTGCCCCATATGAGTAAACACCAGCAAAATCGCCCATGTGAAATAGTTACTTACAGTAGACATTGAAAAAACAAAAGAGAGAGCAGCATATTTCCAAAAGAATTTATTACTTTGTTATGTATAGGCAAGCAAATAAAAAAAAATAAAAAAAAGGTATGTTTTTCTTTTTTCTCTGTGCCAGATAGATTCATTACACTACTTAGTGCTAAAATGGACGAATTTCTTGAAAGGGATTTGGCTTGTTTCCCTTTCACCAAACTAGCTGGTGTAGTGTGGAGAGAGAAAAAGAAGTCAGAGTCAGAGTCAGAGAACTGAGGTTAAGGGGAGACTGATTTTTTATTTTTTAACCAAACCAGCTATATTCACTCTTTCATTCATCGATCCCTATACGATTTGGTAGGCTGTAGTCGTAAGGTGAAAAGCCTAACATACTTCTGAGGTGTACATACGTTTGAGGCCAGCTTGGTCCAGCTCATATGTGATGTCTCTTTTACATGCTCGTTTCATTGTTTTTGTTTTTCATGATCGAAGTTGATGTATTAGGTAAGTGATTATTCATAGGAGATTAGTGCACCTTTTTCAGTTCCCTCATTTTCTACCACAGGACCTTACTTTTCAGAGGTGTGCTCAGGGTCAGGGGCAGAGATTAGGAGGGATCTCCCTCAATTTTACCATTTGCTCGATGTGTCAAATCATTATTTTATATTCCCTACCATACCCTCCTTTTATTGCCTATTTACATTAATACTAGATTTATTTTTATTTCCCAATAAAAAATCATATAATTTTTGTTTTTATTTTTTGTGTGTATATTAGTATAATTTTTTTTTAATCTAAATTTGTTTTCAAAACTCTCATATTATCTATTCTAAATTTTATTTTATTAAAATATAAATTTTTTAAAAATATTTTCATTGTTTCTCTTTTTCTTTTCTATTTTGTTAAACGGAAATTTCATTTAACTAAGCCGAAATGGATAAATTTGTGGCAGTAAGCCTACAAAAGACCTTCCTATTAGAGCACTTGCAGCAGTGGAGCTAAATAGCTATATAGCTATTTTAGCTCCACCAAAACACCAAAAAGAAGCATGCAGATGCTAATCTATATTTTTTTAAATATTGCTTCTGACATCTATAGATAGATGTGCACTGTTCATGAGAGCTAAAAAAATTAATTTTTTATTTTGTGTTCACATTACCTTTTTATTGTGGTGTGTTTTATTGTGGTGTGTTTTATTGTAGTGAAATGTATTATTTTATTGTGGTAGATATATTATTTTATTATGATGTTTATATTATTTTATTGTGTTGAAAGCTAAAATAGATCCACTGCTGCAGCATGTGTGTAGGTAAAATAGATAAAGTAACTTTTAGTGGAGCTAAATTGTTAAATTTTTAGCTCCACTGCTGTGAATGCTCTTAGCATCAGAATAGAAGAAATCCTATCAGTTGGGGATATGTCCCATATTACAAAATCATCTTTCACTTATACAACTATCATCACTTATAATCATTCATTCTCGAGAAATGCAAAGAATTAATAAAAAATTGAAATGCCTAACCACATTGTTTGTGTATATTTGCCATAGGTCCAGTTCAATCAAGAATTGGTGCCTAACCCGGTCCAATAAAAACCCCAAAATCAGCCAAAAATTGATCAAGAATCGATAATTGAGATATTTTTTGGTTCTTTGACTATTTTCGATTTTTAAAACCATGAAATATGCACAAGTAATATAGCAAAAATGCATTTTGCATAATAGATGCATAAGCTAATGTGAATGATTTTTGGGATTGGTTAGGTTTTATTTGACCCTTATGCCGTTTTGTACGAACTAATTCAAGTGCTTCCCATCCATAATTGTTAGTATCGTATGATACGCGATACATATTGTATTGTGTGTAAAAAGTTTCATATTGTATTAGCGTATTATAAGTGCTCATGAATCATACGATAGAATGTGCGTATTGTATGAATCGTATTGTTAAATCATACATATCGTATGATGCATAGATAAATGCTTTAAAATGATATTTTTGGTTAAAATTTGTACTTTTATTTGAATCTAACAAGCTGTTAGACTTATTTTTAACACAAAATTGTTAGGTTACTTAATTTAGCCTAATAAAATAATATATTCATAAGTTTTTTTTTTCTCTCTTTCTCCTACAGAATTTGGACTATACAATAGATACTTACACTTCACTTTAATTTTTACAAATTTATTTTCTATATGACATTTTTTTAGAGCCTCAGAATTTCAACATTGCATCCTTAATGCAAAACGTTTGGACAATAAGACCGTGGTGAGAGTAAGATGGGAGAAGCCTCTAGTTGGGTGGGTTCGGCTCAACACTGATGGGTTAGCAGCTGGGAATCCAGGCAAAGCTAGAGGGGGCGGTATTCTTCAGGATGATCAAGGGCGGTGGATAGCAGGTTTTTCAAGGAATATTGGGCTATCAACCAACTTTATGGTAGAGTTATGGGCTCTCTGTGATAGGCTTAGCATTTGCAATAATCTTAACTATAGTGCTGTTGATATACAAATTGATGCTAAAACTATTGTTGGTCTGCTATCTAAGCCCTCTTACTCTAATAGTTTTGCCATGCCTATCATTGAGGACTGAAGGCAGTTAATTTCTCGTATTACCCAAGTCCGAATAAGTTACTACTACCGTGAAGCAAATTTGTTTGTGGATTTCCTAGCCAAGATGGGATCTGGTCAGACTAGGGAGTTTATTTTGTTTAGCAATCCGCTTGTGGATCTTGAAGAGCTTATAAGCTCAGGTGCTGGGCTTAGCCTTTGCAATAATCTTAACTATAGTGCTATTGATATACAAATTAATGCTAAAACTATTGTTGGTCTACTATCTAAGCCCTCTTACTCTAATAGTTTTGACATGCCTATCATTGAGGACTGAAGGCAGTTAATTTCTCGTATTACCCAAGTCCGAATAAGTTACTACTACCGTGAAGCAAATTTTTGTGCGGATTTCCTAGCCAAGATGGGATCTGGTCAGACTAGGGAGTTTATTTTGTTTAGCGATCCGCTTGTGGATCTTGAAGAGCTTATAAGCTCAGGTGCTGTTGGCTTCTACCATAACAAGCTGCTCTCTGAGCTATCTTTCCCCCCTTAGTTTCTCTGTTTTAATGAAGTTTCCATTTTACCACAAAAAAATAAAAAAGATATTAATTGACAATATATATATATAAAACCCTACTATATTCTCTAAATATACATGAGTACAAGGTTTAATCTCCTAGTTATAATCTAACGAAAATAAAAAGAAAATGTCTTATCTTCATCCTTAGGTTTAAGAGCTAAGCTACCGGCTGGAAAAGTTGTTTTGAACCCCACCACACCCCTCTAAGTTGGTCTCTAAGAGTATATCAGCCAATGAAAATGCTCCGCAATTTTTTACAATTAAGAAAAAAAAACACACACACACACACTCATGACAATGAATCAAAATTAAACACTCCATGTCCCAAGTTTGCATGATGCACAAAAGTGACTTGCGTGGAAAAGGGATGAAGTTAATGATTAATGAACATGTATGAAGCATTGAAAAAAAAATGTGGAAACACACCCTAGATGCGAATCTTACACGACAGATGAGGATACGTAATGAGAACATGAATCTAACCCAAATCACTAACAAAATAAGCCTACTTACTTTAAAATTTAGATAAAAATGGAATTGTGATGCTAGCATCTTGGTTGAAATGAGCAATATTTTAGCAGAAAAGTTAATGCCTTAGGTGGCAAAAGAATGCCGTATGCCCTAGAGTTCAAATTATTACGAGCAAGATTGCCCCAAGGCCTAGGCCTAAGGCCCCTTCAAAAAAAAACAAATTTTCATTAAGAAAAAAGGGCCCATTCTTATCATAAAACACCAAAAATTTTATAAATGATTGAGCACTTTTTTTTTTAATGAGTGATGCTAGGGATGCAGGATACCCAAAATTATACTAGATTTACAAACTAACATGTCACTTATATATATATAATCATACCCTCATTGATTAGGTTGTTGAAGTTCAACAATCAAAGTCAATATCACATAATGTTGTGAACATTTTATAGTATTTTTTTTCCCTAACAAGACTTCCAAAACAGGAGACCAATAAAAATTTAACCCAATTGAAACCTTAAAATGTTTTAAAAAATGTTGCAAATGTGTTAGATTATTAATAATGACTAATCTTCCTCCAATAGTTTGAGACTTTAATTTTTGTAAACTAATCTCCTAAAAAGTTACACACCAAATAATATTTATCAATCTCTCTTAAAAACAAGATATAAAATTAAAATTTAGATTAAAAGGTTTGCTTTGTCATATATTCAAGTTAAAGTAAGTTTCTTTTTTAAAAAATAATTTTTTTTAAATTTTTTTTGTTAAAATTTATGCTTCAACTATAATATTCAATCATTTATATGAAATTAAATTTAGTTTAGTTAGTATTATTCATCAATTTATAAATTTAATGGATCAAATTAGTATTAAATAATTTTAATTAATTAATATTTACACATAAAAGGCCCCACATAAATATTTCGCCTTAAACCCAAAATTATGTTGAACAGACCCTGATTACGAGCTATACTTGTCATTCAAGTATCCACTTCAACAGAATACATGTGAATGATTTAAATAAAATTTAAAATAGAAGATCTTTGTAATTTCTTTATATTTTTTATTTTATAGAGTGACGCAACAATTACAGTTAATAATTTTCACAAACAGTTTAGTTAGCAAGCTTAGTAATTCTTATATTGGCATTCCAATGACATCACTTTGTTAAATACCTTACTAAGAGCACTTGCAGCAGTGGAGCTAAATAGTTATATAGCTATTTTAGCTCCACCAAAACACCAAAAAGAAACATGCAGCAGTGGAGCTAAATCTATATTTTTTTAGCTCATTGCTACAGTGCACATCTATAAATAGATGTGCACTATTCATGAGAGCTAAAAAAAATTAATTTTTTATTTTGTATTCACATTACCTTTTTATTGTGGTGTTTTTATTGTAGTGAGATGTATTATTTTATTGTGGTAGATATATTATTTTATTGTGATGTTTATATTATTTTATTGTGTTGAAAGCTAAAATAGATCCACTGCTGCAACATATGTGTAGGTAAAATAGATAAAATAACTTTTAGTGGAGCTAAATTGCTAAATTTTTAGCTCCACTGCTGTGGATGCTCTAACAACTTGTTATCTTGGCAGGTGTGAAATTGTTTGCCTCTAAAATTTTTGTTTTGTTTTTTGTTTTTATAATTTTTTTTTATGCAATAACGTAATTTTTATTATGTAGTAACTGATATGTAATGGAATAAATCATAATCGACGCATATCTAACGTACCATAAGAATGAACAAAACAAAAAGAATAGAGACATAATTATTTCACCAATTTTTTATGTATAATTGTTGATATATCATATTATGATCGGTGATTATAATAAAAGTAGTTTACATGGCGGTTTTAGATGGAAGTATATCTTGAATGTTTTAATTAGAAATGGCATGTATTAACCAGACCCATATTATTATGGCAACTACCAAGCTTTAACAAAAAGTTGAACTGAATGAGTAATTTTTAGGTGAAACTATAATGTTGATCTCTCAAGTTTACTTTGTGTGCGTAATTGGTCCCTCGAGTTTAAAGTGAGCACAATTGGTCCCTCAAATTTTAAATCTGAGTTGTATTAGTCATTTTACTAATTGCTATTAATAATGTTACTTATGTGGCTAACAGAACAATAACTTAACATTTTTTTAATGATATGACATTTTTTAATTATAAAATTAACAAATAAAAAAAAACAGAATTCAATTCTCAAAGCTTTCAAAAAACAGAATTCCAGGCCCTAGCTACCGTCGCCTCCAAATCCTGAAAAAAACATAATTCAGCAAGAAGTATTACCAGAATTCAATTCTCAAAGCTTTCAAGCTACACCGCCCACTAGCGAAGAAAATGTTAACTTTTTGTAACCGAATTGGGATCAATGAGAAAGGAGGACTCCACCACCTTTTAAGCTAAATGTTAATCACAAATATATTAATAAAAAGGCTTTATATAGAAAGACCATACTAATTCATAGAACAATGATAAAAATTACTAGTCCCTTTCTTGATCTAAAGGGTAGACGATAATTGTTGGGACACGAACACCAAGCATATCAAACTTGAAGAAATAAGGAGCTGGCAGCAACTAAGGCTTAGGCTATCGTTGGTGGTAGCTAGGGCTTGGGCTGTCGTTGGCGACAGTTAGGGCTTGTGTCTCTATCGGTGATAGTGTTTAGGGCTTTGTACAATTAAAAGAAAATACTTTTTTTTTAAATTATTTACTAGGTTGTAAATATTATTTGTGTAAATTTATTTTATGATTTTTTAATGAAAAACATGTCACCTTATTAAAAAAAAAATACTAAGTCATTGTTCCATTATTCACATAAGTAACATCATTAATAGCAATTATTAAAATAACTAATACAACTCAATTTTAAAATTTGAGAGACTAATTATGCTTGCTTTAAACTTAAGAAATTAATTATGCACAAAAAATAAACTTAAAAGATCAATATTGTAACTTCACCTAATTTTAAGCAAGAATAACGAGAGTAATTATTTTTTTTCACATTCATGTTAGGTTCATTTATTAAATTACGGTGAAGTTCATTAAAAATGCCAGACTAAAAAGTACTATTTTACTGTGCAGCAAAAGCAAAACAAAATGGGGAGGACAACTGAACAAGTTGAGTAAATAAAGTAATGGGTGAAAAGGGCATAGAGGAATATGAGAGAACGTAGAGAAGAGAACTAGTGGTCTGTGTGATGAGAGTATTTCATTGGTACTGTTAACCCAGAATTAAAGAGAGACTGAGATTGGACCCACCACCACCACGTCCAAGAGAAAAAAAAAAAGAAGAAAAAAAAAAAAAAAACGGACGTAACGTATCACTGACATATCTACAAGGCCCTTCTGAGCAGTGGCAGCATAGTCCCGTCGCCATCAGACTCGTCTCCTTGTGCCGTGAAACGCGGACTACAGTCCCCCACCCCCTCACCCCCCCCCTCCCACTCAGTTTCTGGGTCCCACGTTCCACGTGGCACGCTTATCTCGATCACCGTGCCTCCTAATGATGATGGCACGCACCGTAATATCCTTACCTTTCGATCCTCTCCTACGCTCTACTCCTATTATTATTATTATTATTATTATTCCTCCCCAGTCACCACTTCCAATATCAGCAGGCCTATTATTCTATTTCTATATGTGTGAGCTATGTAGATACCAGAATAACTTTTGTCTTTCTGTTCCGAGAGAGTCTTAGGCGCAAATTCAAATATGGAATCAGAATTGTCTCGGGCGGGGGCCATGACTGACTGACTCATGACTCACTTTTTGGCAATTTTTTTCAATGTTATTATAAAAGACTTTGTAAACTGAATGATCAACGCCTAAGAGCAACCACACCAGATCAGCTAAAAATTTCATCTATTTTACACAAAAAACCTCCTTTTAAAATTTTACACATTCATTTTTACAAATCACCCACATCAGTTCATCTATCCTACTACCTCTATTAATTAAATAATAATTTTCTCACTTTTTTTAATTATATCTCTCAACTAACACGCGCGCGCCTACTGTTTATTTTTTTTGGTGATTCTTCTCTTCATTTCTGATTCATGTCTCTCTCTCTCTCCTTCTCTTCATTTCTCTTTCTCTCTCTCTCTCTACCCATCTTCCAACTCCGATCTCCGATCTCGCACCGCCGAGCCGGGCGATCTCCGATCCACGCCGAGCCTGGCGATCTCCGATCCTCGCACCGCCGAGCCCCGCCGCGATCTCCGATCCACGCCGAGCCCGGCGCGATCTCCGATCCTCGCACCGCCGAGCCTGGGCGCGATCTTCGATCCACGCCGAGCCCAGCGGCGATCTCCGATCCACGCCGAGCCCGGCGCGATCTCTCGATCCTCGCACCGCCGAGCCCAGCCGCGATCTCCGATCCACGCCGAGCCCACGGCCTATCTCCGATCCACGTCGAGCCCAGCGCGATCTCCGATCCTCGCACCGCCGAGCCCCGGCGATCTCCGATCCACGCCGAGCCCAGCGCGATCTCCGATCCACGCCTAGCCCAGCCGTGATCTCCGATTCACGCACCACCGATCCCAGCTCGATCCGCAGCCCGCCGACCAAAGTTTGTGTATCCTGTGTGTTTTTTTTTTTTGGGAGCAAATGTATGTCGAGTTTGTTACTGAGGAGCTGTTCGTGTTAATTTCTCTGTTGATATTGAGTTTGTTGAGGTCGTTGAGAACGGAGCAGAGAGAGGAAAAATGGAGCGAACGAAAATATTAAAATAATCTATACACAAGCTACAGTACTCGTGTATATTTACACGCATCAGTGTAGCTTTAAGGTTCCACGTTTTTGCACTTTTATACACCCACTGATGTGGGTGATTTTTTACAAAAAATATGTAAAAGTTGTACTTTTTTTCATTTTACAAAATTTTAGCTGAAGAGATGTGGATGCTCTAAAGATACATATAAATAGGAGGGAAAAAAAGAAAAAAAAGAGGACAAATGTACTGAAAATTACGGGACAAGGAAAATACCAAACGGGTAAGTGACACGTGCATGTGTGGTCCGCTTCCCAATAATATAACTCTTTCTCTTTCTCTTTCTCTCGCCGTACCTCCTCTGCCTGACTCCAGATGGTGTCAATTTAATTACCCCCCTAACCCAAATCCCACCCAATTCCCAACGACACTCTCCTCCTCTCCTCTCCTGTCATAGAAAGAAAAACGAACAGAAACATCCAAATCTTGATCAGATGCAACCTTATTCTATGGCCCTGATTGAGCTGTCTCTTTCCAAACATCACAGCCCAGTTCGCCTATTATTAATCATCAGTGTTAAACCGCCGGACAAACTCTGATTAGAGTTTAAAACTCGGAAAGTGAAAGCAGCGCGAAATGTCGGAATATGTCACATTTTAAGCGCTAAAATCGAGCGTAGCGCCTTTACAGCTCTACTTACTACTTTACATTAATCATTAATGCATCTTTCTATCACTCACTGTTTCTCTATACTCCTAAGTCCTACCATACTAATAATATTAATATTAGCATAGCGCTGGCTGCATCAAATCAAATCAAATGTGTGTTTTTATTAACGGGGGAGAGCTTACGATAGCAAATTCCCGAAAACACGTAAGCGAGTGTTTTGTTTCTGCTTCTGGTTTGGGCTGTTTTTCCTCTCCATTCGCGTGCCCTTCTTTTTCGCTTACTGTCAGATCTTTCTATCGGTGTTGTCTTAACTTTTATGACTCTCTCTTCTCTAGTCTAGTCTAATCTCTCTTTCCTTTCTATCTTTGCCCATTTCTCTCTCTCTCTCTCTCCCTCTGTGGTCCTCTATTACTGTGTGCTCTGCTCTCTCTCTCATTCTCAGAGCGTAGGCAGGGATATTTCTCTCTCTAGGGTTGTGAGTTCCTTCCCATTTTGGTTTTTAAAGTCCCATCTCTGTTTCATTTTCTAAGAGATGCGTCGAAGACGAAGCTCCCTTCTCAGTTACTAAGAGAAATGTAAGCCCATCTCTTTCTCACATCATTTTATCTCTTGTTTAACTCTGGTTTGTTTGGTTGATGGGAAAAAAAAAAAGTTGGAAGATTGTTAAATTTTCTATCTTTATCGGTTCTCAGAAATGGCGTGCGTTTTGGGTTTTTTCTGAAATCAAGAAAATTCCATGGTATCTTTGTGTTTTTTAGGGAATGGTATCTACTATCCACTATCATCATAATATATTATTATTATTATTTTTTAATCTCTACCATTAAAGGGTAAGACTAAAACTTCTGATCATAGAAGCAACCCATGAAACAAAATAACACTAAGCAGGATATTTTTTTTTATGTTTCAAAACGTGTTTGCTAGTGAATATTTGAAATTGATGATATTCGCTTTTACCCCAAAAAAAAAGAAAAAGGATTAATAGCCGTTGCCCTTTCCAGATGATTGGGCAATCAGGCAGATCCCATTTTTAAAGATGAAAAAAAAGGGTGATGCTTTTGAATAAGCAGTTTTATTGAATTTATCCGATGAGTATGAAAATTCAAGTACAGGGAGATTTCTGACTCACTGTGTCACTTTTTATTGGAAGGAAATAGTTGAACTCCAAACTCAGTTTTTTAACTGAGTCATGTTACTTGTTTAAATAATACACATAGATATCCAGTAAGAAGAATAAGGAAACGGATTGAATAGAGGAATCCCGAATATTCTGCAATCTCAAATTTGTCGATATCAATGGTGACTCGTTATTTCAATGAATCGTTTCTTCAAACAGATCTTTGTCTCAGTAGAGTCTTCCAGTGGCATGTTTCGGTCTATTCTTATAAATCATGACGCGGTGGGTTTGTCATGATAACTATACAATTTTAAGCTAACTCTAATAGTTTTTGTTTTTTTGAAATGAATATTTTAATTCTTTCTTTTGCTAAATGATTGCAAGTCTTTCTTTCTTCTTGCTAAATAGTTTGAATGGTTTTCTTTTTGTAGTTGGTGAATAATCTCAATAGTTTACTTACTTAGTAAATGATTTGAGGTATTTTATCTCTTGTGAAAAAGAACTGATGCCTAGACATTTTCCTTCTTTGCTTGGTTTCTCTTTCCTCACAGAGTTCGGTGTGAAAATTTATTTAGTGGTTTTTTTTTTTTCCCTCTTGAAGTTTTTACACTGTCACTTTATGATGAAATTTAGTTCAGCCCATGAAAAGATTATGAATTTGTGCCGTTGCTCTAGAAACTATTTTTTTTGCTCCTACAATGCAACTCATAATCGGATTGGTAATGTTTGTTCTGCTGTTTCAAGCTCATATATGTGTATGTCATTGTTGCGAATTTGTGCTGTAACATTGCGAAATCATTGCTATACTAATTGAGAACCATATTTTTGTAGTATTTGGGTTTGTTATTACTAAGTTTGGATGTAACTTATGTGGCTTATGAAAGTAAGTATTCAATGCAAAATGTATATGACATGAAAGTGAAAGTGATCAAGAGTTTATAAGTGACACACTTGTTAGCTCATTGATATTTGCTCAGACCTCTAAAAGCTTTGATGGAGGTTTTTAAATATTTGCCTCATTGACGTTGATTTTACATTATCTTATATAAATCAATGTCTAAATTGAAATATTGAGGGGTAGTTATCCATTCTCCAACTATGAGAGCTTTCATATGTACTCTGAAATACAAAAATTCTTCAATCAACACCTCAATTTGAGATTAGTCTTCCCAATAACGTGTTATTTTTAGATGCTAACTTAAACGGTGGATGCACATCACAAATTAGTCTTGAAATAGGGTGTCAATTGTAACAAATTTATTGTTTAGAATATACATTGCAAATGCTGCCATACATTGCAAATCACTGCAATTATTCCTTTATATATATGCGCGCGCGTGTCCATATATATATAAATTTCTTGTATACGTGAGGAGTCATTTATAGTAAGGCTGCATAATGTCTGTTGAATTTTCAAGGTGCATGCACTTACCACATAATATATTGCTGACCCCCACACTGGCATACAATTAGTGCTGGACTATTGTGATGCTCGTGGGGTACTTGGTTAGTGTATGTCAAATTGGACTTACTTGTACTGATACTGTTAATGAGAAACGTATTCAGCATCATGATGTAAGGTGTGATGTTGATTCTTTGCCTTATGTTCTGATTGCTGTGCTGGCTAATAAATTCTATGCTGAACTAAAAAAAAACATCATATTTTCCTTTTCTGTATTATTGATTTATTTTATTTTATTTTTTATTTTTGAGAATCATCTGTATTATTGAATTGAATATACATCACTTGTGAGTCTGGTCGAGTGAGGTGTCAGATCTGACTAAATACCAGTCTATTTGAGCTTGAGGAGATACTACACCCTTGTTGGATTGGTTGTTCAATGTCACTATTTCTTGTGAAAAGTGCCTGAGTTGTACATGGAGGAAGCTCATCTTTCTATATCTATGGTTGTTCAGTTGATACAGGAGGAAAAATTAAGGCATTGGAAAGTTGCAGAACTTACATTAACTGTCTCAACCATAAGTGGGTAAACTATTTTTAGGCAGGTGATAGAGACAGTATAGAACAGAACCTAATTGCCACTTTAACCTCCTGTACCTTCAGTTTCTGTAGACCTTTGTCTTGTCCAGGAGTCCACTGTGCAGTGCACAACTTTGCTTTTGGACTGTTCTCTTTAGTTTGTGTAGGTTCGTTACTAGCTGGTTCTCTCTTTCAGAATCTCATCTGGTTTGTTAGTATTTGTTCACATTCCAGGATAACTTTAAATCTTAGATATTCATTGACAATCTGTTTATGGACAACTCATATTTTGATCCTTTGTAAAACCTTCAGATACATTATGAGGAGTTTAAGTTTGAGGCCATGGGCAGTGGTGTTTGCATCTGGAAATGAAGGAGAGGCAGCGTTGGAGATCTGAAGAGGACGCTTTGTTACGTGCGTATGTCAAACAATATGGCCCAAGGGAGTGGAACCTTGTGTCACAGCGCATGAACACAACCCTAAACAGGGACGCGAAATCCTGCTTAGAAAGGTGGAAGAACTACCTCAAACCTGGCATAAAGAAGGGATCCCTCACTGAAGAGGAGCAGCGTCTTGTCATCCGCCTTCAAGCCAAACACGGCAACAAATGGAAGAAAATTGCAGCTGAAGTCCCAGGTCGTACTGCTAAGAGACTAGGCAAGTGGTGGGAAGTGTTCAAGGAGAAGCAGCAGAGGGAGCAAAAGGAGAACAACAAAACAGTTGCTCCAATCGAGGACGGAAAGTACGATAGGATTCTTGAGACTTTTGCAGAGAAGCTAGTGAAAGAGCGCAAGGCCCCAGCCTATCTCATGGCCACTTCCAATGGCGGTTTTTTGCATTCGGACCCACCTGGTCCTGCACCAGCTTTGCTACCTCCATGGCTTTCTAATTCCAATGGCACCTCCACAGTCAGGCCACCCTCCCCTTCTGTGACCCTCAGCCTCTCTCCCTCAACTGTTGCGGCCCCTCCTCCAATCCCATGGTTGCAGCCTGATAGAGGACCGGATAATAACCCTCTTGTTTTTGGAAATTTGCAGCCTCAAGGTTCGGTCCCTGGTTGTGGAGAGAGCATGCTGATATCTGAGTTGGTGGAGTGCTGCAGAGATTTGGAAGAAGGGCACCATGCATGGGCAGCACATAAGAAGGAAGCAGCCTGGAGGTTAAAAAGGGTAGAGCTGCAACTTGAATCAGAGAAGGCATGTCGGAGAAGGGAGAAGATGGAAGAGATCGAAGCAAAGGTGAAGGCTCTTAGGGAAGAGCAAAAGGTTGCTTTGGATAGAATTGAAGCAGAATACAGGGAACAACTGGTAGGACTAAGGAGGGATGCAGAAGCCAAAGAGCAGAAGTTGGCTGAACAATGGACTTCAAAGCACTTGCGTCTTACCAAGTTTCTTGAGCAGATGGGCTGCAGACCCAGGCTTTCTGAACCTAATGGCCGATGAGGAAGATCAATATACGCAGCAGGGGTGATTGTGTATCACGTCTGTCTTAATCCTTCACTTTTTTCTGCACTGATATCTTGTTTGCTTGATCATGTGTCCATTCTCCTCTTAAGTTCGTATCATAGGTGTTTATTTATCATTTCTGTCTACTTATAGGTTGGAATGAATGAATGTAAGGAAGCATTTGCTGAACCTGCTTTACTTGCAATTTTTTCCCTTTTAGCTGTATATTATAATTATATTCCAAATGTTGCCTTATTCTTGTTTCTCTTTCCCCTCCCCCCCTTTCAATCCTATGTGAAGAGAGAAGGATAATCTGGTTCATATGCTTAGTATTGATTTTGGTTGAATGAATATGATGAAAATGTGATCTTTAATGAAGAAGCTTAGTACTTCTACTAAACTGTTGGTGAAAAAGCAATTAGTTTGCAGATTGAGTACTGTGATGTTTTTATTTCTGTTAATTTAGAAGAACATTCTTGTTAATAGACAGCTGGTTGCGTTGAACATCCTTGTTCAACACTGATTCCCGTAATAGAAGAAGTTTGTGATGATTTTATTGCTGCCTGCTCCAAATGTACATGGAAAGGCTGTTTAAGTTTAGTGTGGCTGGAAGTACTCGCAATAGCGTACTTATATGGTGTACAATTAAACTACTAAGCCATTTGGTGTTTTGCCTGGTCCGATTCCTCGAGAGTCAACTGCAAAGCAAATAATATCATGCAGAATTAATTTCATGATTGTCAACTTCAAATAGAAAAATACTGAAGAAGTTATAACTTGTAAGATATTATAATATATAGCAAACAGCACAAGCCAGGATGGTAAGAGTTGGTTGTGGAAAAAGAAAAACACCTTGCACGAAAGATGGATTGCTATTTTCCTCATTGATGCAAATGAGTGTCTCAGCCCAATGGTTCTTCACAATTTCTGGAACCATTGCTTCCCCGGTGAATGGGCTCCAGTCATTGTTCTCAGCATCACTAAGAACCCATGTTATTGCTTCAGGTGGGTTTGCAAAGTCGAAAGTTTGAGTGATCTTATTCTTCTTCTTTGAAATGTTGCTTGAACAGGACTTGAAACTCTGTGAATCCTGCATGAGATCAGAACAAATGACTGAAGATTAGCCAATCATTAGTCAAGACGGAGTAAGTAGTTCATTTGCTAACTCGCCTTAGAATGTCCACCAGGTTTTGAGGCCTCAGGAGTTTCCTCAGTTTCATTTTCTTCCATTTTGACATACTTCTTAGCTTCTTTCAGTGAACGGAAACGCTTCCTTGTCTTCAGTTCATGGTAAAACTGCACAAATTATTCTTTGTCAAGTTAAATCCGCCAAATTTTTGCTTGCAATACATAATACTATAAACATGAATTCAAACTTGTAATTCGGCAATGCTTAAAGTGTACTAATTATAGGGACATTTTGTATCAGAAGGCATGATCATGGAGTAATTTGGCAGAATATTGTTATGAGGGAAGTTTGTTATCACTATATGGCAGATGTGAAGTTATTTGGAGGTATGAGGAAAGAGACATAATTTGGCATTAGTTTTGCCCAATTATGGAGTGATTTGGCTTTTCAAATGCCAAAATGAAAGGGAAAAGTGAGAGAGATTATATATGATAGTGTAATTTGGTTTAACCGTATACTTCAACTTTGATAATGCCGAAATGGCAGTCCATTAATTGCTGCAAAAATAAGTTTCCATTCAATAGCATACAATAGCTAGAGGTCTTATATTCGGATCTTACAACTAACTTGTGAGCCTAAGAAGAGACATGCATAATTTTACATGATAAGCTGCAACGTTTTTATTAAAAATAAACAGAAACAGAGATACTCAATAGATGCTGAGTCTGGTGGTAACTTTCTTTTAATGCAAAAAACAACTCTTTTCCTGATTAGCCAAGAAGGCTATATCATCATGTCTTAACGTTAAGTGGTTTTTGGAGAAAAATGAGAAAATATACTGCTGAAAATTAATTCCTCCAAAGTCTTAATAAATCCAAGAAGTGCGAATGCCTCGTAAGCTTTAGCAGTAAACATACTCTCAAAATAACCTCTCTTAATTCCTAACAAATCCAAGAAGTGGGAATGTCTCATAAGGTTCAACAGTAAACATACTCTCTCAAAATAATCCATCCCAAATTCTAACAAATTCAAGAAGTGGGAATGCCTCATAAGCTTCAACAATAAATGACTCAAAACATTTTCAAGCTTTAACATCAAGAATATCAACTAGGAAGATTCAAAATCAGCCTAGTATCAATATGTTCTTATCTTAAAATAGCAGATAGAAAAGATAAATAAAAGTAACAACTTGCAGCAAGCTAAAAAATTCATAATACTGCATGTCCAACTTGTAAGGTGAAGCTAGCTCTCACAAAAGAAGTGACAATTTTAAGTAGCATGGAATTGAAGTTGTTATGCAAAAATAGTGAAGTGTAGTGACCACACACATTCAATCAGGCATTATTAAAGTCGAAATATACTACTAAATTCTGCATTGCCAATACCAACTTATACTGCCATAATCTTTCACCTTTCCCTCTCATTTCAGCATTTAAAAAGCCGAATCACTCCTAAACAATTGTCAAAATAAACTTCCCCTGTAACAATATTCTGCCAAATGACTGCATGATCATGGTTTGAATTATTTGTGCAGCAAGTAAAAGCTCAACAGTTGTGCATAAATAAATTTAAACTACCAGGGTCAACTTTAATTTAAAGCAAGCCGAAGCAAGAAAATGAGTCCCAAATTCCCAATGCTGTGAAGAGCTAGTGTGAGATTTGAGAATGCATCTTGTATATCTCAATATTCCTAGAAAATTTAGGGTGGGGGAAGCCCTGATTATGAAGGTGAGTGTCACTTCAGAATTGGGAATTTCCTACTGATAAATCACTTAATATGAAAATGAGCTAGGTGCGAGACTATGTACCTAGATAATTAGAAATAGGGAGAGCTCATTTGGATTTAAAAAAAAAAAATACAAAGAAAATATAAGCAAGGATCAATCTCTGCCATATCAGTTATGTTGTTTTCATCAACTTTAGCATCATGAGAGGAAGACTAACTGTAGTTCAACTATTCGTTAATAATTTAACAAGAGTAGTGTAGTAACATAGTTAGTCAATTTATCAGAGTTAAAACTTAGAGAGAGAGAGAGAGAGAGAAAATCTAGTCAAAGCTTCCAATTCAATCAAGTTCAGCAATACATTATTGAGATTGATAACGAGAGCTATTGTTTTTTTCCCTCACATTACATATTTAGCATGTGTCTAGTCATGGAGATGTGCATATGCCAATAAACTGTGTTCTTCATGTTTCAGGTCGCAAATAAGAATGCGATACTCTAGAGTAGTCACCTTATCATAGACCTTTGAAATGCGTCTTGAATCAACTTATATTACAATAATAAAACTGCATTATGAGATTTTATAACATATTCACCAGCAGAAAGTTTTCTTTCCTACTGTACTGACTACTGAGGTTCATAGTTTATCCATCATAGCTTGGTAGGTATATATGTAGGAAAAATGAAAGTGTTAACAAGATCATCCAATGAAGTAGCTTTCTTTTAAAACTAAGAATGAGACTTCAGCATATGGATAAACTACGAAAGATTGACGAACAATATTGTTTGTAACAATAGCATTAAATCAAGCATTAGACAACTTTCATTTTGTATTCGATCAATGTTCTATTTTTGCTATAAATAGTGTGTTTTAATTTTGGCTTATGAGTGAGGTTAAGACATCGATAACCAAGATAGCAGGGACTGTAATTGAGAAAGACACAGAAGGCAAACCGAAACTCTATTTTGTGGTGATTGTATGGACGTAAAAATGGATAACACAAACAACCTAATAGCTTGAGTAAATTGCAATCCGGCTAAGACTTGAATAGCTTTGCAAAAGGGGAAATACCATTGATCACGTGACAGACATTCTATTTATGAGATAGGCAGCGGTTTCAAATGCAAAGTGTCAATATTTTTGGAAACATAAAGACCAGCGAGGAATGAAAACCTGATTAAAACCAAATGCCTATTTCGCTGTTCAATTTTATCATTTTGTTGCCTGAACAATGAACCATGCCACATATGGCAAAGACACAATTTAATTGGGGTGGTGAGTTTAAATGAGAGGTAGAGTAGAGCAGGCAGACATGTGAAAGAAAAAGAAAAGCTTTAAGATTCAACAATGGCGGAAACCGAGAAAAACAGAGAGAAAAAATTTTCTGAAGTAAACTCTATCTTTCATTCAAGCTTAATTATGTTTACATACACACTGCTCTATATATATATATATATATATAGAATGTGTTTGGATAGAGCGTTTTCGCGTCTGCATTTTCAAGCAGCGCGTTTTGCAGTTTTTTTTTTTTTTCAAGCCGCACTTGTTGACTTTTTACTCTGAACAGTGCATTTGTGCACTGTTCACGGGACCCAAAATTTTTAATATTCAGTAACTTTTTCATTAAAAATGAGTCGCACTGCACTATTTACACATTTAAAAAATATTTGCTACAGTGTTTTCAGTTTTTCGTTTTCAGCAATAAGTTCTATCCAAACAAATTAATAGTGTATAATAGCTTATAACAGTTTCTAGAAGAATCCTATCCAACGAACTCTAACTAATCTATAACAGATTTGACAGCTATACATAAAATATCTTCAGGCTGGAGAAAATATCTGGAGCTCAGTTAGTTAGAACACAAGTCCATATTTTGCCCAGTGAGGAAGAACAATCCCAAACGACATCGTTTTGCTTCCTTAAATAAAACATGCCAAACATAAGAGAAAACTATGCCGTTTATCATTTAGATAAACGTCACCATTTTGAGCTTCAGATTTGTTTAAATCTAAGTTACTGTTGAGCTTGCGACTATTGGAACAGTGTCCAACCTTTCTTCTTCTTTTTGTTTTCACTAGTACCACTTACATCCCCCTCAAAACCAAGGGGTCGATGGACACCATGGTTTTGGAACGCAGAAATTGAAAATGAGAAGAGGAAAGACTCTTTGTAAAAATGTTAGTTAACTGGTCACCAATTGCAATGTAATGATTTGAAGGTCATGGCGAAGAGCTTGTTCACTAAAAAAGTGATAATCCACTTCGACATGCTTTGTTTTGGCATGAAAAATAGGGTTTGAACCAATAGCAAGAGCAGAAACGTTGTCACACCAATGCTTAGGAGGAAAGGAAAGAAAGATACCAAGATCTTTCAAAACTTGACGAATCCAACACAACTCAGCTGCAGTAGTTGCAAGAGCCCTGTACTTGGATTCAGTGGAGGATTTGGACACGGTGTCTTGCTTCTTTGCACTCTAGGTAATTGGATTATAGCTAAGACAAACCAAATATCCAGTGGTGGATTTGCAATCAAAAGGATCACTAGCCCAATTTGAATCTGAAAAAGCTAAAAGGGACAATGGACCACACTAGAAGAAAACCCCAAAATTGGGAGTCCCATTAATATATCTTAGAATTTGTTTGGCTGTAATCAGATGAATTTCATTGGGAGCAGACATAAACTGGCAAACTTTATGAATTGCAAACTAAGATCAGGCCTTGTAAAATTCAAATAGTGAAGTGAGCCCACCATACTCCTATAAACACGAGGATTAGCAAGAAGAGAACCTTCAGCAGGAACTAATCTCAGGTTAGGAGCTCAAGAGGTCTTGGCAGGCTTAGCATATAGCATGTTGTGCTTAAGAAGTAAATCATGAGCACACTTAGATTGATTTAGAAATAACCCCTTAGAGGTTTGAGTAATGTGCAAGCCCATAAAATAGTGTAAATTGCCAAGGTCCTTAAGTTCAAACTCAAAATTTAGCTGTTGAATCAAAGACTGTAAGAAAGAGGGATAGTTGCTAGTGAGGAAAATATCATCTACATAAACCAGTAGAAAAACCAAGAACTTGCCATGCCTTAGTATAAACTAGGAAGAATCAGCCAAAGAAGATGGGTGGAGAATCTCTAAAACCGTGCCCTAGGGGCCGGTTTGAGCCCATAAAGAGATTTTTGCAGGTGGCATACACAATTAGGAAAGGCAAGATCCATATAGCCAGGGGCTGTACCATATACAATTCCTCTCTCAAGAAACCATGTAAGAAGGCATTTTTGACATCTAGCTGCCTCAAAGGCCAATTGAATTGAACAAAAAGAGATAAAATGATTTTGACAGTAGGTGGCTTAATTATTGGATTGAAAATCTTCTCAAAATCAACACCATATTGTTGATGAAATCCCTTTGCTATTAATCTGGTCTTATACTTGTTTATACTACCATCATTGTTATGCTTCAGCTTGAAGATCCACTTGAAACCTACGACATTTTGAGATGGTGAAGGTGGCATTAAGGTCCAGGTGCCTTGTCTAGTAAGAGCAGCAAACTTCTCATCCATAACTGAGCACCATTGTGGAAATTGTGTAGCAATTTTATAAGAGAGAGCTTCAGTGATGGTATAGTCAATCTAAGGCTTGGATGCAGATTTTGAAACAATGGCAACAAGAGATTTGGGCTTGAAAATGCTAGCCTTAAATCTGGTAGTCATGGGATGTGTATTCTGAGCAAATACAGTGATAGACACAGAAGTCACAGCAGTGGGCTGCAATGGCTCAACAAAAGAAGGAACATGTATATAAGATTATGAAATGATGTGAGATGTAGAGGAAGAAGGTATAGGAGCTTGTAACTGAGGAGTAGGCGTGAGAGATGAGATAGGTGTTGTGGTTACAATGGGTGAATAGGGGCTAGGACTAGGATTGACACTAAAGCTGGGGGCAGATAGAGGAATGTTTACAACAGGAAAATGAGAAAGAAAGGATAGCCAATGAGCAACTGATGTTAATGGGGTTGTGTCAAAAGAGGAACTCAAACTCATTGAATAAAACATGTCTAAATATGTATATCCAAAGTGTATTAGGCTCTAAACAAATATAACCCTTTGAGTGGGTAGGATAGCCAAGGAAAATGCAGGGCTTAGTGTGTTGTTGAAGTTTGTGTTTATTATAAGGTTTAAGAAGAGGGAAGCATGTACAACCAAAGGTTCTAAGGTGAAGCAGATCTGGTTTGGACTAAAACAAAAGCTCCAAAGGTGATTTGTTTTGAAATAAAGGAGTGGGAAGCCTATTAATGATATGAGTGGCAGTGGAAATGACCAGTAGGAAAAAGGAAGATTGGAATGTGATAGCATGGTAAGAGAACATTCAATGAGATGCCTATGCTTTCTCTCAGCAATGCCATTCTACTGAGGAGTATGAGGACATGAGGTCTGATGTATGATGCCATCACTAGAACAAAAATGAATGAAGGCAGTAGAAGTAAACTCAACCTCCAACTCAATCTCCTTCACCACTATTACTACTCTCTAATATGTTCAATTTGATGTCAATCAAGCTTGACTACACGAATTACATTCCATGGAAGCACCAATTAATCACAATACTGGAAGCCTATTCCTTGATTAAGCATATATATGGCTCATTCTCTCAGCCTTATTAGTATCTTCTTGGTACTCAAGGAAATTTGACCATGAGTGTGAATCCAAAGTTTTTAACTTGGAGAATCAAATACAGAGCTTTGCTTTCTTTGATCATCATAGCTTATAACATTTTCTAGAAGAATTCTATCTAACAAACTAACTAATCTATAACAGATTTGACAGCTATACAAAAAATATCTTCAGGCTAGAGAAAATATGTGGAGCTCAGTTAGTTAAAATAGAGCAAGTCCAGATTTTGCTCAATGAGGAAGAACAATCCCAAACAACATCATTCTGCTGCCTTGAATAAAACATGCCAGACACAAGAGAAAATGATGCCATTTATCATTTAGATAAAAGTCACCGTTTTGAGCTTCAAATTTGTTTAAATCTAAGTTACCTTTGAGCTTATGACTGTTGGAATAGTGTCCAATCTTTCTTCTTCGTTTTTGTTTTCACCGGTACCACTTACAACATGCAGCGAACTCATGACCTTCTACTCTAATACTATGTTAAGGCTATGTTTGGTTTAGCCACAATCACTCAATTTTCATAACTTATTTCTCGTTTTCCATGGGCCCCACCACCTCTTCTCTTGTTTGGTTTGATTTTTTTTGTCTCTCAATTCTCATAACTCATCTTTAAAAAAAGGTGAGAATGAATAGTGAGATGAGAAATTTTTTTTAAAGGAAATTGAGTTAAGTGGCTTAATTGTAATAAAATAGATCATGGTTGGAACCCATTCGTTAGCGTTGTCTCACTTATAAGTTAGTCAAAAATAATGAGAGCCAACGACTCTTTGCTGCTTGGTCCTAAAATGGAAACTCACATTTACTAAAACAAAGTTTTTTCAATTGCACTTGGACGCAACAACACACACACACACACACACACAACTTTGCCTCATTCTTCATCTCTCAACCTCAAGTTCTCACATCTCTCTTAATCCAACAGATCTCTTTCAAGTCAGTTGATCTAACCTTCATTTCCTTGTTTCAAAACTCTTTGGTTTAGGTTTTTTGGTTAAATATTTGTAGATTTTTATGGGTTGGTCTGATATTTATATAAGTTTCTTTGGTTAAATATATGTGGGTAATTATGGGTCCTCCACTCCTCCTTCCTCGTCATATTCTTATAAATGAGTTAGGATCATAATTTTTTTTTTTGTGCATAATTCGATATATATATATATATATATATATATATATATATATATATATATACACACACACTTGTCACTAGGGTTAGGTGTTTTAGAGTGGAAAAGGAAAAGAAGCCTTTTGATAATTAAGGTATGTGACTGCAAGAGAGACGTGAGAGTACCAATTTGGGAAAATTCACATGGCAAGAGAGAGAGAAAGGGCCACCGGTCTAAGGGTAGAGAAATGGCCATCGATCTATGGGTTTGAGGCTAAAGACTCAAGCGACTTGTGTGTGGTTTAATTTTGTCACTTCTTTTTAGGTTCCTCTAGGGTTTTGTTTATGTGAAGAGAGATTGTTCTAAAGAGAAAGGGCAGTAGCCATTTCAACTAAGAGAAATTATTGTGTACTCTCAGAGTATCATAAATGCGTACTCCTTCCTCTCACATGAATGGTGGGTCCCATTAATTAAATTCATGATGAGATCCATCATTCATGTGAGAGGGAGGACTATGCATTTATGGTACTCTGGGAGTACTTAATAATTTTCCTTCGACTAATGGGTTACGCAAACTGAGTTAAAGTTGGTTTTTCCAAACTGAAAACCAAGGGGAGTTTTGATGCCAAACACAATGTAGAATATATCAAGAGAAAATTGGGAATTAGATTTGATTTATGAGAACTGAGATATAAATTTTATAATATGAGTTATGTGAGAACCAAATATAGCCTAAATTACCGATTTTGGGAGAATTAGTAATTTAACAATCGCGAAAACAGAACCGCAAGACTTCATTATTACAGAAAGAGGCAAATGACAAGATTACCCTAATTGACATGCATGACATAAAGATAACGATCATGGGGATGACCAAGATAACGATGCCAACAAATGGAGTCAACACATTCAGATACCCAAGCACTAACGAAGAGCAAGAATTTGGAGTGGTGGATGGAAGTTTGTAGAGACCAGACTCATTCGCTCTTCTTCATGGTGACCTAATCCTAGGCAAAGAAATGAAAGGATGAACTTTCAAAGAAAAAATCATTATCTTTGCAAGAGTGATAAATTGAGAGTAAGGATGTGGCATAGAGAAAGCACGGAAACATTAAAAACACAAAAGGAAGGAGGAGGGGTATGAAAAGCCAATGTGAGAGAAGGGCCTTCGATCAGGCCTTGCCATTACCAACATCATGGTGCTCATGGACACAACAATCTTCACGAGTAGTTATACTGGTAAGATTCGAAATGACATGATAAGTGTCACCAATATCTAGTAATCAGCTTGAAATCTGAAAATGAACACCAAAGAAGGCAAGGTGAGCAAAGAGAGGAGGTGCTGAGGTTGAGTAGCAATAACAATAGGTTGCTATCATATGATCGAATTCGTAATAGATTTGACAGCGAGAGCAAGATTCATGGTTTGGGGTATCAGTGTTCCCATCAAAGAATTGGCCACATGAATCAGAAAGGTTGTTATATTTAGAATCTCCATTACAGCCAGATCCACGACCGCGAGAGTGGTAACCTCAACCACTAGGAATAGTAGGATCACCTTCGGAAATGTTTTCTTCATTTACACAACTAGCATATATATGGTATAAGGTTTATTTACCAAAACTGTGGCTATAGCTTCAATGTGGGAATTGCTTTCCGTTTGCTTTTGGGCATGATTGTATTGTCAGTTTGATTTCTATATGTGTGGTCATAATTTATGCTTGTATTAATTTCTACTCTATTTTTCTTTACTTTTCAAGGAAGAAGAAGTTGTTGAAGTTCTGTATGTTTTGTCAATAATTAGTATCTCAAAGAATATAGAGTTTTTGTTGTGGAATCACAAGGAATCTGTTGTTATTAATTAAGTAATAATAATGTTTTCATTGCAGTCACGTTGTGTGAAGTTGATAATAAGTTCACATCGGAGACTCTTTTTTTATCAAGCAATAATAATAATAATAATAATAACAACAATAATAATGCTTGCAACTTCTTGGAGTCAACCTTTGATGATTATTTTGATGTGTTTAGGAAGAAAAGACATATTCAGGGATTACTTAATTTGCCTCTCTTGTCATGCCCACAATACCGTGGTTTAGACACCTCAAAGGAAGTTAATTGTAATGACCGTGAAGCATGTCAATCACAATATTTAGGCTACGTTTGGTAATCTTTTTTTCCTCAATTTTTTGTTTCAATGACAATTTTTTGTTTCTTAAGGCAAAAAAACTTGTTCGTAACTTATTTTAGGCAAAAATCAAAAACTATTTCCAATTTCCATATTATGAAGGAAATTGAAAATAGGTGTTAAAGCTGTTTTTATTTTTCAGTTTTCAAAGGCTTAAAAAAAAGGGAATAGAAAGGCCCTACACGCTACTTTAATGAACTGACACATTGGTTTCAGCCACACGAATAACAAAATATTTTTCTCTCTCTTTCCGGTACCTCCACTTTTTTTTTTCTCTCAATATTTAGCGCCTAAAATTATATTTCCTCTCCAAACCCTTAAATCTACCTCTGTGCCTAAAAGTAAGCAGTATCTTTAGGATACAATTTGTTTTTTCTTTTCTTTCTTGAAATTTTATTTTTTTTATACAAGATAGAATTTCTACTCTAGCCTAATCTAAGTGTATATGTGTGTGAAGCTCCCTCCTGGAGACTTGAACCCCGGCTCTTACCCCCCACACTCCACAAGTACTTATACCTGTGGAGTGACTATCGCATCAAGGGTGTGCGGTGGTTGAAATTTTATTTTTAAATATATTGAAAGTTAATTAAAGTATAATTATACTTTAAATTTGTATATAAAGAAATAAAACTAAAAAACACAAAGAGAAAACTATTAGCAAACACACCCAACTAGTATGACAATAAACTCCCTACAAAAAAAAAAAAAAGAAGAAGACAAAAAGTCCTTTCTTTTACTTTCTTAATTTTATTATTTATTTTTATGCATAAGAGTTTGCAAAAGGAAGCATTTTATATGTGGATGGATTTGGTTTACGCTCTATTTATTTCAAGGAAAAATTTTATGTGAAAATAGTTTTTCGTATTTTTCTGTGTTTGATAGTATCTTAAAAAAAATAAATCAAAGGAAAATTATTTTTTTAACCTCCCTTATTTAGCTTGATATGAGATAGAGTTGTTTTCCGCTAAAATTTTCTAGAAAACAATTATATCTCACACAAAGCTAAATAAGGAAAACAACTTTATTTCAAGCAAAACTAAATAAGATAAGTAAAGAGATCATTTCTAACTCATTTTAAGGTCACTACCAAACATAGAAAAATAAGATAGTTTTCTGGAAAATACTTTTTGAAAAATAATCCATTTTTCAAAAAATGCTAATGTCAAAACAAACCGACTAACTATATATTCGAACATAACAAAATCCTAATTAATTTACAAGACACTAAGCAATTTAACTAAAATTATGTATGTTAGAATTATGTAGTTAAATGATTAAATTTACTATTTTTCAATAGTTTAAACTTTTGGGTGAATCGTTAATTGAACATAATATCAAACTGATAGGTCTTGGGTTCAATCCCTAACTCCTCCACTCTATTTTCCATTTAAAATCACATGTATTGTGCTTCATCTATTAAAAGAGAGAGTTTAAACCCACATGTAAAGAAAAATGTTAGAATTAAAAATGTTACATGTGAGGGAAATGTTAGAAATATGTGTGCTTTTTTATTTTTTTGAGAATAAAATTATGTGTGCTTAAATGATTAAATTTATCATTTCTCAATATTTTCTTCAGCTTTTAGAATGATTAATAATTTAACAATGTCCAAAGAAAAAAAAGAAAAAAAACCCTAGATTCAAACTTTTTATCATGAGATGTCTCCAATTTCAAGAATTATAAAATTCACCTGCAAAATTAGATCAAAAGTCTGGAGTCTTCTAAGCCATATGTATAAAACCTAATACTACTGCAAAAGAAGAGATGCTGAGTATAACGCTATTACCTGGTCTAATTTCCCAAAGTACTTAGCAGAGGTCCGTGGCCTTTGTTCCACTATCCATCCCTCTGGCAATCCATATTCTCTTCCATCAACAAAATGTACTCTTGGCATTTGGGGCTGCTGTTGATCCTCGCTCAGCATTCTGGGCTGCCCTTCCGTCGTCTCCATTTTGTTTAGCCCTCTTGAACTGTTCTCATCCATAATAACTCACTGTGTGCGCTCACAGTGTGTGTCACAGACTCACAGAGAGAAGACTTAGTTACAAAGGTTACAAAAGTGGAGAATATATCAAGCATCTATATGTAACGCTCACTCGTCTTTTGTTGGTACATACTACAGATACTTTTTTGAAATTTGCGGATACATTACATGCAAAATAGATATAGGGTGGCAAAGAGAGGAGCCAAGTCAGTAAACCGCTTTTGTTTTATTCGGACAGGAAATTTATTACAGAGATTTATTAGGGTTCTCTACATCCAACTTATTCAACCCATTCAACTTATATTGTTCATTACAGAGGCTCTGGGGTGTATATATATATGTGCGTGTGTGTGTGTTATAACTCACTTCCTAACAAAGTTTGGAAATGTATTATAAATTATAGTCGTCATTTGAGTGTGAATGATTTTCTTGGGTCAAACTTACTAAGTACTTCTTGACAATAAAAAGGTTTGAATTGATGGGTGACCTAGTGTTTTTTTTTTTTCAACTTTGTCACAAGACTGGGAAAAAAAAAATACATGAAACCTGAAGAAAAACTAGTATAAGAAAACCAGTAAAAAAAATTGACCTTTAATTTCTTTTTTCTTCATTATTAAGATTTAATTATGGCTCTTTGTGTCGTCGATATATAATTCCAGTGTCATGGGCTCACTTCCAACCCATCCCAATGCATTAATCATTGATTACATCTTGTCAAAAAAAAACTCTCATGAATTTTTAAAGGTGGTTTTTTTTTTTTTTTTTTTCTTTTCAAGTCATAGACTACGCTTAAAATATATGAGCTCATATTTCATTAGTTTATTTACACTTTCAAAAAAAAGAAGAAGTAAAACTATACTTTTACAATAATTATTTTTTTATAAAAAAAATCAAGGTACAAGTGAATATTCACATATCATTCACGAGCTTAACTGCCCTTCCATTGACTTTTTGCTTACCAATTCTTTTTGCCTTAGTTGAAATCAAGTAGTCAAACGGAGCATGCTTTTTGGATTATTGTAATTTCTAATTAGCTTAGGGCTAGTGTAACTTATATCAAAGCTACATTTTGCGTACTGGCTGCTGCAAACTTATATCAAAGCTGCACTTTGCCCATTTTATATTTGAATGCATAAATTTAGTCTAATTTATGCTTAACAGGAGTTGATGTAAATATATATCATGTAATAAACTGAGCCTAACAACTGCCAAGTTCTTTTACTTTTGAATATTCATTAATTTCTTGGATATATGCAAATGTTCATCAACCACATACTAAAGGCAAATCTAGGATGACTTCTCTAGGGGCCAATGTCTGAGGCTCCCATAACAAAAGTGCCCCAAAATTATAGCATGATAAATGGAAAATACAAATACATAATTGAATTGTACAATCCTTCCCTGTCTTCAAAGAGAGCCCAAGAATATTGGCTCAACATAACTCCAATCCCCTTGTAAATCCTGTTTCAACCCAAATCAAAAAATTGTGATGAGTGCGTGGAATTATAATTGACAATCAATTTTTCCTAATAACTCAAGACTCTAATTTTTGTAAACTAGTCTCTCATGAGGAAAATTATGTTATTAAGTGAAGTTAATAAAATGATTTTAGTAAATTAGGTTATATTGTTCTCCACTTTTAAATTTATTTTATTCATGTCATATCATAAATTTATATTGGAGATAGTGTTTGTTTTATTTGTAAACTTTTTTAATTAGAGAGAGAATAATTAAATCTCAAATAAAATATCTTGATACATTTGTTACTGGAAATATAAAAAATATAATTGAGAATATATATATATATATATATATATATATATATATATATATGTAACAAATGAATAAAGTAAGTTATAAGTTATAACAAGACTTAGAAAATAATGAAATAATACATTAGGAAGACAAAAATAAAAATTATCGTAAAATTATAAAAAACTCCAAAATTGTAATACAAAAATTCTTAGTTATATAGAAAGACTGTTTTTTTTTTTAATGTATGTACAGATATTATCAATTAAAAAGAGAAATGCTAAAAAAAACTTGAAGACAATAATTTTATTAGTAATTTTGTAAGTCAAAAAGAAAAAAAAAAAAGAAAAGAAAAAAGAATGGTTTTAAATAAAAAATTATGAAGAGAAACTTAAATAAATATTATTCTAAATTGATATTTATGGTCTAATGACTAAAATTGTATATACTCGGCTAACTGATTGGATGCCCAAAAACGAAGAAATTATGAAGTTTGCAGCAAAGTCTTTTCTTCAAAAACAAAAGCAAGGTATATAATCAGCAAAACACTAGCTACCTCACATCTAGAAATTCTAACTAAAGGCCATCTATCATTCGTCATTAAACCTGAAATACACAACCTCAAAGGCGTCATCAACACGCGGTATAAAGTTGATCAGTGCACATTGTTCATCGTAGGAAGTAATGAAACTTGAGGGTTCACCATCATTGCGCTCCATTAGAACAGGAATATTATTGCCTTGCACTAGAGCAAGATTGGCTTCCACCATAGCAGGATTAATGTTTGGCACCATTTCCACAGGATTAGCTTGCTGCTTCACAATATTTTCTTGCTCTTGTGTTGGAATGGCAGCAACAGAATCTGGGGGTGGTGGGGCTGCACCTTTTGGCACTACAGGAAATGCTTGCTCCTGTGTAGGAATGGCAGCAACAGAATCTGGCGGTGGGGCTGCACTGATGTTTTCTTCTTGTTTTGGCTTTACAGGATTTTCTTGCTTTTGTGTAGGTTTGGCAGCAACAGAATCCGGGGGTGGGTCTGCAAAAATGTTCTCTTCTACGTCAGAATCCTCATCCGCATCCATCTCATTATTTCCTGCAATCAGTGAGACTTTGAGAAAACAATAAAATTAAAGAGCTAGACCAGATTCTGAATAGAAAACTTGATCCACACGTTAGGTAATTAACCACAGGAAATTTATCTTGCACACTCACTAATGAATATTCTATATAAAGTTATAAACTGTCGACGTAATGAATGATTATTGATAAAAAAAAAATGATATAAGTTATGCATTTTGATAGACTCCAATGAAAATCAGTAAAAGTTTATTGTTCAACTGTTTATAAAAAAAGTTGGTGGATCTCAACATTATGCAGAGTGTACATACTTTAATATAAAATGTGGATTTAATTTTTTTTTTTGGAATGTTTCGCATTTAGCACATGACACTGAGAGGGCGTTTGGATTGCACTTATTCTTGCGTCTGCGTTTTCAGTTTTTTTTTTTTTTTTTTTTTCCTCCAGCCGCAAGTGTTGACCCAATCTTCTGTGAACAGTGCATTCGTGCACTGTTTACGGACCCACAAATTTCACTTTTCAGCAACTTTTTTATTAAAAATGGGTCCCGCGGTACTATTCACACATTTTAAAATTATTTTGCTACAGTGTTTTCAGTTTTCAGTTTTCAACAATAAGTTCTATCCAAACGGACCCTGATTGTGTATATTAGTAAGTGAAATAATTACGTACCCTGTCCCTGTGGCACATTTTCTTCCCCGTTGAACATATTAAGAAGATTACGATTTGCTATGTATAGCCATTCCTCAACGCTTATACGCTTTATTTTTTCCTCTTCAGTTTCAGGGGATGTACGGCGGTAAAAGTTGTAACCATAGGAAGGAATAAAGAACTCCACAATATATCCATCATCATCTACCAATTCCTCCATTGTCTCCATGTATTTTACTTCGAATGTCTTTGTCTTGTGTTCTTCACGAACCTCAGATGACAAGCGCGCTTTCTTCTTCTTTGATACAACACTACTACCACCTTCAGCTGTTGGAGAGGTCCTCTTCCTCTTCAGTATTTCTTTCTTATGTTCGATTTTCTGTGCCTGAAAATATTACAGTGCCGAGATATTAATGAACAGATTTTTTAATATCATCAAGGTATAATTTTTTCAGTAATTCTTAAATGCCAAACATGTAGTTTTGAATCTTGAACGCACCGAATTATCAGCTTCAGCTTCCCTGGCCTTTTTTGGCCTCGGTTTATCTGGATAAACCTCATAAAGCAGAAAATTGACAACCTCAATGGTCGACCGCAATGTTCGGTTTGATTTTTCATGACGATAATACTGCATGGAACATTTTATATATGTTATGTTAACAAGGCATTAGCTTCTTAATTATGAACCTTTAATTTCATGGAAATAAGTATTGTATTAAATTGCTCACTTCAACAAATATGCTTTACTTTTAGTTCATTATGACCACCGCGCACATTTTGTGCGGTGGTCACTTCACAAGTATAAGTGCTTATGAAGTGTGGGAAGTAAAGATCGGGGTTCAAGCTAAGAGAGTTTCACACATATACATTAAGATTATGTTAGAGTAGAAATTCCATCTTGTAAAAAAAATGGCTCATTATCCGGCAACAAAAGTTAGGGAGATCCAAAAAAAAAAAAAAGTGAATCAAATTACCACATCGAATCTTCCATTGCTGCGTTTTCTCCGTATAATTTTCCATCCATCTAGCCTCTCAACAAAAGAAAACTGACGCACATTCTGAGCATTAGAGTCCTTCGGATCCACATCTTGAGGAAGAGGGGACAAGATCTGCAAACAAAATCATCAAGTGCCCATTAAAACAGTAGTGTACATGTTCATCCACGTATAGGTGTGTATATGATGGTCATGGTGAGTAAAAATAGGGTTTGAAACAGAGAGGATTAGAACAACTTTGCAAAGAATTGTATCTTCCTAACAGTAACAAACCCCTATCAAAAGTTGTAACCCCTCAAAAAGAGTCACTCTTGTTCATCCAAACAACACCACCTATACAGGAATTCATCACAATTCAAGGATATATGTATTGAGTTTTTTCTTACGAAATTCATTAAAACAGAATAAACGAAATGAGAACTCTATCTCGGAAATGAAACTACCTTGTCCACTTCTTCAAAATTAATGTCACAATCACTGGGTAGCTTAAACGAGACTGAGATCTCCCCAGCCAAACTAGTATTACCTCTCGGCTTTTTGAGCGGTGTCGCCTGTGTTTTCAACAGCAAATACAAAGATAGCATTGTTAACATCGTGAAGAATATCATATATATGCATGAGAAAACTTTCATGTCAAATAACCTAAACTGGAAAACATATCAAATAATAATTTAGACGAGGATTTGTGTAAAAGTTTACAGTGTTGGTAGCAAGATTTTTGTTTGCGCAACCCTCCGGTGGTTGGTATGAAATGGGCACAGCTTGAACTGCACCATTGTCGTTGGTCCCATCCTCGTTTTTTCCCGCCTGTTTTCTTAAATAGGACGTGGATTGCTATTGCAAAATAAAAAGATAGGAAATTGTTAGCATGGATTGTGAAATTCATATCTGTATCATGCACAGACCCTAACAACAAAAGGTGAAAAGAACAACTTACAGATATCACGTCTTTGAGAATTTTGTGTAGTTTAGCAAGGAGGCCATTGTCTTGAGAAAAACCACCCTCAACTACTGGTTTTGGAACATAGGGTTGTATCTCCCACCCCGTGATGTTCTCCACCTTAATGGGATTTTGGGAGTCTGACATATTGGCCTATAGAGATAGAGAGATAGAATAGAAAAGGGAATTGTGTGAAAATGATAGAACAAGACAGACATATATATATATAGTGGGAGTCCGAGCCAGTTCAATGTTCAAATCCTTTCGCCCAGATACAACTTATAAAAATTGACACCAAATAGGGTTTACTTCCTTTCCATTTTAGCACGGTGTGTTCCATATGAAGAACCATTGCCACGGTATCTAAAATAGGTTTTTTGAATAGGAATCTAAGACGCTAAACCAAATATAAAGTTACCAAATCCTATGGTGAAAATGTTGCCTTATATACCAATTTTTACTTAGACTACCATCCTAATTTGCTGACCCTTCCAGAAATCGAAACCCCAACATTTGTTGGCTGCCACCAGAACCCATTGTTAACTTTAAACTATCTCTTCAATCTAATTTATGGAAATGATTCAAAAAGCTTGTACGTGTTTATAGAAGTACAAGTTGTTTGCTCCTCGGATTTTCAAGTTGGATTCACTTGTTTTATATATAGCAATTTCCCTGATTACATTGAAAAGGGAATCTAATAATTCTTATTCAACACCATTTCGTTTGAATGATAACGTTAGAGGTAGTTGTGCCCTAAACTTGGGTCCAAGTCTCTTTAGAAACTTGCAATTTTTTTTCCCTCCTTTTACCTTTGGCATCACCTACCAAAAGAAAAATTATGAAATATATATATATATATATATACACACACACGCACACGAAATAAGTTCCGTAATTCCTAGTCTACTTATGTGTTAGAAATACATTATCTCTCTCTTTTGTGTGTGTGCTTATTTCTAAAATAAATAAACAAAAATCATAGTATATTTAAAACGAACTATCATTTGATTCAATTAATGTTTAACTATTACATTTTTGGTACAGATCTTGCACAAATTGTTTAGCATTATATAGATCTTATGATGCCAAATTTGACTCCACCAACAATAAACGGTTAATTATGTTATATTGTACAAATTATCTCAAATTGTATAAATATTATATCAATAATGATGAAGGATAAAAACCTTACTGATAACCAATGATAGCAATCAAACATTGAATTGCAAGTGTACTTTAAATACGATCTAATAATAAAATAACCAACGATACCAAATTTAATTTTAACGGTAAACGGTCAACTGTCTTGTCTTGTATATTATATAAATCCTTTGTCACTAATGATGACAAATAAAAACCTTATTAATTTCTCATCAATCAAACCATAAAGATGCAAGTGAACGAATTAATAAAGATGTTCTACTAACGATGTTCCAATTTATTCCATTAACGATAAACGATTAACTGTCTTGTCCCATATTCTTGTATTATATAGATCTTATGTTACCTTTTTTTTAGATACAAAATAGAAATTTTACTCTAATATAATCTAAGTATATATGTGTGTGAAACTCTCTCTTAGAGACTTGAATTCTGACTTTTGCCCTCTACACCCTACAAGTATTTATACTTGTAGAGTAACCATCACGCCAAGGGTGTGCGATGGTTAGATCTTATGTTACTAATGATGAAGGATAAAAACCTTATTAATTTCTTATCAATCAAATCATAAAAATGCAAGTGTACTAGTAAATTTGATCAAATAATAACAAATGATACCAAACTTTGATTCTATTAACTGCTAACAATTAACAATCAATCGTCATATCTCATATTATGAAGACCTATGTCTTTGATTGGGAAGGATAAAACCTCATTCATTTCCCATCAACTAAATAGTTAAAATGCAAGCATATTAATAATTTTGTTCTACTAACAACAAGTGATGCCAAATTTGATTCTATTAACTGTAAACAATTAACAGTCGATTATAATTTCTAATATTTTATATAGATCTTGTACAATTCTCATGTATCATAGAGATCTTACATCATAGATGATGAAAGATAGAAAACTTATTAATTTATCACCAATCAAACCATAAAAATGCAAGTGCACTACTAAATTTGATCTAATAAAAAAAATGAATCTATATTTGATTCTATTAACAGTAAACAATTAACAGTCAATTGTCATGTCTCATATTGTACAAACCGTCTTGTATTATTTAGATCTTATGCCAAGAATGATCAATGATAAGAACCTTATTAATTTCTCATCAATCAAACCATAGAAATGCAAGTGTACTAATAAATTTGATCTGATAACAACAAAGATACCAAACTTTGATTTTGTATTTAACTATTAATAGTTAACGCCTTAACGGCCAACCGTCACATCTTGTGTTATATATATCTTATGTAACTAATTATGAAAGATAAAAACCTAATTAATTTCTCATCAAACAGATTCTAAAAATGAAAATGTATCAACTATATTTTCTAATAACAACAAATGTTGTCAAATTTGATTCTGTTAACAATAAATTATTAAAGGTCAATTTTTATATGTCGTATTGTGAAAATCTTGTATAGATTGTCGTGTATTATATAGATCTTATTTCACTGATGAAGAATGATAAAAACATTAGTAATTTGTCATGAATCAAACCATAAAAATTCAAGTGTACTAATAAATTTGATCAAATAATAATAAACGATATCCAATTTGATTTTATTATCAGTAAACAATCAACGAGATCACTATCATATTTCATACTATATAGATCTTATGTTACTAATGATGAAAGATAAAAATCTTATTAATTTCTCATCAATCAAACCATAAAAAGTGCAAATGTACTAATAAAATTGATCTAATAATACCAAATAATATCAAATTCAATTCTATTGACACTGTGACAGTAAATGAATTACGGTCAACTAAAATGTTTCCTATAGACGTGTCACTAATGATGAAGGCTAAAAAATTTATTAATTTCTCATCCATCATATATTAATTATCACAAATGATATCAAATCTAATTCTATTAACGATAAACGGTCAACAGTTAACTGTCATGTCTCATAGTGTATAGATCTTATATCACTAAAGTGGAAGTATAAAACCTTATTAATTTATCACCATTCAACCCATAAAATGCAAGTGAATTAATATAGTTGTTCTTAAAAAAACAAATTATGACAATTTTGATTCTATTAACGGTAAACGGTTAACCGTCAAGTCTTGTATTATACCAGTTGTCTCATATTAAATAAATCTTATGTCACTAATAATGAAGGATAACAATCTTATTAATTTCACATTGATCAAACCAAAAAGGTGCAAGTGTACTTCTAAATATGATCTAATGATAACAAATGATATCATATTTGATTTTATTAACGATTAACGGTCAACCATCACAAATCATATACAGATTTTATTAACGGTTAACAAATGATATCATATTTGATTTTATTGACAGTTAACGATCAACCATCACATCTTATATATAGATTTTATTAATGGTTAACGATTAACGGTCAACCATCACATCTTATATTGTATAGATCTTATATCACTAATGATAAAGTATAAAAACCTTATTAATTTCTAATCAACCAAACCCTACAAATCCAAGTGTATTAATAATTTTTTTTTTTAAATAATAACAAATAATACAAAATTTGATTCTATTAACGGTTAGCGGGTAATGGTCATGATCATGTCTTGAACTCATGGATATGAATAATCACTTCCATTGGGCGCCAATTAACACTCAATTATCCTTAAAGTTGATCATTTTGCAGCATTGATATATATGATTAGGATTTAAAATTTAGTGTGTAAAAAAAGGAAATTAAAAATCATCTAGTACTCTTTCTTAAGGCTCAATTATTATTACTACCAAGTACTTAGGGGTTGTGGCCCTGTAGTTAGAGTATTAGAGTGGGATAGGTCATAAGATACTCTCAATGACCTTAGTTTGATTTAAAATTATTGTTGCTTATCGCTTGAAACTATTAGATCTTGAGTGAGATTGAAATTAGGCTATAATTCAATTTTCTTAACATTTTTTCAATGGAGTATATTTGTAGATCCCCATTTGAACCCTCCTTTTGGATCTGTTTATATATGTCCTGTAAGTATTGGGTTATCTAGAATAAAAACTATTATGGTTATGTCCAGATTACAAATCGCCCTTTACCTTCATTACTAAAAAATATATATTAATTTTTATAAAAATAAATAATATGGTTCAAATATTATGATAGATTCTCAAAAGTTAGGTTTAAAAGCTCTAAATTTGACACAAGCTTTTGAAAAAGGATGTATAATAGTAGCTTAAAACAAAAACAAAAAAGTCAACAATTGAAACACCTTTTGAAAAAAGAAAAAAAAAAAAAGAACAAACCCAACAAGAATCAGATCAAGCATGCAAAAACCAGATCTATTCTTTCAAGGGTCAAAATTATAAATTGTTTCAAAAAATCAAAGGTATAGGAAAATTACCCCATCTAATTTTATGACACGCACGGTGCCTAAATGTTGCCCCTCTTCCAAGTAAAGACTCTCCTGCCCTTCTGTCGCCAAGGGCTTAAGGATCTGTGACTCCATAGCTTTGTTATCCTCAGTGTACTCAGAAATTAGCACCATTGTTACCCTAGAGAAAGATAGTAATTAAGAAGATAGTGAGTGAGATTGTGAGAGAAAAAGGGGTTCATATAGTGTCTTAGCTCCTATACATGCAAAGGTTAGCAAGCCACGTGCACATCAACCAGGCAAGGTGGTGAAGTGTCGTCTAAAGAAGGAAGTCTTATAAAGTTTTTACCTAGTTAGCCGACGGTTACATATACAATGCTCAGGATTGAGCATCTGTGTACTTGAAACGATTGGTAAAATATGGTAGAAATGAAATATTGCTATATATTTCACCAATGCATGCATTAGAAAGATGCAAATTTGAATTTGACTTTGTTTGATGATGAAACACAATAAATATTTTTTTGCTATGTATGGCAAGTTGATACTCACTTAATTGGTATTTATTATTCTCACTCACTTGCTAATTATTCAACTTTTTTTTTTCTTTTTTGAGGAAAAAATTATTCATTACTTCATGAGTAATATTTTTTCTTTCTCACATAATAAGTCTCCCTATTTAAATTCATTGTAGAGTCTACAATTTATGTGAAGAGAAGAAGTATTCTTTCTAAAATACTAAATAATTACTCATTAGAGTCATACAATTACTCAATGTCTAGTCATATTAAACTCTTTACCCCCCCCCCCAAAAAAAAGAAGAGTCATATGAAACTCAATTAAGGACTGAGGTCATAGACATTAGATGGTAAAGACAGTCTATAAACACAACACACGCTAATGTTGTAGATTGTTAGTACGTAGTAGGTAAAAAAGTGATGTTAGTGATGAGTCTAAATAAAAATCATTAAAAGCTTGCCACATCAATAAATGTGAAAAATATTGTCAATTTTTTTTAAAGTATATAGCGCAATAAAAAAAATTGACAATATTTTTCACATTTATTGCTCTTAAATGATAGCATTACTCTTAAATGGTATGATAATTACAATTTTATGGTTTGGCTAACATGGCTACTTGGCTGGCTAAATAGAGACCATCCAATATACTGAATGCAATCCTCTGTACTACTTTTTGTATACTATTCTATATTCCACCAATCACTATTTATTATGTGTATGATTGCTTTCTATTTTAAACTTCAGTTGTTTTATAGGGAAAGTAAAATCAAAACATAGCATGTAGTGATTGGTGGAACATAAAGTGTTGCGCAAAAAGTGATACAGAGGATTTGTATTCAAATATACTTATCCCGGGGGAAAAAAAGTGGAACCCACTAGTCACTACCCTTGTGAATTAAATGTCATACTAATTTTGGACTTCAATGCAACTTGGCAAGCATGCTTTGCCTTATCTGGAACTAGGTTTTAATGCAGAGTCTTAAGATGGATTCACCAATTTAGTCAGGGTTCACCAATTTATTGTACAATAATTAATTAGTTTGAAAGTCATAAAAAAGGAAAATACTCATAAAGCTATTACTGTATTTCAAATTGCAAGATAAGGATGAGACTGGATGAGAAATTTAAGAAAATCCAAAGCATCAAAGTATTATGAACAAGATGCTGCTTTTTAGTTCATAAACATAGTTATTAACAGGGGTGTTTACTTTATCAAACCGCTCACAAAATGGTATAACCACATCGCAAGTAATAATGCACCGCACTGCACTACACTACATGGTGTAGTGCAGTTTGTGGTTTTATAATAAGAAAACCACACCACACCGCACCCTCTCTATATATTAATATATTCATTTTTTAAATATTAAATATATTATTTATAGTTTAATAACCCTAGTTTTCAAAAGAAAAAAAGTTTAATAACCCTAACAAGTGTTGATTAGGAAAATCAGTCTAAAATAAAGAAAAACTAACTCACTAGTTTAAAACTTGGCCAACACAAAGGAGAAAATCAATTTTGGGCTGGGCATAAAAAACCCAAAATTTGAAAAATATATCGGCTTCAAATCACATCTTATACACTGCATCGCACATTTGACCACAAAAATAAAGTGCGGTGCGGTTATGGTTATGGCCAAACCGCACTGCAAAGTCCGGTGCTAAAAATTGCTCAATACCATACCACACCGCGAACACCCCTAGTTATTAGGTTTAACTTGTTTACACAGAAATTATTCCACATGATGGTTGCTGAGTCTACTGTTTAACTTTTACTTTTGTTCAATAACGAGATTTAAATTTAGAACATCCACTAAACACTCTAATCACTATCAATAGAGAGTCATGATAGAGAATATGATGTTTAAATTATTAACAGTTAGAATGACTTCTCAATTTTAATCCTAAAATAGTACTTTGTCAAGAATGTGAACAATCATCATTAAAAAAAATGGGATTAACCAAAATGGAGTATCCTTTAGTGGAGAATTTCTCAACTTGAAGACCTTGCCTCGCCAACAAGGATTGCTACAGACTGGGTGGGCCAGCCCAAACAAATATTGTTGTAACAATAACTTTAGAATCACAATAATTTTCACAAAATATTTTGACAACCATTAAGGTGACAGGTTATTATTTGTACATAAACTAAGTAATGTCAATGTTATGAGTCGCCCTAAGTAGTTAGGCTTGCTAATAGGCTGGCCGGCTTGTCAAATGTTTCTTTATTGACACCATGCTTGCACAAAAACTGTTATGCCAATGTGAACCTCAAGCCCAACTTAAGTGGACCATAATTCGTGAGATCCGATTCCAATTGGATGAAGAGCCCAATCTTTAGTTAGGTTTTTAATGATTCCCTTATGTCGCTCAAGTGTAAACAAAATTGGAAGGGTATACTCATAATAGTTTCGACTTTCAAACCCATATCAATGGTCTTACAAGTTTTTATGTTGTGTTTTGTTGAGGTGAAAAGGGGGAAAGGAAAACTAACAGAAGATTATGATTTTTTGTTAAGGTGAAAGAAAATGAGATAAGAAAATGGAGTGGGTGGGGATTTTCCCGGACTCAACATTTTTGTTTCTTCCAAATTTGGAAAAAATAGAAGAGAAAATGGCTTGTGTAATGAAATTACAAAATTATCTTCATTAATCCATTGTTTCAAACTACAATAAATGCATAATAGTAATTGTTGATACCATATTTAGTCCGGCTCTAAATTTCATTAGAGGTTTTAGCCCTAAAGCAAAGGATTTCATGGTTTTAATAAGTAGGCCCATTTTTGTTGTTGATTTTCATAAATTTCTATGCAGTCGACCGAATGTATTTGAGGTTTAATTCTATTTTAACCATGTGATTCGATTAGATTTTGTGCTATATTTAAGACCATAAAATTCTTTGTAATTTGCATGCTCATGGATGAAGATCAAGTTTGAATTAGGTGAGATGTCACTTAATTAAGAAAATTAGCCACTTTGCATTTCAATTGTGAAAAAGTACATAATTTTCTATGCAATGTGAGCTAAAATTTTAGTATGATTTTCATGGAAAATTGGTACCATTTTGGGACTTTTTAATCAAGCATGTCATCGAGATTTAAGCATCATCAATTTGATTAAGGAATTTAACTGATTTTTATAAATTACATGTCCTGTTTTTATCCAAGTCCAATTACTTTGTCATATTTGGTCCCTTTATTTTTATTAGGTCATACATGATTTATTTAGAATTCAAGTTAATTACTTTTAATTAATGAGCATGTCAATATTTTACTGTGAATTATTAGCTGTTGATTTAAGTGCACTTCAGTTCAAGTTTAGTTCATTGCATAGGTGAATTAAAATCTATCCCAATTGTTATAATATTCTAGTAACACATATCATTATTCTTATCCATGAATAGCCACTCACTCTTATCCATAACCTTAAAACCCTAGGAGAAGCCCATATAAATATTTTTTCTCTCATATTCATAAAAATAAAAATAAAAATTCAAAACAATCATCAGTCCCTTGGGAGGCACAACCCCAAAAATTCCCCATTCCCATGGCATGGCATAGGCCTTCCCCCCTTTTTTATTTTTTGTTCCCAACATCACACCAAATCCTCCTCCATAATAAACCTCAACCAAAAAAAAACTGTCCTTGCCTAACTCAAAAATCACGAGAAAATTCTTCCTATTTTCCATTTACAACAAACACTCAAAACCCTAAATCTACAAAAACCCTTCCTTTCCCACTCCAATACACAACCAACTCTTAATAGTAGTCATTTTGCTCTCCAAAACCTCGGAAACAGAACCTAAGCCCACATACCTCTCCCTCTTTTTTTTCACAAATCCTAACCACAACTACAACAACCTAAAAACAACCACTTTAATCCCTCCAAAAGCATAGCCCAAAACCAAAACATCAAACCTAAAAAACACCCTCCTTTCTTTCATAAACTCAAAACCACATAAAACCCATTGCTTTCCTTATCCATTCAAGACCCCATTACAGTAACAACAACAAACAACAACAAGGAGCAAGTCAACAACTAAGAAAAGAGAAAAGAAGGAGAGGCAAAGTAGAGCAAAGGCCATCCAACAACATTTTATAACCTATATTTCAGTCTCTTTTAATTCTTCCCATGTTTTTGGTTTGAAAGCTAAAGACTTTCTACATTTTTTCAATCATATACGAGAGCAAGGAAAAAGGTGAGGAGAAACATATAACTAAGGAAGCAAGTAGAGCAAACTCAGGAAAACTAATGTCAAGTACATTAAAAATAACAGAGTTATATCCATTACCTTTTTTATATTTATTTTTATTAATTTTTGTTTAGGTTGCCTCTATCATTGTTTGCTTATAATTTTTGCACACACCTCACCCTAATGTTGTACACATGTGCACATGCCTTTTACATTATGCACCTAACAAGCATCGCCAAGTGAAAAATCCCTTCAACAATTGGGAGACAATATCAAGCATGAGCCGAAATTCATGCACGACAATACTTTATTTTTTATCCTTCCATCTTCCATCCCTCTTACACATAATGTGGAAAATTAAAATATTTTTCATTCTCCCATTTTTATATCCTCCCAACATTTTTCATTTATTCCAACCAAATAATGTTCTAGATTCTAATGACATATGTTCTTATTTGTAGGGATTCAAGGTTGAATCTCTTTGCTTATCAAATTGGAAAGTGAATAACTAAAAAGAATTGAATAAAAATGATCTTTAAAGTATATTTCATGTATTCCTTTAAAATTAGTAGGAGGTGAAGGAATGACTATAAGAACGACATGTTGTATTTTCTTCTAAGCATTCCACCCAATTAGATCAAATAAATAATATTATTTAATCTCTTACTGCAATCTCAAAATGAAAGTACCCTTATATTTAAAAATGAAAGAACAAGATAATATTTACAATAAATCAACAACTCACAAATACAAATTTGGAATACAAATTCAAGGTGCACCTTATTTGATACACACCCTCAATTTAAAGAGGCCACATGAACATAAAACAATAAGAGGAAAGACCTTTGGCCATGATATTGTTGATGTTTGGTAGAAATAAAACTCACTTAATGATCCTTCTAGATAATAGAGCTACTTTTGGTGTGGGGTTTGTGAAATGAGCAGATTAGTGAAGGAGTTCCCAAATGTAGATTCAAGAGATAGTGAAATTTTGGAGATGCGAGAGATCGCCCTACCTGATCACCAAGAACATTCCTTACTTCGGACTTTGGCCAAACCTGTGCGAATGGGTGGAGTCACATTGATTCATCTCAAAATACAAATTTAACTGATTATTTGTAAGGAATCCAAATATGTTTTACTAGTGTACTAGAGGTTAACATGTATTGCACTATATGCTAGTATTACTATTGTATTAGTACAATTAGTTAGTTAGGTTGATGTTCAATTAGTTAGTTAGCTCTTTGGGCGGGAAATGTTGACAATACTATTGTATATAGGATGCCAAATGATTAATAAGAGGATATTCAAAAATTGGCCAAGTCTTGTCCTTATCTTCTTCTATATGCTTAGGAGGTTAGTTACCCTTGAAATAATTGTTCTATCTTCTTCCTTATTGTTCCTTTTCCCTATTCATATATCATTCTTCTAAATCACCAAGAACTTAACATTATACCTCTCCCTAAATTGAGTGTTTTACATGAAATCTACATTTCTTTTATTTAAAAGGAAAATAACAAAACCTTAATGAAAAGAACATCATTTTATCGATTGAAAAATGTACATTGATTTGAATATAATCACAATATTACATCACTTTGGTTCTATATATAACCTAAGCAAAAGTAGATGGCTTTGGCCCTAATTACATTATAGAAATCGAAAATTGCATAGATAAGCATTGGTCTAACCCTTGATCTAAGTTAGAGATTGAGTTACAAGATGATAAGGTGTTAGGTACCCATATTGCTCGATGAAACTAGTATTCTAAATTATGATGACCAATTCTAATGTCACATTATTCATACAACCTAACATGCCATTCAATCAATTGCATGTTATTTACTTGAAAGTAAACGTGACATCTTATTGCTTGAAATTAAATGTTTGCGCATGTGAAAAACCCAAATTTCATGTTATTGAAGGTTGCGTTTAGATTTAAAGATAAATTATAGTGAATGTTTGTGAATGGTGACATCCTAGTTCTAACATATTCAAGATTAAGTTCAGATTGAAAATAAGAACATGGTGCTTGAGTGTGTGCATGATACATCCTAATTTTAACATTTGCAATTAACATGTTTTTGCAAAAGTTTGACATGTTTCTAAGATCAAAATCATGTTAGATGTACGAATATGTTGAATAATCATCAAAAACATTCATACACAAACAGATTCAAATAGCAAATCAAATATCTAGACTGTTTACATCAAAACCAGCACTATAATAGTATATAATAGTATGAAAAACAAGTTTTAAGGGAAGAGGAGATACTTGCATGCTAATCCACATGGAAGACTATGATATGACAAGCCTTTTTTCTACTTCCTTTAAGACTTAGGAATGGAAGAAGAAGAAATCTTAGTTGAGGTAGAATTGTGCTCACTCATAACCTAAATCAGTAATACCAAGAAATGACAAACACTAATATTACTTCACTACAACTCTTAGAGAGGGGGGGAGAAAAGAGGGTTTTGGTGCACCTTGAAATGAAAGCCTAGTCTCCTATTTATAATGGAAGGTACAAAATTATGGAACCAGTGCATTAAATTCAAAATGAAGAGAAAAAAAAAGAGGAGGGAAGATTAAATTTTGAAAAACAGGAAGATCGGCACTTGGTCCTATAGTCAACCCTCCAAACTTCTTTATTATTCCAAATTGCAATAGATATCTTATTTTCTTCCAAATGTCCAACCAATTAAGCTTGAGTCATATGTTATGGCTTAACATTCTTACCAAATTAATTAATTAACAAATTGAAGTTTATTGCAATAAAATATTTCGTTGCAATAAGGCTTTTTTCTTGTAGTGAACTTGTGCATGCACAATATATTGGTAAAAAAATATTTGGTTTAAATTTTTAAATATTGTAAAGGCCATAAAAATATCCATCACTCATAACAACTAAAAAACAAAAAAGTAAAAAAAAAAAATTGCTATTTCAATTAGAGGGAAAAAAGAACATATAAAATTATTGAAAACACTCATAAAAGTTTGTCTTTTGTTTTGTTTTTTTTTTAATTTTTTATTGTGTATGAGCCGTAGATGGCAAGTAATGGACATCAATGTAATTGCAAAGTTCCTCATTTGAAAAAAATAATAATTTCTTTATAGAAATTAACAATTATTTGTTTTGATAAAATATAAACGTCAATTATATAAAAATATAAAAAAATTTAACCAATTGTAAAGACTCTTTCCTAGTATTTGCGGTGCTGCATGTGAATCGTATCCAAGATTGTACCTATAAATAATTATAAAAATAAATCCAATAGGTTAAGTGTTTGTTTGAAAATAATATATCTACTTTTTTGTTAAAAATACTATCCTTAAAAGCTAAATTGAATAATCTGATTAATACCCTTAACTAAAAGTATTGTAGTAAAAGAAAAGCCAAAAACTAGCTTATAATATATTCTCAAATGCACACTAACAAAAAGGGTCACAAACATCTATTGTTAACAATTTATTATTATAAGTCTCATTGAAAGAATTATAACATGAAGGTCTCATTCAAAACTCAATGTCTACCTTCCAAATGATTAAATTTTAATATTTTATTCTACATTTAAAATTTTTCACTAACAAAAAAGACAAAATAAATCACAAAACTCTAAGAGAAGAGATAGGCTGACCAAGCACATAAAACACCAAAAAAGGCCTAGAAGAGCTTAGATCAGAAAATCTATAATCAATTAGAAACCAATATTGTTATCCCATTCCGTCAATCTCAACTAAGAAAATGAATTCGTTGTTAGGAAGAGTGAAAAAACCGAGAGAGACAGAAAAAAATGAAGGAAATTTATACTACCAACTCTATAACCAAGAGACCTTTTCCATTCTCTTATTTTCCACTTTTTTTTTTTCATCCTCCCTAAAATCCACCCAACCAAACATACTCTTAAGCTTATTGTAACTGAAACAATGAATATTGTAAGTGCACAATTGCACCTGGATCCCAAAGACAACTACGGGCTCAGGCCCAATAAGCCATAAACAATCAAATTTGTAGAGTATGGGCTTGAAATTTAGGTTAGAGGTACTGAGAACTTGATAACAGACTAAGAGTTACAAACACTTGTAAATAACAAATAATAATTACAAATAGGCCTCCTCGGACATAAGCCGAGGACTACTTCTGTATTATTTCTCTTTCTTTCTTAAAAATTATAATTCTTCATTTCTTTCTTAGTTACAGACCCCCCATTTTCTTTGGCGTTCATCCCCCTTAAATACTTCTTTCCCTGATGCTTTATCCACGTGTTGCTCTAACCCCCTCCCTCCTAGATATTTATTTTCTTAGTGCCTTTGAATAGTGACCAGAAGTTTTAATTCTACTGTTCAGGGGTCACTTCACCATTAATGCGGCCAAGGAAATAGGTGCAGAGTCTTTAACGTGGAGGTGGCAGCCTTTGCTTTTGGTATTTTTCTAACACCGATGTACCTCGAAGGTTCAAGGTTTCCCCCTTTTAACCAACAGTCTTTCCGGAATATTGCCTTGACCTTCATAGTAAAGCTCCGAGTTCTCCTGGGTCTATCCGAGGAGAAACTTACCCTCGGATGTGTCCTTGGACCCTCGACGTATAAGCCGATTCGCAGTACTAACAAATTCTTAGCCCAATAGCAGGTCGACCCTCCTTGCTACAGTCCAAAGGTCCATATGCCCACTTGGATCTTTTTACTCCCCACAAATATAATCATACTCTATTTTATTTTTTTCTCGCTAGACGATTTCTATGCTTACAGAAGAGTTGAATAGTGGGGTAGGTAGGTGAAGAGGAATGTGCAAAACAGCATCACTATGTTATAAGTAACTTTGTATTCGTTATTTGCAATTATAGGGGGTTTAATTATTATTATTATTATTTTTAAATGGAAGTAGCCTTGTGGGGTTAGAAATTGGGTTAGGGGAAAGTTTTTTGAGTATGGGCATTTTAAAGAGAGAGAGAGAGAGAGAGAGAGAGAGAGAGAGAGAGAGAGAGAGAGAGAGAGAGAGAGAGAGAGAGAGAGAGAGAGAGAGAGAGAGAGTCCTCTCTGTCTCTCTCAAATGTTAAGGCCCGTTTGGTATATGTGTTTAAAAACTGAAAATTGTTGTTTAAAAACATTTGTGAAAATACGTGTGGGTGAAAAAGTGTGTGAAAATGCGTGAAATGCTGTTTAAAAACTGAAAATGATTGTTTGAAAACAACCACCAAACACCGCCTAGATAATGGTTGTTTGAATTACAAAGAAATGAGAAAATTATTATTATTTTTTATTTTTTATTTTTTTTGAAAATGGGTTTCTATTACTGAGGCTAGCTAGACAACCGAATTTGTGTGAGTTTGTAATTCTAGTTTTTTACACTTCCCGTTTGGAAGCTCAAGAAATTAATGGAATGTCATAGTGTTTTTAAGTAATGAAATGAATGGGAAAGAGTGGAATGAAGTGAAATGAAATTAACTAACATTGTTTGGATGTTTTAAAATAAATGAATAGAAGGTAAAGAGCCTTATTTGGAAGTAACATAGAAGGAAATTAATTAAATCATATTATGACAATATTACTATTAGACTCATATTTTCAATAAATGGTTGAAATGGGCCGACCCTTCCACTAGGCCAGTTAGGCAATTGCCTAAGACTCTCAAGTGGAAGAGAGGCCACAAAGGTTTAGAAAAGAAAGGTAATATGGGGAAAAATTTTTGGTTTCAGATGAATAAAAAAAAAATCTGGCACATCCTTCTGACCAAAAAACAAAATTTCTGTTATACTCGGTTAAACACTGGTCGCACAATTTTTTTTTTTTTTTTTTGTCTAAATAAAATCAATTGTCCCAAAAATAACATCATTATCTTTTAGACAAACCAAAATTCAACAAAATAAGCTACAAATCCGGTCTAAGAAATTAACCACAAAACAATCAATAATCAAAACAAATAAAAAACCTCAAATCACTAAAATTTTTACTTTTCTTTTTCTCATTCTTGCTCTCTGCCTCTCTCATTCTTTCTCTCCACTCCCACTGTTAGGGCCTGCCCTTGACCAAGCTTCCTCTGATCTCATCTTTTTTTTTTTTTTTTGTTTTGTTGTTGCGTTTAGGTTTTTATTCTGCAAAACTGAAGAATGGCTGAATGAGTTTTGACTTTTGACTTTTGAGGTACTTGGATTTATGATTTTCTGCCTTTCTCTAGACTCTTCTTTAGATTTGTTAAAGACTTAAGTTTTCTTTGGGCAGTGGGCTAGACGTTTAACCATGTTTGGGCCTTCAAGCTTTTTTTGTATTATTTTTTTTTGTTAAGCTTGGTTTTTTTTTTGGGTGCTATAGATGCAATAGGATTTGTTTTATGTTTTTTGTGGGTGCCATCTTGGCAGACATCTTCTTGGCTGGGCTGGGGCACTGGGCTTGTATAGTGTTGTGTTTAATTTTTTTTTAATCTTGTGTTTTTATATATATTTTAGCTATTGGTAATATAATGAATGAATTTTTATTTATGCATGTTGAGATTGATAAAAACTTGTTATTATTTGGTGAAACTAAAATAATACTTTTTATATAAATTAGGTTTTATTTCTCATTTGCTCTACACTTGAAAGTTATTTTTTATTTTAGTCTTTATAAATATATTGTTTGATTAGAAATGTCTACTAGAAAATATGCATCTAGATATGAAAAACTTTAAAAAATAAAAAAAGAAGAAAAATTAATTGGGTCTGAAAAAGGATCAATGAATAAATTTTTTATTAGTAATAAAAAAAATATAACATAAAATTTAGATGAAAATATCACAAATGAGCAAGAAATTCACCAAAAAGAGTTAGAAGATAATGAAATGTCCCAAGAAAAATTAAGTGGATTAGCTACATTATCGATTGAAAATGAGATGTTAGAAGAACTTGAATACAAAAATTTAATTAGTCAATTTGCATTTCAAAAGGCAAGAAAAATAGATTTTAAATGAAATATATTATAATATAAAAATATTAAATAAATATTAATTTAATTAATACATAAGTATAAAAAATGCCTCATTTTAGTTATCGCCTTAGGCCCTAAAATATATAGGGCCGGCCCTGGGTTGAATATATAGAGGCATTTTGGAATTTTAATAATAATTTCATTAAATTTAATTTCATTATCTTTGAATCCTTCTAATTTTGGAGGAAATAAAAAACTGAGTGTTTGAGGGAATAGAGAATAATGCATATTCTCTCTTACTCATTTCATTTCCTCCCACCTAAACTTGTAAATAAGAGAATGATTTTTTTATTTAATTTTTAAAAACTTCGAAACAAGGGACTTGAAACAATATTTTAAAAATATTATTTTCATTATATTTCCCTCCTCCCAAACGGAGTGTTAATGAGAAATAAAAAATGGTTATGTTCAAATTGTGTATTATAGAGCTATGTGAAACCATATTCTCTTCTTCATTTGCATAAGCATGGTAGATTTTACATTTTGATTTGGTTGTACCGTTGAAATCCCTAATCTAGGTTGATTTATTACTGACTCCAATTTATGATTGGAATGAGAGAACATGTTTGGAGGGCATTGGTGGAATGATAGAAAGGATGGAGCCATGGAGAGAGAGAGAGAGAGAGAGAGCTAATCAATGTTAATGTTGTGGAGTGGGATATTAAATGAGTTATATTGGTTAGAGGATGCCACCTAGCAGTTTGGAGGAATCTCCTCCAATTTGCGTTGTAGCTAAGCTTTGTTCTTAAATCTCACAAGCATTTAATTTTTATTTTTTAAGATAAAGTTTAGTTACAAACTTGGTTATAGCTTTGTTCTTAAATCTCATAGGCATTTAATTTTTATTTTTTAAGATAAAGTTTAGTTACAAACTTGGTTATAGTTTAAGGCTTTAAGGCAATAACTTCCTTTAAAAAATATATATTGCTACATACATATATTGAAAATCTAACCGTTGGACTGCGCATGTTTTTTACGCTCTCAACACTCATGTCAAATTTTGTGTCAATTAGATGTTATTTATTATATGATCCATAAACTCATTTTTTATGCATAATTTTAGATTATAAAAATTTGAAATTTTAATAGTTGATTGATAACGTAGCTATTAATCTTTTGATATATTGGAATTTTGCAAGTATGGAAGATATAAGAATAAAATTTAATTCAATGGTGAATTTGTCAAAATTCACATATAATAAAAGAAATATTGAGTGAGGTTGTAGCCTTTAGATATAATCAAGTTTGTAGCCAAACTTTGTCCTATTTTTTTTAAAGATGCATTTGGTACACACAACCAAAATAATAATATTTGTGTACTATAAATAAAAGTTGTTAAAATGGAACAATTATTCCTATTTATTAGTTTAATATTAAGATTAGTTGTTATATATGGAAAGTTAGTAAAAGATGACGCATATGTAAAATTTTTATTTTTCTTTTTTGAAATCATATTTATTTCAAAATTTGTTAGGCTTATTATAATTATTTTAAAGAGAAATAATTATTCATTAGAGTATGTTTGATATATTGAATGAAGGTTATGTTAAAAATAGTAATTTTTATTACAAAAAAAAAAGTAATAATGGAATAACTATTCTTTCATAATTGTAGTTGTTAAGTACGAGAATTTGTAAAAATCGATGCAGAAGCATTTAATTTTTTCTTAAATATATTCTATTTAAAATCTGTTACATGTAATAAAGAATAGTCACAAAAATAATTTTAAAAAGAACTAACTATTTCTCAATTTAAGGAATAATTGTTTTTAAGGAATGAACTAAACTTAAATATATAATTATGTTTGGTGATGGACTCGAGGTTACGTCTTCAAAATAAAATAAAATTAACAAATTTTAATTTTTAATACTCAACTTAGTTTTGCTTGTTTACGACAATAATCAAAATGAAACTTAAAGTAAAATACATTTTATTTATTTTTTATAATTCCATAATTACAATAAAGTAGAGAGTGACCAAAAGGTATCAACAAGTTGAAAGACAACACTCTTAATCTATCAAAATGAAAATTGCCAAATTTAAAAGGAGTCCAAATCTTCTGTCCCACTTTTCCTGTTCCACTTTATATTCCACCAATAAAAACTTGCCACGTATTCACCTAATTAATTAAATACTACTATTAATTAATAATGGTAGCATTAATAAGTCAATAATGATAATATTTAATTAATTAGGTAAACACGTAGCAAGTTTTTATTGATGGAGTAGAGAGTAGAGTAAGAAAAGTGAGACAGAAGATTTAGACTCATTTAAAAGATGTAATTTGTATTTATAAAAAAAAAAAAAATTCTAACAAATATATTGTTTTTTTTTCAAAGAAGATAACGAATATAATATAATTTTATTTTCAAAAAAATCTTTAGGGTAAATTCCACAACATTTTAAAACTTACCCATTTCGTCCTAAAAGACAAATTTGTCCCTGAACTTAAAAAAAAAAAAAAAAACGCTCAGAACTCTTCTTCTTCTCTCTTCTGTCTCTTTCCTCTCCCCCTTTCAGAGATCTCTGAGTTCTCCATCTCAGAACTCTTCTCTCCAATGGAACCTTAGCCCCCAGATGACTTCGATCCATCGAACCCGTACAAGGACCTGGTGGCGATGCTAGAGATAAGGGAGCACTTGGTGAGGGAGAAGTGGATCCAAATCGAGAAAGCCAAGATCATCAGGGAGAAGCTCAAGTGGTGCCTATTGCGTCGAAGGCATCAACCATCTCCAGACGTGTCGACACCTCGTCCAACAATATCTCGACTCCACTCGTGGCATCGGCTGGGGCAAGGGCGGTCGCCACCCCTCCCTCCCCGGTCTCTCTCTCTCATCATCTTTTTTTTCTACAAAATTCTTTGACTTTGAGATTGAAAATCTGGGTTTTTATTTTTTATTTTTTAAAAACAATAATTTCATATATGAAGTGGGGTCTGGGTGCTTTGATATATAGATAAGCTATTTTGGGTCAAAAACTATTTGGCTTGGTTTCCGCATTTTATGATACTTCTGTTTGGGTTCTGGGAAAGTAATGAGAGGAAAAAAGAAAAGGGTACTCCTTGATTCATGTTATGTAGTTCTGAATTCTAGAAGTTGAATAAACATTTGTGGGATTCATTTTGACATCTTTTTGAACATCATTCTGGGTGTTTGGAAAATTAAAGAGGGATTTAAGTGGATTAATTAGGAAGAATAGAAGCAAATGGTTGAGTCATGGGCTTCGTCGTGGCTAAGGTTCCGTTAGAGAGAGTTCTGAGCTGGAGAACTCAGAGAAGAAAGGGGTGGAGGAAAGAGACAGAAGAGAGAAGAAGAAGAAGAGAAAAAAAGAAAAGAGAAGAAGTTATGGGCGTTTTTTTTTTAAAATTTTTAATTTTAAAGTTCAGGGACAAATTTGTCTTTTAGGACGACATTGGTAGGTTTTAAAATGTTGTGGGTATTATCACAAACCACAGGCCACCCCTATGGTTTGTGGAAATTACCCAAATCTTTTAATTTATTTTTTAATACCTGAGAGGAGTGTTCCAGAGGACAAGATAGTGTGGACGTCATAGGAGAGAGAGAGAGAGAGATAGGTGGGGGGCTATAATGAGATAATTCAGTGGTTTGGTTAAAAGGTTCTCGAAACTCCAATACAGAGAATATCTCACAGTGTCCCTATAAAGTATAGAACTACAATGCAAAAGATAGAAAGGAATATATAAATTTATTATTATTATTATTTATTTTATAATTAATTCATTATTAATAATTTATTAGGGTTTCGTAGAAGAGAAGAAGCACAGGCAAACAATCGAATCGAGTTTGTTTGGAGTTAGATAAAAGAAAACGCAATCGTAGTGGTAGTTTGTTGGGTAGTTGACAAAAAAAAAAAGAAAAGAAAAAGAAAGCTGGGGAGCAACAGCCCTGAATCTCGATCATCAGGGTTCACCCGCTGTTTCTGTTGCACCGATTGGCTGGTCCGCTACTGGCGCCTCTCATCATCCGCTTCCGCTTCCGCTTCCGCTTCTGCCATGGATAACATGGACATCGATTCCTATTTCGATACCATCAATCTCAAGCCTCCTGATCAAATCCTACGGGTACTCCTTTTTTTTTTATTATTCATTTCTGAATTCTTTTTGTGGTGGTTTCTTTTTTTTGTGTTGTTATATATATTCAATTTCAAGGAATTGAAATTAAATTCTTGATGCTATGCATATTGGAATTTTAATTTAGTTTCAAATACGTGGGGGATTGGGTTTATACCTAATTTGATTATAATGCGTTCCTCAATGTTGCATGATAATAAAAATTTGGAAAAATTAGGACACAACACGGCGGGGATTTGTATATTAATTAATTATTAACTATGTTTTTATTTATATTTTTAAATATTGTTAAGCGTTTATTATTTTTCATATATAATGTTAAACTTATATCATTTTGTGAGCAATAATGGGTAATTGAATTCATGACTAATAAACGATGTTTAGAAATTAGAATACAAATCGATTTAAAAAGAGTAAGTAAAAGATAAAACGTCAACAGTTTATATATTGTCCTTTATCTCTTTTCATTTCCACATTCTTGTTTGGCTACATGTCATCCTCTTAATTTCCTAGTGCAATAAAGCAAAAACCCAGCCAGTACCTTTCCCCCCAATGACCCCTTAGTTTAAAAAGCTGTATACCGTCGAGAGGTCATTTTAGATCTTTTGGACATACATCAAGATCCCAATTGGTACCTAGCCACTTTGCTACAAAAACTTTCAAATAACATCTAACTTTAGGAGGCATCCACATCAACATTGTTTGACAAGTGAATACAAGTGCAAACTGTGCAGAACTGTCCCAAATGCATTCCTTGTCTGACACAGATACGACACCCCAAACGAAGTGTCTTACACGGCAACTGTTTTTGGCAGATGGGGTCAGTTGCTTGTAGGCTTTACACGAGAAAGGTTCCGTACATTATCAAAAAAAGATTCCTATATATATATATATATTGGTTCATAAAACTTCTGCTTGCAAATAGTTTTTCTTACTTTGGTGAATGTTTTGTTGTAAATGTCTTAAGTTTAGAACCTTACTAAGGAAGTCTAGTATGCATGTGTGTGTTATTGTTGTTATTTGTAAAATTTGGGTTTATAGGTCTTATAGTTTCACATTTTGTATATTCTTTTGAAACCAGAGGCTTGCTCTGATTGGAGTTCCTGAAGAGGTATCTGATCAACCTAGTTTAGTTGCGTTTGTCAAGGATGACAAGTCTCGAATGTTAGAGCTTGTATCTGCTATATTGCCTACTGATGAGGAAGTGGGGGGAGCACTCCGGGATGCTAAGTCAAGTTCTAAAAGAACCTCCAATAACATGAAAAGACGATTTCGAGAGAGCATGTTGTGGTTACAATGGTTGATGTTTGAGGGTGAACCTACTAGTGCCCTAAAGAACCTCTCCAGAATGAGTTCTGGGCAACGTGGTGTTTGTGGTGCTGTTTGGGGAAATAATGATGTAGCGTATAGGTGTCGGACTTGTGAACATGACCCAACATGTGCAATCTGTGTTCCTTGTTTTCAGAATGGGGACCACACTGGCCACGATTATTCTATTATGTATACGGGTGGTGGTTGTTGTGATTGTGGGGATGTTACGGCGTGGAGACGTGAGGGCTTCTGCTCAAAGCATAAGGGTGTAGAACAAATACAACCCCTTCCAGAGGAGGTTGCAAACTCCGTGGGGCCCGTCCTTAATGCTCTTTTTATTTGTTGGAAAAACAAGTTATTAGTTGCAGAAACTATTCCTCAAGAAAATCCTAGAGCAGGTGATCGTACTTCAGAGCAAATGAGGGTGGCAAATGAACTAACATTTGTGGTGGTGGAGATGCTTTTAGAGTTCTGCAAGTACAGTGAGAGTTTGCTCAGTTTTGTTTCCAGGATGGTCTGTTCATCACTTGGTTTATTGCAGATTCTGGTCAAAGCAGAGAGGTTTTTGAGAGATGAAATAGTGAAGAAGCTTTATGACTTGCTTTTGAGACTGCTTGGAGATCCTCTCTTCAAGTACGAGTTTGCTAAAGTATTTTTAAGCTACTATCCAACTGTTGTAAGTGAAGCCATAAAAATGGGCAATGATAATGGCTCCAAGAATTATTCAATACAATCTACATTCTCTGTGCAAATCTTTACTGTACCAACTCTGACACCGCGCCTTGTAAAGGAAATGAACCTAGTTGTTATGCTGTTGGGATGTGTGGAAGACATTTTTGCTGCATGTGCTGGTGATGATGGTCGATTGCAGGTAATACATGTTCTTTGTTTCTCCTTTTGCAAGTGGTAGGTTTCTATCATCATGTTGGAATTAATGATATCTGTTAAAACATGCATGGAAATAAATATTGCCGTAGAAAATATTTCTAGATTAATTAATTGATAATTATCTCTCTTCAAAACTGACAACATAAATCGTTTTACATGGTTTTGAAATCCATCCTATTTTATTTTTAGGGGATAGAGATTTTCCCTTTCTCTTCCGCTTTATTTCAAAAGATTGTTGATGAATTATTCCTTTGCAGATTGCTAAGTGGGCAAATTTGTACGACACTACCATTCGTGTGGTAGAAGATATTCGTTTTGTTATGAGCCATGCTGTAGTGTCCAAATATGTAACCCATGACCAGAAAGATATATCAAGAACTTGGATGAGACTTTTGGCTTTTGTGCAAGGGATGAACCCTCAAAAGAGAGAAACGGGCCTCCATATAGAAGAAGATAATGAGAATATGCTTTTGCCTTTCGCTTTATGTCATTCTATTGCTAATATCCATTCTATCTTTGTGGATGGGGCATTTTCAGTCTCTAGTAGCAAAGAGGATGAAATTTTTTTTAGCACATGCAATCAAGATATGGGTGATGGAGATAGCCTAAGACGTGCAAAAGTAGGACACTTATCCCTGGAAATCTCTGCATATAGTGCCTTAGCATGTACATCAAAGCTCACTGAAGTTAAATCTGATACTGATTTTTGTCTCTTAATTCCACCACCTGTCAAGTGGTTGATAAATGAGTGTCTAAAGGCTCTTGAGAATTGGCTGGGAGTTGATAACACATCTGGAGCTGCTATTAACCTATTTTCTCCAAATACTAGCAGTAACCCTGGTAGTAATTTTTCATCATTTAAGGAAACATTATCCAAGATTAAAAAAGGAAAATATATTTTTGGCAGACTTGCCAGTTCAAGTGAAGATCATGGTAGGCAATATTCTTCTCATGTCCGCTGTGGTGATATGGATTTTGACTTGGAGAATGGTAAAAGGGATACTGTAGCCTGCAACTCTGCCAGGTCTAATGACATTTTGATGGAAGCAGATACGATGGATATAGATGTACTGCATGTTCTGAGTTCGTCTGATTGGCCAAACATAATTTATGATGTTAGTTCACAGGAGATCTCTGTTCATATTCCATTGCATCGGTTGCTTTCCTTGCTTTTGCAGAAAGCATTGAGAAGATGTTTTGGTGAATCTGCGGTGACAAATGTGACTATTGGTAGTTCTGTTAATTTGTTATCAACAAGCTGCATTGACTTCTTTGCACATGTTCTTGGGGGCTGCCACCCATCTGGGTTTTCTGCCTTTGTAATGGAGCATCCTTTACGGGTTAGGGTCTTTTGTGCTGAGGTTCATGCTGGAATGTGGAGAAAGAATGGTGATGCAGCCCTATTATCTTGGGAATGGTATCGGTCAGTTCGGTGGTTAGTAAATCATGCAATGTGATAAATGTATTTATGTGAATATAAGTTTGTTTTTCGCATATTCTTTTTCCTTGGGAAGAGAGGCAGGGGGTGATTGTGTCTTTTTTTTTTTGTTGTTGATAATTTCTTGCTACAGGTCTGAGCAGGGTTTAGAGCTTGATCTATTTCTGCTACAGTGCTGTGCTGCATTGGCCCCAACTGACTTATTTGTCAGTAGAATTCTAGAACGCTTTGGGCTGTCAAAATATCTTTCTCTGAATCTTGAACGGTCTAACGAGTATGTGCTCTTTTTTTAGTTTTTATCTGATATTACAATTTTTAGCTGTCAAGCTTGCAACGTTATCTGTCTTGTTCTATGTTTCTTTTAATGGACTGACTATTGTCTATTAGAACCATCAGTTCATGCACCTTTTAGTGAAATATAGATATCCCCTGTAATGTTTCCCTTGGAGATATTTTTCTATTATGTGTTGAAGTCAACAGAGTGGTATTGGTCAGTTTACCCAATATTCTTACATTCGGGTGAATAGTATTCTTTCTTAATATCATCTTGAAGTTTTCCTCATGAGTGTAGCCTTTTGATGTTACCTTCAGAGTCATAGGAAGACTGAGTTCATATCTGATTCAGTAGAGTTTATATGATTCACTAGTATTTCTTTATCTTTTCTTAAAGAACACTTGTTTTCAGGTATGAACCAGTTCTGGTGCAGGAAATGCTCGCTCTTGTTATACAGATAGTTAAAGAAAGGAGATTTTCTGGGCTAACTACAGCTGAAAGTTTGAAAAGGGAGTTAATTTGTAAGTTGGCCGTTGGAGATGCCACTCGTAGTCAATTGGTGAAATCTCTCCCCCGTGACCTCTCTAAGTTTAACCAGCTTCAGGAAATTTTGGATACCATTGCTACATATTCCAGTCCATCTGGGTTTAATCAGGTTTTCCTTAGTACCTAAACTACCTGTTAGTTTTCCTAAGTTGACATGCACTAGTCCTTATATTTTTTGTATCTCAGGGTATGTACTCACTGCGGTGGACATATTGGAAAGAACTGGATTTATACCACCCTCGTTGGAACTCACGGGATTTGCAAGGTGCGGAAGAAAGATACTTTCGCTTCTGTAGTGTCTCTGCATTTACCAGTCAGTTGCCCAGGTGGACTAAGATTTATCCTCCGCTCAAAGAGGTAGCTAAAGTAGCCACTTGTAAGGTGGTCCTTGAAATTATCCGTGCAGTGCTATTTTATGCTGTTTTCACTGATAAATGGGCTGAATCACGTGCTCCTGATGGTGTTCTTCTTACTGCATTGCATTTACTATCGTTAGCGTTAGACATCTGTTATCAGCAGAGAGAATCTAGTGATCAGTCATGTTCTACTGGAGATTTGGTTCCCATCCTAGCTTATGCTGGCGAAGAAATCTGGGAGGGATTAGATTATGATGCTGGTAAACAAAGCTTGTTGTCACTTCTTGTTTTTTTGATGAGGATGCAGAAGAAAGAAAACGCAGACAACTTTTCAGACTCAGGCAGTTGCAACCTTTCTTCTCTGATTGAAAGTATATTGAAGAAGTTTGCTGATATTGATCCTGGATGTATGGCCAAATTGCAACAACTTGCACCTGAAGTGGTCAGTTATCAAAAACATTCCAATTTTAGTAGTGATGCCAATATCCCAGGGTCAGCTTCTGATGGTGAAAAACGCAAGGCAAAAGCACGAGAGAGACAGGCAGCTATTTTGGTGAGATTCATTCTATTACTTCTATGCACATTTGTTCCTTTTTAGAGAACTATTATTAGTGAGTAAAAAAGGAAGACTACAAGTTGTTCATGATGATGAACAACAAGAAAAAGCTAAAACAAACAGCAAAACAAAAAAGAGGGTAATCAGGAAGCTAATATAAGGGAAAACATAAACTCAGAGAGAGAAGAAAAATCAGTAAAACCCCAACAACGAGACCACCCAAAAAGACTACGCTGGCATAAAACCTTTAACTCATCCAACGTCTTCTCATTGTCCTCAAAGGAGCGACGATTTTGTTCCAGCCAAACAATCCACATTAAGCATCCTGGAATCAAATTACGAATGTTTGATTTATGCTTCCCAAGCTACTGATGCCAACAAGATAACAAAACCGCCACCGAACCTGGCATAACCCAATGAATACCAAAAGCCTGAAGCATAAAAGTCCATAAGGTATGTGTAACAGGACAATGAAGAAGAAGGTGGTCCACCGACTCCCCATCACAACAACACATACACATTTGTTCCTGCAACTTTGCCAGAAACTTGGTAAACTAAAGTGTGTGCCCATGTTTAGCCAAAGATGCTTGATTTGAATACCTTATTCAGTAGTAGAATTCCTTGTTTTGTACTTTGTTGATTGGCTAATTTCCTGGATGTAAAAGGTGATTGTGCATCTGGTTGTCTGTTCACCTGAGTATATCACTTATTGTGCTGACCCTAGGTCGGTCACACTTTGCTCAACAATTCATGAAACTTTTTTATGTAGAAAAACTGAACTACCATGATCTGACTGTATCGGTTATACTTTGGTTGCACTAAATAAAGTGTTTCCCTGATTAGAGTTAACTTACTGGGTTTGTCATGCAGGAAAAAATGAGAGCTGAGCAATCTAAGTTTTTGGCAAGCATTGATCCTGCTGTGGATGAAAGTTCAAAATCTGGACAAGAATTAAGTAGCTCTGATGTTAGAGATGATTCAGATGAGTCTGCACAAGTTGTTTGCTCTCTTTGTCATGATCCCAACTCCAAAAATCCCATATCATTCTTGATTCTTCTTCAGGTTAGCAACTCTTTCGTGTCTCTTCTTATTTCTGTTCCCTACTAGGTTTGAATAATATCTCTATATGAGCTGATGTATATCGTTTGCGTCTTGAGTAAAGAATTGATGATATATTGTTTGTTCTTGGAACAAGAAATCTAGGCTTGTGAGTTTCATTGACAGAGGTCCCCCATCATGGGAACAATCTCGCCAGTCAGAGAAGGAGCATGCTTCTATTGCCACGGACAAGGTGACTAATGACTCTGGAATAAGCACATCCTCAGATGGTTCAGATTTGATTTCATCTTCCCCATCAGCACAGTTGGTTCAGAATGCAGATGATGGATTTTCTTATTATGGGAAACCTGAGGAAGTCGAATCTTTTGAGACATTGGAACAAGATATGTACTTCTCCATACGTAAAGAAGTGCATGATAATATTCTGGATTCAAATTTTATGGAGGACAATAAACCTTCTACTTCTGAAGGGGGCTTAGAAAGAAGCAGAGTTGCTGAATCTGTCTTGCTTAAAAATTACATAGCTGCTCTTTCGAAAGAGACAAAAGAAAGTCCTTCAGTGTCTGAAGATGCTCAGAAGGATAAGTCTTCTGTAGAATCTACTTCAAAGTGTCCAGCATATGATGGATTTGGACCTACAGATTGTGATGGAGTTCATCTTTCTTCCTGTGGGCATGCGGTGCATCAGGGTTGTCTTGATCGCTATTTATCTTCAGTGAAGGAGAGGTAAGTCCCTGGAAAGTGGAAATTCAACTATTTTTACTATTTGGAATTATGGATCTTCCTGATTGCTTTTTGTCTGAACTCTGGATATCTTGTCTTTGAAAGAGGGAAGTTGAAAATTGAAATATGCCAAATCTTTGATGATTCTGTAGATATGTTGAAACAAATTGAAATGATATCTATAGATTTATTGCATCCTATGTGTTGCGAAGGAGAGACTTTAATGCGTTTGTTTATTTAAATATCTAAGATATGTTCTGATATTGTTAACCCAGATATGTCAGAAGAATTGTTTTTGAAGGAGGGCATATCGTGGATCCAGAACAGGTAAATCCTCCTGTCTTTAATTCTCTCTAGTTAATGGAAATGGGTTATTATTTCTCATTTTTATCTGCCATGTACTTCTTTTGTCAGGGGGAGTTCCTCTGCCCTGTATGCCGCCGACTTGTAAATTCTGTCTTGCCTGCTTTACCTGCCGATTTTAAAGAGGTTCAGAAGCAGCCTGTAAGTGCAACTTTGAGTTCTTCACTTGCTGCTGGACCTTCAACCTCATCATCTGAAGAAATTGGTTCTCTTCACATTCAGCAAGCCTTGGCTCTCTTGCAATCTGCAGCCAATATGGTTGGGAAGGGTGAAATTCTTAAAGTTTTCACCCTGCGGAGAAATGGAAGAATGCTGCCAAATCTTGAGCCTGTTCGTCGGGTGCTCTCAAAATTATTTTATCCAAACAAACAGGATAAGTTGCCAGAGTCTGCGAGGGTAAGCCACTCAATGCTTATGTGGGATTCACTTAAATACTCCCTGATATCGACGGAGATTGCTGCACGCTGCGGAAGGAATCAAACGACTCCAAATTATGGTATAAGTGCCATATATGGGGAACTAAAATCTTCTACTGGATTTATGTTGTCCTTGTTGCTAAAAATTGTCCAAAATACCCGAAGTAAGAATGCTATTCACGTGCTTCAAAGATTTATAGGCACTCAGCTGTTTGCAGAGTCTATTTGCTCCGGTATATCTGTAGGTTATGGAAGTGGCACGTTTGGACAAGGTACGGTTGTTACATCTGTGCCCTTGCTTATCCTTGAGAGTTAAAATTCCTTTTGTATGTTTCTTTTGAGCTTTCTAGGGAGTTTATATTTGCTTTTGTTACTTATTAGGGCAGGCATGGAACATGTGCACAGTGAGTGTGTTTTGTAGTGAGAAGAGGGAGGATGGATAAAGATGAAAGGGAAACAGTGTGAATTGCTTTTTTCCCTTCTTTGCAGGGTAGGCAAGAAAGTAAAGAGCCGCTGGGGGGGGGGGGGGAGGGGGGTTGATGTGGGGATTGGCCTTTCTCCGTCCAGCCACTGCCCAAATTTAATTATAAGTTCTGGAAGCAACTTGTTATAGGATTATGAACAGTACCAATGAATAGTGTTTTGAGGATTTTGGAGAGCTATTTGATGCATGGGTGTTTTAGGTTTTCAAGGGTTAAAATTTTAGGGTATGAATAGATGCAAATCCAGATCTAATCTTGGTTGCAAATTTGGTGAGAACTCACTAGAAATTTCAATGAAAAATAGGATGAACTAGGTTTTTTCAGCATCACACTTTGGAATTGGAAAGGGTTGCATTACCCAATCCTCAAGAGGAATAGTTACTGAATTCTTCATAAATGTGTTATTACTCCAATAGAAACCCTTACATCCATATATATATAGGTGGCACATGTATAGAACTTGGACTTCTTGAACCTTAATAAGACTTGGTCTCCTTGTCTTTTACTACTAAGCCCAAACTAAATAATTAATCTAACAAATAAAAACCCATTTATTAATAAAACTCAAAATAAGACCCAATAGACTACTAGTACATCCCCTGTAAAGAAACCAGAAAATTTCAGAATTTCCTGACATTTAAACCACTGAGGCTATATAAAAGGTGCCCCAAAGCTAATTCTAATACAACAAGCCTTAATGACGCAGGTAGATAGGTGCTATGTGTCTAGGCTTGGATTTAGAAAGAAGTGAGAGTTGATTAGAGTGGCTTATAGGTGGACACACATCTGTGCAGAGAGTATTTTTTTGAAATTTAGCATTCAAAGCTGAGTAAAATTCTCATTTATCAAATCTGAATTACAAAAGAGTTAGTTACAGCTGCAACTACCTCAAGCTTACAACAAACTGAAGCTTAGCTGATTTTAACTAAATACCAGCTCACCCACATTTACCTAAGAGTTACAATCAATTGCAATTGGAATACAACAAATAACATGCCTAAATTCTAACTGATCCATGCAAATGAGAATGTCATGATGTAGATGCTCCTGCATCACTTAATCCCCAATTTTTGGAGTAGGCTATGAATCCTTAACAGATTAGTTAGGTTTGGCAACGTGTATACGTTTTCCCTGTTCTATTATATTGAGGTCATATTCACTATTACTTCCTTAATTGTGGAGTCCTTTTTTATTACTTATACTAATGTTAATTTGGGTCTTCCTTTGTCCATCTAACTGACTCCCTAAATATGTGATCCATCTCAAAAATATAAAACATCCTTATACAATAAATTCTAAGTATTATTAGTATCAAGTTAATTTGGGTCTTCCTCTACATTTTTTAATTCCCTCAGCTTGGATCAACTCTTTCTTACTAGTGCATTAATCGTTCTCCTCTGGACATGACCAAACCATCTCAAATTGCTCTCATCTTTTCATCAATAGGAGTTATCCCTATCTTTAAGGGGACAAAGCTAATTCTAATACCCAAGCATTAATTTCGCACATATTAAATGATGCCATGGCTTTGTTGTTGAATGTGCCAAGGCTACTTGTTTATGATGATTAACATACTCCCAGCTACTGCTGCAGAGCTCAAGGAAGTCTCTTCCTTAGAAGGAAATAGGCCGCACACGATACAAGACCCAGGATTGTTAGCTCTTCCAAATCATGAAGATGGAGATGGTTCAAATGAAAAAAATCCAACAGTCATAAAATATCATCTCACGCTAAGGGAGTGAAACATTTGTGAGGAAAAAAGAGCGGCCCTTGCCGCAATCTCTCACCTTGAATTAGCATACCCTCTTTAAAAGGGTGATACAGTAGCTGGTTGGCTTTTTGTAGAATAGGCTTTAAAATGGATTTACATAAATGAGGCTGATTGAATGAAAGCCAGCGTGATGTGTTGCTTTATATGATAAGGCAACTTGCTTTATGGCCTTAGCTACAATCATGAGTTGGTAAAAACAGTAATATCCCCTTTTTTTTTTGCAGAAATTTTGTCATTTTCACATTAAGTGTGCGTTTGGATGGCACGTTTCTCCCCCAAGTCTGCGTTTGCGTCTTTTTAGTGGGTCCCATGGGTACTGTTCATGGACCACCAAGAATTGAAAAACGTAGCTATGGGTTTTGCTACAGTATTTTCAGTAATAAGTTTTCAGTTTTCAACAAAATAAGCGGTATCCAAATATACCCTAAGAAGGCTCTTTGCAATAAAACATCTATTTACCTATCCAATAATAAAAAAAAGGAGTTAGGTAAAAAACAGATGCCTTAGCCCCCTGCCCCCAACAACCCCCGCAAAAAAAAAAAAATACAAAAAACAAAAAAAGTACGTCCGAGATGAGTGTTGCAGCTGTTAACACGGATTTTTTCTTTGTAATTAATGAAACAATTTGCTTGAAAAAGGGTGGCACTTCATGATGTGTGACATAATGCATGCCCAGAGAATTATTTATTTTCATTTTCTTGGAAGTTGATTCTCAATTCTTTATGATACCTTTTGATAGATTTTATACACTTTATTATAAGTGGTATTACCGTTGCTATGCTTCACAGGTAATATGATGCGTATCTTGAATCAAGTTGCAATGGAAGAATCAAATTCTGATATTCAATTTTGGAATCGAGCTTCTGATCCTGTCCTTTCTCGTGACCCTTTCTCATCATTAATGTGGGTTCTGTTTTGTCTTCCATACCCATTTTTATCATGCGAAGAATCCTTGCTATCCCTTGTGCATGTCTTCTATGTTGTCTCTATTGCGCAGGTGTGTCAATGTCACTTAATTCTTTACGTCAGTAATTTCAATTTTCCATTGGTAGTTCCTGATCCTGATAGTTGAAATGCAGGCTATAATTACATATTGTGGAATACATCAAGGCAAGTCGAATGAACCAGGAATTAATGATTCCTTGATTTCTGACATTTCCAAAGTTTTAGGGGACTGTGGATATGTCCAACAATATTTTGTTTCAAACTATGTTGGCCCTACAAGTAATATGAAGGATACAATACGTAGCTTGAGTTTCCCTTATCTGCGGAGATGTGCATTGCTGTTGAAACTACTTAATTCTTCTGCCCCAGCACCATTCTGTGAGAGGGATAATGTGTTTGATACATCATCTCTTGCCATCAGTGATAGATCATCTCTTGCCATCAATGATATGATGGATATCACTGATGGTTCTTCTCTTGTCGAGCTCAATGAAGTTCAACAGTTAGAAACCATGTTTACGATTCCCTCACTGGATGTTGTTCTAAAGAGTGAAGGTGTGCGGTCTCTTGTTTTGAAATGGTTCCATCACTTCCGCAAGGAGTTTGAATTTCGTAATTTTGGACGTGTCATGCACATAACACCTGCAGTTCCCTTTAAGTTAATGCATCTTCCCCATGTTTACCAGGAAATTTTGCAGAGGTTTGTTTTACTGTTCCACGTTAGATGTGAGTACTTAAGGTACTTTTTTTTTTTCTAGAAAATCTACATTATAAAATATTTATGCTTTATCAGGTTCATAAAACAGCGTTGCCCCGACTGCAAATCTGTCCTTGATGAGCCTGCATTATGCCTCCTGTGTGGTAGATTATGCTCTCCAAGTTGGAAGCCATGCTGCAGGTTCTTGTTCCACCCATCCTTGCAGTCACTGTTACATATAATGTTTCTCAAATGTGCACATACACACACTTCTGATCTCAATGTCACAGGACATCAAATCAAACTTTTTCACAGTTCATGTTTTTTATTTAATCTCAAGTTGCTTAGATGCTTATGTTTCAACTACTAACTGGAAATTTGATAATTTGTTTATTTCTTCTGAAGCCAAAGTGGATGCCAAACTCATGCAATGGCCTGTGGTGCTGGCACTGGAGTGTTCCTTTTGATCAGAGTATGCTTTATATGCATCAATATAGTTTGTCTTGGGAGTCCTAAATTGTTTCTCATATGTTTTATTTCATTTTGAGTTCTCTCTTACCTAGGGTGGTTTGTTTGTTGTTTGTTTTTTTTCCTTTTCTTCTCTCTGGCAACTGATAAATGATACTTGTTATGCTAGAGAACAACAATCCTGTTACAGAGATCTGCACGTCAGGCTCCTTGGCCATCACCCTACTTGGATGATTTTGGTGAAGAGGTATATATGTCTTGCTTCTGTTGCTTTCTTTCTGTTTTGACGTACTAAATAAAACTTTAGGTTTCTTCTGCTCATTTTTCTACCTCAAAAGGTATCTTTTGGGTTCTAAGTCTCTTCATTTTTCTCCCTCAATTTTTTTTTTTTGGGTTTTAAGTCCTAACCAAAAGTCTTTATAACAATAATGCTCCCTTTTGATTGAATGTGAAAGTTTAAAACTTATCTACCCATGCAGTTTTGATTTATTCTTAAAAATTCACTTGCTGATTTCAAACCAATTTAGTTGGTTGCCCGTGGAAAGATATATAACTGTTAGACATTTTCCTAATTTCATGAAAATTCTGCAATATATTAATTGAATATCAATTTACTTAGTCAGGATTTCCAGGGGTCTTAGATACTACTGCTGAAAAATGAAGTTCTTGTTTAGTTGTTTGAATTTTTGTAGCCTTCTGCTACTTTTTTTGTAAATTTGGCCTTTTATGTGTGTATGAAATTATATTTAGAGGTTTTATACTTTTATGCTACTTATGCACACTTCTCTTATAATTTTAAATTTTCCATATTGCAGGATGTTCAAATGCATAGAGGGAAGCCGTTATATTTGAACGAGGAACGCTATGCTGCTCTAACTTATATGGTGAAGAAAGAAATTCTCTCTCTTTCTCTCTAAATTTAAAAATCCTCATTTTAGGTTGGGAAAGAATCTTTTGTGTTGTTTTATATATCTGTGACATTTCCAACAATGGTGCAAGTACCAAGCATAAAGACTTGGTAACTTAGGCCCCGTTTAGTAACGGTGTTTAAATAATGAAAACTGTTGTTTAAACACCACAACACGTATTTCTACACACTTTTTCACCCACACATATTTCCATAAAACTTAAACAACGTTATTAGAAATCTCTTACCAAACGGGCCCTTGAGCTTTTAATTTTATTGTTTACAATTTTTTTTTTTGGGGGGTGGGGTTTGGGGGAGAGGGGTGCCTTCTGTTCAAATTTCTTTCATTTATTTATTTTTCTCTCTGTTGTGGATATTTTGCTTGATAGGTTGCTTCCCATGGCCTTGATCGGAGTTCAAAGGTTCTTCGCCAAACTACTATTGGTTCTTTCTTCATGGTTTAGTTTGGATTGCATGTAAATGGTGGGAAGGTTAGTCTTTGCACTGTTTTATGGTTATGGTTAAGTACAGCTCATTTAGGTTAGTTTGCTATACTTGTGTTTTGTGGCACTTGCCTCTTCCTAATTTTTTTAATATATTATTTATGTTTAAGCTTCATTCCAATAAAAGCCAACCCCCCTTCCGTCTAGTTCGGTTATGTGGGTTTCGTTAACTACCAAAAAATGATGTAGTATTCTGTTTTATTTTTTTATTTATTTTTTCAGAATTTCGTAAAATTTTAAAAAAATCCATGAATTAATTTTAAAAAAAAAAAATCATTTTTAAAATTATTATTTTTGTTTATAATTGGAAGAATACAAAGAAAAGAGAAAAACGAAAAAAGTTCTTTAATGTTTTGGAAAACCAAGAACTCCTCTTTTTTTTTTTTTTTGTTGATAAGTAATAGAAGTTTTATTGAAGAAAAAAAAAAATACTGTGTTCTCAATGAAGAATACAAAGTACTTGAAGCAATTACAAGCAAATCAATAAGAAATATTAACAGGAAGATGGAAATAAAAAATGGAACTACATTGTGTAAAACCCCAAATTCAAGACAACGCAAACAAAGTCCCAATTAGCAAAGATTTTAAAAGATCTAAACTCTCTCATATCTTCAATTGTATGAGTATTGTGCCTCTGCCAAATTAACCACATTAGAAAAGCTAATACCAAATTCCAAATATTTGAAGAATGTTTCCCAACCAATTCCTCCATGCAAATAGAAGAGATGTGATTGTCTTCGGCATCACCCATTGAACCCCAAACATTAGGATAACTTCACAACACATGAGCAAACTCACAGTGGAGCAAAAGATGATCAACAGTTTCCCCATCACAATGACACAAGCAACACCAATTAACTAAGAGCAATCCCTTTTTAACAAGATTATCAATGGTGAAAATCCTACCCCAAGCTATTGTCTGTAAAAAGAAAGACACCCTTTTAGGTATCTTTATACACCAAATGTTCTTCCAGGGGAAGAAGCAATAAGGGGACCAAACAAAGAGTTATAATAAGAGTGCACATCAAAAACACCATCCTGTGACAACTGTCAAGTCAAATCATTATCACTCTCACCGCTTGGCATTTGGAATAAAGAAACTCAAAGAAAGTTTACACTTCCTCCCAACACACAGTTATGAAAAGCTCTGTAGAAATGTATACTCAAGCTAAGGGTGGCAATTCGTGTTCGCGTGTCGGGTTGAGCTGTAAGTATTATGTTATATGGGTCAACCCGAACTCGACCTGTTTGATAAACGGGTCAAAATTCCTCAACCCTAACACGACCTGTTTATTAAACGGGTAACCCAACACGACACATTTAACCCGTTTAATTAGTAGGTCATATTAGGGTTGACACAAATGACCTGTTAATAACCTGTTTGAATAATAAATCCTAACTGACCTGAGCAACCTGTTTGATTAATAGGTTAAACTTAACCCGAATAACCTGTTATCAACTCTCATATATCTAAAATTATAATTCAACCATAAATTAAGTAATAAAAATTCAAATAATAACAAAAGCAAATATTCTTTCATTCCTTCAAAATAAAATTACTAGTCCAAAAGGTTCTAACCTCCATACAACCAAATTTAATAATATGTCGAAGTTCCATAATAAATAAAAAACCAAAATTATTACATGGCATCCAATTTCCATATAAAAAACTTTAAAGACATTGCATATTAAGAAATTAAAAACCAGAATGATTACATATATGGCATATCAAAATATCCATGATGGCAAAATCTAAGTCCAAACATCCAAGTGCCATATCAAAAAGTGAAAGTCATCATTGATTAAGGGACTGGATCCATTGAGGGTTCCATTGAAGAGGTGTCTTCCTTGTGCTCATCCTTATTGATTTTCATGTTCATTATATCTTCAGTGAGCTCTTCCAATTGTGATTGTGCAAGTTCTACAACAAAAATTTTAATGAAACGTTAAAAACTTATCAAAACATTATAAATAAGAAATTTAGAAACTGTGGATAATCAAGCAATTGAATCAATTAAATAAATAATAGTCATTCGCATAGTAGTAATTACTAGTAATGAACTTGTGATGTCTACCAAGTCTACCAAAACAACATCTATAAACAAATGTATTCTGCCAAAACAACATCTATACAACAATTATATCCAAGGGAAACTAAGACCTTGGTTTATTGTTCTATACTACTATTTGACATTTTATGGAAATGAAGGTATCATATCATATACTAAATTACAGAAAAACAAAACAAAATTAAAACCTATTAGAACCCAACACAAATTTCTAGTAGGTTTCTCTAACTTATTGTTATAGTGTTATACAAGACCAGTGAAAGGGGCATTAGCAATAACATTTTCATTTAACATGAACATAGAAGAAAAAGTTGATTAGGCCAATATTCATTCTTTCCTTAATCTGTAAGTTCACTAGAGATTGGGTCATAAGTTGCTGCCATGACTCATAACGTCAATCAGACCTTGCTGCCATGACTCATAACATATATCAGACCATAAAATGGGTAGTGGAGTAGAACATTGAAAGGGAAAATGAAGCATTCTACCAGATTTATCATCAAAATGAAATCTAACTTTTAAAGATAAAGTATGGAATGCTGTTTGCACTAAAGCACAATTTGGTGAATCATCTCACTTGAGACAAAGTTTCCCATTTATATCTATCCTATAATTAGAGTTTTCTTTTAAAAAAATCATCATAAAGCTTAAAACTCATTTAGCCAACATGTAAATAAAAAATACATTACCTATATCTGCATATAACCAGTCTCTTGTACAAACCGATGCCTCCACAGTATCAGGTTTAAGTGCACTCCTGACTTGATCAATGACTCGTCCCCCAACACTAAAAGTGGATTCCGAAGCAACCGTAGAAATAGGAATGCTCAAAATATCACGAGCCATGGCAGCAAGTTCTGGATACCTATCAGGTTTAAGTGCACTCCTGACTTGATCAATGACTTGTCCCCCAACACTAAAAGTGGATTCCGAAGCAACCGTAGAAATAGGAATGCTCAAAATATCACGAGCCATGGCAGCAAGCTCTGGATACCGAAATTCATTTCCTTTCCAAAAAGCTAGTATGTCTAGTTTTGCATTCCTATCTACTCTTGGTTCATCCAAGTAGAGCTCCAATTGTGTTTTTTGGTGCTTGCCTACCCATATCCATACTATGAAAGGAATCAAATTCCTACATATAAAAACAATATAATAAATGTTAATCTAAGCAGAATATAAATATGATAATATAAATTAAAAAAAAAAAGAATAATAAAAAAATAACATACTTGCATCATAGACAAAGATCCCTCATTAGCGTACTGTTCTTCTGTTTCTTGAGTAGCTGGACCAGCCATTTCGGAAGATGTTGTAGGTGTAGGAACATTACTCACATATTCTCCAAACAAAGCAAATAATTTTTCACGAACCTTCAAATATTGGAGTGAACTAGCATACCCATAAAGCTTTTGATAGCACCAATCAATAAAAGACAGCTTATACCTAGGGTTCAATACTTCTCAAATTTCACAAGCATTTGATTTGCCATTTTTCTTATATACTCATCCTCACTATCACTTTATTTCTTCAAGGTAAAATAAACAATAAAAACTTGTGGAAAATACAAGTTAGCTGTTGGATATATTGTGCCAAAAAAGACCAATGTAGCATCGTAAAAAACAGCCAAGAACTTCTTAATTTTTTCTGCCTTTTTCCACTCATCAACAATAGGACAATACTTAAAATTATAGTCAGTCAACTCTAGGTGTTGAAAAGCACGTCGGTAAGAGAGAGCATTTTGAAGCATTAAAAATGTAGAATTCTATCTAGTAGGCACATCTTGCCTTGAACCTTTCTTATCATCCGAATCCATTTGCTTAACAGATTCATAAAAACTTTTTTCCTCCCTTGTGATCCTCTTACATACTTAATGCTTTCATGAATTTTTTGGACAACAACATCAATTTCTTTCAAACCATCTTGTACAACCAACTTGAGAATATGAGCACAACAACAAAGATGAAAAAATTCACCATTACAAACAAGTGCTTTCTTATTTATCAATTGAGTTCTTAGCATGTCAATAGAAACATCATTGGAAGAAGCATTGTCCAATGTCACACAAAAAATCTTATTCTCAATACCCCACATTGATAGCAATTTATAGACCTTTTCAAACAAAGACACCATTATGTGGTAGTGGCATATGACAAAAGTTCAACACTCTTTTCTGTAAAACCCAATTAGCATCAATAAAATGAGCTATAACCATGGTTTTAAAAACCGAACCGGACATCAAACCGCTTTTAAAAAAATTTCCGGTTTTTGACTGGTTTTTTATGCTTTTAACCAGACTGGACTACACCGGTTTTTCCGGTTGAACCAGTCAGACCGGCCGGTCCGGTCCGGTTTTTAAAACAGTGGCTATAACACACATATAACCATCAGTAGCTGTAGAAGTCCACAAATCAGATGTCAAACAAACTCTAGCAGGAGCAGATGTCAAGACAGATTTCATTCTTTCTTTTTCCCTCTTATACATCTTAACCAAATCATTCTTAGCAGTATTTTTAGAGATATTAGGGACATCAACACACAGGTAAGAAAAAATTTCCCGTATACCAACATACTCAACAAATCGGAAAGGTAATTCATGCATTGTAATAGCAGCACATAACAACTCCCTAAATTTTGTAGGATCAAATTTAGGTAAACTTACAGACATTGCATTTTGGCCAAGTATAAGCTAGCCAACATCCCTTGTGTCTTTTCTTGGACATACATCCAAATGGCGCTTCAAATTTCCTGTACCGTATGCTCCGGCAGCAATATATTCCTTTCCACACTTCTTGCATTTACATGTAGGCTTTTCTTCATCTTTTGTAGGAAGCAGCTCAAAGAAACTCCAAACATATGAAGTCCTCCTTTTGTTGTCTTTGTTATTTGTCTTATTCTTAGACCTAGTCTTGGCTTTCTTTGGCGGAGGAAGTTCAGCCACTTCATCAAGTTCATCTTCTAAGTCAATGTCCTTGCCTCCATACTTAATTTCAATAGGTATCATCTCATCACTTTCCATCTAGGCCAATTTAAACAAAAATTATTGATTAGAAATTTAGTAATTCTAAAATGACAAAAACAAATAAACTTGAAAAGAAATCATAAAGAACGACAAATAAATTTAAAATCAACAAAACAAACAAACAAATCTACCATGCCTATTAGTACTAAACAGTCAACATTACAGTGATTAACACAAAATACAAATTGATCTTCAATTATTTTATCTTAAGATGATTGAAACAGAAAATACTTGAAAAGAAATTAGAGAGCCAGACATATTATTTTAAAATCAAAAAAGAGATAAACAGATCTACTTTTTTTTTTTTTTTTTCAGTAAAAAGATCTCCCATTAGTACTAAAAATCAGCAGTATGGTGATTAACACAAAAAACAAATGGATTTTTCTGCAATCTGTTTTTTTTTTTTTTTGCGTCTATTTTTCTGCACAGTTTTTCTGCTGTGTTATCTACTCTCTTTTTTTTCAGTAAAAAGATCTCCCATTAGTACTAAAAATCAGCAGTATGGTGATTAACACAAAAAACAAATGGATTTTTCTGCAATCTGTTTTTCTGCACAGTTTTTTTTTTTTTTTTTTTTTTGCGTCTATTTTTCTGCACAGTTTTTCTGCTGTGTTATCTACTTCTTCTTTTTTTTCAGTAAAAAGATCTCCCATTAGTACTAAAAATCAGCAGTATGGTGATTAACACAAAAAACAAATGGATTTTTCTGCAATCTGTTTTTCTGTACAGTTTTTTTTCAATTTTCTGTGTCTATTTTTCTGCACAGTTTTTCTGCTGTGTTATCTACTTTTTTTTCTTTTTCTTTTTTTCAGTAAACAGATCTCCTATTAGTACTAAAAATCAGCAGTATGGTGATTAACACAAAACAAATGGATTTTTCTGCAATCTGTTTTTCTGCACAGTTTTTTTTTTCCTTTCTGTCTATTTTTCTGCACAGATTTTCTGCTGTGTTATCTACTTTTTTTTTTTTTTTTTTTTTTTTTCTGTATACAGATCTCCTATTAGTATTAAAAATCAGCAGTGTGGTGATTAACACAAAAAACAAATGGATTTTTCTGCAATCTGTTTTTCTGCAGTGTTTTTTTTTCTGCAGTGTTTTTTTTTCTGAGTCTGTTTTTCTGCTGTGTTTGTTTTTCTGCAGTATCAGTTTTCTGCACAGTTCTGATGTGTTTGTTTTTCTGCAGTATCAGTTTTCTGCACAGTTTTTCTGCAGTGTTGTTTTCTGCTGAAATAGGTCTGATTTCCCGTCTGGTTCTTATGTATTGTTTATTATCTTGTTTGTTTTCTGCAGTATATGGTTCTTATTTACTGATTATTATACTTAAATGTAATAAAATTTCTATCTTCTATTTTAAAAAAGAGAAAATAATCAACATGATAGTGATTAACAAAATAAAGGAACGGATCTACAATTATGTTATTTTAAGATGATAGATACAAAGAAACTTGAAAAGAAATCAGAGAAAGACCCAATTATTTTAAAATCAACAAAAATACAAACAAGTCTATTATTAGCACTAAACAATTAACATGATAATGATTGACCCAATAAAAAAGATCTAAAATTATTGAAAATTTCATTGGTAAGAAAATAAAACAAAAATTTAAAACATATATACCTTGCTAGTGGATTCGGTGGTTGAAAGTTGAAGAAAGAGAACTGGTGAAGCTGTGAAGTCGTGAAGGAGAACAATGAGCAGAGAGGCCAGCCACGATTTTGAGGGGAAAAGAAACTAAAAGGGTCGGCTAGGGATTTGAGGGGAAGAGAGAGTAAAGGATTGAGAGACATGGGAAGGCTAGGGTTTTGATTTTATATTGTAGATTCAACGTATCTGTAATTGCAGTAAAGATGATCGGTTAGAGTTTTGAGGAGAAGAAGAAGAGTTGGAGACAGAGTAAAGAATGATGATGAAAACGAAGATACAATAGACTGAGAGAGGCGTGAGGTTAGGTTCTGACTCAAGAGAAGAGATGAAAGATAAGCTTATATACCTAGGTTATGAGGGTATAATGATAAAATTACCTTTATAAGCTAATCGGGTCAAACAGATCAAACGGGTTAAACATGTTAAACACGAACACGATTCGTTTAATAAATGGGTTAGTCATGTCAATTCGAATATGACCCGAACCCGTTTAGCCTCAACTCATGACCTATTTATAAACGGGTTAGTCTTGTCAGGTTCGCGGGTCGTGTCGGATTATGCCACCCCTAACTCTAGCTTCTACCACCCCCTTCTTATGAAGAAATAATCAAATCAGAAATCCAAGCATTTTTAAGAACAAAGCAAGCAAAAAGGTTGAGATAAAGATCCTTTAGAGGAAGGTGCCCACTCCAAGGATTGTACCAAAACCGAATACGATGACCCACTCCCACCACATACAATACATCCAGAGAGAGTTCGTAAAATCTCTACACCCACCCTAATATTCTTCCACATCCCACAGCGATGTGTCCTTATAACATTTCTAGTGCACCATCTCCTTCTAATTTTGCTATTACCTGAGGCCATAAGAAATTGAATTCAATCCCGAAATACCATAATCACTTTCCAAGCAATGCTTGGTTAAACAACCCCATCCTCCGGATCCCCAAACCACTTGCCTCTACTAGCAAACAAACCTTTTTCCATGCGACTAAAGGATATTTGAATTCATCCTCAGATGTCCCCCATAGGAAATTCCTTTGAATAATTTCTAATCTAGTCGCCATAGATTTGAGGGATAGTAAGCAAGGATAACTAATAGGTTGGAAGACTCAAAAGAGTACTTCTTAATAAAGTCAGTTTGCCACCTTTCGACAAATATAAACGTTTTCAAGACTACTCTCCTTTTTTATATGATAGGGTTCCATATTGAGAAGGCCTTAAATGAGCCCTAAAAGGCATACCTAAGTAAGCCATGGGCAGGCTGCCAATTTTACAATACAAAACACTAGCCAGAGCATTCAAATTCCTTACCTTACCTTTTGGAACAATCTCACTCTTGCCAACATTGACTTTCAAACCCGTGATAGCTTAAAAGAAAATCAACACCATCTGAATATGTTATAATTGTTTTAGGTTAGAACACAACTAGGAGGCCTCTAAAAGTGATATCCATTCCACCACTACCGAACTCTAGCCACATAACTCAATTTCACTTTTGCAACAGCAAAAATCCTAATATACAGATATTTAAACACCCACTAGCAAAATCAATAACTAGATTTTACATTCTAAATCACAATAAATCCAAAAATAACCCAGTACAAAAATCTAGAAATCCAAAGCAATGATCTATGGGCAAAGAAACCCATCATAGACTCCTTGGACATGATTGGACGCCTCCACAACCAAAACTCCTAGTCCGGACTTGATCTTTGTTCTACTGGTTTCTAGTTTTGGTCTTCGTTTCACTTAGGGCTATCCAAGCCACCTACCCACCTAACCCACCCAATTTGCCCACCGCCCGATCCGATGACTCTATAGGTATAGGTCTATTCCTCCCAAGATCTGACTTGACCCAATTTGATTGTCCAAATTGCATACCCTATTTTAGAAGGGATATAAGCTTAACCAATCTCACAATTTTGCCCTTTGACCTGGGATATAAGCTTAACCAAGTTCTGAGATAGCCATTGTAATTTTGTGTCGGCAAAAATGCCCCTTCTCTCTGTCTCCTCTTTAAGTATTGTTTAAAAGATAATTATTGCATAAACAGGGGTTGGATATTTAATTACCTATTTATCAGTTTTTCCCTTGTTAAATTATGCAGTATTTTTAGAGTTTGGTTTTGACCACTCACAGCAGTTAAGCTAAATAGCTATATACCTATTTTAGCTTTACCAAAATACAAAAATAGCTCTACAACAGTGGAGGTATAGCTAAAAATTTTAGCTTCAGAGCTACAGTATGCAACTATTTTTGGCTGCGTACTGTAGCTTGAAGCTAAAAAAAATAAAAATAAACAAACATTTCCTATTTTCTCTCTCTTTCTCTCTCTCTCTCTCTCTTCTTTCTTCTTTCTTCCTCAATTTTTTTTCTCTCTAGCTTGCCGGCCAGCTACCTCATCTCCCTCATCCCTTAGCTCGCTGGCCAGCTCCCTCATCGCCGATTTGTTCCGCCAACCCACCCCAAGCCCCATCGCCGATCTTTCTCTCCGTCGTTTTCTGTCTCTAGATTGAATCCAAGCTCAAATGATCTAATGATTTTTAGTTTTAGTTGATCTGGTGGGTTTGGTTGTGACAGCGCGACGGCGGGGGGTTAGCCATGGTGGGTTAACCCTCTTTCTCTCTGTCTCTCTCTCTAGCCCTCTCTCTAGATTGAATCCAAGCTTTATTGATTTAATGATTTTCAGTTTTTGCTGGGTTTTGGTTGATATGGTGGGTTTGGGTTGTGATTTGGTTTTGGGTTTGTGATTAGGTTTTGATTTGGGTTGAGGTTGTGGGTGGTGATGGCAATGGGTGTAGGCGGTGGTGGCTGGTGGCAGTGAGTGTGGGCAGTGGTGGTGGGTTTCGTTTTTGTAGTGGTTTTTTTATGGTGGGTTTCTAATGGTGGGTGGTGGCTTGAGTTTGTGATTGGTGATTTTTTATTTTGTTTGTGATTGGTGATTTTTTTTTGTTTGGGTTGAGGAAAAAGATTAAGGATTTGGGTTGGTGGTTTTTTCTTTCCTTCTGTGGACTGCTGGTGGTGGTGGTGGTGGTGGTGGATGTTTGTGCTGTGCTAATGTGTGTGTGTGTGTGTTTTTTTTTTTTGTGTGGATGTTTTTATTATTATTTTAATGAGTTATTTGTATTATTTTAATCAAATAGCTAAAAATATAACTCTATTGCTGTGGGGTGTGAAGAGGTAAAATAGATAAAGTGACCTTTGTAGGTGCCAAATAGCTATATTTTTTGCTCCACTGCTGTGGATGCTCTAAGATTATATCTACTGCTTCAAATATGGTAGCCATTTTGGTCTAGGTTGTGGAAAAAGATTAAGGATTTGGGTTGGTGGTTTTTTCTTTCCTGCTGTGGACTGGTGGTGGTGGTGGTGGATGTTTGTGCTGTGCGTGTGTGTGTTTTTTTGTGTGGATGTTTTTATTATTATTTTAATGAGTTATTTGTATTATTTTAATCAAATAGCTAAAAATATAACTCCATTGTTGTGGGGTGTGAAGAGGTAAAATAGATAAAGTGACTTTTGTAGGTGCCAAATAGCTATATTTTTTGCTCCACTGCTGTGGATGCTCTAAGATTATATCTACTGCTTCAAATATGGTAGCCATGGTTGTTGAATTTTTCGTTGTTTGGAAGTCACATTTCATTAGTTGCCCATAGGAAGCCTCCATTCTGATGAACACAATTAGGGGTGTCCACGGGTCGGGTCAGCTCGAGTTTGGGCCCAACCCGGAACCGACCGGAGTCTGTCGGGTTGTAGGACGGCAGACCCGCTGCCGATCGCGAAAAACTACAGGTTGAGTCAGATCAGGCTCGGGCGGACGGCGGTTTTTTCTCGACTCGACCGAAAGACAGAAAACAAAGATGAAACTTGGTACAAATTTCACAAATCTTAAGAACAAATCTACAAACCCAAAGGGTTAGGGGGCAATCACTTTTTAGATCATGGCTTGTAATCCTGGAGCCTTTCCCTTTACAACTGAGCTTGCCTAAGGACGACAGAAAAGGTCTAGGATTGAGATCTGAGCAAGAATTTCTCCCAGGTGAGTGGCTACGTCATAGGGTGGTAATTGGTTGCTTGGTCAAGCAGTTGCCCTTCCTTGGCAAGGAAGGAAAGGTGCTCCAAAGCATATGGGGTTGAGGTCCTTTTCTGGTTACTATAATCAATAACCACAAATCCGGAGAACCCAGACAAAAATAGAGAGAAAAGACAGAAAACAAAGACGAAATTTGGTACAAATTTCACAAATCTTAAGAACAAATCTACAAACCCAAATATCAGTAACTACAAATCCGGAGAACCCAAATAGAAATCAAGAGAAAAGACAAAACAAAGATGAAATTTGGTATAAATTTCACAAATCTTAAGAACAAATCTACAAACCCAAATAAATAATAGAAGATCTGAACTTGTATGAGACGAAAACAAAGAAACAAGGAGTGTTACTTGCAAATCGGCGATGGTGCGATGAAGGAGATTTGTAGCTCGGCGATGGTGCGAAGCTCAGCGATGGTGGAGGTTCGAAGATCTAAAGATACAGATCGGCGATGGTGCGATGAAGGAGACTCGTAGCTCAGCATGGTGGAGGTTCGAAGATCTAGAGATTCAGATTGGCGATGGTGTTGGCTAGCGATGGTGATGGCCATTGAGCATGAGAGAGATCGAGAGTGTGAGACTCTGAGGCGAGACTGAGAGAACGAGTGGACAGAGAAACTAAGGGTGGGTGAGCTGGTGATTGACTGAACTGGAGTGGAGACTAGAGAAAATAAAACGACTAAGAACTGGGTTATATACAAGATCGGGTTAGATTGATCGGGTTTTGGAAGGGAAGATCCGCCATCCGACCCGCCGGAATCGGTTTGGGATGTCAGGGACCCGCCGCTGACTGCCAGGTAGCCAGGTTGGGCGGTTGCCAGTTCGGGTCCGGTCGGTTTATCCGGGTGGGTCGGGTCTGCGGTTTGGTTGGACAGGCCTAAACACAATTATGAGAATTGTATAAACATTATTTCCTCCTTTTCATGCAGTCTGCGAGATGGATCATCTTTGCTAAGAGTTACTTGTTCAATTTCTTTTTCTGCTTCAGCAAAGTTTATTTTTTGCTACCATCTTTGAATTTGCCAAAAAATGAATCCAGGCCTAGTAATTCTGTTTGATGTATTTCGCTGCTGTCCATGGATGTACAGTTCTTCATTATGCTTAAAGAATACTTGCAATTTTGTTCCACCTCTATTTATTTGGCTGTGGTATGTTTCACCAAGTAGGTGGTAATAAATCATCGTACTAGTGGTGAGCTGCTGCAGCTCCAGGGATTCTGTTGAAATTTTTCGTACTTCACTATTGTTCCTTTTATCTATTTCTTTGTTTGTGTTTATGAATTATGGTCCTATTAACCACAACCAGCAGCAATAATTGCGACTTAAATGGTGTTAGGCAAGAATACCTTTTTGTCCCTCAAGTTCAAGGATATTTTTAATTTGGTCCCGTTTTATTTTTTTGGGAGCCATTTTGATTGTTGAGTTTTGAAATTTTCATCACTTTTGGTCCCTCCATCTCATTAACGAAAAAGTTGATGTGGTTGATGGATTGCACTACTGGCACATCCAACTTATTTAATAACAATTAAGGGTGCTACATCTGAGCTTAGATGGCAAACAAAGAAGTCACATCAACATTTTATATATATATATTCTTTAAACGATTTCTTGCTTTTATTTATTTTTTCTTTTAAACTTTCCTATACTTTCTTGGTAATCAAATAGATCTAAATTTATCAACTCTTTTATTTTTGTAGATCCAATAATCACCCAGATGAACCCTTGATTTCACCTAAAAAATCAGATCATCTTACAAGGAAAAGAATGTGCTGATCAAAGACATTGGGAAAGGCGAGAGCGTGAGATTTGGAGGCAATGACTAGGCCAGAGTGAACGCGGAGGTTGTGCTTGAACCGTAAGATTGAGGATGCATTGTTATTTGAAACTGTTTGGTGGTTCTCTGTGGCTTCTGAGGGGAAGGCTTAAACTTAAACAAGGGCGTTAAAGGAGTGGAGATGAAAGGAGACAGGTGTTTAGGGAGAGGGAAAGTGAGCAAGTGCTGGAGTTTATCCGATGGATCACATTCACAATCCCTTGACCACACTTGGATCTGATAAAATTCTACAGCTTTTTCTTTTGGTGTAAAATCATTTTTATGAATATCGTTTTGGACCTCGTTTCGGTTTGTCTAGTAGAATGAAAAATTTCGGTACTGGCCTATTTTGGCATACCGTTTCAATGTGTTTCGGGTGGTCTAAAATAAATAAATAAATATATATATAAATAAATAAATATATATAGTCTTAAGTCTTAACATCAAAAAAATGTATTACATTTTTTTTTTAGTTGAATAATAATACAAGTTAGTGAAATAAATATTAAAAAAATGCTTAATTAACTGATCAGAATCATTATATTTTTTTTATTCTTACTCTTCTCACTTTTTTCTTATTTACTTTTTTTTCCCCTGAATAACCCACTAGGACTACATTCATCATTGAGATTGTGTGAAACATAAGCTACCTACCTCGTGTGCCATACATATCCCAATAATATGATTAAAAAAATAGATAAAAGCACTTGGAAGTAACAGGTGGTTGAATAAAAAAGTAATAAAATTGTTTAAATATCTTCTCACATTTATTACCCTACCTACCCCACAACCCATTCTACATATTTCTGCTTCTCTCTGATAGCATCTTCAGCAAATTTTCTAAATTTTTGTACTATTTAAAAAATAAACAGTGACTTTTACCTTTTAACTATCTATTTTTTCAAATACTCTTTTCAATAGATTTTTTATTCCATTTTTTATCTTATTTAAATATTATTTTTTCATTCATTCTTTATTCTTTTTTTATCATCATTTATTCTTCTTATATTCATTTCCAACAATTATATTTTTTCAATAAAAAGTGTTATATACACGACATTTTTCGCAATACTTTCACAAGAATCACATCAAAATCTTATGTAGAAAGTTGTTACTAGTTCTAATTTGAATCTACTGCTGAAACTATTACTGATTTTAATTTGAACACATCATTAAATTTTTTTTTTTCGTTCTTTCTCAAAAAAAAAAAATCATCAGTATTAGTTAACAACAACCCATCACTTAAGATTCATTGTGAAAATATTATAGTAGCATTTCTCAATTTTAATTTTTTTTTTTCATCCACACATTTCTTTTCTTTCTATTTTTCCCCTCTTTTTTTCTCCTCCACACCTTTCCATTATCTCTATCTCTACTTTTCTTTTTTCTTTTGTTCTCTAGCACTCGTTGGAGCTCTCTTCACTTTTCGTTTTTCTTTTCTTCTCTTCGTCTACTCCGGAGTATTCAAGAAGCTCTCTCTTTCTCTCTTTCTCACACAAACAAATTCTCTCTCATACACACAGATCACCGGCAGAGAAATAGAGGTCCGCGTTCTACATTTTTTTTTTGTTCTAGTTTGATTAGTTTAATTTTATTGTTTAGATTTCATTAGGCTTATGAGAAAGATTGTTTTTGTGTTTCAAATCTTTCGATTGGGTTTTGTGTTTTGGTTTTGATTGTGGTATATTATCGTTGAGATAGAGAAGCATGAGAGAGTGAAGAACAAAAGAGAAAAGGAATGAGAAAGAAAATTATTTTTTTATTCAACCGGGTATTATTTTAAGGGGGAATATTGTTTAGAGGAGCTATAGTAATTGATACAGTATTCTCTACTGTAGCAACTCTAATCTAAATAATGGAGATGGAGAAGCTACTGGAGTGAGTTTTTGGAGTGAACAGTGGGCTTCTCTCCAAAAAATAGATATACAACATCTGCTGGAGATGCTCTTAACTCTTTTTTGATTATTTTAAAATAAAAAAAGAGATAAACAGGTCTACTTTTTTTTTTTTTTTCCTTTCAGTAACAGATCTCCCATTAGTACTAAAAATCAGCAGTATGGTGATTAACAAAAAAAACAAATGGATTTTTCTGCAATTTGTTTTTCTGCACAGTTTTTTTTTTTTGTCTATTTTTCTGCACAGTTTTTCTGCTGTGCTATCTACTTTTTTCTCTTTTTTTTTCAGTAAACAGATCTCCCATTAGTACTAAAAATCAGCAATATGGTGATTAATACAAAAAAACAAATGGATTTTTCTGCAATCTGTTTTTCTGCACAGTTTTTCTGCAGTGTTTTTTTTCTGAGTCTGTTTTTCTGCACAGTTTTTCTGCTGTGTTTCGACAAATAAATTTAAAATCAACTAAACAAACAAACAAATCTACTATACCTATTAGTACTAAACAGTCAACATTACAGTGATTAACACAAAATACAAATTGATCTTCAATTATTTTATTTTAAGATGATTGAAACATAAAATTCTTGAAAAGAAATTAGAGAGCAAGACAGATTATTTTAAAATCAAAAAAGAGATAAACAGATCTACTTTTTTTTTTCAATAAACAGATCTCCCATTAGTACTAAAAATCAGCATATTGTGATTATCACAAAAAACAAATGGATTTTTCTGCAATCTGTTTTTGTGCACAGTTTTTTTTTCCTGTGTCTATTTTTTTGCATAGTTTTTCTGCTGTGTTATCTTTTTTTTTTCAGTAAACAGATCTCCCATTAGTACTAAAAATCAGCAGTGTGGTGATTAACACAAAAAACAAATGGATTTTTCTGCAATCTGTTTTTCTGCACAGTTTTTTTTCTGTCTATTTTTCTGCACAGTTTTTCTGCAGTGTTTTTTTCTGAGTCTGTTTTCAGCACAGTTTTTCTGATGTGTTTGTTTTTCTGCAGTATCAGTTTTATGCACAGTTTTTTTGCAGTGTTGTTTTCTGCAGAAATTGGTCTGATTTCCCCTGATTAGTTCTTATGTACTGTTTATTATCTTGTTTGTTTTCTACAGTATATGGTTCTTATTTATTGATTATTATACTTAATAAAAAAAATATATTAAAATTTAAACAACTGTTAAATAATTAAACAATAGTAAAACAACCAATTCATAGTTACTAACAATTAAAGTAAGATATTTATCTATATATACAAAATAGTAAAACAACCAATTCATAGCCAGATATAATATTGATTGTTTAAGATCATATATATATATGAGAAATGATATGTCCACAATATTTTTACAACAAATCCTAAGTGGCAAGTTGTTACTGGTTATTATTGTTGGGGCAAAAAAGTAATCTTAGTGTTAGGTTCAAATTTAAACCAATAACAACTAACCACCTATAATTTGTTGTGAAAATGTTGTAAAAATATTGTGGACATAGCACCTATATAGTCTTATTACAAAATAATCATTTTGACTAAAATCAGATAATTGGTAACTTTATATTTAATTAAAAACATCTTAACAAATAAGAAAATTTTTCTTTATTAATTTCTTCTCATAAAATATTATAACTTTCATAATCATAAAACTTAACGTTTCTTAAAAAACAAATATCTGATGACTTTTTATCATAAACTTGAACTTTCATCAGAAGCTTTATCTTTAAAGCACAATAGAATTTCAGAAACTTTTACTTTTAAAGAACAACTTTTTTTTTCATCATAAACTTCCTTTCATGAGAGCTTTTAACTTTTCATAATGCGATTAAACAATTTATTCTCTCATGATCAATAAAATAATATAGATGTTCATAACATATTGGTTAATCCATATCTGATAAGTCTGTACTTATTTGAGAGGCTTCTAGCACTACTGTGCTAAGCATCTAGCATTCCCCACAATGCCAGGTATTCTCGGGATCACATCATAATACATATCTTCAACTATGGAGTAGGTTGACATCCTCCACAAGTTGGCTGTAACCAACAAGGGCGGGTACAGCAAAGTGAGACCCACTTTTAATGGCCAATAAGATAACATTTTCCATAGAAAGCCAGTAATTAAACCCCTACTCGCAAAGTTCAGATCATCAGAGGACATAACCCGAAAAAATTTCATACTTATACATCATACTGAAATTCATAGTTTAGATAACATTTCTTAATAAAATTATTTCCATTGCTTTCTTAAAACATCATGTTCATGGAATTAGTAACAGCATCAATATGCTTAAATCATATACGTAAAGTTTCGAGAACTCACCAACATATTTTTGTCTGAAACATGATTATATGTCATATCTCTAATCAAAAACCTTTTAATGCATAATATACTTTAAAATAACCTCATGACTTACCAAATGCTCATATAACTTATTTCATACCTAAAAGCAAAGGAACTGAGAGCCTAAAGTCGAAGGAGCTTAGTCTTGGCTACTGGTAACACTTGAACCAAATATCAAAACTTATTACTATCAATCACTTCTTATAATAAATTTACACATTCATCTCAAAGCTTATCTCTTAAAATAAAGGAAATCATAATCCCACCTCAACGAGGTTTCCACAAACATATTATGCACACATCAACAATTGATGTACCAAACTAAAGAAAAACCATCATTCTCATATTTATATCATATCTCTAGAAGAGCCAACTTCATTTCAAGAGGTGCTTTGAGATTAGGACAATAATGCATGCATAAACATGAATCCTTTAAGCATGGTCATGTAACTATATACACTCACATGGCAACACATTGAACAAGATAGCTTCATAAAAATAACAATCGAATTGTTTAGAACCCCTCCTTTGAGTACCAAACCTTGAACCAAGTTACACAAAATTTATCTATGATCAAGACATACTAAATGATAAGCATATTAATTTATAGCTCAAAAAATTCACCCTAATTTTAAAATTAAATCCTCAAAGTTAGAGTTATCATTTACTGTTTACTGCTTAGCATATGCCTCAGTTGTAAAATACAAATGGGCTATCTAAACATATCCAATCCTGATGAAATTTTACAAAGCAACTTCTCTGGATGTCTAGTAAATACTATATCAATTTCAGAGTCAAATAATAAAGTCATGATTTATTAAAAATCATACAAGACAGCATGTTCAAATCTGTCCTGACAAAATTTCATGCAACTTAGAAATTAAACCATTATTTTTATATTGATCCAATTGCTGTGAGACCACTTCCATTAGAACCATATGTGTCTTAGAATTCATAAGAACTACTCTTAGCATCCTAATTCACTGTATATGATTTAATCCAGATTTTTCTTGTTGTAAACACCAAATCTGTCACAATGACAGCTTTGAAACATTTTCTTATAAAATTATAAAATGATTGCAAATAATCTCATTATCATATGGGAATTTTTATACACTCATTAGACATGTTATAAAACACTTATATTAGGGGTGTCCATGGGTCGAGTTGGGTCAGGTTTGTGCCCAACCCAGACCCAACCCGAATTATTTGGGTGGAGGAAAATATGGCCCGAAACTAACCCGTTGATCTAGTCGGATTTTCTGGTTTGGGTCTAGTCGGTTTCGGGTTGTATCGGTCAGGTATTGGGTTTCATCGCCGGGAACAATTTTTGGCCGGATCCGGCGAGGTTTGGCCGAAATCTGGCCGAATCTGTTGAGATCTGGTCAGATTTGTCAAGATCGGATAGAAATATGGTCAGATCCATCGAGATCTGGCCTAGATTTCATCGAATAAAGGCGAGATCTCGCTAGATATGGTTGGAAATTCGTTATACTTCGTCAGAAAAGATAAAGGCTCAGTTCGGGTAGGGTATCACGGGTTTTGAAGCGGAAAACTGACAACCAACCCGCGTAGGGTCGGGTTATTGAGTTCGGAACCCGCGTCCGACCACCGGGGTCGTCGGATCAGGTGGCGGCGGGCGGTTTTGCCGGGTTGAACGGACACCCCTAACTTATATACAGTCATTTAACCATTTATAGCAAAATTAAATAAAACAAAAATCGCAGCAGTAACATCAAAAGTACTAACCCTAACTTTTTCTTACTTCCTTAATCATATACAATTAATTAGTAAAAACCCTAATTTACCTTCAACAAATCATCAACACAGTTTCAAAGCTTCTTAAAACACTATATGTATAGACTCACAAAATCATGATTTCCTAATTTTACAAACCACAAGTACCATTACTAAAATTCAATGAAGAAATCATGAATTCTAAGATGAGAGTAGCTAGAACCCTTACCAAGTTTCTTGTTTTTGAGGGGAAATAGAAATAGAACCACTCTTGCATGAAAGGATTTCCCTTTCCTAGTTGCTAGACCCGAAAGTATGAGAGGTAAAGCTTGAGAGGGTCTTTGAGTTTTCTAGTTTCTTTGAGAGAGTATGAAGAAGAAATTAGGTGGAGTTTTATTTTCCTTTTGAGGTGTGGACCCGTGGGTTTGAGAAGAGAGACTTAAGAGAGCTTCTAGCTATTTCCTTAGGAGAAAAGAGAGTAAAGTGAGGTGAGAAATTCTGATTTGTGTGGACCCGTGGGAAATGAAAGGGAGAGAGTTTCTTGGATATTCTAGTTGTCTTGAAAAGTCAAAGAAGAATAAGATGAGGTGTTGATGATAAGAACAAAGAAAGAAGAATTTAAGGAGCAAAGAAAGAAGAGTGGCGCAGCAAAGAAAAGTTAAGGGAGAAGGTTTTGGGTGGGCACGTGTATGCATAAAGGAAAAATGGCTCATAACTTACCCTTGTAACTTTTAAAAATTACTTACCACCCCGCCCCCTTATAAGCTTATATTCTACAAAGACCCAAACTATAAAATAACTTGGCATATAAATCTTTATCTTAAACACTTAATTAAACACCAACAACTATATATCTAATAACTTAACCACTTAATATAATTTTGTACATACTTAGAATATATTTATAATACAATTAGCCATTCAATTATTTATAATCTTTACAATTCTTATTCAATGACATTATAAAATAATTTGTTTATTAAATATTCTTCTATTAATTATAGAAAGGAAGTAGCTTAAAATAATAATTAACCACTTAAACATATAGTTTAACTATAAAGTTGGGTCGGGGTGTAACAAAAAAGATTATGGATGCTTTACTGCTTTAGTACCATACAAGACATTATTTTATTAATAATTATTATTATTAATAAAATAATGTCTTGTAATGGCATATGAGTGAGGTTCAAGATTGTGTACACTATGACCAATATTCAAGCTTGTGTACACTATGACCAATATTCAAGCTTGTGTACACTTGACCAACTAGTTTGGGTGGCACATGCAAGACACGTGCTGCCCGTTTGAGTGAGAAAATTAAGATAAAACATATATTTGAAGAAAAATGAAACCATATATTTAAACTTAGAGTATCATTTTAATATATGAGCATTTATTTGCCATGATAGTTTCTTAGAACCTATTTGCTATTTGCTAAAGTCAGTATCCATTCATTAAAAACTTCTAAGAGTGATAATGAATATCATCTTTTTTGGATAATAAGCAATTGGGTTTTGCTAAGACATTGTTACAATATATAAAGTTTCACAATGAATAATGTCATATACTACAAATTGAAGGTCTTCATAAATACTTGCAATTATCCACAATAAAGATTTTATTATTCATACTTCCATTTTTATTATCTTACATTTTATGAGTCTAGTCACGATATTTAGCTTACTTAGGTTTTAATGAACACCCTTTTAAGTAAGAAGAGAAATAATTTAAATAAAAAAAATAATAATAACAAAAGGCATGTGTCATTGAAGTTTCAATTAGATAAAATTTTAAGTCTAGAATATTTAAATCTAGGAAAATCAACGTTCTTTAGGTAACAAATAGAACACCATACATCACCATTTCAACTTTTTAAGTATGACTACCACATAAAAATCAAAATACAAAAAAAAATAAAATTGGGATATTAAAATTTAGTAAGGGTATTTTAAACATTCTACAATAGGATATTTTAAGAATCGTAAGATTTCAAAATGGTTTAACTAAGAGAGTAACAATTAGGGTGTTTCTTGGGTTTTAAAGTTCAAGGAAGAATAAAATTACCTCAAACTTAAAGGGCCCAATTTTTTTTTTTTTTTTTCACTTTTGGTGTAAAATTGTATTTTTTATTTTACTTTAAATTTTAAACAGTGAGTAAAAAAAAATTAACCCAAGAAAATTGTGCCTGAAAAAGTGAATTTTGGCTTACCAAATTTGATTAAACTATAAAATAAAAAAATAAAAAAAAAAGTCTAGGAACACAATAAAAAATTACAACATTTTCACAATACCTTTATTCTCAACAGTGGTGGATCTCAGTCTAAAAATTTATTATCTTATTTTGACCTTTAAGGAACTTACACTTCAATAGTTCTGAAAATATTGTGTGATAACAACAAAATCTCATGACATTTTCATAATACAATACTTTTATTTTTAGTTGTGCTAGATCTCAGTTTGACATATATATATATATATATATATATATATATATATATATATATATATTTATATATTAATTTTATTTTAGTTTGACTTAAAAGGAATTGACATGTGTCACAATATTTTTACAATATCTCTATGTTTACGTTGTACACATAATGTACATTTATATTGTAGACACCCAAAAATTGGCAAATGTTATACACATTTGTAAAATTTGTACAATATTTACCATTTTTTTTACATATACGTATAATATTTGCCACTTTGTGTGTCTACATTTTACGGTGTAAGCTTACATTGAAAAAGTACAATGTAAACAAATAAAAATCATTAAAAATATAAAACAAAAAACAAAAAACAAAAACAAGCTCAAACCAAATTTGCGTACTTGAAGGAAAAAAAGAAAAAGAAAATAAGAAGAGAGCTCACCAATTCTCCTTATTTTAAGGGTTTTAGGTAATAGTATTGTGGGGAGTAAAAGGACCCAGGTGGGCATATGGGCCTTTGGGCTGTAACATGAAGGGCCGACCTGCTCCAGGATTAAACTCTATGAGTTGGCCCATACGCCGAGGGTCCGAGGATACAGCCGAGGGAGAGTTTCACCTCGGACAGATCCAAGAGAACTCAAGATTTCATTATAAAGGTCAAGGCACAACTCTGGAAAGACTAGTGGTTAAAAGGGGACATCCTGAATCTTCTAGATGTACCAGTATTAAAGAAAATATCAAGAGTAAAGGTTGCCACCTCCGCATTAAAGGCTCCGCACCTACCTCCCTGGCCGCATTAATGGGGAGGTGACCCCTGAACAGTGAGGTGGAAACTTCTAGTCACTATTCAAAAAGTATCGAGGAATGAAGTATAAAAGGGGGGGTAAAGGCCAAAGAAAGAGAAGAAAGGAGAACAAAAAAAGAAATTAAGAAATTGTAATCTTGAAGGAAGAAAGAAATAATAAAGAAGTAGTCCTCGGCTCGAGTCCGAGGAGATCCATTTGTCATTCTCATTCGTTATTTACTTGTGTTTGTTTATGAAAGCCTGTTATCAAGCTCCACGTACTACTAACCTAGATTTCAAGCCCACACTCTACAAATTTTATTGTTTAAGGCTCATTGGGCCTGAGCCCATAATCTTCTTTGGGTCCAGGTGCAATTGTACACTTACAAGTATTAAGAGAGATGCTACGCCCACAACATTTTTACAATATTTTCACAACAAATCATAAATGGTTATTTGTTATTGGTTCAAATTTGAATCTAATACTAAGATTACTTTTTTGCCTCAACAATAACAACCAATAACAACCTGCCGCTTAAGATTTGTTATAAAAATGTTGTGAAAATATTGTAGACATATCATTTCTCTAGTATTAAATACTAATTGTTTCATCTACAATATTTTTACAACAAGTTTTCAGTGGTAAGTTATTAATAATTCTAATTTGAACACATCACTAAAATTATTTTTTCCTCACCAATAATACTCAATAATAACTTGCTACTTAAGATTTATTGTGAAAATATTGTGGACATAACATTTTTTTAATATTAAAAAAAATTTCTTTCTCACCTAAACTCTACCTTTTTGGCTTGTTACCAAAAAAACAAAACAAAACAAACAAACAAAAGTTGAATAAACCAAGAATCCTATAGCTAGAGCCACGGGCTCTTTTTATATAGTTAATAGATATATTAGTGGTTTAGTACCATACAAGACATTATTTTTCAGAATTTGAGTTTCATGGGTGGTACTTGAAATGAAAGGAAGGAATTTGGATAAGAAAAAAAGAAAAAAGCCTTGAATATTGGCCAAAGTGTACACAACCTTTAAATTATAATAAAATGTGATAGTTGGTGGCCATTTATTTCAGTGTCAGTCTAATTGATAAAAGTGAGAGTGTTGTTTTACGCTCTGTTTGTTTTGTTGAAAAACTTTTTGTAAATATAGTTTTCCACATTTTTCAGTGTTTGGTAGCACACAAAAAAAACTAGTCAACGGAAAACTATTTTTAGTCAATGGAAAATCCTAATAAAAATAAGGCTTGTTTTTTATAGGTTGTTTTCCAAAAAAAAATTTGAAAAACAATCTCTCTCTCACAGTAAGCTCTCTTACTCTTTCTCTCTTTCCTTTTCTTTTTCTTTCCTCACACCCTCACTGTCACTAACTCTGGTCTCTTCTCTTCCTCACAGTCATTAACTCTGATCTCTCCTCTTTCATAGATCTCTCTCCCTCACTCTCTCTATATTTCTCTTCCACTTTATAACACAGTTCTCTGAGTAGATTTTTTTCCCTCATTGCTCAATAATTATTTCATTCCTCTCTACCAACTTGCAAAAGAGAACATATTTGCAGCGGTAATTATTTTATTCCTCTCTACCAAAATCTCAATTCTTTACTTTGAATTTCAAACTTGATTTTATTTTTTTTCTAAGAAATTTTTTGGTTTGATAGATTCCAGGTTGAAGTTTTTTTTGCACATAAAAGTACTAAAAAAAAAAAATATATATATATATATATATATATATAAAATAAAAAAGAAGAAAGAATGAATGAATGAAATAAAAGACGAAAATTTTAAACACAGTGCCTATGTAGTGATGAGATATTATGTAGGATAATCTTTTTTATTGATGAATACATTATGCAAATACTATGTAGTGATGATATATTATGTAGATACATTATATGAATACATAAGACTTGTGGTTGGCCATAGCAGACAATTAGTGTACTAGCAAAAAGAATAGACAATTAAAAGTTATTGTTATTTGTACTTATTAAAGATGTATTCCCCTGTCAATTTTATGTATATAAACAAATTATTGATATGTGTGTGTGTGTGTGTGTGTGTGTGTGTGTGTGTGTGGACGTTTCTGTCCATATATATGAACAAGATGAATGCTAGAGATCATGAAAATTTGACAACTAATTTTGATTGTATCTATTGTCAAAATTTTAGTATGAAAACCAAATTCATTCTTGGTTTTTTTTTTTTTTTATATTGATTACCTTAGTTGGTTTACATAATACACATGTTTTAAATTACACAAGAAATATAAAAAATAAAAATAAAAATTTGCATATCAAACACCAGAAAACATTCTCATACTCATTTTAAGGTCGTTACCAAATACTGAAAAATGATATAGTTTTCTAGAAAATGCTCTTTGGAAAATGAACAATTTTCTAAAAAACGTTAATGCTGAAACAAACAGAGCGTTGGTAATACTATAAAATCTCACAATATTTTACAATGAATTGAGAAGTTAGTACATTATAGGTCAAAATAAAATATTCTAAAATCCATCGCAACTAAAAGTATTAGTGTTGTGAAAATATTGAGAAATTTTGTTGTGTTTCTAAACTTACTTAAGTGGGAGATGTGTTTTTTTGTTTATTTTTTCTTATCATGGTACAGTTTGTTTACAATAAAAATAGGAAAATTGTTCTTTGTTTTACCATTCTAATGTCCATTCTAATGTGAGGGGCAAGAAACTACACTAAGTATAAGTATATATAAATGTTTTCAACCAAAAAATTTTAAAAAAAAATTAAGCGAAAAAAAATAAAAATCAACTTGCCAAAAGAATCAATTTAAACCCAAAATGGACCAAACGGGACTGAATTGGACATAATGGACCAAAGTGGACTAAATGAACCAAAATAAACCAAATGGACCAAAGTGGATTAAATGAACCGATATGTTTTGATTATTTTTCCAGCCATTTTTATTAGCAAAATGGGATTGATTATTTCTGTTTGCAAAATCTGTGTTGATCTGAATCATATTTCTCTGGAAAAGGGGCATAAGAAGAAGAGATGATGGAAAGTTTATATTGGGAGGCCCTTTGTGGAGTATTTTCTATTCGTGTTTGTACTGTACTACTGTGTTTTCTTCAGAATTTTATATCCTAGCTTGACTGGGTAGGTTTCTTTTGGGTTTAATTTCCAAACTTGGATTCCAAATTTTGAGTGAGCAGTTCTAATGATTTCTGCTATATATCCTAGTTAATTTCTCTTCATCCTATGTTCCTATCCTTAGGTCCATCAGGTCTTTGATTGTTCCTGTTCGAAGGAGTAACTTGTAAGCGCTCTAGGTCTTAAATGACTGGTTTAAACCAAAGTGTGTCTTACAGCCTTATGTGATCACCCACCTTCCATTTATCCCGGGCTATAGTGGGGTGTCCCTTATATTTGCTTTTTAAAGTGTTGTGGTCACTAAAAACTTGGGGTTTTGACCAATCCTCCAAAATTGTTTGGCAATCAACGCTTTATTGATGCATTCAGTGTGTCTTAGGCCCAGTCCTATGGCTTCCTTGGGCTTAGTGATATTGGTCTGTGCAATAGTGTAGAGTTTTTTAGTTTCTATATTGCTCTGTTACTATTAGTCCTGACGATTCTGTCTTGACCAGTAATTTTTGGAACAGTATACTGACATGTCGTAGATTGGCATTGCTTGCATGACTAATTTGATCAAGGTAAAGTCTCCCAGAAAATGACAATAATCTGCTTTTCTAGCTTTGTAGTTTACTCGGGATCCTGTCAATGATCTCGTGTCCTATTTCTTCCAGTCTCGTATCGATATCAACTTTCAAACCCAAGTATTTCCCAATGTATGGTTGAATTTTGACTCTTATTTTGTTCTCTGATTCTTCTTATGTACTAGGTTTGAGTGGGTGATCATGGGTTTGAAAGAATAAACAAATAAAAAGGAAAATATTTTAATAGAGTAGAGAGAATTAGTTTTGTTTTGTTATTTACCAATAAAAAAATATTTAAAAAAAAAAAAGAGAGAGAATAGTTTTGTTGGAGGGTGTGTAAAACCTAAAAGGAACGTAGTTATCATAGAAAATAGGATTTCTAATAAAACTTTTGCTAGAACTATGAAGTTTATTGTAAATGCCCTAATATGCCTATGACCAGTACTCACCATTCACCAACCTTCATACACGGGCTGTGCCATAAGCCAGTGGTCTCTGTCAATTTGGGTAACCTGCCATCAGCTGCCCTTGGTAAGTCTGCTAATCACAATTCTTAAAGTGACGCCAACATTTTCAATCTCCTCTCAAGTCTCACCAAATAAACCGAAAATTAACATTTTTAATAGTTTAAAAACAAAAGATGAACTTTTCAATAGTTTAGAGATGAATGAACTTTCCACTAGTTTAGGTATGAAAAACAAATTTTTAGTAAAATTTAGGAACAAAAATAGTATTTTACCCTTTTTATTTTTGATAGGATGTTGCATTGGAACCTTGAAAAGGAGAAAATACACTCATATATTTATCCTCTTGTGCATTGAAATCAAATGAAAATAATAGTGTCTTTCCATTACTATTTACGGGATCATACATGCATCACCAACCACAAGAAGAAGGGGGGGGGGGGGGGGGGTGGTACCACTATATAATATGCACCATTGAAAGTTACACCTCTTTTTTTTTTCTTTTTCTTTTTTCCTTTCAAAATACATGGTTCCTATGACTAAAATTACATTGCTACTTCCACTTCTAGATTATATGTAGAAAAGAATCAAAGAAGACATGGAAAGGGGCTACGCTTTATTTTAGAATTTTTCCAGGCATCATTTTTCCTCTTCATGATGGGATATCTCATATCTGTACAAATCCAGTACAGTCAATATATTTTCACATATAATTTAGGACCTATTTTTTCATATTTTACACTTACCAGAATCTAACTGCCACTCACTTTTGTCCGTGTGGATATGACAAAAAAAAATTGTCTTTTAAGTACCTAGTATCTGCAAAATGATTGTAGCACTGACTATTGAATATTCCGTGGGCAGAGTCAATTTTGAGTTTTGAGCAGCTTCTATAGAATCTGAAATTGGTCGTGAAGGATACTGTCGGCCAACTTCAAAATATGTCCAGCCTTTATCCCTAAATCAAGGAAAACAAACAAAAAACATATTAGAGACTTATATGAGTAATCGTGTTAACAGTTTCATCTCGTCAGTCATCACTAGATTGGGGACACATTTGCACCCAATGAGCCTTGAACCCATGACCTCACCTTCCACCTTGCTTTTTATAAGGGGAAAACAATGATTGAAAAGTAGAGAAGATTGAACTCAATAGAGAAAAGTGTAGCAAAGAAAACAATGATCAAAATGGAGTGTGAATATTTAAGGATTAACTTCAATTTTCGATTGAATTATCTTAGAGGAGAACAAATGAAAAACCCCTTTGTAATTAATCAAGCAAACCCTAAGGCTCTTAAAAGAACCTAGAAACCAAAGGAAATCTGTCAAGCTGCTACAAGTCCTCGCATAATCTTCCTGGAAACAATTTATCATGACCCTTGAGTAATCTTAACCGTAACAAAAATAACTAGATAAGACTCAAACTACCCCTTAAAAAGTTAAAATAAAGTAGATTGTTACAGGACTACATGAATAAAACCATGAGCAATATATTTTTCTATTCCAAATCTTGTCCTGCAACATCAGCAAATCTAAGCACATGTTACTTCTTTTTACACAAAGGCTTGAGGAGTACTTAATCTACTTCATAGGAGCCAAAAAGTTCATTTATTCATTTCTTTGGAAGTCCAATGCATTAATTCTTCCATGAGACCCTTGTGCTTTCATTTTGTATTTTATAGTCTTTTTGATGCTTCATTGTTGGTCTTCAATTAATTAGATACTACAACACACAAAAAATAGAAGGCTTAGTTTATACTTCCTTCAAGTCCATGTTCCCAGATTCCTAGAGAGATCCAACTTACTTACAGGTTCTTTAAAAAGCCCAATAGGTTATTTCTGAAATAGATTAAGCTGTGGATTGTGCAGTCAACTAGCTTCTACCAGCTCCACATGGGTTCAAGATGCAGTCAAGCACTGCTCCAAGTTTAAGTGGGTTCAAACTTCGCTGATTAGGTGTTGGACCAATTCAACGCCCAAACTAAGGTTGAGTATTAAAAGTTCAGGATTGTTCATTTAATTTTATTTTGTATACAAGCCGAGCTCAAGCTCATTGCCAAACTAGATTACATATTCAAGATCAATTTATTTTCTTGTTGAACAAGCTTGAGCTTGTTCATAAACTACTTGATTAACTCCTGCTTTTCCCATATATAATTAACAGTATGACTAAAACTTTTTACCCCTTCACAAATATATGCTAATAATTAATAACTAAATTATAGTTGAAATTATATTATTTAGGTTAATTAGATGGAACAGTTTTCGTTTATGTACCAATAAAAATTAGAGTTTCCTAAATTATATTGTTAAACATTTATATAAGTCTACTATAATATTATCGATAGATTACAATTAATTTGATAACTTAGGAGCTATAAACATATAATATTATGTATACTTTAATCGAGTCTCATACTAGCAAGCTTATTCAAGAACACATTATTATGATTGAGCTCAACTTGTTTAATGATAGAATCTAAACTTAGGCTTGAGATTTACTCATTTGCAAAATAAACAAACATAAAATAAAAAAATAAAAAGATTTTTCTGAGTCGAGCCCGTACTATTTATGAACGGCTCAATTCATTTGCAGTCCTAAAAACCCACAAATCTGTTGAGCAGAAACCTAGGAATATGTGTTTAAAAAAATCAAGCTTTGTTAAGTAAGCCAGATGATAGAAGAGTAATCCACATCAAATAAGCATTATACAAGGAAAAAAAAATGTTAAGCTTGATGTTAGAACAGTATAATCCTGCCATAGTAGGATTTACAAGCTGGGATCCATTTACATTTTTTTTTTTTTTTTGATAAGTTCCATTTACATATTTTATATTCTACAACTCTCTATTTAATCTGGAAAGGGAGCCACAACTAAGCACAGGGATTTCCACAGATTACAAAAGACAATTTCTTATCAAGCAGGTTCAAGTTTAATTCCCTACAAGCATTTTTCTATTGTTACATCACATTAACTGTGTTGTGAAGGGCTTTCTTCTAAAGGTTAAGAAAAAAGGAAAAAGAAAGACTCATAAGGGAAAGAGAAACAATATGAAGTGGTATATAAAGTTGTTAACAGGGAAGTAACTCTGAAGTCCTAAACCATAAATGAGAGAGTGACATGTCGCAGACTCAACCCTTCACCAGAAGATTAAGGTGTAGTCAACTCTCCTTTGCCTGTATCCAGCATTTATTGAAATTTTGAGTCTTTTACGAATTACAGTGTCTAGATGTAAAACTTATATAGAAATATGACACAACATTGTTTGCTCAAATAATGTAAATTTCTTCACAAACTCATTAAAAGCATTGCAAAACAAGTCATTAAGTGAAAACTAATCAAACTCATCAAGAACTTACATCCAAATATATAAGAGCTCTCATTGTAAGATCCAGTTTCCATCTTCAAACAAAACAAATTCACACACACACACACAAATGCGTGAGAATAATGATAAAATTCACATTTTCCTAACAGCTTAAGCTTTTGGGACATTTAGTAATTTACACACACGAGCACACACATGCATTAACTGAAATGAACAATATTCAAAGAAAGGAGCCACAGTGGAATATTTAATCACTTGTTAGAACAGTAGCTCAAACAAATGATCTGACAGAATAGAACGTAAAAGAACAATAGTTAGAGAAGGAAGAACTTACGATTAAAGCCCTAGGTCACTCCAATCTTTGCTGCATGCGAGCAATCTTCAGTAACAGGGGAGCTTCCCTTTGTGGATAATTCCATGGATTTGGTGTTACCATCACACTTCTCTTTGTCAAATGTGAACTCAAGTTGTTTCTCCACAGACTTCAAAACAGCAGTTCGTTTAGATCTTAACCGGTATGGAGGAGATGCATTAAAAGCCTTACCATTAGCCCCAGCAATGCTGTTGCCATGGCAGGTAGGACTCTCGCACAAACTTCCATCTTGCGATTCAGACGTCTCCAAGCTGTTGATTATTTTCTGTTCATCAGAAGCATGAACAACATCCTTGACCAATTCCTTATCTGCTTTTGCAATTTTATCAGTATGCAGATGCTTTTGACCTTCTGTCTTCCTCTTTCTAAATATGGAAGGAGTATTGGGGAAGCTCTTAGCAGCCATTTTCAATATTGATTCAGGACTCTGCATGCTTAAACCACCGCTCTTCACACAAGGTGGAGTGAAGAATCTAATAGGTGATAGAATCGGACTAGAGTTGATGTAACACAATTTTAAAAAATCGGAATCTAATGGATTACAACCTTCTAGCTGTGGTGGCTCATAGTACAAAGAACCATATGTTGGAGTTTCAGAAGTCAAAGGTGTTCCAATAAATTTTTCATCAATTTCACTGTTGATTGCACATCTCTCAAACATTGGTTCATCATTGATTCCACAATTATCAATAGTTGGCTTGCTATTAGTTGCACAATTCTCAAACTTTGCCTCACTGTTGAATCCAGAGTTCTCAAACTTTGGCACCAACCCTGAGTTGCTGCGGCTAAGATCTATATTAAATGACGCTGCCTTGCATTCTTCACATTCTGAATCAGCAGAATTATTTGGAATGACATTTAATGAAGCACCCATATCACAAGGTGGGGCAGAGGATGCTAACTGATCCTTGCTATTTTCATTCGTCTTACAAATGTCTGTAGTTCCTGATGACGATTGAGCAGTAGAATCTGAGCCTTTATTTGAACTAACAAGAAAGTTTTTTGGTGCAGTAGATCTACTAGTATCTTTAGCACCATTTTGGGGACTGTTCTTTGCAACTACCGGAAGTTGCCCGGTAGCCAAAAAAAAATCTAACTTTTTCTTCAAGGAACTATTCCAGTGATTCTTAATAGCATTGTCAGTTCTGCAAAAGAGAAGTCACATAGAAGACCTTGCTTAAACTAAAATATTAAATAACATTCATGGCACAATAATAGATTCTATGTCAGGTAATATGCAAGGGATCTCAGCTAAGCTTTAAAAAAAAAAAAAAAAATAGAGGACAACATTTGCATATTTCAACATCATTAACTACAACTCTGTTTTGATTGGCTTCAATTATTGTTCTTAGGGATTTCATTTGAAGAACAGATTAGCGTGACCTTAAATTGCTACTGAAACAAAATCAAAGGATTAATCTCCCTCGAACATCCATTTGCCTCCTAAATATATCAAACCATAGAATTAATATAATATTCTGAACATTCTGAATGCAGTCAACCAGATTGGTGTATAGCACAACAAGAAAGAACTCCCTCATGTAGATGCAGCCAATAATAATTATTATAGATTTACACCCTCACTTGGAAGACACGTTTCCCCAAAAAAAAACTAATGTAAGGATAAAGCATTCGGCTTCAAGATTGAACATGCACATCTGCTGATGGGAGGGAGATAGTACAAAATATCTAAAGTTCTTATTTTACCACGAGTCACAAGATTGAGACTGTCAGCCCAAATCAGCAACACATCATGAGGTTGCAAAGTGACACTAGATTTTCAGGGTCAATCTTATTGATACCTTAATTTAGTGATTTCCCTGGCAAAAATTATAGCTCAAACAAGAAGCAGTACCTTCCAGGTAGAACCTTAGCTATTTCAGCCCATTTGTTCCCATGTATCTGATGGGCTTTCATGAGAGCTAATTCCTCCTCTGGTGTCCAAGCATCCTTCTTTATATCTGGATTCAAATGATTGTGCCACCTGAAGGAATCCGAAATTTTGCTTTCATAAGTATAAACAGAAGTTAAACCATTGATCATATTTAGAAAGTCCATGCCATATAAAAAAATGATAAAATTCATAAATAACAATCATCCCATTATACAAAACCATGAGAAATAATCAGTTGGCATTTGCGCGCACACAATCAAAAAAGCAATCCAAATGAATGTCATGTCAATATGACAATGTTCAGGACTTTGAAGACCATATTTGGGAAAAACATTCAACATATATTAATAATTGCAAACTAGCATTATAAACAAAATTTCCCAGCTAATTATAGTCAGTTATAAGAGCTACCTCTCTCGACATTGTTTCCCTATACGACCAGGCAAAGACTTGGCTATCAAAGACCACTTTGTAGGCCCATATTTTGATACCAGTTCTATGATTTTATCGTCCTCCTACAAGCCACAAAAATAACAGAAACTTTAATGTTTAAATCACAAGCAGCAAGAAGGAAAAATATGAGAAGAAGGAAAAGGCCAGGTCCCAACCTCTTGAGTCCATGGTCCTTTTATAAGATCTGGATTAAGAACTTTCTGCCATCGATGCAGACATTGCACTTCTGATCTATCAGGGAAAAACTCAGCTGCAAACACATTGTACCCAAATTATTCAAACTTTTTTTTTGTTTGGAAATTACAAGATAGTGTTAGAGTACAATGAATGCTAGACATTACAAAGTCAAGGTTATGAATCTATCCATTTATGTATTCTTCATGATGAAACACAAACGACTACACTACTTTTTCTTTTCTTTTCTTTTCTTTTTATTTGGGGAAGGGGGGGGATGATTTAATGGATAGGTAAAGAAATTAATAACTTTAAATCAGTGTAAAGATTAGACATGTGTAATGATTAAAATTCAGATCTTTAACTACAAAATATAAATTTATATGTACACTCAAATCCCCTTGCTAAAGAAGATTTGGCTGTTCAACTGTTCTGCCAACTTCAGCTCTGCTTGTGCATAATATTACAAACTTCTTTATGAAAATGTTCAAATACGTGACAAGTAGTTGGGCTTGACAGTATTTTGCAAGATACAATGGGCTTGATACGAGGAGTTCTAGTACAAAATTAGGTAAACCAAAGTAAGTTTACTCTTACCTCAAGAACCATATGATTCAAGATTTATAAATTATGAGTTCTCAAACATTTTTGCAACTCCTAATTACTTCAAGTCAATATGTTTTCCAGCAGATTCACTGCTAAACAGTGAAGCATAAAACAACCACCAGGAATCTGTATAATTGAAAACTCCCAAGAGACGCAATCTAAAATTGCATGCAACTAAATTAGCACAGATTTAACAATCAATATCATAGGTACTACTGAGGAAAGGGAGAAACCTATTTTTTTCCAACTCTTCCCCTTAAAAGCTGCAACAGCATTCCTTAATGTCTCATCCTGTAGAAAACCAAAGGCATTGTTAGTAATTACAAATAAGACCCCGTAAGGTCAATGCTTTTTTTTTTTTTTGATATGTCCGTAAGGTCGATGACTAATAAAAACACAAGCAACATATAGCAGAGCAACAAACAAGTGAACACAGTTGAACACAAACGAATTTGGGCTACATCAACATAATATAATAGCAGTTTCAAAGATCTTCTAGATCCACAGCTATGCTGCTGATAACATCAGAAGTAAACCAGTGGATTCTAAGCCAAACACCAGGTGAAGTCTTTCGAGCAAAGATGACTTAACAACTGCCTAAATCAACCTCAGCCTTTCATAAAGGTAGTTGACACACAGGAACGTAAGACAAGCTTCTAGATCATAACACATAGAACTTCACAAAAACATGAAAAATACAAACCTCCTGTGCAGTCCAACCTCCTTTCGCTCGTCTGATTGGGCCAGTGGCTCTCCTGTAAGGTCAAATTCCCATAATTAAGCTCATTAACCATATAATATGTTAATATTTAAAATAAAATTTTTTTAAAAAAAAAACCCCAATTAGAATGGTCACAAAGCATCTCCTATATGCTGAGCACAGAAACATAATCGAAAAAAAAAAAAAAAAAAAAAAAAGGCAATTTCACACTTTCTTAGACATCAAACAGATCAAAAAATTGATGAAACACTAAACAATTTAATCCCAATTTTCAACCAACATCAAAACAAAGCTATAACTGAATGCAAAACTTAAACAGACTTTGTAAACGGATAGTACCGATGAGCTGGAGATGTTGGAGCCGGACTACACGCCCCTGGGGACTTAACAATTGCACTGCCACTGCCTTCAGATGAGGTGGAACTCGAAGCCGCGGTGGATTGTTTATTCTCAAGACAACACTCTTCTAGTTTCAACCCAGCCATTTCATCATTCTACAATCAATCTCCAAAACCCAAAATCCCAATCAACAAATATAGCAATAAAAAAACAAAAAACCCTCCAAGCAAAAACAAAAAAACCAATCATAATCACTAAAAAGCCCCCAAAAAAAAAACCCACCCATGTCCAAATTTTCCAAAACCCCACCTCTAAAACACGAATTCAAACAAAACCCAGATCTCAGAATCAGTTAACGGATCAAAACTCAATGACTAAAACAAAGAATCTTACACAAACAACCCCATAATTCTAGGGTTTCCTGAACAAAACCCATTGAATCTTTCACAAGTCAAAGCCTTCGGGTTCCCATAAAATAAAGAATAAACAATCACAAACCAAAAAAACACTGTAAAAAGACGAAAAACAAAACCAGTTTTTTTTTTCCAAAAAAACAAAAACAAAGAAATTGAACTTTTCTGATAAAAAAAAAAGTACCGTTGCTTCAGCAGTAGTGGCGGGAATCGAAGTGGAGCTCATCGACGAGATGAGACCGATAGAATTCGAGTCCAAGAAAACTATGTCAGAGAGAGAACAAAGAGCTTTTTTTTTTTTTTTTGGTCTCTTTTTTTCTTTCTTGGTTTCGAAAAATTCTCGCCCGTTGAAACAAAAAGAGAGAAAGAAGTAGAAAGAAACTTATATAAATAAATTATTAATTAATTAATTATAAAATGAACATTTTTTTTGTATATTAAAATATAGAGAGAGAGAGAGAGATATATAACGAATATGTAAAGCACCGACGTCTCCGTTAATTACCGTTGTGTATCTTTGAGGCTTTTAAAAAATAAATACTCTAAAAAAATTAAACCCTACCGGTTAACGGCAATTTTTGACGGTTCATTTTTTTTTTTTTTGGTTTCTTAAACGTTAGAAAGTTTGAACCTCAAACGGCACTCATTCTTGAGAAAAATTGAGGGTTTTTGGGCTTGATTGATGATGATCTTTCTTGGGCCTTGTTAAGTGTCGAACATGTTTGGAGTTTGTGGATGGGTTGCGTGTTTCGCGGGTAATTCTTGACCGTTGGATTTGGGACTACTGGTGTGGAAATTAATTAAAGTCGGTTTTTTTTTTTTTTTTTTTTGTGTGTTGGGGAAAGAAATGTTTTAACTGTATTGATCATATCAACGGTGCACAATTGTCTTGATCTTTTTGCCTTTATTTTTTACTTAAATCTTGACCGTTAGCTGTTTGGAAAAAGTACTATTTCAACTTTTCAAGTACTATTTTGTAATGGATGATATTGGGTCAGCATCAATAGTGAAAAAATTGGGTTAATATGTTTGGGTCTATTTATTTTACTGAAATTAAAATTTTTTTGCTGAAATTATTGTAGATAATGGTAAAAGTTAGCTGAAATAGTATAGTGAGATCCATAAATAGTATCAAAAAATGCAAAAATCTATGAATAGTAACAAAAATAAGTTAAATAGTAAAATAAATTGGCAAAAATTATTTTTGCCAAACACACACTAAGTTTGAATTTGATTATTGTCACTTGAATTTTACTCAGAATGGAAAGTGAGGTTTACCAATAAAGATTGAGGATGAGATGCATAGTACTATTGCACCTCTAAATTTCTTTGTTTCTTTGTTGTGAAGAAAGCCCGAGTTAATGATTCTATAAATTTAACAAAAGAAGAGAGAAAGGGAGTAAAGAGCTTTGACAGATAAATTAAATATTAAGTGAAATTATCTGCAATCATAACTCTAGCTATTCAGATTTTTTTTTTTTAATAATAATTACTAGAGTCTCAAATTTAATAATTACACATTATTTGCATGTGATTGGATCAATTTTTTTTTTAATATATATTACATTTTGTCACTCATGATTTAAAAAGTATGACTTGGTTCACCTAAGATTAACTCTATTACGTAATTGTACTCCACTTTTGTGTCTATCGCTAAAAGCATAATAAGATATGTTAACTCAGAGACTTTTCTATATTTTTTTGTAAAAGTTTGTAATTTAAATCCATTATAATTTGAAATTATTACATTTTTCAATCACAAAAAAACCTAGGGGTGTGATGAGTAAATTATTTCATACAAAACGCCAAACACTTATCACACCCCAAGGTATTTTTGTGATTGAAAAATGTAGTAATTTTAAATTATAATAAATGCAAATGATTTACTTTTACAAAAAAAAAAAAATAGAAGAGCAATTTGAAAACTATCAGAAGAGTAGTCCTATTTTGTAGGTAACGTTTTAGTGGCAGTTAAAGATGTATCTACTCATAAAAAAATAAAAGTGTATATAGCTATTTAGTTTAGTTTTTTTTTTTTTATATAACTATTACTTTTTATTTTTTTTGAAATTTTGTTTTGTTTTTGGATAAACATGGGGTGTTCTTTTTAAGGAAAAGAAAAAAAACAATAGCAACGTCAGTTGTTTAACTTATTTTTCTATTTAAAAATAAATAAATATATAATTACTTTGAAGATATGAGTTAGTGTAAGAGTGTTCCTACTTTGTAGATAATGTTTTAGTGCAAATTAGACATGTATTTCTATCAGACTATCCTTTAGTTTTGTCTCTACTTAAACCTAGGGATGTGGGGGTATTTTAGAACAAAAAAAAAAAAAAATCAAGTCCAAACATGGGAAGCTCATTAAATAGTAGTATATATAGATTTTTTTTTTTTTTAAACCCACAAATTTAGAAATCGGGGCCTGTTTGGTGACCCCTTATTTTTTTAGTTTTGTATTTCCAAAACTTGTCTGTTGGTGTTTTGAGAGATTGTTCTCAAAAATCACCCCAAAAATCTATTTTACACTTGTATTCTCATTTATCTATTTTTTGTTTATCTTTCCTCTTTCATTTTTTTTCATCATTTTCTTATCAAAAATAAAATAAAAGAAAAAGGAATCACAAAAATCACCAAAATAAATAAAATAAAACATCCATGGATTATACCAAATCCACCCAACCCCCAAAAACCTAACCTCGATTGGTCAAAAACTTAGATCCACAGCAAAATTAATTCGAGCCTAAGCATAGAGGCTCGGTGGTGGGAGTTATTTTGGCAACTTGGACTCAACATCTTCACCTAAGGCACGAAGGAGAGAGAAAAATGTTGTGGCAGTCTCTGATGCAGGGAATATGATGGGTTATTTGTGTATGGTTTAGAAACACTGAAAAGGCTGAGTTGCTTAGAACACATTAATAGGTGGATAAGTACCTCTTCAAGAACACATAGTTCCAAATAGCACCCAAAGGCTAGACAATTTATTCAATTACTAAAAACTTATTTACAAAGAGCTTACATTTTGCTACTTATACTAATTGTTTGGCATTGACAACTTCTAAATGGTTGACAAGTGTCTAAATCCTATTGGTAAATTCTTAAGAAATCATCTAACTAAGTAACTAATTAGTTACAAGAGGATTAGGATATAGGCATATAGCTACTTGAAATGTCGTGCATCAATCTCATGGATCGCAGTGGTATTTGTTGCAGGTTGAAGTAGTCTTTATGGTGGTGGAGAGAGAGAGAGAGAGAGAGGGAGAGAGAGAATGGTGTTTGTGGTGGATGACTTAGAGAAAGAGTAGTGCTCTACCTAAAAAATCATATTGGCTGGACTTTTAAATCAAATTAGGCTAGTTGAAGGCTTTGGACACTCCTATGATAGGGTTTTGTTTTTCAAATTGTGCGTGTGCTTCTTTTTTTTTACCATGCACATAGAGTTAAATTACAACTGCATTATAGAGTTAACCTCACGTGGTTAAAATGATACTTTTAAACCATAGGTAAGCAAAAAGCAAATTGGCCCAACCCATAAGTGGGTAATATGTAAATATCCCTCCTTTTTCCCCTAAGTTAGAAGGCAACTTGTTTGATGATTGAATGATTGAGATTGCGTTGTAGCCAAAATAAATAAATAAAAACAAAACAAAATGTTTGTTGTGTGCGTGTTTAGATTGATTTATCTATTAATTTTCTTATTTTTTGACATATGTACACATAAATTTCATGTTGATAAATCACACGTCATGAAGAGTTTACCAAATAATTGATTTGTATGAAGGTGGGTATAATTCTCTTTATGATTCTTTATAAGAAAAGAATACAATGAATTCCTCTAATTCAATCTCTCATACACTTTATGCTTCAAGGGCTATAAAGCTTGATCTTGAATCGACTCTTGATATCTATTAGAATATATTAGACATATTAGCACAATGTAATAGGCCTAACCCAATCCTACTTGTACTAATAGTTTAGGGTTTAGTTGTCTATATATACTCATATTAAGATTCATTGTAACACAGGTTTTATACTACACTATTGCATAATAAAGATGTAGCCCTTAAGGGATTCCTCCTTAGATATAGGCCGACAAGGCTGAATCACATAACCCTCGTGTTCTCAGAATTCATATTCTATACTTCTCCTTCTGCATCCACTCTAGCATATACAACATGGTATAACACATTGCATTGCTAATATATTTGACATGGTATCAGAGCCAAACTTTGTTCTTGGCATTCAACAAAATATCTCTACACAACAAAAAAATTTCCCACGTGCACAACACAGATCAACTCTCCATCATAGACGCTTGCCTTGCTACCTCCCAAATCTAGATTCCACGAAATCATGTAGCCATCGTTGCTAATACTTGTATCTAAGATCCACGAGCCAAGCAAGTCGTGCCCCTCCAATCACAGATATGTGCAAAGTGAGCCTTCAACTGACGAAACCAACTACACAGACATGCTTCTCGGTCACCCATAAGGAAAACCTAGAAATCCGGTCATTTGAAGCCCACACACAAGCCTCCACACGCCACACATGCCACAATTGGTTCTAGTTCTTACTCCACGCACCACTGAAGATTCTTGACTGACTAATCAGATCTTGGGCACATATGCCACCATAAAGGCCTTGTCATTCGCCGATCTATGTAACTCAAGAATCTAACCCCTATTCGACCTCACACGTGCTCTCACGTGCCTTCTGGATCTTTGGTATCGCCTCCATGCGCCGGAGGACACTGTACGCGTCTACATTCATCAAAGAATAAATGATAATGTCATCCGACGTCATCCAATAACATCACTAGGTTACGTCAACAACCACGTAAGCCCTAGTCCATGTTAGCACCACGTCATAGGATGAGGTCAGCGTTTGTTAGCTTAATTCGTGACCCGAACCTAAAACTTGGAACTGACTCGAACTATGTAGACCATTGACTTTGACTCAATTTGACTTTTATGTTGATCTTTGATCAAAAGTTAAAATTACCAAAAGGGCTTATCTTACTCAGTTTTTCATGTAGATTTTGATTTTGGACTTTGTTTTTTCATCTGAAACTCTGAAATTAGTCAATTGGTACATTCTTATTGTGGTTTCTTCAAAGGCATTTTTCAAAGCATCTTCTCATGTTTATCCAACCTCAAGCCTTCATCGAGCTTCCGCCTTGAGTTTAAGGGAGGGTGTTAGAGATATACCAGACATATTAGCCCAATGTAATAGGCATAGGTCCACTCGTACTTGTACTAGTAGTTTAGGGTTTAGTCACCCTATATATACTCATGTTGGATATATACCAACTGGATGTGTGGATGGACCTGTTCCATTCATTACTAAGGGTTGTTGGAGTAATTTTTACTACACTTTATGATTCAAGGGCCATGAAATTTGATCCCGAATTGTTTCTTGATGTCTTAAAACTTGAAGTGTAGATGGAAGTGCTTGATTTGATGTCAAGGGCCCTTGGCTTGATCTCGAACTAAACCAACAAGAAGTTGAAGGAAAATTCTTACTTTGATTTGGAGAAGTAAGAATAGGCCTTTATTTTGGATGAGCAAGACTTACAGTTAGGGATGGCCCTCTATTATGGCAAGTGTCAATAAGATTTTTCTCTCTAAGTGTCTATAAAATTTCTCTCTAATAAATCATTTTTTCTCAGATGAGAAGCCTATTATAGAAAACTCAGTGGTACATTATTTGAAAATTTTCTTCAAAATTTATTGAGAGTTAATTATGAATTATGAATTTAAATTTTAAAAAAATCAAATTTCAATTTGGTCTTTGAATTTAATAAAATATTTCCATGTGATTCTTTTCATCTGATGTTATCACATGACCTTACATGACCATTGATACGTGTTAGTTGAGACAACTCAAAGGACTAGTGGTTTGGTCTCATTGGGTTGAAACTGGTTGACTTTCCATTTATTGACACATCATCACATGAATATTGACTTGATCAACAAGAAAAATATTAATCATCATCAATTGAACATTGCCAATGCATCATGAAAATTTTATTGTCAAAACCTAATCCAAAGATACACACTAGATAAATTTAGAGAACTATCAATTGTCAAAACTAATCCTTGCCCATGCTTCAAATTCTTTTTTCTTCAGCGTTGCACGGTTGGACGAACATATTAAATGCTTATTAATTGGTATGCTTTTAGGATTTTTATTGTACAAGGGGCAATCCAGATTTAACATTTTTTTTTTGATAACCAGATTTAACATATTTTGATAAATGCTAGTAGTACTGTAGTAGTAGGTTGATAAACTGTTGTTATCTTCCCAACCACCAATCTTCATTACAAAGAGTTTAGGTATTAAAGTATACATGTAGTTTACATTAAATAAATAAATAAAGCTTAAAATAGTGGGAAACCCAAACATCAGCTATTATAACAGTTTGCCCCCACGTTTATCTCTCTATCTACTACCTTATGTTTGTGAAAATGTTTCACGTTGGAGAGACAGGGACAACGAAGTTTTGAAAATGAAAATTACTTATGCTGCATTACGTCCCTGCTAATCTTGATGTTAAAGAATAAAGACTACCAAACTAGACATATTGAAAGATATAAATTATTAATGAATCACGTGGATCTAATCCTGTCATAAGAAATCGCATGCCACGTTAAAAGTAAAAACAGTGGCACTTTTTTCATGTGCTTCTAAAAAAAGTACTATTTTTACTTTTGCTCTCCTCATATAAGTGTATAGACTTTAGCGGCAATAGCTTCGTAGTTCCTTAAGTTGGTGTTTCTGACAAAGATATTTAAGTTTAAAATTCCCACTCCTCGCTTAAAAATGTGTATCCCAATGAAAAATTGCTGCCCTCCTCTAACCCAAGTCCGTTAATTATCATCATTATTAAGGGACTAGGCACAAATTGGAAAAGTATAGCACCTATGAAATCAGCTCTGCATCTGCACACACTTATATAATATAAGGTACGCTCACATAGTTTAACAACCCTCTCCAACAATTTAATAATTTATTCCAACTGCAGCTTGAGCTGCTGGCAGTAACAAATCCAATCATGTTATTCCATTATAGAGGGTGCACTAAGCCAGAGACATGAACCAAAACTATATTACATTTCCAAACTAACTCCAAAGATCTAGGCGGTTGACACTGGTACGGTTTTTATATAGATATATTCAGTTTGACAGAAGAGAGAATAAAAACGCATATAGCAAAAAAAATTAATAGTAGCAGGTTGGTTTTGACTCCAAGATCAACATTCTCCTGGCTGAGACATACTTAAGATAATTCCAACAAAAATTAATTGTAAGAGTAGATTGAATATCAAGAATGGGAGGAGGAGATTACTGATTGCGGAAAGTATTGGTATCCAAAGAATTTGAATTAGCCGAATTTAATTTATCAACCGCGGGAACTACATAATATTAAATGCTTAACTGGCAAGCCTTCAACGGACTGCTGAAGCAGCTATTTCAACAGAGCTAAACAATCAGCTAGTAAAATGGAACTAGACACTACAATTCTCTTAATCAGCAAAATTGGTAGGCACTCAAATTAAGTTTTGATTCATTCCTTTCCCAGATTATATGGAACATATATATATATATATATATATATATATATATATATATATATATATATATATATATATATATATATATAAAGTTTGTTCATATCCTGTTGATTGCCAAACCCATTGGGCATAAACAGACTAATCAGTCTTCTTATCATGGAAAGGGGAGTAACATTAATAAGCAACAAGAATTGAACTTTTAAGAAGACCATATCTGGGTCTTACAAGAGTTCTACACCTAAGTTATTCAGAAACACCTTAATCAGTTGTAGCTGCTCCTTGGTTTAGCTCTGCAAATCTCATGCCAACACGCATTGAGTGCTTCAGGAACTTCTCAGCGCACCTACGCACACATGTCTCCTCTTGCTTGGTTAGGGATTTGCGTTGAAAAGTATCCACACAGTCCGTAAAACATCTCTCCACCAATGAATTATACATCCTTAGACTGCAATTTGTTTTGATCAAGAAGACAATATGAAAGAGTCAGAGGCCTTAACACTCAAACATCATAATATGTTACTGTAGCTTCTACTTGGTATCAGAATTCAAAACTGAAGTAACTGGATAACACACAAGGCATTCTATAGTCAGAAACCAAAATCAATTACATGAAGTACATCAATAAGTTCCAACAAGAAGGAAGTATAAATTTGTATTTGTATGCTGATGCGGTATAATCCTTGCTTATAGTAAAACAGACATCATATCTTAGAATTATCTGAGAATGGAACAGTCATCAAACAAAGAGAGAGCCTTCTGCAGCACATGGCCTTTGTAAGGCTTTATAAACAGACTGCTAAATTGAGCAGCCACATTAATCAAGTAATTAATTAAAACTCTACACAGCCATCTCTCAGCAGAAGGTCCACGTAAAATCTACAGTAGTCTGGGAATAATATGCTACTTAAATGTCTTTATTTTGAAGCATTTGTAGTGAGGGCTGTGATATTCTGTCTATACATAACGCATTCAGTATTGAGAAATTCCATAGATGATTTTGGATCATAATTATATAATCCAGACTTTTCCAAGGCCATGGAGATTAGAAGACATACTGAACCATGTATGTAAAATGATAGAGGTCAGAACCAAGGGAAACATGTTGCACATGCCATCAGCTGATATATCAGGTAAAAGATACATAAATATAAAAAACAAAGTAGGTTGATTACTTATTAAAGGAAAGACAAAGAAAGAGCATGTTGTTAGAGACGTTGCATCATATGTCAGGAAGGCCGAAGGCCTCCGTTGATTGCGTACAAGCACAATATGAGTTTAAAGGCAGGGAAAGAAGGGTTTAACTATGAAGATATCAACTCTTCCTTGGAACTAGTTGATGTAGGATCTATAAGAATTCAGCACTAAATTAGATATCTTGATGAGATCTTGATGGGCTCTTGAATAAGGATAAATGTTTAAGCATTTAGGTAAAGAAAAGATTGAATTTTGAATATGTTGATGGTTGTTTGGTGTTAAAAACAGGGAATAGAACAAGAAATAAGATAGAAAAACACTAACAATCACACTTAGGTAGAAGAAGGCAATCACACCCTCAAAGCTTAAAACAAGCTGATGGAATGTTGTTAGAAGCAATCTCACTATGAATATTATTGACTACAATAAAGCCTTAAGGAGTGTAAAAAAGGAGCTCGTCTTTGTGTTGAGTGTGTATAGGGAGCTCGTCTCTTTGACAATTTCTCTTATGGAGAGTCATTTGTTAATATTATGGTAGGGGTAGAAAGGAAATGGCAGAGGACAAAGTGATTGAAGAAGGTGAAAACTCTAGTACTGCTGCTGTTGCTGCAGCTACTACCAATGGGAATGAAAAGAAGAAGCGTTGGGGAATGCATTTGGAATGGAATCTTTATACACAGCAACGATCTCAAGAAGAGGCTGCAGTACATTTCAAATGGAGAAGCCACTGTTATCACCAGAATGAAGTGGAGATCACTTTCTTGGAGGCAGATGACTCAGAATCTTATTGTATTCTTATTCTCTGTCATTGTGCATTGAGTATTTTCAAGCAGGACTAGTGTTCTATAGAATCCATTTCCTAGAATGACTAGGACTACTAATAATGAACAAAAAGGACTTAATAACTTCTAAACCAAATAGGAAAATGACTCAAAAAAATAAAGTAAGACTCATGGGCCTTTGGTATAGCCAAGGACAGCCCATTCCAGAAATCTGGAAATTACCAAATTGGCTTTATTCTAGTAAAACTCAATTTAAACTTTTTTGACCTAAAAACATAATACTAAGACTCAATAATCACTAAAATAACCTATGAAAGGTTCCAAGAAACCCCACATCAAAACTAGACCACAAATCTTTAATCTTTTGGTATTTAATCTTTGTCTTTCCCCGGACTCTTTGCTATCTGCATCACTAGTACCATGTAAACCATGTCAAACTATCAAATGCACAACTTATTCAATTCTCTGAATATCATTGGCTTATAGATCAACATTGATGTGACGAATCAGACAATATAACATAGATAACCTCAAAATGGCATGGTTTAAGAACTTCTTTTTCTTCAAACTTCTTCAATTTCAATATCTTTAAGGCAATTAGTTGGATTGACAACCAATTATCTTTCTACTTCATATTGTTTCTTTTCACTGCCCTGTAGAAGGAAATACACTTCTGCAATTCAGACCCCCGGAAGTCCCCATATTAATCAGCATCCCCCAACAACATAAGTCTTTTTTCTTTTCATGGACTCCTATAAACTAATCATAACCAAAAGAAAAAAATAACACTAACCCAGTAACTTATTTCAGCATATCAACCTTGATGTCTACAGGTTGGAACATCAATCTAAATGTTTAGACCTGAAAACTCCAATCTAAATAAGCACCCACATATCACACTACCTAAATCCATAACATTTATCACAAACCCCAAAAAACAAATAACTTAAATGCACGCCTCAATATGGTAGAACACACCCAATCTACCATATAACAATAAACACTACCATGGCATTTATAGAAGCATCAGCCTTGTTTCCCATTAAGCCTGTAAGTCAACAAGTTAGTACTCTGGTTGTAAACTTGTTAAACCATATGTTTCCACTGACCCACATCAAAATATCCCTCAACTAAACGAAAATAACTCAATACAACTTTCAAAATTCATTGAAAACAAATAATCTATGCAACACAATTAGAATTTGGTCTTTTTTCAACACTGCAAAAAAAAAAAAAAAAAAAAAAAGTTGAGTCCCAACGGTTGGGAATTTAAAAGAGTGAACCTGTCGCGAATTTGAAGCTGTTCGATCAGAGTAGACATTCGAGCCTTATCTTCTTCAGGAAGAGACTCCAAGTCTGCTATCATGTTCCTGTCCATCTTCGATTCAACAATTCTTCAGAGGTTTAGGCCTTAGGGTTTAAGAGCTCTCTGCTTTCGCGGCTTTTAGATACAATTACGAAGGGTTTGAGCCTCTTAAACCCTATCATAATTTGGAATTTTACATTTTAACCCTTCTAGACCAAAATGCAAAGAGTCCTGGGCTCACGTCATTAATTTTGTAATTTTTTTTTTTACCTTGAACTGAAGTTTAAGAACCATCTAAAATTGGTCCCTCTATTTTAATTTCATAAACTTCCATTAAATAGTGATAATGGGAATGTTACAATTTTTATAAATGAGGTAACTTTGAAGTTGTTATTAAGGCCCTTTTTGAATAAAAGTTCTCTCTCTCTCTCAAGTATAGGACATCTTGTTAAAAAGACATTACGTCGATTTCAGGTGTATTATAAATCTGATCATTCTCTCACATTAGGAGGCAAAGGCAATGTTGTAGCCTATGCCTTAGCACAGAGAGTTAAACTTTCTTTTTCTTTGTTTGCTTGGATGAAAGATATTCCATTAGACATTTTACATTTTGCCATTGATGATTTTCTAGCTTAATGATAAACACAAATGAGTATAGTTTCTCAAAAAAAAAAAAAAAAAAAAAATTTGATGTGTTACTAACTACAAAAAGTCATTCAAACACTAAATATCTATGTTTGTTTCCATATTAATATTTTTTGGAACATGAATCATTTTTAAAAAAACATCTTCTAGAAAACTATTATATTTTCCTATGTTTTGATAGCAACTTTAAAATGAGTTGAAAAGCTATTTATTGACTTCCCTTATTTTATTTCTCGTGATATAAAGTTTTTATTTTATTTTATTTTAACTTCACATTAGATATAGTTGTTATCCAAAAAAATTTATTAAAAAATAACTTTATCTCGTACCAAACTAAATAAAGGAAGTTAAGATATAGTTTTCCTTTGACTAATTTCTTTTTGATATTTCCAAACACAAAAAAATATGAAAAATATCTTCACATAGGGTTTTTTTTTTATTAAAACAAAACATCTGTTTGTAAGATTATGCTATAAATTTTGTAGTAATTTAAACATTTTTCTATTAAAAAAAAGGGTCCGTATTGTCCATTTTTTTAGAGTAAAGTGAAAAAAAAATGTACTCATAACACATAACCATTTTCTATCAATTTTATATTACAAAACTATGATGGTTCAATTTAGACAATAATTAAACCTTATTGGCCAATAAATCAAAATCGATAACGCAACCCAAGGGTTTAAAAAATAAAAGATAGCACAAGGGTCAATTTGCAAACTGACAAGTGACAAGAGACTTTTTCGCATTTTATCCTTTGTTTTAGGAGCAGTTGTAATAATTAGAACCCTTGTGGACCCTTTAACCCAACGGCAAGGCCGTGACCCCCAAGACAAATTCAAACGAACCCAAAAAAAAAAAAAAACCCAATTTCTAAAAGTTTTTTGGAAACGGTTTATTCATACTATATAGTCCTCACAAGTCCCAACGGTCAAATAATTTCAAATCCTTACTCTCACAAGTCTATCCCCCTCTATCCGTTGATCTTGTGCTTTCAGTTTCCAAGAAAACCAAAAACCTGTCTTCTCCATCTTCTTTTCTCTCTCTCTCTCTCTTGTCTCTCAAATCCAAACCTTTCATTCATGGCAAATCAAACCGTAAAGTGTTCTACTCCTACAAAGTCCACGAACTATTCGATCTCCAAGGTCAGAGTCATTGTAAGGGTACGTCCCTTTCTCTTTCACGAAATTTCTGGCAAGAACGATGACCCGAAACCCTGCATTTCCGTTCTTGATCAAGAAATATGCGAGTCCTCCAGTGAAGAAGTAGCTGTTTACCTCAAAGATAAAGAAACCAGGTAAAACAGTTTTTGGAATTTTTTAAATTCAAATTCTTTTATGGGGCTTTGGTCTTTGATTTTGATCATGGGTTGGTTTTCGCTTTTGGGTGTAGCCGAAACGAATGTTATAGGTTGGACTCTTTCTTTGGCCAAGAGGACAACAATGTGAGTCAGATCTTTTACAGGGAAGTTAGCCCTCTGATTTCGAGTATTTTCCGTGGCGACAATGCCACTGTGTTTGCCTATGGTGCTACCGGTAGTGGAAAGACTTATACTATGCAGGTTTGTTTAAACAAAGAAAAATCCCATGTTGTTTTCTGTTTGTTTCCAGAGAAAGTCAGGGGGGAAACCTCCAAAATATTTATAAAAAAAAAATTCACAAATTTTCCTTTCATTATGGTTATTGTGTTCCTTGATGTTGTTGTAGGGTACTGATGAGGATCCAGGTCTAATGCCACTGGCCATGTCCACAATTCTCACAATGTCCCAAAGCACAGGAAGCACAGCAGAGATTTCATACTATGAGGTCTATATGGACAGGTGCTACGATCTTTTAGAGCTCAAGGGGAAGGAAATTACAGTTTTGGATGATAAAAACGGGCAAATTCATCTCCGCGGACTATCTCAGGTCCCTGTGAAGTCGATGTCTGAATTCTATGAGACATTTTCTTGTGGGATTCAGAGGAGGAAAGTCGCGCACACGGGGCTTAACGATGTCTCTAGTAGGAGCCACGGGGTGCTTGTGATTGCTGTTTCCACTCCTTGTGGTGATGGCTCTGAGGCTGTTGTTACTGGGAAGCTGAACCTAATAGACTTGGCAGGTTATTTCTCACCTTTTAAGTTGCTCAATTAGAGGGTCATAGCTCAGCTGTACATAAGAGGGGTTTATTTCTGCTCTTTCCCAAATTTTGATTTGTGTAATTGTACCTATAATTTAAACAGGTAATGAAGATAATAGAAGGACCTGCAATGAAGGAATTCGTCTCCTAGAGAGTGCCAAGATCAACCAGTCCTTGTTTGCATTGTCCAATGTGATTTATGCACTGAATAATAACAAAACCCGTGTGCCCTATAGAGAAAGCAAATTGACCCGTATTTTGCAAGACTCACTTGGTGGGACAAGCCGTGCTTTAATGGTTGCGTGCCTGGTATGGACTTTCTTTTTTTCCATTTCATGTTGTTTGACCCTGCAATTTTTAAGTGTATTGAAGTTTTTGAAGGGAAATGATTTTCTTTGATAATAGAATCCAGGAGAGTACCAGGAATCTGTTCATACTGTGACCTTGGCTGCTCGGTCAAGGCACGTATCCAATTTTGTTCCTTCATCACATAAGCTAGAGACCCCAAAGATTAGAATTGATATGGAGGCCAAACTGCTTGCTTGGCTTGACTCTAGAGGCAAGACAAAGAGTGCACAACGAATTGGACCATTCAATTCTCCTTTTACGAGCAAAACTCTGGGTTCTTTGAGCTCTATTAAGAAAGCCAGTGTCTATCCCAGCTCTGTGAAAGCAAAGGGTAGTAGCAACCAAGGTGCTTCTAAGGCAAAAGAAAGGTATGGATGATTGATTGAACCTTTCACAGATTAAAATAAGTAACATTCTTATTGCCTAATTGCTCAAATATATGTGCAGGTTTGCTCCCGTGCCTTTCACAAATTTAAACAACAATGAAGGTCCGGCTGATGCTTGTTTGGAGGTAAGAATTTGAAATTGTAAAATGTGCCTTGTACTGATAGCTACAGAACCACAACTGCTTAATTGTCATTACTACTGATGACTGAAGAGCATGACATTTGAAAAGAAAATTAAGGGGGCCACTTAAGGTCTTCTATTCATAAAGAGCATAAAACATCAGCCTTTTGTACTCCTGAGTTAGAAATTTTAATACAGATTTTGGTATTTTGATGGTCATTGTTAGTGATTTCAATGAAAGGAGTGTAAAAAGATACAGCTCTAGGTGAAGATAAGAATATGTTGAAACAGATCTAGTTTAAGTTTTCTTCATATTTAATGCAGAGAAGCAAAACTATATAAAATTTTAACTTATATGCATATTATCATAATTCTATTGCAGGCTGGGGAGATTGATGCTAAGTCAAATATAGAAGCGATTGAGGCTTCTGCTGATGGAATTTTGCCCAAGTCAAATACATTCTTGCCTGGTAACTGTCAAATGCATTCTTGCGTGAAGAAAAATGAACTGCAGAGTTCTGTGAGAAAAGCTCTCTCTCCCATAAAAAACAATGTAAATCAAAAACCCCTTAATGAACTCTCATCCACAGATCAATTATGCCCAGCTTTGTTTGAGCCAGTTACTCCCCAAAGACCTTGTAATTTGAACTCTCCAAACAAGTCGGAAATGGTTGGCCCCTCACTTGATAAATTCCATGCAAGGAGCTCTAATCTGAAGGTATATAAAAAGATTTACACCATAGTGTTTCTCCTCTGGCTCTTAAAAATGTGATTTCTCATCTCTGTAAATTTTCTTTGCAGACCTCTCTTATTCAGGAGTATATTGGTTTCTTAAATACGGCCAGCAAGTAAGTTCAGTTGTTTGTTGGTTTCTGTTTGACATTTCTTAGCATGTATTTATTATTATATTCTTCATATGCAAATGTACTGAGTTTGCCAATTGACTTCTGTGATTGCAGAGAGGAGCTACTGGAGTTAAAGGTATATATGTTAGCTAATTATAGTGACAGTGTAGTCCATAGTTTCTAATGTGAGTGTGACAAATCTGATATATTTCTTGAATATTAATTTAGGGGATTGGAATGAAAATGGCAGAATACATCCTTGAGCTCAGGGAAACAAGCCCTTTAAAATCGGTAAGACAAGTCTGTAAGCTTTGGGCTTGGAATTCACTTATATTGATATTATTAATGCTAAGTTTAGTACTTCACCTGTTGCAGTTGAGCGATTTGGAGAAGATTGGCCTTTCATCCAAGCAGGTAGATATATTAATGTGAATAAAGAATGACACAAGTTTTGGTCCTAAAAGATAACCAATTTACTAATCTACTCAAAAATTCTATAGGTTTATAACTTGTTCAGCAAAGCTGCCAGAGGAATATTTGATAGACTAGAAGATTCATCACCCAGTAGTTCAGACATCTACAAGTTAAATAAATAGCCTTGCTCTGGATAGTTTAAACTACTGACATTATCGGATATGATGATTTGCCATGTCCTGGAATTTCACTTCTTACTTTGATCGAGTTTGTTTATATTTCTTTATGTGTTTCATTCACCTTTGTTATATCCTGTAACATAATCTTTATGTGTTTCATGCACCTTTGTTATATCCTCTAACATAGTCTTAGAGGTACGAGATTTAAACTTTGTTGGTCACACAATAGTTGCTCAGTTAACTTCATGTTGTGTTAGAGGGTTCAGAGTCCAGCCTACACAAACAACTTTGGCCTTGTGGTAAATGCAGTTCACATCTTAAAAATGAAATCATTCTGTTTAGCCTCAGTGCATTAGATAGCTTATGAAGCGATTATTTAGAGGATTGTGATTTAGTTGATACATCGGACCATTTCTCACCAAAATATGATAATTGACAGCTCATTTTCACTTTTCAGTCCACCTTCATAACATCATTTATTATCTATTTTGTGCTTCTAAAACCTTTTTTTTTTTTTAAATATTTAAATTTATAGCCGCTATCTTGTGTAGGATTGTGGAGACTTGATCATAGGAATGAACTGAGGATTGTAAGATCCTACTTTTCATTTTTAAAAAATACAATAAAAAATAAAGAAGAAACAATGATTCCACGAATTATCCACAAAAAATGTTTAAAATTCAATGTACTATATTTTCAAACTTTATATGACTATATCTCTATTAGCTCTCCTAGTAGTAGGACTTTAAACTAGTCAGGCCAAATATCCTTTTGCTAAACTAGTCGGGCCAAATATCAAATATAAGTTTGGTTCATTTAACTGTCAACTTATTCTATTCCCACTAATAGTAAAGAATGTGAACAAAATTTGATATCCACTGAATTAATAAATTATAGTATGATATAATTATTTTTCTTATGAACCAACGTTGAAAAAAATAATAATATTATATAATATAGATTTAAATCAAGTCTCATACCTGCAATCTTGTTCACAAACACATTATTATCTTTGAACTTGACTCGTTTACTAATCAAGCCCAAACTTGAGCTTGGATTTGGCTCATTTGATAAATAAACGAACATATGCAATATTTTTTTTTTTTTTTTACTTACGAGTTGAGCTCGAGTTGTTTACAAATAACTTGTTTCATTTAAACTCCTACTTGGTATTTCAATTGTATATATAGAAGGTTTTCACTCTATTTTTCTTTTCAATAGATGTTTTCATTACTTATTTAAAAAATATCTATTAATATACAATTTTACAAAACCAATATATGTTCCCAGATTGTTAGAAAATAAAGAAAATAACCAATATGTTGGAAATTAAAAGACTTGAGTTGTGTGCCAATTTTACAATTATGGCCTTCGGCTAAAATTTGTGTGGCCTTCTATGCCCGCCCCAAAGAAATTCAATTATTTCACTTTACATCAAAGACTACTAGCGCCTTAAGTCACCTTATGTCACTATAAATATAGGAACTCATTGTAATCAAGAATACACATATATGTAACATATCAAAATTTACAATATTACATAGATTTAGTTGGTGTGTAGCTGACTAATGAACAGTACCTAACGCTACTTTCTAGAATCACTATTTGGTTTCGGTGGAAAAAGTTTTCACCCCAGTAAAAGCAAATTACTCTTTGAAATTTCAGCAATCTTCAGAGGATCCTAAGCTCCTTTTGGCCTATATAAGGAAGCTTAAGTTCCATTCCAAGGCAGGCTAATTTTCAGACTTAGTCCAAGCCATTCAGCATATCCCCCCTCTTATTTCTCCCAACTCTTGTAATCAGATGGCAATCCTAAATATTGCTTACTCTTGTAATCCTATGGCCTCAGTTAGCTTTTGTCTATACTTGTAACTTACCCCTTCGTGAGATATATATATATATATATATATATATATATATATATATATATATATATTTTGTAATGATTTGTCAAGTGATCAGCTATATACCAACATACTCAATGTAATATTGTATGTTTGATATGATATATATATATATATATATATATATTTTGTAATGATTTGTCAAGTGATCAGCCATATACCAACATACTCAATGTAATATTGTATGTTTGATATGTTACATATATGTGTCCTTGATAACAATGAACTATATTTATAATGACTTAAGGATAGCTATAGTGAAATAATTGAATTTCATTAGAGGCGGATTGGGCATAGAAGGCCACACAAATTTATGCTAAAGGCCGCAATTGTCTGCTAAAGGCCGTATAGTTAAAGGCCACAATTGTAAAACTGGCACACAAACCAAGCCTTTCAATTTCCCACACAAATTAATTAATTAGTTACCAAGTAACAAACTATCAATACATAAAGAAAAAAAATTCCCATTTTTCTTCTCAAAAAAAAATTACATCAAGAAAATATCTTTAAATCATATCATAATAGGTTAATAACTAAAATAGTTTACTTTAACGGTTTAACCTCATGCAGATCATTATTTATATGAAAATTTGAATTCAAATATTTTAGAAATAAAATTTATGAGGAAAAAAAACACCAAGATGACAAAATATAATTCCATTTGTTCTAAATGAGGACCTAAAGAGTTTGGGCCCAAAACAAACCCAAATGATATGATTTAGTACCCTTTTTGTTTTTGTTTTTGTTTTTGAGTTATTTTTAAGAAAATGTTTTGGATCCATTCAATAAAGTAGCATAATAATTGAGAGAAGGAAAATATTCTAAGAATCTCAGTTTGTTCTATTGTTCAAATAATGCAAATAAGTAATAAGCTGTTGACAATGTTTCAATAATTGTAGCACAAATTACAAAAGACTTGATGTGGTGGTCACTCTAACTACTTGTAAGATGTGAGGTAAGGATCAGGTTCAAGGAAGCTTCACACATATTCACTTAATCAAAATAGAAATTATATTTTGTAAAAAAATTAAAAAAAATCATATAAAGTGAACCAACAATTTTTTTTTTTTAAGTGAATCTATGAGTTTATTAATACTTTTACATCAAAAATATTAATACAAATTGAAAAAGTAATAATAAAATTGTTGTTTCAAAAGGACAAACTTCGTCCACGCCTGAACCGTGTATTATGGATGGATGTGCTTTGTGCCTTGTGCCAAAATAAAATCAAGTGATAAAAGTCCAATTCATTTCATTATCTATCCCAACTACCCACTTGACTTTCCCATTACCCATCATTTTACATTGACAATATTTATAATGCTACTGTTTCTAGTCTTGCTGAATTGCTCTATTTTATTCCACTTGATCCGAAAAAAGGGTTATTTGACTCTTGCTCTCCTATTTGCGAGGGAAGAGATTTCATCTAAGAAAATCTAACAAAACTTTTTAAGTTAAAACAAAAAAATTTATAATGGTAAAAATTTGTTCAATCATCCATTACGTGCATATAGTGTCAAGAGTTCATCATTTATCCACATTGAAAGAAAGAAACAAACGACTGTAAATTTCTCAAACTAGAAGAAAAGGAGTTTCCATTGGCAAATAAATATTAGTCCATTACAGCAGAGACTCCCATCATACATAACTTAGTAAACACCAAGCAACCATGGTTTGAGCGAACAAGGCAAACCTTAGACTAGTAAGATTTGCAGAGACAATCATGGCTACTTTATTATAAATACTAGTTCCAACAGGAGTTCTCACTTCTCAGAGAAACACGTTATAAGTTATAAGTCACGAAACATAGCACACAAACACATATATAACAGAAACTACATGCTCTATTTATTATTAGCTTCCAAAGACAAGGTCGTCTCTGCTTCAAAGGCTAAGGATCTCTCCCATTAACAATTGCAAGGGTCACAGGTGCAGTTGGATCCGCACTTGCAGCCTCCATTCTCAGCTCCTACGCCCATCTCAGATCCCTCAACGTGTCTGCATAATCCAAGTTTATCACCACAACAACATTAGGATTAGTCCATAATACTAAAAATCAAGAGTACAAAAGCATAATTATGCTACAAAATAATACATACGTCTTCTGGGGAGCAACACCAACAATAAGAGTCTCGGTGGTGGTCTTCTCTGAGCTCAAATCAGGGAACATCTTGCATCTACACCATCAATATTCAAAAATTTCATAAATATTCCATAACTTCACAGATGTTAAAGAGATAAGTAATTACAGAACAAACTCAAGAACCCATCAGATCACCTTAGTAAAAAATAAAAACCCTTTCAATTTTTCCTCTCCAAAAAAAAAAACACCCTTTACTGGCATGGATTATGAAAGAAAAAAAAAATACAATATTGCACGACAAGACCATAAGACAACTTTCAACTTTGTGAGTTTTTCATCCTAAAATTCTGGAGAATTGAGATTACTCATACAAAGTGATCAACTTTTTTCTTTTATATTACAAGAAAGTTGTGTGTCACCCTTTCCTCAAATTATTTCACATGTCAACAATAGTGTGTTGGATTCAGCTTGAGACACCTCTAAAGTTTGGGTTAATAATAACATATTGGCTAATTCTACCCGTTCTAAAACTTTTCAAAAACTGACTAACTTGATCCGACGACTAGGGATCAAATTGGTCACTTTTAAAAAATTTACGGTCATTTAGTCCTGATAATTAAGAATCTTGATCAATTTAAAAAATTTTACCGTAATTAGGAATCAAATGGGTCAATTTTTTGTAAAGTTACAAGCCTGACTCGTATTCCTTTCGCAATTAAAAAGTTATAAACTTTTCTATCGTTTAAGGAAAAAAAAAAAAGTTATAAACTTTAAAAAACAGGGGAAAAAAACATCATTAAATTTCTACAACAGCTAGAAGAAGACAGACATGATGAAATTTTCCCGAAAGCTTAAACAAGTTATAAGCCAATTACCCTCCACAGCCGCTGCCGCACTTGCAGCCAGATCCGCAGCCACAGTTTCCACCACAGCACGACATTTTTCAGAAGTTAATGACTGATGCAAAGAAGAGATTGGGATATTTTGAGAGAGCTGGAGAAGAAAGATCAAACCGTGTAGTGTAGCACGAGTTTTCAGTGACGTTCCATGACCTCCATTTATAATGTAATTGAGGAGAGAGAGTGTTAGATTTCCACCGTCCACGTGTCTCAATCCTATTTCGTGGTTATCCCCATGCATATGGCTCCAAATTACAAACTCTTTAATTAGCTTCCTTCCAGTTTTTGGGTCTTTCTGGTGTGCTCTTTAAGGTGTACGTTTTTTCAATGCTTCGCTGGCTGATAGGCTCTCATCTGAGAATGAAGAATTACTTTTGAGGTGATCACAATTTTTGCCATAATTTACTAAAGTAATAAATAATGAGTGGTAATATAATAAACTCGCTTTTTTTTACTCCACTTAGAGCAACCACACCAGATCAGCTAAAAATTTCATCTATTTTACACAAAAAACCTCCTTTTAAAATTTTACACATTCATTTTTACAAATCACCCACATCAGTTCATCTATCCTACTACCTCTATTAATTAAATAATAATTTTCTCACTTTTTTTAATTATATCTCTCAACTAACACGCGCGCGCCTACTGTTTATTTTTTTTGGTGATTCTTCTCTTCATTTCTGATTCATGTCTCTCTCTCTCTCCTTCTCTTCATTTCTCTTTCTCTCTCTCTCTCTACCCATCTTCCAACTCCGATCTCCGATCTCGCACCGCCGAGCCCAGCGGCGATCTCCGATCCACGCCGAGCCCAGCGCGATCTCCGATCCTCGCACCGCCGAGCCCAGCGCGATCTCCGATCCACGCCGAGCCCAGCGCGATCTCCGATCCTCGCACCGCCGAGCCCAGCGCGATCTTCGATCCACGCCGAGCCCGGCGGCGATCTCCGATCCACGCCGAGCCCACGGCGCGATCTCGATCCTCGCACCGCGAGCCCGGCGCGATCTCCGATCCACGCCGAGCCCGGCGGCTATCTCCGATCCACGTCGAGCCCGGCGCGATCTCCGATCCTCGCACCGCCAGCCCGGCGGCGATCTCCGATCCACGCGAGCCCGGCGCGATCTCCGATCCACGCCTAGCCCAGCCGTGATCTCCGATTCACGCACCACCGATCCCCTCCGATCCGGCCGACCAAAGTTTGTGTATCCGTGTGTTTTTTTTTTGGGAGCAAATGTATGTCGAGTTTGTTACTGAGGAGCTGTTCGTGTTAATTTCTCTGTGTTGATATTGAGTTTGTTGAGGTCGTTGAGAACGGAGCGAGAGAGAGGAAAAATGGAGCGAACGAAAATATTAAAATAATCTATACACAAGCTACTCGTGTATATTTACACGGTAGCTCGTTTAAGGGTTTCCACGTTTTTGCACTTTTATACACCCACTGATGTGGGTGATTTTTTACAAAAAATATGTAAAAGTTGTACTTTTTTTCATTTTACAAAATTTTAGCTGAAGAGATGTGGATGCTCTTACATGATAAGTTATGACAAAAAATTTTCATAATTTTTATCGTAACTTGCCCAAGTAATAAGTCGTGAATTATAAACCCAATATTTTTACTCTCCACTAACTCCATAATTCGAACCTTTCCAACACCAAGTAGTTTGTACAGGGAGATAGTAATTCAGCTAAAAGGTACTTCGCTACTCTGAAAATGTTGTGACGTTAGCATTTTTCCTGTGCAGTTTGATGCGTGTAATGCTATCTCTCCCCTCTGCTTTATCACCGTGGGGTCCACACAGACCGACCATTTGGCACTTCAACTAGTCTAACGTGTCAATACATACTCCCTCAGTTATTACTATAACACTTCTTTTCTTTTTTTTAAACAAAAAATTGTTTTTGAAATTGAACAAACATTTGAAAATTTCAAAACTATAAATAAACTTTGCCAGTGATTTATTGCAGATTTGATTTAAAAATAAGATTTTTTTTTTCTAATCTTAAAAATCAAGAGATTAAAAAATTAAAAGTAAATAATAAAAAAGAGTGTTAGATTTCCACCATGTCTCAATCATATTTCGTGGTTACACAAATAATTACAATATGTTATTAATCTCACCACTCGAATCTCTTTTCCTTAAAACTTCAAGTAATTTGTAGATAGGTGATGGGAATTAAGCTATAAGAGATTTCGCTACTCTCCACTTAGTTACGACAAAAGTTAGGAAAAACACTTTATCACTCTAAACTATGCACCAGATTACACTTTGTACCTTAAACTATCCAAATGCACACTTTGCACCTTAAACTATTACATTTATCACACTTTGCACCCAGTGTTATTTTTGTTGTTATGTTTAACGGAATCTTGCTGTTTTGAAAAAGGAAATTTCAGTCTTTTAAGTTTGTTCCACCTAAGTAAGAAGCATGTGCTATTCCACCTAAATAATAAGCATGTGCTTGTCACATGCAAGATCCCGTTAAACAAGGGAATTTCAGTCTTTTAAGTTTGCTCCACCTAAGTAAGAAACATGTGTTGTTCCACCTAAGTAAGAAACATGTGCTGTTCCACTTAAATAAGAAGCATGTACTTGTCACATGCAAGATTTCGTTAAACAAGAAGCATATTCCACCTAAGCAAGATTTCGTTAAACAGTAAAAGTAACATTGGGGTACAAAGTGTGATAAGTGTAATAATTTAAGGTGTAAAGTGTTCATTTAGATAGTTTAGGGTGTAAACTATAATCTGGTTCATAGTTTAGGTGATAAAACGTAATTTTTCCAGAAGTTATGAAAAAGTTGTGACGTTTGCATTTTTCCTGTGCAGTGTGATGCGTGTAATGCTATCTCTCGCCTATGCTTTATCACCGTGGGGTCCACACAAACCGATCATTTGGCACTTCAACTAGTCTAACGTGTCAATACATACTCCTTCAGTTATTACTATAAGACTTTTTTCTTTTTTTTAAACAAAAAATTGTTTCTGAAATTGAACAAACATTTGAAATTTTCAAAACTATAAATAAACTTTGCCAGTGATTTATTACAGATTTGATTTTAAAAACAAGAAGTTTTTTTTCTAATCTTAAAAATCAAGAGATTAAAAAATTAAAAGTAAATTATTTTAAAAAGTAAATAAATAAAATAAAATAAAATAAAAATCATTTTTTAAAATCATTCATTACTTTGAAGGGAAAGAACGAAAGTAGAGTCTAGTCAATTTTTAAAATGCTTAAATAAACTTACTAAGTAATTTATCACAAATTTCATTAAAAATTTTATATATTAATGATTAATTTTATTATATCATAATTTAGCAGTATGCTTAGATTATTAAAATAAAATGTCATAAGATATTATTTAAAAACAAATTTTCCCATATTTTTTGTTTCTAAAAACAATTTTTTATTTTTGAAACTAAAAAATTTGTTTAGCAATTCAAAATTAACAGAAAATAAAAACATACAAGATGCTGTTTTCAATTTCTAATTTTCAAAAGTTAATCAAAACATGCATTTAATTTAATGAATCTGTCTCATTTAATGAGTTAGCATTGGAGTTTAAATCCTAATAACAACACATTTTAATATTTTCTTTTTTTCTTCAAAAAACTTTTTTTTTAATTTCAACTAACCAAACATGTTTTTTATTTCAAAAATACAAAAATATTGTTTTTTCTTTACATTCCCAAAAATAAGTTTTTAAAATAGAAAACAAAAACTGCTACCAAACATAACGTTAATGCTTTTGTAGTCTTATGGTGTTTTTCTTCTATTTAAAAACAAAACAAAAACAAAAAGACAGCTAAAGAAAAGATGTGAAATTGTCAAATTGGATCCACTATAAAAAGATGTGCTATGTTCACAACAAATTTTCACAATATTTTTATAACAAATCATAGGTGGTTAGTTGTTGTAGGGATAAAAAGCCCAAAGTGCATTTTTGGGCCATAGGTTTTGTTCAAGGTTATTCACCTGTCCGAGGACAGATTAATAGCGACGAAGATGTCAGACCTAGAGATCCATGAGCAAATTGTGACAGAAGAAACTAAGGGAGGTAATTCGAGATGGGGCATCTCCTTGACTAAGCGAAGTAAGGATTAGATGGTACGTCATGTTGTCCAGAATGATCTTCTAAGAGGTCTTGTGGGTGAAGATATGTTTTGCGGGGCATTGGGAGCAGGAATAGTTATGAAATATCTAAGGAAAAACTGCAACCACTGCATTGAATGCTCTGTATCTAAATCTCTGGCTGCATTAATGAGGAAATGATATTTGAACAGTGATTTTCAGCCTTACAGCTATTACCTAAAGACTTCTGGAATGTACTGATTGGATAAGTATCAACATTAGTAGTCTAAACCTACACGTGGAGAGCAAAAATAAGAGAAGGAAGGAAGTATAAGAAAGAAGAAGGTCCCGAAGGAAGGGGATCGAGAAAAAAGGAGAGGAAGAGAGAAAGAGAGGAAACACTATATACATAAGAACAATATCAGTAATTTGTCCTTAAGAGAGTGAAATATAAGAACCAACATCCTCAGCTTAAGACCGATTACAGTTTTCACTATTGAAATTGTTCCAATTTCCTTCTATTATAATTTCAGCCCAACATCGTTACTAGCAAAACTCATTAAAACTTAAATTTATAGCCCACTCTCTAGAAATTCATTGTATTGGGCTCTTTGGGCCTATCCCCTTCCCATTTGTAGGGTTAGGTGCAAAACGAGACCTTACAGTTGTTATTGGTTCTAATTTGAACCTACCAATGAAATTAATTTTCTACCCCACCTATAACAACCCGTAACAACCTGCCACATAAAATTTGTTGTGAAAATATTGTAAACATAACATTTCTCTTATAAAAATTAAATTTGTGAAGATTTACTGAATAAGAAACTAAATATATTTTTGGTTTGTTAAAAAAATAATGCCGTTTGAAGGTTTTTTTTTAATATAAATGTTGTGGTCTAATAATAGAATTGAATAGCCAAAAGCCTTATAAATTATAACTCAACTATTAAAAAAACATAAATAGTCAAAAGTCTTATAAGTGACTAACATCTTTTGGTATTTTCAATACAGACATATGAGAATCAATCCATCATCTTTTATTGTAACTTAAAAAAAAAAAAAAAAACAAACAAACAAGGGAATAGTTTATCTTTTATCGGTTATAAAATAGGACACCAAAAGATGGTCCCATAACAATACAAGACTTGGCAGCATGACACTAGTATGGATCTATTAAAAAATCGAAATCTAATTCCTTTTTTGAATTCTCAAATCTTATAATTCTAAGGATCAAAATATTTCTTGATTTTCTACCTCTCTCTCTCTCTCTCTCTCTCTCTCTCTATATATATATATATATATATATATATATATATATATATATATATTTCATTATCTCTTTTTTAAATATTGAAATTGACAATTTGACATGTATAAAAAAATGATGTCACTAACAAATAAAAATAAAAGTAATAGGGAAATGTTAAGTTTAGGAGCTATTTTCAAAAACATTTTATTGGGAGAGTAATAAAATAATAAATGTTGTTGATAGTTTTTTATATTTTTTACGAAAGTGGTGTCAAAACTTTTTTATTATGATTTATTAACAATTATCCTAAAGACAACCGTTAACATGTAGTATTACTCCAATAATAATTTGAGGCAATATGTTGTGATTGGTGTACATTAAACCGATTGCCAATGTTGGGTGAAACTGTAAAAATGATATTTACTGATCATAACTTTCCATCTCAAATAATTTTGAAAAAAAATGGAAACTTATTATTTTTGTATTTTTTTTTTTTTGTCCCAAATCGATTTGGAGGAAAATTGATTTAGTCATATGACTTATTTCTTGAATCATGAGACTTGTTTAAATAATACTTATGTAAATAATTCTATATAAAAGTCATTCAGATTGAGTTGAAAAAAATTATTTTAAACTAGTTAAAATTAAAGAAAACAATTTTAAATAATACACATTGACTTATTTAAATAATGAGAAATGTTAACATGCATAATAAAATGTTTGTTAATGACAAATTATTGTGAAGTCCAGTTAATAAAAAGTTTATATGAATTGATAAGAGAGCTGAAAATATTACTAAAGTGATAGATGAAACTCAAAAAATAAGATTAGTTGACTACATGTTATATAAAACTAGTAAAAATTCTTACATAAAATAGAAAGATTTGGGATAAAACAATTTCTTAACCTACATCTTGTACCTTTAATAATTGATGTAGAAAGTTTTATACGTTATCAGCGTGGTAGAAAATTATTCCTGATAAAAGATTTTTTTTTTTTTTTTTTTTGGTTTGACTAACTCTGACATTGACACTATTTTTTTTGTTTGTTAAAGAATAATGTCATTTTAAGGTTTATTTTTATATAAATGTTGTGGTTTAATAATAGAATTGAATAGCCAAAAGCCTTATAAATTATAACTCAACTATTAAAAAAAAAAAACTAATAGTCAAAAGTCTTATAACTGGCTTGTAGCTTTTGCTATTTTCAATAAAGACATATAAGATTCAATCCATCCTCTTTTATTGTAACTTAAAAAAATAAAAAATCAGACAAACAAGCGAATAGTTTATCTTTTATCAAATTATAAAACAGGACACCAAAAGATAGTCTCATAACAATACAAGACTCAGAAGCATGACACTAGTATGGATCTATTAAAAAATGGAAATCTAATTCCTTTTTTGAATTCTCAAATCTTATAATTCTAAGGATCAATATATTTCACTATTTTCTACCTCTCTCTCTCTCTCTCCAAATAAATAAATAAATAAATATATATATATATATATATTTCATTATCTATTTTTTAATAAATATTGAAATTGACAATTTGACATGTATAAAAAAATGATGTCACTAACAAATAAAAATAATAGGATATTGTTAAGTTTAGGAGCTAATTTTAAAAACATGTTATTGGGAGAATCATAAAATAATAAATAGTATTACTCCAATAGTAATTTGAGGCAATATGTTGTGATTGGTGTACATTAAACTGATTGCCAATGTTGGGTGAAACTATAAAAATGATATTTACTGATCATAACTTTCCATCTCAAACAATTTTGAAAAAAAAATAATGAAAACTTATTATTTTTGGATTTTTTTTATTCCAAATCGATTTAGAGGAAAATTGATTTAGTCGTGTGACTTATTTCATGAATCATGAGACTTGTTTAAATAATACTTATGTACTTATGTAATAATTCTATATAAAAGTCATTCAGATTGGGTTGGAAAAAATTATTTTAAACTAGTTAAAGTTAAAGGAAAATTTTTTAAATAATACACATTGACTTATTTGAATAATAAGAAATGTTATCATGCATAATAAGATGTTCGCTAATGACAAATTATGGTGAAGTTCAGTTAATAAAAAATTTATATGAATTGATAAAAGAGCAAAAAATATTACTAAAGTGATAAATGAAACTAGAAAAATAAGATTAATTGGCTTCATGCTACATAAAACTGGTAAAATTTTTTACATAAAACAGAAAGATTTGGTATAAAACAATTTCTTAACCAACATCTTGTACTTTCAATAATTAATGTAGAAAGTTTTATAAGTTATCAGCGTGGTAGAAAATTATTCCTGATAAAAGAAAAAGTTTTTTTGTTTTTTTTTGTTTGACTAACTCCGATACTGCCACTATTTATGTTAATTGTTGAGTGTCAGTGAAAATGAGAGGCTTTGAGTGTGCGATTTTATCCTTCTGAAAATGTCGTGCCGCTGCTTTTTTTATCTATGCGTAGAGAGAAAACTTATCTCTCCTTTAACTTTGGATGGAAAACGATCGAAGCAGAAGAGAAGAGACGCTCCCACAGCGACAGTTCCCCAGTCGCTACCATCATGACTCATGAATATGACTTTTTACCTACTTCACTTCACGCAAGCCATCCAGGAATCAAGTGGGTATAATAATTACTATGACACAAAAGTAGCTGTAGCAGCCAAACTTTGTTAGAACAATGTAGACGGTAACGGTTTTGATTACTTACACGTCAAAAAAATCTAGGACCTCACCACCGCATCTTCTTACGTGACGTCTGTATCATGGAGTTTTCTGGGTCCAATGACTCCAAGTAACGCTCTCATTCTCATACAAATACAAATACAAATACAAATACAAAAACAAAACCTTCTCTTGTATTATTGTATGCAAACCTACACATGTTTTTACCCTTCTTTGAAAACAAGTAGGACAAAAGGGGTGGATGCATTTGACTATTTCCACTAAAAAAGGGAAAGCTTTGACATTAAGATGGAGGAAAATTATTCATAAACCTTGGGGGGAGAACAAGAACGCAGACTTAAAAAAAAAAAAAAAAAAAAACTCCTTTTGAAGACCTCATTGCCAGGGACATGGAAAACCCCATTGGCAGATTTACTTCTTGGCTAATAACTTCTTTTTTTTAATATGTTTTTGGGTTTGATTAGAAGAAAAAAAAATAGAGAGAATTTTCCAGCAATGTTCCTATATTTTATATCATTTATCATTTTAAAATTGTGTTTTTTACTTTTTATGACTAGGAGTTGGGTAATATTTAAGGGTGAGATAAATTGTTAAGTTTGTTACGTTAGTGTTTGATTAAATTTTATTTAGTTGAAGTAGTAGATTGTAGATAGGGTGAATTTGTTTTTGAATTTGAATGTTATGTTTGTTATGTAAAATCATATATATAATTATAAGATTTTTTTTTTTTGAGAGAGTTATCTATACTATTTATAAGAAGATTCTATTTTTTGTACTGAACTTTTATGTGGTTAAAAAATAGCTTTAAACCTTAGGTTTAACATGAAAAAACCCAGTGAAAATATATCACAAATTTCACTTAAAATGTCTACAATATAAGACACTCTCCTACTAATCCATATTTTTAAAACAAATTTATCTAAAATTAAAAAAGATGAAGCAAAATTATGACACTAGATCAAAAAAATAAAAAGCCTTATTGCACGCGCAAAGCATGCATGAAAAGACTAGTATTTATATAACTTAATGTTGAACAATAAGGGAGAATAAAAAAAAGGAATAAATTATATTACTATCTCTCAATAACCTTGTAACTAAATGATATTATTAGTTTCTTCCAATGAAAAAATATTTAGTTTAAACTAATCCTCCAATGTAAAGTGAATCCTCTATGTTCATCTTTTTCTTTTTTTTTTTTTAAATTGTTGTCTTTTCAAAAAAAAAATCATGAAGATGTGACCACTGAGCAATGAGGCTCAGTGGTGAATTTGATAATTAATTTAAAAAGAAGAAAATGTTTTTTATTTAAATATTTTGCGCCAAAAGAAACAAGACCTAATTACTATTGAGAAAAAATTCAAGACAACTTGTATAGTGGTCACTCTACTACCAGAGTGATTTAATCTCCGTTTGTTTTAAGGTTAACATTTTTTTTTAAATAAATTATTTTCCAAAAAGTATCTTCTTCAAATTTATCTCATTTTCCTATATTTAGTAAAGACTTTAAATGAGTTGAAAAATTATTTTTTGAAGTCCTTTATTTAGCTTAGGGTGAGATAAAATTATTTTCACAAATTTTTAGCAAACATTAACTTTATCTCATGCCAAAATAAATAAAGGAAGTCAAAAAATAGTTTTATGCTGACTTTTTTTATTTATTTATTTATTTTTAATATTACCAAATATAAGAAAATGTAGAAAACTTTATTCACCTTAAGATTTTCTATCCAATAAATGGAGAAGTTCTATTTTATTTTATAATTAGCCAAAAAAAGAGTTGTAAGGACACAATTCAAGTTCCCAAACTACGACTGGGAGAAAAATGGGCTTGAAAGGCCTTTCTTTACAATGAATTTGTAGAGGATGGGCTTGTAATTTAGATTTCAAGGATGGTTTAGACAATTACAAAAAGAACGGGCCCAATAGAACAGAACAAAGAATCGTTTGCAAAGAGTAAGACTGAGAAATCGTCCTCGGATTGTGTCCGAGGATGGTTTCTAATGATATTTCTCAAGTTTGGATACAAGTGTTGATTATCATTTACTATTGGCTCTATCTCTTTTACTCAGAAAAGTCCCTCCCCTTCTTCGTATGCCTTTCCTCCTATTTATATCCTTTCCTTTCCCTTCATCACCTTCCACTTTTCTGGTTGCAATCCCCCTTTTTGGATACTTGTCCCATCCATTCTTCCCTAAAGCCCGCCGGGATTAGGGACCAAGTTCCAAGCTCGATGTTCAGGTCCCATCCTTCCATCTATACAAGTATCAATTTACAGAGCTTTTAATGTATGGGCGGTGGTAGCAGCTTTATTTTTAGACATTCCACCGTTCTTTCTCTCGCCCTCCACGTATACCGTGCATCCCCATAATTGTAGGACTCATTATAATATAACCCAGGGATACCAAACTTCTCTTTCTATGTCCTCGGCCTTGAAACCCGAGGACAAATCTACTCCTCGGACGTGTTTGGATATGTAAATAGTCCACGACCATTTTGATGTCTTCGGATTTTGGGTTTCCAGCCCAAAATACTTCGTTGGGCCATCCTTCATATACTATTGGGCCCAATACCCCTACAAGAGTTATCTTTTAATTTTTAACAGAACATCATTTTTTTTAATTAAAAAAAATGATTATCATTATCTCCATGGTTATCATTGTAGCTATTCTTTTGTTTGATGGGGCAGACAAGTACAAGGCAGGAATGAAGCCAGAACTTAGAGTTAGGGGGGGCGGCTTTGATGTTGGTTGTCTGCAATGACTTAGGCCTTTGACTTTGTTGCTACTTAATCGCTTAACTGCTAGTTGTTTAAAATTTTTTAAAGGGTCGGATTTTTTGTTTTAACTAAAATTGGTTGACCAGGCTTAATTTTTTATTTTTTTTAGTTTTACTATTGATAATTTTTGTTGTTGTACTAATTTTTTTGGGCCTGTATATTTCTTTTTTTGATTTTAGACATATAAATATTTTTTAATGGTCTTTAAAATGTGAAAAATGTTTGAACTACAAACCTTTTTACAAATTGCTAATAATGTAAGTGGTGAGTCCAAATGCGAACCAATAAAAATTTGTTACCTTAATCGTCTCTAAAAATGTTATAGAAAAATTTGTGACTATAACAATACTCTTAAAAGAATCAATGATATTTTTAAGGGAGCAAAAGTGTAATTTTTTAAAACAAAATTACTAAAATTAGTACCTAATATATATAATAATAATATTTAAAAAAGGGGGGGGGGGTGGGGAATCCAAACATGGCTCCGTCCATGGTATAAGGCCACCCACCTAATGGACTGAGCATTCGCTTTTATAACTTCTCCACGTGCTTTCACATAATTGAGCAATTGGATCTTGAAGAGGATCCTTCATAGAAATACAATTTCATATATCTTTTATTTCTATTTCATCTTATCTTAACAAATAATTTTAATGTGGGATCTATATATATTTGTGAGTTTCAATTAACTCAATTAGTATAAATTTTACTTTGTAAAAGATTAGGATACACCCTCTTAAATAAGTGGGTATTTACATTTTCATGATGTGGGAATATGGGGTTGGTAATTGATAATATATATATATATATATATATATATATATATATATATATATATATATATATATATATAATTTAGTTTCTAATCAAATGAGATTTTTGAGAAACTAGTGTTGACAAGATTCGAATCCATATTTTAACGATAAGAGACTTTACTATTAACTTCAAATACAATTAAGCAACCACCTGCTAATAGAAACTTTAGAAATTAGGAGTACAAATTGTCAAACATTCCATCAATTCAAAATCCATAATAATGGAGCCCAAACTTAATGTTTGAATTGAGTATAAAAAGCGTTTTATACTGGATCGGGGAATTATGGGAATCTATATAATTACTTATAAAAAATTCCTTCAATTAAACAATTATGATGGGGGAGCATTATCTAAACTCACCAATCACTACCATTCTCTAGTTTGATTTCAGTACAAAATTCAAGTTGTACTACTCAAAAAATGAGGGAGATGAGTAAAACGTTTAGTACAAATGCAAGTTGTACTACTCGAAAGGAAAGCCAATGCTCTTCTATATGAACTTCGAGATTTGATGGATGCTCTCAAGCACATCTTTTCTTTTGCTGAGTTGATGCTATCGAGCACTTGTGGCAGTAAAGGGTGGCTCCCCTCTCTGATTCTCTTGCAACCTCATATCATTGTGCCCTAAGTGGCAAATTTAAAGCCCTAGTCTAATACGACAATATTATTCTAACAAATATGGTACTGGATGGTCATTATTTTTTTTATTTTTTATGTGGTTAAGTTGGATGGTCATTATTGTTCTTTGAACCACTGGCCCATTTAAAAAGAGCTGAAAAAAAATACTTTTTTATTTTTAGAAAACATTTTCTTCCTTGCTCTTTGAGAAGACCTATCAAATAAGAGTCAAAAGAAGAAGAAAAAAAACTGCTAGGACAACAGTAATGTTCACAACTTCTAGCACAACTCAGCACAAAAATTGTGAACATTATTGTTCTTTTCAATCACTGGCCCATTTAGAAAAGAAAAGAAAACTTAAAAAAAAAAAAAAAAGGTTTTAGAAACATTTTCTTCCTTAGTCTTTACTCTTTGAGAAGACCTATCAAACAAATAGTCCAAAAAGGGTTGGCTCCCCTCTCGGATTCTCTTCAAACCTCATATCATTGTACCCTCTAAGTAGCATATTTTAACCCGAGTCCAATACAACAATACTATTCTAAAACATGGTGATTCTCCAAAAATAATAATAATAATAATAATAAATTATAACATAGTACCGGCTGTTCATTATTGTTCTTTTTAACCACTAGCCCATTTAAAAAGGGAAAATAATACTTTTTTGCTTTTAGAAAACATTTTCTTTCATACTCATTGAGAAGACCTATCAAATAATCAAACAAAGAGTCAAAAAAGGGTTGGGCACCCTAGCTATCTACACTCTACAGTACGCACTGATGTCTTGCTGGGCCCTAAATGAACTACGTTCATTCGCTGTGGCCATGGAATCCCTTCCCGAATGGCCCAAAGGTTACAGTTTTTCTGTCCTTCAGAATTTTGTATGGTTTCTCTCATTATGGTCCTTAGGCAAGCACATGCACCTCTTTCTACGCATGAATGATTCAACCTTTTCCTTTTACTTGTGCCAATGAAAAAAAATATTTACAAGTACCCAAGGACAAAGAGTCCTAGGAATTCTTATCCTAGATGATTATTATTCACTAGCTTTGAGTATTCAATTGCATTTACTTTCTAAATAAAAATTTATGCTTTCTAATATTGTGTGTGTGTGTGTGTTTTTCTTCTACCCTGTGTGGTATATAGCCGTTTTGAGCTAGACTTTGCTCCAATTATTCCATCCTTTGATCCATGCCTAGGCTATTCAACACACTGTCTTTCTCTATTTTGGGTTTCTTATGAAAAATGAAAAAAGAAGAAGAGTGAAAAGAATGTTTTATGAGCTAATTCGAGGGAACTTGGCCTCCAAACTCTATAGAGACTATAAAATTGATCAGATAGCATGAGTTTCTTCTTGATGTGCTTCCCTTATAAGTTATAACGGTCAATTAAGCTAAAACAAAAAGAAATAAGAAAGATAACATACCCTTCTTTTTATAGAATCAGGAAAGATAACATACTTGATACCAAACTCATACACTTGCCCATGACTCTAATAACTTCCCTAATATTAGAACTATACTAAACAAGTTCGTTGACAGATTTATGGACAAAGTTTAGCACAAAACTAAACTTTCCTAGATTTAAAGACTTCATGTTGGAAGATAAGTAATAGTCTTCTTGTTTCTTGTCATTGTTTGATAAAATGAAATTTCTTTGTCATTTTAAGAAAATTCGACAAAGGTTGGGGATGGAAATTATTCATCTTCACATAGTATAATTTTAAGTAATATTATATCACTCAATATATTTTTATTAGATGTGAATTTTGAGAATTTGACCATTAGATTCAGTTTTTCTCTTTATACCTTACATACTTACAAAAACAAAGTTATGTTAATATTGGAATTCGATATTGTTAGAAAAGTTTTTACGTATGTTATCATATTTTGCAACTTTTAGATTAATTTATTTTCTTCTCTCTTTTTTTTTTGGAGGCTTTAAAAAAATAAAATAAAATAAACAAATAAAATCATTCTTAATTAATGGGTAATTTTGCTATGAAAAAAGTTATTCTTTTTTGTTTGTTCTTATGTAAGGATCAAATTATTTCTCTAAAACTCTCACAATCAAATCAACTTGTGATCTTTATGTGGGGTTAAGATTAATAAAGTTATAATTTTTAAAGGGTTACTCGAGATAATTGGAAACATAACAAAAGTCATACTTATGTTTCAAGTCTTCTCCCAATTGAAATCTTAGCTTTGCCATTGATGAGTGTCATCATCTCCAAAACATCAATTTCTTTATATCTTCAAAATTAAATTGGATAATGAATTGGGGAGATAACTCTCCAAAACACAAATTTCTTTACAAGTTCAAAATTAAATTTGATAAGGAATTGAAGATGATGGTTATTCCACCTTTGAATGATTCAAAGAAAAAGAAATAGTGGCAACACGAATTTCTTTATTGGCTCAAAATTAAATTTGATAAGGAATTTGAAGATGATTGTTATTCGCCTTTGAATGATTCAAAGAAGAGAAATAGTGACATAAAAAAAAAAAAAGGAAAAAAAAAAACAATTAAGTCATTCAGAGAAGAGAAATAGTGGTATTAAAAAGTAAAAAAACTTGAGATCGCCCACCGTGGGGCTCGAACCCACGACCACAAGGTTAAGAGCCTTGCGCTCTACCAACTGAGCTAGACGGGCTTCCTTGACATTTTCTACGGGATATTTTATAATAAACATACTGTTGCTATAATCATACAACGTGGTCGAAATTATAAATAGCTTTTTGTGCTCGTATGATGTAGGATCACCGTGATAAATGAAAGAATCTGAATTTTTTGTTTTTGAGCTTACATTAGATTAAGTAAAGTTAGCTACCCTACAAATTTTACTAATTTTTGTTTGTAATTTATTGAGATGGTATAATATTGGTAATATGACCGGTTCATAGACAGGGTTACTCAAACCATTACTTGCGAACCAGTCTTAGAAAGAGACCTCAAAATTTTAGTTTAGAAATTATAATTATTGAAAAAATAAAAATAAATAGGTATAGATAGGTAGCACACTTTCTCTCCCACCCTAAGAAAAATTCTAAATTTTGGGAACAATAGATTAAAATTTACTAAAGATTAAAATTATTTACTAAAGATTAAAATTTAAAAAAAAAATTATGTTTGTATTGAATAATCATTGATAATCAATTTCTCATAATGATTCAATACTTTAATTTTTGTAAGTCATCACCCACATGGTAGATGTGAACCTTGCCCACCCAATCTCTCATACGACTACACACTACACACACACACTCTCTCTCTCTCAAAATCAAAATTAGATTTTAATTTTTTTCTTCACCGCGCATCACCATACTCAAGATAAGTTAAAACTCTTATTTAAAAAAACATAAGTTTTTGTTTTAATTTCAATTTATTAATTTTTATGCTTTCTTTTTTTATTATTATAAATATGATAGAAATTTATATAGATTTATACTTTTTATACATCTAGTAACAAATTTAACAAGAGATCCTATTTAAGATTCAATTAATTTTCTATTTGTTTTTTTATAAGTTTTTCATATTTTGATTGATATTATCTTGTAGAAATTTATTAAAAGAAGCATACAAATAAAATGAATACCATTTACTATATAAAATTACAACATGCCAAAAATTAAAATATAGAATAATAAAATCCTATTTAAGAAATGCACTATTGCAATTTCACTTGGTAATAAAATCACACAAACAACCTCAAGTTGTCCAAAGCAAAGATGGATTCAAAATCGATGAATTAATACTAATCAAATTAAGATTAATTTTATAGAGAGAATCAACTATTTTATTCTTCAAGCATAAAATTTAATACTGGGTCCTAATTAGATCAAGTGGTAAAGTTTTTTTTGTCATCAACTAGTGTCTTCGTGTGTGTTTGTTTCAGTTTTAGGGAGCACTGTTAGCCATTTTTACTATTGAAAATCCAAATTGTGTGTTTGGTGTAGTTTTAGAAACGTGCTTTAATAAAAAGTCCAATATTGCAACAAGTTGAGGAGGAGTATGACTATAAAGGACAATTTATCCTTTTCCATTAGACAACTAGTAAAAGGATAAATTTTTCTTCTTTGGGGCAGTGACAATTGACTACCTTTGGACGTGGAGAAATAAAGCAGTATATGAAGGCGTAGACAATACTCATTAGAAGCCCACACAAATGAGTTTAGGCCATCCTCGAACATTATTCATAGAAGTGGAAGCTGGTCTAAACCAAGGCAAATTGTATCGAAATGAATTATGATGCTATAGTGGCGAAAGATTGGATAGGGAAATTGATATTCGCCCATTCAAACGTGTAGGCCAACATCCATATTCAAGCAAGGGTTGGAGCTATTCTTGGTGCACTTAATTTTATTTCCAGTTTTGATGTTCTCCAGTTTGACATAGAGAGTGACTCTAAGGTTTGTATAGATGCTCTTAAAAAATGTAAATTTTAATGCTCCTAAGGTTTCCTAGTATAACCAACAATGACCACGAAGATGATGGTGAAAACTACTAAATAAAAATATGATATTAGTAATTTGAGGACATAGTAGGCTAACTCATTGTGTGAAGATTTATAAGACTATTTATGTGTATTATTTAAATAAGTCACATTACTTATTAAATAAATTAATGTAAATAAAACTGTATATGGATGATTTATCTAATCATCATATAGTAGGTTGGAGGGAGATATCTCTAAACTGGTTTAAACCTAATTGTTTTAAAACTGCATATAGATGATTTATCTAATCATCATATAGTGGATTGGAGGGAGATATCTCTAAATTGGTTTAAACCTAAACGTTTTAAAATTATTGATATCCACTTCTCTCGATATTATTTTATGAGTCTGGTTAAAACTGTCAATACTTTTTCAATTCTCGAGAAATTTTTATCAAAAAATAAATAGTTATTGTGTGCCCTAAGGGCACATATTAGCAAAATCCTTATTTTATATATATGAAGGGCCGGTAATAAGATAATAAATGTTCTTAAATAAAATAACTAGTAGGGATATATCATGATTAGAAACTTCCTATAAATTTTCATCATTTTTAGAAGAGTACGACTCATACAACATAAGAGTACAACCCATAATATCATCCACCTATTTCTCTAACAGTTAAAAAGCCTTTAAAAAAGCAAGTAATTAAATTTTAAATTGTTTTGAAGTTCATAGTAATTCTAACATTGAATAGAATCCCTAGAGGCAAGCCACATGGGTTCAAGGCGGAATTTGAAACTCGGCCCATTTCATTGGTACCTAGTAGAAAGCAAAATCTGTTGTCGATTGAAATGGGCTGGGGACAAAATGTAAAGTGGGCTTTTGAGAAACAAGAAGCTGGAAATGTTCCTCTATCAACTTTTTCGTTCATGACTTCTTGATTATCCGCCGAACATCTAGAAAGGGCTTAAATTTCATTAAAATCCACCATTAGGAGCTACGGTAAGTTATGTTATGTATGCATTAATATACTTAAAATATACACATTAAAATATATAGTATAATTCTTACCTATATAATTTAAATATTATTAATAGTCATTCTTATATATTTTTTAACTTTTTAATCTTGTAAGAATATTATTAGGTAGAAAATGTAAATTGTCCATACTTTAAAAAAAAAAATTTATGTTTATTAATTCTAAACTTTTTGGTTTTTGTATAGTAATTTACTTTTAAGAAATTAAGTATTGAGTAAGTTTTTTTTTTCACTTTTTTTAAAATAAATTTTATATTATTAAGTAAATTATAAATATTTAAGATAATAATTAGTATTTAGATTGGGACTGTGGAGTTATTTATCTCTATCTTTTTTTTTCCCCTTTTTGTATGATAATTTACTTTTAAGAAATCAAGTACTAAGTAATTTTTTTTTTTATACTTTTTTTGTAAATATTATATTAGTAAGTGGATTATAAATTTAATATAGTAATTAGTATCTAGAGTGTGGAATGTGAAGTGATTTATCTTTTCCTTTTTTTTTGTATGGTACTTTACTATCAAGAAATCAAGTATTGAGTTTTTTTTTTTAATAATTTTTTTTTCATTTATTCATTTCTAGCAACTATATTTTTCAAATTCTCCACCACTATATTTTTTAAATCTCCCAAGGTTATCATTTTTGCTAACATTTTAATTTGAAATTTATTAAATCTATATAATTTGGAATGAAATTATTCATTACTTTTTCCCTACAAAATTCATTAATTTTTTTTTTTGCGTAGTTTTATTTTTTAGGTTATGATTATTATTCATCAACTTATCATTATCCCTTTCTAATTTTTCTTTTAAAAAAACCTATTAAAATTTAATCTAAGGAATTATTATTATTTATTAGAAAATATCTCAGATCATAATCTAGTAATCTTCAATAGTGCAATCTCATTTTTATGGATTTATCATTAAAATAAAATTATACTAGTCGCTCACATGTGCTATGCACGAGAACCTACTTATTTGTGAGGTAAACTAAAATAATTTTATAAGAAATTACACCATTGCATGGGTTGCTCTTGTATGACTTCAATTTGTGTTACAATTTGATGAAGAAGCCATTATTTGAATGTGCAATGACTTATAAAAAATTTGTCAAACGGTTTCAATTACTGCAAAAAAAAAAAAAAAAAACTCAAATTTAGATATTAAAACTTTTGAAAGACTAAAAATTATTAATGAATTAGATGATTCACTGCTTATAAATTATTGAAAAAAAATATGACTAAACAATAGAAAGATATAAGAGAAAGATGGGTTACATTCAAAAGAATAATTTCAATTATTGCAAGCTTTTTTATCTTGTAAAAAAGGCTAAAGAGAGTTTGGTGGTTCATGTACGAAAATTAATTTTTAAAAAATACATGAAAAACCATAAAATAATTTTTTTAACAAAGTAGAGGAGAAGAAAATAACATAAGAAGAGCTCATACCTCTATCAGCTTTAAAAAAAATATTGGGGTTTGCATTGGTTTTATAGTATTCATGATTAACCTTGCAAATTTGGAATAAATTATCAACATTTGAGTTTGAGTTTAAGTTGGACTTGTTAGAGAGATAGAGTTTCACTCCTTATTAAGTTTAGATTAAACAAAAATAATTTTGTTTTTAAAAAAATGATAATGATGAGTTTGAGTTTAAGTTAGACTTATTAGAGAGATAGAGTTTTACTCCTTGTTAAGTTTGGACTAAACAAAAATAATTTTATTTAAATAAAATGATAATTTTATTTGAATATTGTGCTGACGTATAAAATTGTGAGAGTTTCAGAGGGTTCCGTTTTATTTATATAGACTTGTGGAAAGCTATTGAAAATGAGATTTTAAAAATAATATATTATTGGATAAAAAAAGAATATTTTATTTAATTTTTCTTATATCGCATATTTATTTGTGGTAGTTTAAAGATTATTTCAAATCTTCAATGGATAGTATAGTATTTTGTGTTTCAATTTATTATTATAGTTTTCTATTTTTGAAATTTTGAATGTGATTATCGTCATTGAATATAAGAGAGTAGGACTGCATGAAAGATAATTGGAATCCTAATGTTTATTTGAATTTTTGTTTAGTTGCATTTTTTATATTGACGTTAGGAATTTTTTAGATTGGAATCTTCATATGCAATCAAAGAAGAAGAAACAAATAATTATTGAAATATATTTACAAAAACCTGTCAAAATTATGTTTGCAAAATATTCATATGCATCATAGACAAATAAATAAATTTGTTAAACGTTGTGCTCATTTAAGATACATTCTCAAAAGAGTTAAAATATTTATTAGATAACACTTGATTATACAATATTTGAGTTAATCGAAATCCACACAATTTTATGCTTATTATGTATATTCGATTATATTTTAGATTTCATCTTGCAAAATCTCTACAATTTATATATTATTAGTGTTAACTCATATTTTGAAGTATACCACGCATTTATAGTTTTATGCTTTTCTAAATTTTTTTTTTTTGTTAAATTATAGCTGTAGGGACACGTTTTGTACCTAAGCCCAAAATAGTGAGGGAATAGGTCCAAATAACCCAATACAATTAATTTGTAGAGAGTGAGTTTGAAATCTAGGTTCTAATGAGTTTATATACCAATTATAATGGGCCAAGATCACAATAGAAACAAGTTTGTATAAGATAAATTGTCCTTGGACTCAATCCAAGGAGGCTAACTCTTTTTTATATGATTCTCTTTCACTTAATAGCATATTCAAATATTGTTCCTTAGTCTACATTATTTCTCTCTCTCTCCTGATCCCTTTGCTTGAGTGTCTCCTCCCCATTTTATACTATCCTTCCTTCTCTCTTTATCTTCCACATATAGATCATATTGTTGGTTTGGATACTTGTTCCATCAACCCATTCTCGAAGCCTTTTGAAGTAGTTGTAAGGCTAAACACTGCTGCTCAGGTATCACTTCCTCATTAATGCGGCTAGAGAGTTAGCTATAGAGCATTCAATGCGGTGGTAGCAGCTTTCCTTTTAGATATTTCATGGCCTTCCCCCTGTCCTGTCACTTCTTGATACTTATCCTTATCAGTGGAACTGTCTGGAATGTTGCTCTTGATATCAGGCTATACCCTCGGACCTCAGCTTCGCCCAGTCGAGGAAGTGTTCCTCCTCGGGCCATCTTCTAGGATGATCATGATCAGGTTGTGCCTCTTCATTTACCAACATGGATTCTTATGAAGATGTTTACCCATTTTCGGACTATTTAATGTCCTCGGATTGGGCTCCTGGCCCAATATATATATAAAGATATGTACTCCTGGACTTATCATCTACAATAATGATATGATGATTGTAGTAAATTAATTAAATTAAGATTAAATCATATCTAATACTCAATACTTTTTTGTGTGATTAGTATTTAATAATGGAGAAAAACTTAAATACAGTACTTAGATGTTATTTCTTAGGTTCTCATTTTAAAATTTTGCCACGTAAATTTTTTCTCATAAGATGAAAGTGTATTTTTTAATTAAGTAGTCACATGATTAAATCTTAAAAGGAATACAAACCCTAAACTAATCCAAACCAAGGATTTTTTTTCTTCAAAATAACAACCTTTCTCAAACAATTTCGTTAGTTAGCAACGTTTTCAAACTATTTAGGAATCTAACATCTCAAGTTAGAAAAACTCGAATTCACTGTAGCAAATAGAGTATATTAAACTCGATTTTTATGTTGAACTCAAGTTTTAGGAACTCGAGTTCAAGTTCCTACGGGATACTTTTCCCTTCCAGTTCCTTCTTTTTTCTTTCTTGACACTAAATCAAATATTTAGAAAATACCCAAAACTCAAAGATCCAAATCAAAATTCTGAAAATACCTAAAACTCAAAGGCTTTGTTTCTACAAATCTGGTTTAGAGAGAGAGAGAGTGAGAGAATATGGTTTTCTTTCTACCCAACTACCCAAATGAAAATTTAGAAAATACCCAAAACCCAAAGGCTAGGGTTTCTACAAATCTGGTTGAGAGAGAGAGAGAGAGAGAGAGAGAGAGAATCCAAACCGTTGCTGTTGTGTTGCTGCATTTTTGTGGGTTGCGTTGCAATGTTTTCTAGTCTACGTTGCTACATTTTTTGGGTTGCATTGCTGCTGCATTTTTTGTTGCTTGTTGGGTTGCTGTGTTCTTGCTGGATCTGCTTTAGGGAACTCGAGTCTTAAGGACTTGATTTCCATACAAATCGTGTATCCAATACTCAAGTTTTGTTGAACTCGACTCTCTCACACTCGATTTGCTTTATTGAAATCGACTCTAACAGACTTGAGAGGTTAGTTTCTTAAATAGTTTGAAAACATTGGTAACTAACGTAATAGTTTGATAGTAAGTGTTATTTTGAAGGAAAAAAAAAATCCTACAAACCGCCATGTTTCTTAAAAAAAAAAAAAAAAAAAAAAAACCGCCCATTAAATTATAGCACTATAGGTGAGGGAGGCTTAAGAGTTTTACTTTTACAAACCCTAAACAAAACCCCGCAATTCCTAAAGTGAATCAGCCCATTACCTACCTTTCCAGTGGTCAATAGGGGCGGGCGCAGGCGCAGCGGAGAAGTTCGTTCTGCTCTCCATTGGATGCCCAATACCCTAAGAAGAAGAGGAGAATTGGAAGCAGTGGACCCTATCCTTCTAGCCCTGAAGCCTCGCCAAGTTGTGCTAAACATGAACATGAAGAAACCCAGCACCGACCACAAGCCCCTTCTCCTACAGGCCGTTGCTCACTTCTTGGACTGCAATGGCTTCTCCAAGACCCTCAAGAAGTTCCTATCTGAAGCTCAACTCCAGGTTTTTTTTTTTAGATGCATAAAATTTTTAATATAGAGCTCAAAATCGTAGCAGGGCAAGTGGAAAATGTTATTACAAAACAGGTTCATAAGACATAAACCACACATGCCCTAACTAAAACAAAAAAAGTGCTGGAAAATCTATGGCCCGTTTGGTCCGTCTGTTTAAACAAAAGTTTTCAATTTTTTTGGGAATACGTGCGAGTGAAAAAGTTTGTGAAAATCCGTCACTCACGTATCAAACGGGGTGTGACTGAGACTGAACCAATTAAGTTAGATATGGATTGGCCTCAATGACTTAAGTTGGATATAAATCAGTAGCAGAAGTGAAGAGGGTCATAACCGGTTGTCTGAGCTATTTTGTTGTTGTGATGTGATGGCCTTTGGAAAGCCCTGTATATAAATTATACTATGATGGGGTATGGTTATAGAAATGATGGCTGTGTTTAGTTTCATATTATTTTCTTGCAGAGACATATTTGGGGTCAGTTTGGTTAGGCATTTTGGGAGATTAAAAGAGCGTTCTTTAAAACCCAAAACTTTGTTTTGCAATCACAAGTCTTTGTAGCTTTTTTACAAGCACTCATTTTAAACTTAAAACACAGTTTTCCAACTGCTTATACAAATGCAAACTTTTGTGTTTAATTTTTATCCCCTTAAATTCGGGCAATTCCTTTTTATGCTTGTGTACTAGGTTGTACCCTTTTTTTTTTTCTCCCTTTTAAGTATTTATAATTTGTATGTACATTTATATACATGCACATAAACACACTCACAAGTCTCAAATGTATAATTATTTGACATGGGGCCCATGTCCTTGTTGGCACCTTGCCTTATATCTTATATGACATCTTTAATTATTCACTAATTGTTTTTGGTTATTTTCATTTCTAATTCTTTTCTCCATTTATCCTCCATGACCAATTGTTCTCAACATTCTTGACTGGTTTTAGCATATCAAAGAAATTTGTTTTATGATTGACTTGCACTTGATATTATGAAGTAGGACTGATCCATGCAAAGGGGTTTTTTGAGCAGACCATGACATCGAAGTCCTTAGTAATGTGTTTATGTGTAGTTTAGTTGTTTCTTTCCAATTATGTTGCGTAAAATATTTTCAGTTCATTCTTGGAGAGCATATCTTTGTAGTTTGACCTGAATTCCACTTGTCAATGTTCTTATTGCAGAAAGATGTTTTGAAGTGTTCCACATTGGATTTGGAGGATATTTGCTACAAGTATATGGAGACGCGGTATGATGAGAAAATTCTTCATTCCTATATGTTTGATTATATATAAACACACATCATATATATGCATGTTAATACAAGCATTAGTCTATAATAAAATATAATCATTATAATGCCTCTAGCAAATATATTTATGGTGGATTTCTTAGTTTTCATGATGTCAAAGGACTCACTCAGATACTTATATTGTTTCATTCAATGTCTGGATGATATCATTGATGATCTCTTGAATGGAATCCAATGTACAGGATGGTCTTTCTACCTGTCAGCTGCCAAATCTACCTTTCACACTTTGTGCCTTTTCTATTGTGCCATTGTTAATTTAGACATTGAATTCCAGTTTCTATGCTCTTGTTTATTGAGCATTGTGTATTTTGCAGGAATACAGGAGTAATCAACCAAAATGTGCAAAGTAAGCCGACATTTCTTTAATACATTGTTTTCAGAAATTTAATGATGTTAGTGGGAGTTATTGCCAATGACATCAGCTCAAATGGTACCTCCTTCCCTTCTAAGGGCAAGGTGGAGGTCGATGTTGTGGGTGATCCACCGAGTGCTTGTGTAACTTACCAATAAAAAAAAAGATGTTATTGTTAGTTATCACTTTCGTCCAATTCGCCCCTGCCCCTGCTTTTCTCTCTCTCTCTCTTAGTGAATGCTGGATGTGCTTAAATGGAAAAATCTTGATTTAACTCATTCTAGTTCTGTTAAATATCAGATACAAAGGCAGATGACTCTAGTAAAAGAGAGGGAGAATGTGATTCTTCTGTGCATTTGGAAACTCGAAGTAAGAAAAAGAAAAAAGGTAGCAAGAGTGATAACTATGCTGTTGTCAATCAGTCTGGAGCCACAGGTGAAATTCCGGATTCTAAAAACTCCAATGAGATGATAACAAATGATGCAGCCCTGGAACTAAATGTAAGATCTAAAGACAAGAAGAAAAGCAAGAAGATTTCTGATTCTCTTGGTCAAGGAATTGAACAGGTCAACACAGAAATATCAAAGGAACCTGCTGATCATATTCTGCCTGAATCACTTGCAGAGGAACCTGATATGAAAAGAAAGGAGAGAAAGAAAAAGAAAAGCAAGTTGGAATCTGGATCAGTGCCTGGAGCAATTGAAGAAAAATATAAAGAACTGGTATCTTCAGAAGAGATTGGTGTCAAATCAAAAAGTAAGAAGAAACGGAAGGATGGTTTGGTTTCTGAAAGTGTTTTTGGTGGAAATTCAAAGGATCTTGAGACAGAAGATGTAAATGGAAACAATTCTGAAAAAAATGAATTTGATGCATCACATGAGGTTGTAGCTAATGAGAAGAAAGGTTCCAAAAAACGGAAAAGATTGGCTTCAGAAGAACATGATTTCCAGGCTCTTGACAAAAATGCCGTTGAAGAATCTGAGAGAAGTGAGCATCCTGCAAAGGTGAATGTATCCCAAGGAAGTGATGAGGCAAGTCAACGTGAAAGTGTTCAAGTTAGTTCAAAGGATTTTCAAAAGCCATGTAGCAAAAATCTTGATGGGCAGGCAAATGGAAACACTGAGAAAAATGAGGAGAAATCTGCCTTTCATAAAAATAAGAAGCAACGTAATGGTTCAGTTGAGGTACAATTCTAACTACCTTCTTAATCAACACTTGCACCAACTTCAAAATTAAAATCCAAATCCTTCGATTTATCAAATGCAGCCATGTATTTGATCAGTTGCCAAAATACTATCATTACATGTCTTTTGTTGTAGGTACCATCTTAGTCTAATATATGGCTTTCTCTGGTTTGCATGTGGGACTATCCATTGTATTAAATTTCTACCGTAAACAATATGCATGTGCATACTTTTAGAGTCCTGTCATTTATATATGTTGTAAAGTTATGAGTTGTTGCTTGAATGATATTCCTGTAGCTCACATTAGTTCCTTTATGTGTCAGTTCAGTTATATAATATATAATAAACCAAACTAAATAAAACCTAAATCCCAATTATTTCAAGTTGATTTTATAGATCCTTTTTTTTAAAACTATTTGAGGTCAGCCACTATATCGGTTTTTAATATTTTATCCTATGTACAATTGTACATTTTCACCTTCATATTTATCAGATCTTTTTTAACCATATCTACCTATGTTGCTTTCAGCTTCTCTCATCATATGGTGTAGCATTTTCATCTAAAATACCACAAATTAGAGTAAGTTGGGACCCATCATTCTTTAAATGAGGGAATGCGATCAGTGATTTATAATCCATTGGACAATTAAGATGAATTTTACTTTAAATATTGTGATAGATAATAAGAAGAGAATAGTGTCTTCAGAGTACTTATCCAAAAAGAAGGGGAGGGGGAGGGAGAAAAGAGTGTCTTCAAAAACTTTTTATTCAATATCATACAGTAAATGTTTCATTCATGGATTATTTAAGGTGAATGTTGTTGTCTCTGCATTTGAAATTGGCTATCAAGTTGTAAAATATTTGTAACAATAGCAATTTGGACTTAGTTAGCACCAACTTCATGAGAATTTTTTTTCATATATAGTTTTTTTTAAATGACAATTCTGTAAAACCGCTTTTAATATGTGATATGCTAATTCAGCTAAGAAGCTTGGGTATGGGTACAATACGATACGGGATATGGTGATATGGAAATTCCTGAAAAATTAGGATAAGATAAGGTGGGGATGTGTATTAATTAATTATTAAATATATTTTTATTTATATATATATTTTATATATTGTTAAGCATAGTGAATTCATGGCCTTTAAATGATGTTTAGAATACAAACCAAGATCCAAAAGAGTAAATAAAAGATAACTAGATAAGTTTTTAACTTTGAAATCAATATGTAAAAAAATAAAAATAAAAATCTTAATAAGTTTGGACTATCTCTTATCGAAAAGTAGTATCATCGGCGTATCCCAAACATATTACCTATTTATTTATTTATTTTTAAAAGGCCAGGATGTGCATGCAGGAGTATACCAGAGGTATCTGCCTATCTGGTACAGATATGTATTTGATACGGTGAAACTGAAGTATCCATGCTTCCTAGTAATTCAGTGCTTGAGCCTTTCTAGCTTTTTTGATTTTTCAAACATGACATAATTCAGTTTGAGGGAATTGCCATATTAACTTTTCTTGGGGTGGCTCTTTGTTTACTTAACTTCGGGTGTACTTCTGGTCACATACATGCATGTATATATCAGAAAAATTCATAACGTATATTGTGTGTATGAATTATTTTTATGTTCAGTTGGCTTTAAGGTGATATTACCATAGAAACTAGTCAATCGGTTTTACGCAGTAATCACATGCTTTTTATGGACATATGCACACTGATTTTGAATGCAAAAACAATCTAAGATCTATCTCCATGTTTTACAAAATTAAGCAAACAAACTTTTTATTGTTATTTTTATTGGTATGTACCTCGTGCACTCCATGAGATTTGGATCACTCCCATCAGGGTGGAAATTCCATTTGATAACCAATCTAATTTTTTGTATATGAGAAACCTTCTTTTATTTAATAGTGAGCTGTTGAAGATGTAGTTTAAAAAACTAGATTGGTTCAACTGTGATTTGGGACCTATGCCGATCTGTGTCCACGCTAACAACTTGGTTAAATGGAGGTTCAACTGTCAAAACTGTGAACTGGAAATTGGTTTTGACCTTCTTACATGCATTACTTATTTTTATTAAAGGAGCAAATGGGTTAAGTAACAAACCCAAACATTGAACTAAAGAATGTTAGACCCACACAAAAGTTAGCTGATTCATTCAATGTTTGAAATTCTTGATGGATTTTGGCATTTGTATGGAGGAATTATAACATCCTTTTTCATCCTCTTCCGACTAGCATGGCTTATCGTATGGGTTTTTTCATCCTTTTGCTTGAGTTTTTTCTCATAGAACTGCATTGAAAAAGAATAACGTTAAGAATGTTTACTCTAAGAAGCACAGACATGGGTAAAGGTAGGGGTACTGGCATGACATGGTGACACGGCAATTTTTGTAAAAAAAGGACATGGTTACAGCGGGACACCTCTATTAAATAATTATTAAATATATTTTTATTTTTATTTTCTATGTATTATTAAACATTTATTTTCCATACAATGTTAAATATATATCAAATTAAGAGTAATAATAGAATAGAAAGCAAATCCATGACTATTAATGGATGTTTAGAAAGTAGAATACAAACCAAGAATAAAGATATTTATTAATTTTCAAATGCACTATTACTATTTAGAGCATGAATGCTCGCTTTGTTTTGTGAAATGGTATTTGATTCCTCTCGTTCTCGTGTCCTGACTGTGTCCTGTATTTTTTTTTTAAATTTTTCAAAAAGGACACGGGTACGTATCCGCAAATGAGGTGTTCGTGTATTCTAGGTTTTACTTTAAATGAGCTACTATTTCCCATTTGTTCTTTATAAATTACCTCCTAAGTTCAAATGAAGAAGTATCGCTAAAATACCTGATGGATTTATTCAAATATTTCTTTAAAAGGAACCAATACATTCAACAAATTAGTACTTACTGCAAAAAAAGGGTTTTGAATTGGTTTTTTACCATGGGTGGTTGGGAGGAGTTTCATAGGATGCTGTGACAATGATAGTTCTTTTAGGACAGATTTTCAGTGCACCAAATTGTGGGTGTGATATTTGTTTCTAATTTCTTTTTTTTGTTCTTTCCCCACTCACACTTGTTATTTTTTAACTTGGTGCTGATGAGATTTTCTTTCTTAATGTTTGTATTTCATTTCTGTTGTTGATGTTGTGTGTGATGATGAGGATGTTTCTCAAGGGGCAGAGCTTTTTCTGTGAAAATGTTGTTTTCTTAACTGCTGTAGATTGCTAGTGATATTTATGTTGATGGGTTTTGTTGTTGCAGCCAAAGACAATTACTGCATTTCAGCGGGTAAAAGCTGATGACGTGGTATTCACTGATGAGAGGCTAAAAGATAATTCTTACTGGGCAAAGGTGTGATATACTAATACTTTGTGTGTTTTTTTAAAGTATTCCTCCCCTCCCCTCACCCCCCCCCTTCTCCCTCCCTCCAATTTTGTCTGTATTTTCTTCTGTGCGTGTATTAGATTTTTACTGTTGGTCAATTCTCTGCAGGATGGTGCAGAAAATGGCTATGGTGCTAAAGCTCAAGAAATTCTTGGGCAAGTTAGAGGAAGGTTTGTTTTGCTATTATGGCATTTATGTCAAAATTATTTTTTTATTTTTAAATATGAAATATATGTCAATATTAGTTGGATATATTGTTATTTTTTGCATTCTGTTGTTGAGGTAAAAGCTGGCCTAAACACTATTGACTATATTATCTTCATTGCCAATTTTTTGGGAAACAAACAGAAGCTGTTAACTCAGCGGCCAATTTTCAAAACATGATGAAAGCTGCTTCCTTTATTATATGTGATGTTTCTAATTGAGTGAAGAAGATTCAGGCTGAGAGAATCACACATGAGCGTTACAATGTGAATGAGAACGCATATCTTGCACTTTTTTGATATCTTAGCTTACATTGTGTTCTTCATTGTATGAGAGAAGCACCCTAACAACCTCTCTCTCTCGCTCAGGGATTTTCGGCATGAAAAGACCAAGAAGAAGCGTGGGACATACAGAGGAGGGCAGATTGATTTGCAATCCCACTCCATTAAGTTCAATTATTCGGATGATGAATGACCAAGTGTCACAAGTTCCTTCTTTTTCTTCTTCTCTTACTTTTAATTTTTAAAATTCTGGCAAGTCTATCTTAAATTTTGTAACTTTGATTCCCTGGACGCTTTCCTGCTTTTATCTTTCCCCTTTTCTCTAAATCCATTTTTTGGTTCGTTACTTGTTTTAGGACAATGTATTTGTACTAAATTTTCTTAGAAAATTTTGTTGGAATATAAAGAGAAGAAATCTAAGATTAAGAATCCTATTTCTCTTACTGTGGAGCCCTTTGGTCTGTATGGGAGGGACTGTGACGTTGCCTATTGTGATCATGGTTATCTGAATTGTACCAAGCACCAATCTATCAAAGGATCGGTATACGGGTTTATTGGTTCAACTGTTAGGACTTTTAATAATTAACTAATTTGGGAAAATGTAAATGTCAACATGCTGGAAAGTATATAGAAAAAGAGAACCAATATCTCGGAAAATAAAAGTTAAAATTTAAGAAAAACTGATCAATTACGCAACTACCAATAGTATGTCCTACCTAACAATTAACACATAAAAAAAGAAAAATATTTCTGGGAAAAATCTTCAATAAATTTGTTGGGGGGGGGGGGGGGGGATCCAAATGGCTAATAAAGTTCATATGAAGGTAAACCTTGAGAAACGCATGTTGGTTATCTTCGAAAAATATACATTTAACTCGTACTTAGGTTGAACAACCATAATTGGTGAGGGTGTTGAGAACACCTGCCTAACCTTGGAAGGTCAAGGGACAAAGTCAAAGGGAGCACGGTGCAATCTGAGGGGAGACAAAGGTAACTTAGTATTGAAAATGGAAGAGAAGAAAAAGGAAGGATAAAGTGACCATCCTTTCCGCATTAAATGCACTGCAACCACTTAGCTGGCTGAATTAACGAAGAAATAACTATGAATAGTGTTTACACAGCTAATACCCTAGTGTAAAAACCTTCTAGTACGGTCTTGATGGGACAAGTATTAAGGAAGTCTGATCATGACCCTTCAAATGTAAGATCTATATGCATCTTTGCTAAGTTATATAAAGCCAAGAAGCACCCGGATCAGAGGGAGGTCTAGTTTGGGAGAGAAAAAGAGAGAAAAATCATCCAATTGTAACATCATCCTTAGACTAAACCCGAGGATGAACACTTAGCCATTTCTAAGCTATTTCCTGTTGAATACTACACATAATTTTAATCTGACCTTAACATTTTGTTTTATAACAGGTACTTAAAGATTGACTTTACATCCCATCTCTATAAATTAATTGTGTGAGCGAATAGTAATTGGATTAAAACCAACCATATTTGTCTGATTCACTTTTTGCCCGCCACAAAATTTATAAACAATAACAAAGATAAGAAGATCAAATCATAATACAACTAGAACTCCTACCTCTTATTTTGGAAGAAAATTTTAAGTTGACTTAGTGTTATTTTCGTCTGAAATAAGACGGACTTGTTTCTCCAAAAAAGCTATGCCCAGGGTGAATACTTTCATTTGAGTGGTGAACTACCATCCATTTTGGTGTTGGTGGCGTCACAAAAGCCATGAACTACCTGAAAACCTGGGGGAATCAACTTGGAAACTCAACTCGGAGTTTGATTCAACGTGGTGTCCCAATGGCTCCATGATGACAAGAATGTTATGAGTATGGAGTAGCTAACGATTGTGGGAATGGAATCTATTGTTTCTCGCTCTAATAACGTTCCATGTCAGAATCTTCATTATGGGTATAGTAGGGGAAGGGACACTTGCAAGTTGCAATGCAGAGGCGGATGGGGAGGGAAAACCCCTTTCCTGTAGGAGTAAGGGTAATACTTGATAAACTATTTGTGAAAGAGGGAGAGAATGGAAAGGAAGATAATGGTTGGATGGATAAGCAAAAAGAGAGGAAAAGAAGGGAAAGCCATAAATGACTTGTGTCATAAACTAGAGATGATTAACTAATAAAATGTATCATAGGGGATTTTAGCAAGGGAAGATTCAATTGACATATTTGAAAATTTTATTTTCTTATTTGTAGGACCATAATCCAAAGAATATAATTGAGTAGCTTCTTCCACTAACAAATTGTGGCGAACTAATTCAACTATATTATTTTAAATTTTATTTTCTTGTTTTTAGAACCCTAATCCAAAGAATGCAGAATAGATTTTTCACTTACAAATAATTTATGAAGGGAGAAAGAGTAATAGGAAGGAAAAGAACAATCGGATGAGTTAAAAGAGAGGAAAAAGGAAGGAATGGAAGGGTGAGCCCCATCATAGATTTTGCCCAAATTAGACGAGTATTTTATTTTAATGAGAATAAAATTACACTTTACTTTACCCTCATTTAATAAAATTACACTTTACTTTACCCTCATTTAATAAGAATTAAAAATGGAGATAACACTAAAACTAAACATTTATGTGATTTCTTTCTTTCTTTCTTTCATGAACTCTCAAATATAGTGTAGCTATACTAAAAGTACTAATACAACAAGAACTTTCTTTGTCACCTGGCTTCTTTCCTATTCTTTTCATGAAGTTTTGGGTAAAACAATATGAGTAAGTAGTAACAGAAAAAACCAGGAACCAAAAATTTTATGGCTAAAATCAAGTTAAAGAAGGCACTTTTAGAAGCAACTTGTTCCAGCCCCACGTTCATGCCATGAATACTTCTTCTAAAAGATCGTCGAAAATCAAGTCCTCCAACTCATGCCCCACACTTTCAGTATCAAATTTGAGATTCATCCATCCATCTCTCTTTGCTAGATCTTTGATCACAACACGATCCACTGGCTGGTGAACCTCTGGTCTTGGGCTCATGTGCCATCTTATAAGTGACCAGACTTCATTGAGAACTTGGTGTCCTGCTGGACCAGGACAGTAGCTGTATGACCTTTCATGAATCTCCATGAGTGCCTCGTTGATTAGATCAAACAAAAGCAGGTGACTACAATTTTCGCCTTCTTCATTTCCAGAACAATCAGGATCCGGGAGCAGGCAGCCTTCCACTTCCTCATACATCAAAGGATCAAGTGGCTGGTCATCAGAATGCCATGTACCAAGGGCCTCATTTCCACTGAATCCAGACAGCTTTAGTATATCTCTCACGTAATTAAAGTCAGCTTTGTCTTTTGCATCCAATTGAAGATGCGGAATTTCATTTTCCATAAGGTTTTTCAGAAATTCTACTTTCTGAAGTTCCACTCCTTTGTCAACCACTACAGGGGTAGTCATGCCAGACTCATGTTGCTGATTGACCACATTATCCAGTCCACTGTAAAGTCTGCCCTTCACTTCTTCTGAATCTGCTTTCATATAATCACCATCCATTTCAGTGATAAAGCACACAAGGTGGTGAAAGGGGCGGGTAATTTTCTTAGCTCAATTTAAAGGGAACAAAGTAAAATAGCTTTACGAATGGATAAAAACTGTACTTACTTTAATATAGGAAAGTGATCAGGAAACCATCAAACACAAAAATCACTAACTTATATCTGTAAAAATAATTTGGCAGCAGCAACAAGAATTTAAAGTCCGTTCAATCCAAAGGCAGGGCCTTTTGCTGTACAACTACATGATAATGTAATTAAGAAAAAAAGCACTCAAAAAGATAATTCTGAAATTCTAACTTCAATATATGCTGGCCTATAATTAACATGATAAAACCAATAATTCACTTCAAGTAAAAAAATCATGCGTTCCTCTTTTTTTACCTAACCAATCTAAATTGAGAGAGAATACATGCACTTGGGGTAGAGATGGTATGCATGAGAATACACACACTTGAATTGAGATGATATAATGAAGTGTTAAGGTAAAAAAATTGACAAATGGGAATACCTTCTGATGAAGGAAACTCTTCATGGCTGGCTATCTTCTCCTGAAAATTGGAGTCAGGCAGAGAGACCAGAGTTAGTTCTTCCGGTTTAGCAATAGGTTCCTTTGTGGGTCCAATATCCTTTTCGTCGTCATTGTGAGAAGCAATTTCCTCTGCTGTCAAGTTGTCAAAACCCACTTTAGCTTTTTCCTCATTGTTTGTAATTGATATTGATTCAAACTCATCTCCAATAACTACATTAGTTTCACCAACTCCAACCAAGTTTTCTTGAGTTTCATTTTCAGCAAGAGTAGGTAATTGAAACTGATTTTCTGAATCTATAGGAAGGTCTAGGCTTTTCTGTTCAACAAAACTATGCTCTCTGCTTTCCGTGACATCTGCAGTATTGCTAGTTATTCTTCCTGAAGAAAAAGCATCAGAAGAGTCCTCGCCCTGATAGATATAAGCTTGGAGAATGGGTAAAGAACGAACCCTTGCCAGTGATTTGGGGGCACTAAATGAAGGACTTACTGAAGGAAAAGATGCCTCTTCTTTTCTCAATATTGGTCTTTCAGAGGTTCGGTATTTGGCTTCTCTGTTGAAACTAGTCTGATACAACTGAGAATATCTTTCCATTGACTCTTTGAGAGATGAAGTTCTTCTCATGTGGTGTGTTTGGCCCTTGCTGAGGGAAGGAGAAGAATAATAAATTCCAGGACTGTCTCTTCCTTCTCTATTTATTGCAGGGTGCTTCAATTGATGGGTAATCTCCTTCCATTCCTTATAAAACTCACGGCCATGAGGAATTTTGTGAAGGATAGCATCCATAGCAATCCGATGCCTCTCTTTTCTGTTCTCCTTAATTAAATGCTTTATCTTCTGTCTAATATCCTTGAAACTCTTGACAACCACTTGATTCTCATGTATCTCACTCCGAGTTTTCAGAAGCTGGACTGAACCTAGAGAAGAAATATTAGCAAATTCAGCTGTATTTTTATTTGATCTCAGAATTCCATCTGCTTCATACTCAGTTTTGTACGGCATCAACTTTTTGACAAGTTCTCCCGAGTATCTGGAATCGAGTGACTTCTGTGATTGACTATGCAACTTAACCTTTTCTGTTGCATGAGACCCAATCCCCTCTTGCATGTGTGTCAGTTTACTAGGCACAGAACCTCTTTCGCCTGATGAGCCAGGTAAAGGGAATGACTCACACTTATTCAATGCCATTTTTACATTTCTTGTGTCAAGGGTGTCCAGAAAATCCTTTGTCTGGAGTGAAGAATCTGGAGTGAGCTCCTTTGAATGTGGTAACTTCTGCTCCATCATAGGCTTTGTGTTGTCCAACTTTTCCTGAAAAAGTGTGTGGTTCTCAGTTGGTTGATTCTGATTCTCATTAAGCTGGTTATCCTCCAGGAATTCTCCTGTAAACATGGTGCCACACCCTTCAAATCTTTTGTCGCTGGTAACTGGACCTTCATGGGACACCAGAGGCAGCGGATCCATTGCGCTGGAAGCAGAAGAGTATTCATGTGTTTGGCGAAGAGTTTTGGAACTTCCACCATCTAATACTGAAGGTTGCAAGTGATGAATGGAATCACTTCGCTTTAAAAGTGGCCTAGCAGGACAGGATGAAGTTCGGTGATGGTGGCCCTTCTTTTTGGATATCTCCTCAGCAATCAGTGCTTTTATTCTGGTTTTAACAGAACTTCTAGGTTCTCGAGTATACTGTATCATTTTTTCTCCAACCTGATAAATTTCAAATCAGACCAACTTTGCTAAATTCTTTATTAAATTGTTATTGTAAAGATGCTAATCAGAAATTGGTACATTCTAATTTCTATATTTTAGATTCAACCTACTGTCAGTAATCTAAATCAGAACGATCACCAAGAAATTCAATGTACTGACTAGAATCCTAAATCATCAGGACCAAGAACCAAGACCTGCCCTTCCCCGCTTTTTAAATTCTATAGGTGGTTCACATAAAAAATTTGGTCTTAAAAAAAATATACAAATGCATGCTAGCAAAAATCCTTTTGCGTCAACTTACAACAGAGTTGTCCATATCAGCACTATAAGACTTATGCCTTTTGTCTTCTCTTAAGGCAGTTGTATCGTTCCCTGGGCTTCCAACTCCTACAAAGAAGAAAAAGATGTTGTAAACATATGTAACTTGGAAAATGAAGTCCATATTACATATCAGTTTATCATCAAAGGGATCCTGAAGAGAGTGATAATAACAGTGATGTTTCCACCTAGGACATTTTGCATATCAAAATAATAAGAATTCAGTCCACATAATTATCTTTGGCATAATACCATCAGATATCAGAATCAGATTCAAATTTGAACTGAAAGAGGCTTCCTATTTGATGTCTGACCATGACTAGTATATGAATAGAAGACTTATCATCTGATTTAAAGATCACATATAGATAACTATGACACCAAAGTAACATGTCTTGCTAAAAGCAACTAAAGAACCCACAGTAATTAGACGAAGAGAATTTTGCATAAAAAAATTGATTACCCACGACACGCCCACCACCACGCCATTTGGGTGTAAATTTTTTCTTAATATAACCCCAGTGCTGGTACTTAATAAAATGAAGCATACTCCACACACATCCTGGATCAGTTCTATCTATCGAAAATGAAGAATGCTTTCCCATTGTTCAGAAACTCCGCCTTTCAAACTTGCTTGAGTGACAAATGACTTCAGCTACAAGCTTGTCAAACCTGCTCAAAGTTAACATGAATATCAAGCATCACTGATCACACAAACATGGAATTCCATTGTCTTGGCATAAGTATGTGTTAGATTGTGAAAATTGAATTTTCACATGACCAATTGATATTTGGTAAAGATAACAAAAAAATATTTATGTAAGATTTTAAAAATGATGGATTAATTTTAAAAATGATTGAATCCATCATGGAAAAAAAAAAAAAAAACAGCATGGTTTTATATTGATAAATAAAGGAATATCACCCATAAGCTAGCAAAGAATTATACAAGTCCAAAACATGAGAGAGAAACATATAAACAAATTCAACTTGAAGATTTTAGCTAATTATCTCTGACCCCAAAAAAAAAAAAAAAAAAAAAAAAAATTCAAGACTTACTCTCTCATTTGGTAACTGGAGTGGTTGGGGATGAGAAGGAAGGAAGACCCAATTTAGCATTTGATTTCCATGTTTGGTTGAGAGAAAAAAAGGTAGGCAAATTATTATCATTATGGGCTATGAAATTATCTGGGAAATATATATATATATATATATATATATATATATATATATATATATATATATATATATATTTATGCATAAAACCCCTAGGCCTTCTTCAATTTTTGTTTTTTTTTTTTCATTTTAATTTCTTTACACATGAATCATTAAAAAAGCTCAGCATTTTCTTTTCTTAAAAAAAAAAAAAAGGAATAGGGAAGGAACATTATTATTACCTTTGGGGAGGAGAAATGTGTGGCTCAACAAGTTGTTGCGGTTTTTCACAGTTTTGGCCATAGCCACGGCAAGAGAGAGGGGCACAAAGAATACATTGATAAATATTTTTTCTATTTGAACAAAGAATACAACGAAAAATTAACAAACCAAAGAAAGATCAAGTGTTTGTTGGTTCAAAGACACCAAAGGAGGAGACTACTATTCCATCCCCTATTTTTTCGGATTGGTTTTGGTATTTGTTCTCCCTCAAATTTCTGAGCTCTAATGCCTTCTTTCTCTTTCTCTCTCTCCTTTTCTTGGCCTGTTCGGTTCTAAGTTCTAACATGCGCCAATGTTTTCATGTTGCCCTTCTGGTTCTAACCAACTTAACGGTATAACGCCCTCTGTTTGGTTGTGGTTTTTATTTTATATATGAGTCCGTTAACAAATCCGTTTTAAAAAAAAATTTATCAGGAGATAAATATTTAAAAAAAAATGGTATATTATTGTGAGCTTTACGGCACGCGTTAGTAAAATTATATATAAATAAACTTTTTGATATTGTTTTCTTTGAATATTGTCTTTCCTAGGTAAGTGTGGGGGCTTTCTCAAAAGAAGAAGAAGAAGAAGCTAAGTGTGGGGGCAGAGTCGCAGAGAATTGACCCGGTTCAAAAGCTAATATACGCAGTGTTGAATTTCATTTTATTTCGGTCAAAAAATTACCTTCTGACTAATTAAATTGTATGAATCAGAATCATCTCCTAATTCCATATCAGCTTAAGTTTTGGCATCCTCTTATCCATTTTCCTATAATAGTCCAATCGGATTCAGATCCTCTAGATTTTCGAAAATACTCTACCAAATAAATTTCTTTAAATTCTAACAATTTTTTAATAATTTAATGATCTAGATTCTGCCATGTTAGTATTCTACTAACAATATTCTTAATTGTTTTGTTTGTAACATTATTTTATTATTTTAACAATATTATTAATAGAATGTTGACATGACAGAATCTAGATCATTAAATTACTAAAGAGTGGTTAAGATTTAAGGAAATCTATTGGTAGAGTACTCTACAAAATCTAGAGGATTTGAATATAGTCCAATCTACTAAATTTTAGTGGAAAAATTCTTAGGTACTCTTAGGCCTCGTTTGGAAGGAGGGAATGGAATGAAATGGAAATGAATGAAAAAAATAATTTTAGAATATTCTTCCATTCTCTTATTCGAGAGTTTAACGGGAAGGAATAGAAAGTCCATTCCCTTGTTTGGGAGTTTAAGTGGGAGAGAATGAAATGGATAGGAGGGAATATTCATTCCTCTCTATTTCCTTAAAATCTCAAATTTTCATTCTCCTCGAAATTAGGAAGAATGGGAGGTAATGAAATTAGATTTAATTGATTTTTTTACTAAAACTCCCAAAATACCTCTATATATTCAACCATTTATTTTAAAATAGGGATCTAATAGTAATATTGTCATAAAATGATTCTATTCCATTCACTCCATGTTGCCTTCAAACAAGATTACTTAGGCTGCGTTTATTTTGACTTCAAATGGTTTCAGGAAATCCTTTTACACATTTCCTTGTGTTTGGTTGTGCATGAAAAATAGAGTTTTCCGGAAAATCATTTCCTTTGATCGTAAAAATAACGGGGTTGACCTAGAAATGGTTTGAAGCAAAAATTTTCACTTCAAACCATTTTCGGACTCAGAAGCGCAAAGAGAGAGAGAGAGAGAGAGAGAGAGAGAGAGACTAGCCTAGATAGCACCACGCTCCCAGAGACCAACCCACCGATGGCGCGAGATCGCGTCATGACCCAGATCGCGCCGTCGCACCCCAGCACCGCGATCTTGCACCGTCAAGCTTGCGCTTGCGCATCACTGTGAGATCGCATCGCATCGCGCAATGACCCAGATCGCGTCGTCGCACCCCAGCATTGTGATTTTGCGCCGTCGGGCTTGCACTTGCGCATCGCGCCATGACCCATTGACCCCACGGCACCGGTCTTGTCGATCGCAGTACCGCGCCGATCGCACCACAGCACCGATCGCACCGGATTTGATGAATTTTTTGACCGAATTTGATGATTTTTTTTTTTGGGTTTTGTTTCTTTTGTGTTTGTAGACTGAGAAATGATATTATATATTTGTTTGGAAGTTGAGAAAATCTGAGAAAATGTTAGCAACAAGTAGAAAATGTATTTTCTATAATATTTTCAAGATCACAACCAAAAACCTGAAAATATTTTCCAAAGTATTTTTTAAAATGCCACCAGACATCTAAAAATATTTTCCTTTCCCGAAAATATTTTTACCTAAAATTATTTTACACTAGGAAAATATTTTACACTCAACCAAACGCAGCCTTACATTTCATTCATTTTTATTCCTTTCCATTCCTTTATTTTAAAATATCTAATCAATGTTACTTAATTCCATTCCATTCCATTCTTTTCTATTCCTTTCACTTACTTAAATACATTCCATTCCATTCCATTCATTTTCATTCTCTTATGATCATTTCATTTCATTCCGTCCCCTTCTCTTATGAACTCCTAAATAGAGCCTTAGAGTAAGGAGAAATTATTCCCCTTCCTCTTACATTTAGGATAGATCTCACTATGAAATTACTAAGTAGACCCTACTATGAATGTGAGAAGAGAGAGCATCATTTTTCATATTTCGGAGGTACTTAAGAGTTAATCATTCTAGTGAGTATGATGATTTCAGCTGAAATGTGACTAAATCATTGTTTTGATATATATATTTTTTAATTTTAAAAAACTTATTTCTTATTTCTTTATTTTATTTTATTTTATTTTGGTCAATATTTACTCACATATGACGTTAAGAACATACATTATTTGATTTTGAATTGATAATTTAATATGGGATAACATTATACTATGTGATGAATACTTTTTTCTTTTTGGAGATAAATGTGATGAAGACTTATAAGTCTTAAGTTTAGCCAAAAAAAAAAAAAGACTTAAGTCTTAAGTATATATGTATTGTGTGTATGTGCGCGTGTGTGTGTGTGTTAAAGGTGATATTAGTTTGGTTTTTAAATAGATTTTAGGACGGGACCAGGTTGGTCAGTCTGTTAAAAATTGGACCAATACCAATTGAAAAGAAGGATGGTTCAGTTAGTGGTGGTGCTACATTTAGTGACCTGAATTTTTTTATATATATAATAATTTAAATTTTATTGATTTATTTACCCTTAAAAAAAATAGGAATATCCTCAAAATTTTTTTATGCTAATAAAATTAAATTTTGGTGGATTATTTGTTCAACTTTCAAGCAAAAAGAAAAAGCTCATAAAAAATATTAAACTAAAATCTAAAAAAAAAAAAAATTATAATAGAGAATCTGAAAAAAAAAAAAAAAAAAATATAACAGAGCAAGCCCACCCAAGGAAAAAAAGCCCAACATCAATCCTAAACAAAACCAACCCTAACTAGATTTTTAAATCAAAATAATTATTAACTAAATACCCAACCGGCCCAACCCAAATGAATTCTAAAAAAAAAAAAACCAAAACCCAATACTCATCCACTGATTCATGAAATGGTAAAGCAAAAACTAAAATTAGAAACCTAACCCAAAGAACAAAACCTCCTCAACAACAACGACCAACAGACCAAGCATATTGGTGCGACGACGCCTCTGCCTGAAACTCGAGCAACAGAGCACATTAGGCATTGGAGATTAGTCCGATCGAATTAGAGCTTGCGATGCTTGGCCTCGAGTCCTTCCTCGCCTTGACATGCTGCTACGGCCCGCGGCGCTACCCCTCAAGCTCCCTCAAGGTTTTTTGATATGAACTCGCTGCCATGGTTTATGTAAACATATTTTAGGTGTGGTTAAGCATTTACATTGGGTCTTGTAAATGCCATATATTGGTAATATTTAGCATCAAAGACCTAGAACTCCCTATTACCCAATCTTGCAAAGTCTTGCAATTGCAAAGAAATTTGCAATTGTGCTACAGTGTCATCCTATTTTTATGATGACACTGTAGCAACTTGTAAAATGTTATATTGTATTTTATGGCGGTGGGTAGGTATTTTTAATTATTTTTTATGAAGAGGAAGAGAGAGAAAAAGTTGGTGAAATTAATATTTTAATGAATAGATGAGATAAATAAAAGTTAGGATGTTAGGTGTGCTATAAAATGATATGATATAATTGATAAAGTAATTTTTAAAATGATAACATAAAATAGTTCCTAAAAAGCAGACGTGAATGGTTTGTGTCGCTTATATGAATATTAATGGGGCTGTTGTCATGTTACTGTTTCTTACTATTAGTGAGACTTAAAAGAATGGCCTAAATTATCTTATTGTACCATGCAAAAGTTGTGACGGTAGCCTAAAATGTCAGTCAGGTCAAAGCTCTAAACTGTTTGATTTAAAAAAAAAAAAAATCTGTAAAAGGAAGCCTTCTTCACGTTAAAAATTCAAAATTGGCTTACAGTTAGTTTGGTTTGATTGTCATTTCATTGTTCAATTTAATTCATTGATTAAATAGGTAGCCCTTTTACCGTTAAATCTCATGACTGTATAACTGTTTGGACTGTTTTTAAATAATAATAAAAAATTTTTTTTAATAACCCTTTTACAATTAGAAATTTAGCTTGAATATGGATTTTTGAGTCCTAAACCACAAACTCAAAAATGTAGATCGGTAATCTAGACCAAACCCAACCTAACTAAGATGGACTAAACTAGATCGAACCCAGTGGCGGCTCATGAATTTTTCTTAGGATGTTCCTTAAGAAACATAAATTACCTACGTAGTTTGTCTTTTATAAATTATAATTTGTTATATTGTTGTTTCATTAATTATAAAATTATTAATTGTTGTTTAGCCTAACATAATTTAATTTCTTTGTCTTTTATAATGAACTAGCATGTAACTCCATGCAAACGCATGGATGCATTTAAAATTAAACAAAATTTTTATTATAAAAATATAAAAAATTAGTCAAATTATTATTATTTTTTTAAAAGCATGTAACACATACATTCATTTGTATATATAGATACATTTAAAATTAAACACAATTTTTATTATATAATATAGATAATTAGTCAAATTATTTTTTTAAAGTAAACGTAATTAGTCACTTTTAAAATTCCTACCTAAATTTAATACTACTTATGATTATTTTTTTCTAATTTTTAATAAGATAGAACATGTGGTGATTTTTGTTATGTGGTGATTTTTATTTTATTTATTTTTTGAGAAACATGTGATAATTTTTATTGAGTATATGTGATTGCTTTTTAAAATTTTTTTTTACAGTTTATTAATATTAGATTCTTAGTATTTTGCACTCATTAACTCACCTGACATAAAGGACGTGACTAACCAATCGATGCACGGATCTCAGTACGCGGTTAACTCCTTTGCACGAATCCAAGAACGTTAACACACACCAACTTGAGAAGGATGTTGGCTGAAAAGTTCTTCAGTTCATCAATACGATGAAGATCACAAAGCTCTTTGGTTACAAAACCCTACGGCGTACAAACACAACAACTTCTTCAAGAAAAAGATGAACTAGGGCGTATGTCTCCGGTCACAATATGCTTGATCAAAACCTTTGCCTCACACTTGTGAAACCTTTGATGACCCTTAAAATAATCCTTATATATGTTTAGGGTTGTGAGAAAAGAAAACCTAAACACATACACATGGATATGCGAGAAATCAGATCTGAAAAACTGATTTTCATAAATCTTGATAGATAGGTTATTTATTGAGCAGCTGTTAAGCATCAAGCTGAAGATCCCTTTTAAACCTTGATAGATGCTATCTGTCGAGCTAGCTATTGAGTTTTAAAATACAACACTTCTTCAGTTGTTTTTTCGATAAATTTGCATGACTTCAATACTTGGACTTGAACTCTTGTTCCTTGAAGTATTAAACACATCCTAGATCTACCCAATTACAAGTAAAGTACGTTTTGTCATAGGATTAACCAATTCTAAATGACATATGTTCTTAACATGATTCACATATGTCCCAGCAAAATTAAAGGTAAAATTATTAGAAAGATTAAGGAAGCAAATTTTTTTTCAATTATACTTGATTGTACCCCCAATGTAAGTCATCAAGAATAAATGACTCTAGTACTACAATGTGTGTATATTTCAACTAGTCCCATAAAATAGATGAGCATTTTGTAGAATTTTTAAAAGTAGATGATACTTTTGGAAAGGTCTTTTTAATGAAATTATAATTGTAATAAAAAGTCTTGAACTTGATATTAATGATGTACATGGACAAGGATATGATAATAGGTCTCATGTGAAAGGAAAAAAAAAGGGTACAAAAAAGAATAATTGATATAAACAAGGATTTTACACACTATGTGGTTGTCATAATCTGAACCTTGTGCTATGCGATGTGGCAAATTCTTGTCCTAAAGTTATATCTTTTTTTGGAGTAGTGCATCGTAGATATACATTGTTTTCTTCTTCCACAAAGTGATGAAAATTTTTACAAGATAATGTTTCAAGTTTAACTCTTAAACCATTGTCACAAACACATTGGGAAAGTCAAATTGAAAGTGTAAAAGTAATAAAATTTCAAGCTTTAGAAATAAGAGATGCTTTGTTACAATTAGCAAAAACGAGTGAAGATCCTAAAACAAAAAGTGAAGCTGATTGTTTGGCAACATATGAGCTTGAAAGCTTTGAATTCTTGTTAGGCATGACTATTTGGTATGATATATTATTTGCCGTTAACTCTGTTAGTAAAAATTTACAATCAAAAGACATGTATATTGATGTTGCCATAGATCAACTAAAGGGTCTCATATCTTTTTTAAAAAATATAGAGAAGATGGACTTACATCTGCTATGATTTCATTTAAAGAGATTGCAACCAAAATGGAACTAGAGTCTATATTTCATGAAAAATATATAATTCATAGAAAGAAACAATTTGATGAGAATACCAATGATGAGATAACACAATTTGCTGAAAAATCTTTTAGAATTAATTATTTTATATATATAGTAGATCAAGTTATTTCATCAATTGAAAGTAGGTTTGGAAATTTTCAAATATATGAGGATATTTTTGGTTTTTTATTTAATTTAAAAAAAACTAAAAGCACTAGATGATAATAGTTTGAAAAAATATTGTCTTAATCTCGAAAGTTTTCTCAAACATGATGTTTATTATGATATTGATGGCTTAGATTTATTTTCAGAACTAATAGTTTTAAAAGAAGTCATGCAAATAGATGAAAATACTCCAATTAATGTACTTAATTATTTAAAAAGACTAGATTCTTTTCAAAATGCATATATTGCTTATAGAATATTACTAATAATACCTATTACGGTTGCATCTGTAGAAAGAAATTTTTCAAAATTAAAATTAATAAAATCTTATTTAAGGTCTACTATGTCACAAGAAAGATTAAGTGGATTAGTTATATTATCAATTGAAAAAGAAATGTTAGAGGAACTTTAATACAAAAACTTAATTAGTAATTTTACATCTCAAAAAGCAAGAAAAATAGATTTTAAATAAAAAATTCAATATATATTATTTGATTAATATTTAAATATAAAAAGGCCCCACTTAAAATTTTCGCCTAAGGCCCTCAAAGTTGTTGAGCGAGCCATGACATTTCTCTTTTCATAAAAATAATGTCAAAATTTTCTTAATATATATGATTTATTAAGAATTTCCCTAAGAACACCTGTTAATATGACCTGATTACAAATACTAGAATAATTAAGTGTGAGTGTGCAGTCTAGTTTGTTGACAACTAGAAATTATAATAGTCCAATAATGGTTTGGTTTTCAAGCAATAGGATCTTCTATATATATATATATATATATATATATATATATATATATATATGTCGCCGTTACTACTTACTACCATGCATTGCATGTATGTAATCACTCACTACCAAAACTTATTCCTCCCAAAGATTTTCTCGCACTCATAGAAATTTACGGACAAAGAGGAGGTATTAAATATATATAGTCTAATTCTATGCTTATTCCTCCAAATTAGTGGCAGCTGCCGATTGAGAAGTTAAGAGAGAGATGGAATATATATGAGAGATGTAATTAATTACATAGTTGTAAAGTTGTGATTTACAATTATGTTTTATGTTGGCTTTAATTCCGTGTTAAATTTGATTGTAATTCTATTAAATTATTTTCCTGTATTTTTGTGGGATTTAATATAAGGGTTGTGTGTGGGATTTTGGTGAAGATTTTGTGAAGATGATTTTGCGACTAGCTTGCGACTGGCTCACGAGTACCAACCTGCGAAATAGACCATGTGAAAAGCACATGCTAGAATTTTAAGAGTCTTTGATAGACTGGATTTCGTGAGTCATTTGCGACTCAAGCCAAGTTGCAAGTGACCTGCGAAACTTTCTTCCTGATTACTTTTGAGTGTGCTTTTTCTCATACCTTTACCAATACTATATAAACCCTCATTACCCACGAAATGTAAGAAGAACAATGAGTATTCACATGAAAATTTTGAGAGATAAAACCCTAGCCAAACACTTGAGAGTTAGAGATTGTTTACCTAGAATCCTCTACATCATTTCTCTAGAGTTCCCATTTACTCTTGCCTCTCTATCTACATATCCTTGAGAGGTTTTTAGCCCAAACATTTACCTCACCCATTCTAAGTGTTGAGAGAAGTTTTGGTGCCTATGGGAAGCATTAAAAGAAGCCATTGAGTGGCGGATGCAATCGGGCGGAATTGCGAGATCTCTATAACTAGTGAAGACAAGAAGTCTGTTGGTAGCTAGAGCTTGAAGGGCTCAAGTACATTGCGTAGATTAGGCTTAGAGGGTCTTTTTGATATTTGTATACTCCAACTTATTTACTAGTGGATCGATTTCGGTTTAGAGGGCTGCAGAGAGGTTTTTTGCTGAGTACATCGATTTCCTCTTCAATAACACATCTCGGTACTATCTTGTGTTTGCATTTCTCTTCTCTACTCTTTAAGCTTTACATTTATCGCTTATTGTACTTGCTTATGTATTAGAGTAGTGTTCCGGTTTACTGCACATCTTTTACTCTTGTTCTGCACTTAATTAAGTTAGAGTAAAATCTCTTAAGTTGTAATTTAAAATTGGGGATCTAAACAAACATTAGTGTTTCTACACTAATTGAACTTTCAATAGTAAACTGGAATCTGTGACTGTGACCAGGCTAGGATTATTTGTAATTTTACAACATAAAATAAGTTTCTTAATTTGAAGAGTAATTTGATAATTTTTTTCAAAAGGTTGATAGATGCATATATTAAAAATGTATGATTGTGTGTGGTGGTTGAACATGGACTATATAATCAACCACGGAGTATATAATACAGTTAGTGTTTTCTGGGTTGTTCCATTGAGATTTTTTTTTTTTTTGAGAATCCAGATCCAAAGGTCAAGTTTATTTCATAAAAGATCAAAGATTACAAAGCATCACAAGTCACTAGAGGAGCTATATCATCAGGACAGGATTCAGTCCAGACCTTTAGCTCACTGTCATAAAATAGCTTTCCTGGCAGGCAAGAAAATGAAATAATCTTCAAATATTACAAAACAAACCTAAGGGGCTCTCAGCTCTCTTATATTGTTTGGAAAACAACCCTTTGTGATATTAGGAAGTGAGACAACCAAAATGAAAAATAAGCAAGTGAAAGTGAAAAGGTATTATACAGAAGACAAGGGAACTTTGCATATTTATGACAATGTGGTTGGAAAATTTTAATTTTTACTCATACAATTAAAATTATGCAGGTATAACATGCATTGTCATTCTTTGGAGTGCAAGTTCCTTTTAGCCTCAAATGAATAATCTGTTTGTATTGGCTTTGGCTACTCAGTAATTGGCTGCACGGATTGTGCCAAGTACACATTCAAAAGTACAGGTAGTGGATATGATAGTTTTAGCAAGTTGTAGGTTTTTCTAATTTAAAATAAGTGCCCCATAAATTTTAATTTTGTCAGTCATTATCACATAAGTATCATCCTTCAAGTAAGGAATATTTACCTTCTTTTAACTTTTACACAAAATTATCTCTATAATCTAACAAGTTGAAAACTTGATCATTAATTCATCAGCTATTTGTTCCGCAGTAAATAATGTAAAATAAATACGATAATGATGCATGTATTTTCAATTATGTAAAGTTGTGATTTTCAACTAGCCTTTGTTAATTTTAATTCCATGTCAAATTTGGTTGTAATTCAGTCAATCATTTCCCTGTATTTTAATTGTAAGGGATGAGTGTGAAAGATTGGTGAAGAATCAAGTATGCAATGAAGATCAGTGCAAATTCGTGACTAGCTCACGAGTAAAGCAACCCGCAAAAAGGTCACGTGTGAAGTACAAGACTAGAAGATAAAGAGTCATACCAACCTGTCATTTCACGAGTACTTTGCGAGAAAGGCCATCTCGCAAAGTACCCGCAAAACTCTCTGTTTGGCAAAAATGAAAAGTGTTTTACGAAATTCTTTACACACACTATATATACCCTCATTACCCACAAAATTGTAAGGAATGTTTTTCAGAAAGAAAACCCTAGCAAAACACTTGAGAGTTAGAGATTGTCATACCCACAATCGTATATACAAATTCTCTTGGTTTTCCTCTACTCTTACCTCTCCATCTATACATCCTTGAGAGGTTCTTAACCCAAACACTTACCTCACACATTCTGAGTGTTGAGAGAAGTTTTGGGGCTTTTGAAAAGCATTGGAAGAAGTCATTAAGTGGTGGATGCAATCGGGTAGAATTAGGAGATCTCGAAAGCTAGTGAAGACAAGATTCCGAGAAGTCCGTTGGTAGCAGGAACTTGGAGGATTCAAGTACATTGAGTAGATTTGGCTTGGAGGGTTTAAATGAAGTTGTAAAAAAAATAGAATGTTTGATGTTTGGTGAATTGTAAAATGGTATGTTAAAATTGATAAAGCAAGATTTTGAAGTGGTAAATGTTAAAATATTTAGCATTCTTGATAAGAATGCTCTTAGAATTGCACCATGTGTAAAAGTCTTGCCCACCAAAACTTTTGTCAATCACTTCAAGATATGGCCCTTTTCCTACAAGTCTTGCCCACCAAAGCTTATTCACACAATGCTGCCTCCATAGTGCCTTTTTTTTTTTCTTCTTCCTATATATATATATATATATATTTTTTTTATTATTTTAATTATGGGTCAATTCCAACGTTACATTACATGTCAATAATTGTGAAAAATATCAGGATTTGATATGAATAGAAAACAAACATCTGGGAGCAAGACTCCATATTATATTATTCCATGGCAGATAGCCCTCTACTTGTAAAAAATTGTTTAATTCCCACAAATGGTTTGTCAAGGGTCAGACCACTAAAATAATTCCCCATTGAGTTTTCCCAACTCAACCACTCTTGACAGTTGACGACTTCACAATTTGGTCTAATCACTATCACGTTTTCCTCATATTTAACTTCAATCTCTTTTGCCTTAATCAATAGGACAAGGGCAACACCGTACTACCGACTTTGTTTGAATCTTTCTGTGAAAATGACATTTTGTGGTTTTTTTATACTATTCCTCAAACCCAAATTAGCCATTTACGGCCTCTTTCTTGGAACTTGCTCAAAATAAAGACAGGCTACCGATACAAATTCAGGATCTGTTTGAATGCCGTTTATTACTGAAAACTAAAAATTGAAAATTGAAAAAACTATAACAAAATAATTTTTAAATGTGTGAATAATGCCATGAAACTCAATTTTAATAAAATTTTTTCACAAAACTGTACTTATGGGTCTCGTAAACAGTGCATAAGACCACACAAAAATGCAAATGCCTACCGCGGGACGCTATCCAAACCAACGCTCAATATACTTCACACACTCAACCCTTTCATTAAATGAATCTTATCGAACTACTATAAATTTTTCATCCCATGAAGGCAAGAAAAGAAATATCTGAAATATATGATAATGGCATGTGGTCCTTCATTTATTATGCAGCTAGAGTTATCTACTCTATATAAAAAAATATCAGTAAGCTGGTTGGAAATCTGAGCAAGAGGTTGATAGTTGATACTGTCATAGGTTTGATTATTGAGTTTTTGCCTTTGTATTGATTTCTTTTTTTAGTTGGTGTTATCAGATGGGCTTCATTTGAGACCCTTCAATCATTTTCTTACGCAGCAAAAATTTCTTCCAAGAATTCTGTGGTTTTGAAGCTTAATGGATCAAAGCACTCAGCTGTTTCAGCTGCTGCTGCTGCTTTTCATGCAATATTTGGTTATTGCAGTGACAGTCAACACTGCCACAAATGACTGTAAGTCCACTTTAATTACTACGTCCCTTTTCATCGTTTGTTAATCAAGTTTTTCATTAGGTTTCTTGCTTAGCACCTCTTGTTTCTCCTTTGCCATACAAATAAGAGAACAACAATACATTTTGCCTGTTATTTGGCCATTCATAAATCAACAATTCTGGTTTCTGTTCTTCTTCTTCCTCTTTTGTTTTGTTTTTTTTTTCCAGTATGACCCAAATTTATTAGATTGCTGAGAGAACATGAAAAAAAAAATTGTAGTTTTGAGATTCAAAATTTCTACAATTTAATAATTTGAGCAGACAGAAGAACTCATCCAATAAAGTGACCCTTGGACAATAATTTGATTAACTTGGGCTGAATTTTCTCTTAACAACATAAAAAAACAAGCTTTCGAGTTTTTTGTTTGTTTTTGGGAATTCTTTTTCCATATTTCTCCACAATACAGGGATGATTGCTGTTTCTGTTAATGATTATCAATGATCTCCAGAGTGAAAATTACAGATCATTGCTCTGGAGAGTTACCCTCTGTGCCTTAAAGGCATTAACTGCATATTGTAATATTGTGTATGGAAACCTCATCTTTAGGGGGCACAATTCTTTTGTAGTATTCAGTAGTTTGAATGACATTAGTGCTGTCAGTCAAGTTTGATCCAAGTTACTCAGCCCTTTTTTTTTTTTTGGGTTAATGATGATATGATGGTGTATTTAATGGCTTTGGTAAGGTTAATTCTCAGCACTTGGAACTGGGAAATACATAGTCAACCCTGACAAGAAAATTAGCTCCTGGACAGTGCTTTCTTTTTTGTTATTTGGGTTGCAGAAATAACACTAGTGTAATTATACCAAACGCTCAAAGAAGTCCAGCTTTTAAATAAAGCTGCGTTTCAGCCCCTAAAAGCCCAACCAAACGGGCACATAATCTTTTTCTTATTTTATGTATATATTCAATATAATACTTGCATATGAGCTTTAGCTCAAATGACAAATCCTCATCCTACTAGAATGAGATGGAGGATGCCATTATACGTAAATGACAAATCCTCATCCTATTAGAATGAGATGGAGGATGAGATTATAAGTTCAAGATCCACTATGTACATGTGTGAGTGCAACTTTATCAATACAAATAATAATACTTTATCCTTGAATGGTTGTGTCTAAAAATTCTAATTGATTTTTTTTTTTTTTACTCTGGTGATTCAATCATTAAAACTATCTAACAATTTCTGGTGCAGATCTTGGTCTACTGTCTCTCAAGGATGAATTGCAGAACACACCAACATCTTGGGCGGGAGCTGATCCTTGTGGTGGCAGTTGGGAATTGATTCATTGCACTAATTCACGTGTGACCTCCATGTAAATTGCACCCTTAAATACTTTTTTTTTTTTTTTAAAGGTTTTAATTCTGTCCAGTTTTTCATACTAACGTGACTGTTCTTTATGTCAGAATATTAACAGGCATAGGTTTGTCAGGGAAGCTAACTAGTGAAATCTGGCAGTTGTCAGAGTTACAGATTTTGTACGTCATCTATTTGCACTTAGCCACTGCTTTTTGTCATTAAAATATTAACACATGCAAGTACTGAAAATCTACTATCTATTTTTCTAGATTTTCAGTACTCGCATGTATTAAGATTCAGGATGGGTTTGGATTCGGCGTTTACGTTTTGCGTTGCGTTTTCAGCTTTTTTTTTTTCCAGCCGTAGTTGTTGACCAAGTCTTCTGTGAACCGTGCATTCGTGCACTGTTCACAGACCCACCAATTTCACTTTTCAGTAACTTTTTCATTAAAAATGGGTCTCGCGGTACTATTCACACATTTTAAAATTATTTTGCTACAGTGTTTTCAATTTTCAGTTTTCAGAAATAAGTTCTATCCAAACAGACCGTCAGTGCTTACATCTGAAGCAGCAAATTTCTCATGTCAGGGGAGGCGCTCTTTATTTATGAGAGATGCATCCCAGAGACCAACCGTTTCAAGGGATTATCGTTATAACAATACTGACTCAGAAGTTTTATTTTGTTTTATTTCATAATTAAATTAATTAAATTACTCCATTATTTGATGCAGTATTTCATTAGTCGCTTCTTCAGTTAGTCTTCTGTAAATTCATTCCTGATGATCAGCTTTTTTCGTATAGGGATCTATCTTACAATATTGGCATAACAGGACAACTTCCAAGTTCAATTGGGAATTTAACTAAACTTGTAAACCTGTAAGATATTATCAATTTTTGTCAAAGGATTAGCTCATACTCAACTTGTGTTTTAGATCCCTACAATTAACCTGTTGCTTTTTCTGTACACTAGAAACTTGATTGGTTGCAGTTTCTCTGGCTTAATTCCAGACACAATAGGAAACCTAAAGCTGCTAAGAGTTCTGTAAGACTTTTGACTTAGTATTCTTATCGTTTGAATGGAATATCAAATGCAATGAAAGTACTTACAGCTCTTAAGTTTTCCTCCATTTAGTAGACAATGATTTTCCGGATAAAGGGTCAATTTTTTCTTCTAAATCACAATTTGAGGCTATATCTATTGCAGTTTCACTTTTAGGCCAACATACACTGAATTCTGGAACTTTTCATTTGCTATGAATTGCAGATCTCTAACTAATAATAGCTTCAATGGACCAATTCCAGCTTCTATTGGTTCTCTTTCCCAACTTTACTGGCTTGATCTCGCCAATAACCAGCTTGAAGGACACCTACCAGTTTCTAATGCGACTGCACCTGGTCTTGATATGCTACTTAATGCAAAGCATTTGTATGTCATTCTCTGTTTCAAGCCGATTACTTTGTGTTTTCCACTCAACGATGATCTAAAATATTTTCATCATCTACAGTCATCTGGAAAATAATAAGCTCTCAGGAAACATTCCACCTGAACTTTTCAACTCATCAATGATTCTAATACATTTGTAAGTTCTATTGGTTTACTTTCAGCTAGGTAGCAAGCTTCAATAAAGACTGCATATTAATGATGTTTAAAATATATGCATAATGGACTCTCTTTGGTTCACGTCTTTGTTTTTAATTTTCTGAATTTTGCCTCTGCATCATTTTTTGCTCTAATGCTGTCAGCTTGAAGGTCTTGGACATGGAATCTAAGAAAAAAGCTTCATTTTGATATTCTCAATTGCATAGCAAAACACAGTCAATTTAGTCATACCTTCCTACTGCCGTTGTATATGTTTCTTGCAGGATTCTTCGAAGCAATAAACTCACTGGCAGGATTCCAAGTACCCTTGGATTTGTGCAGACTTTGCAGGTGATGTGAGTATCTAGCTCACATAATGAAGTGATTTCAGACCAAGATTGTTGCTAGCTGTGAACTTTTTCTAGTTATTGTACTGAATATCTTGTTTTCATTACAGCCGCTTTGATTGGAATTCAATAACAGGACCCATGCCTTCGAACCTCAACAAGCTTGTAAATGTTGGTGAACTGTAAGCAAAAAATACTGACACACCAAATGCAGCATTTATACTGGTTTAATGAAATTATTTATGTCATCTTATGTGGGAATTTTCACTTTACAAAGAGAACTTTTGGTGCTCTGTTTTCAGGTACTTGTCCAACAATAACCTGTCTGGTCCGATTCCCAACCTTACTGGCATGAATTCCCTCAACTATTTGTAAGCTGTGTTAATATTACTTGAGATTGAATTTAAATTGTGGTGCAGGGGTTAATGAGCATTGTCAGACCATTATAACTGATGATAAAAATTTTAACCTCCAAAATAGATACTGTTTGCCGCAGTCCTATTTCTATGGTTACTATATTTAACATAATTTCTATCGTTTATTTTGTTTACACTATAAGTGTAATCTGTAGGGATATGAGCAACAATAGTTTTGATGGATCTGAAATTCCTCCATGGTTTTCAACCTTGAGTTCTTGACCTCCTTGTAAATTTCACCCTTTCCTCGTGCTACCCACACTCAAAATCCCCCCCCCCCCCCACCTTATACCTCAAATGAAAAGTCAAATTACACAATCCTCACAATCACTTATACCCAAGATCCACTAGTAACATCTGATGTGGGACTTAGCACACATCCGCACAACCCACACTCAAAACAATCCAATCCAATCTAATCAAATCCGCACAATTTGGAGTATAACAATAGACACACACACACACATATATACATACATACATATATATGTATGTATGTATGTATGTATGTATGTATGTATAAATGCATTCTTGAAATATTTATGGTTGCTCATTCTGCTTTGTCTAATATATTATCGTTTATATTAGACCTTATGATGTCTGCTCTTACAAATTTACCATTCTTTGTTCCCCTTGTTTAAGTACAATGTGTCCTTGCCAGTACAGTCATTAGTCCTTGCTGCGTGTTTGGATGAACTGAAGACATCTTGGTCTACTTTGTTCTCATGTGTAGCGATTTCTAATTTATGGCAAATTAGTAGATTTTGATTATATCATATATCATCTGCTGCACATATTTCTCAAACAATACCCATTACTATTTTGATGTAGGACAATGAACTTTAAAAATGGGACTTTGTCTTTGAGAAACAAAGAGAAGAATAAAAAAATGGATAGGACCTAGGATTTGGCACCTAGGGTTTACTTGGAATCAACACCAAGTGATGAAAACTGTGAAATTGAATCCAAGAATCACCACCAAGAGTTGCATGGAGTCAACATCATTCAAAAATGATAGGAGCTTAGGAATCAGCACCTGTGCTTTCTTGGAATCACCTCCAAGCATTGGGGGGAAAAAAACCTTCAAAACCAAATTTCATTAATCCATGATCAACTATCTATAATAATGAACTTTGGCTGTTTCTAAATAGTGTTTTCACGTTACATCAAACATGAAAAGAAAATAAACTCATAATGAGATTATGTAATGGGGAATTAAAATCAAATAGCAATCAAATATCTCTAAAAGCATCAATCAGTATCAAACATGATCAATCAGGTACAACAAAATCAATAGCACGAATGGAATCAATCTGGTGTCTGCACAACTCATGGACATGATTTTGCTAGTCTTATATTGTATAAAGGATGGCTGCCTGATGGTCTTCTTCTAAATTTCTTTGGGTTCAATAGTTAAGTGTTGAGAATGAACCTTTCCAGAAAAAGCTATTGGCTCCGTCAATAGTTTTAAACTCTTTGCGCAAAAGCATCTAGATTCTTTTCAATTGATAGATTATTGAAGTGAAACATTTAGTTGGATTTCTGTTAATACCTTACCATCAATAGTATATATTCTGGTCATTCTTTTTGTGTTGTTTACACCTCCAGTCTTCCATCTCCTTGTAATTTTGACTTAGTGGGACCCATATCTGGTCAGGTCAATTAAGTTAGCAAGACAGACCAAAATGCTTCTTGTGCAAGAATTTGTGTTTGTTAGGGTATATTTAATTAAGAGTTTTCATTGTCAACCTAAAGCATCTCTCTTTTGGCTTGGGGATGGCCATATGGCCTTGCATGTGAAATTGGTGGTGCTCTTCTCTCTCTCTCTTGGGTTTGCATGTGTGTATGAATATATTCAGGAAACTTTCAAACAGGGTATCAGACAGTCACAGATCAAGCAGTCAAGAATATAAGAATAGAGAATGAGAAGAAAGGGAAGAAGGACAAACAACCATGATGGCTGAAGCTACAAGAGAATTTAATTCAGTAGCTAAACTACTTGTAGTTTAGCAATTAACTTAATTTAGTTGTATCACACGTGTTGTAGTTTTGTGTTCACATGTGCAGTAACTGTTTAGTAACTGTTTCCCTTATAATTTGGTTTACTTAGTTACATTCAGTTTTGGGGATTTAGGTATTTTGTATATAAGTTTGAACAGTGTACAGATTCAATTCATTCAATCAATTTACAGAAAGTTCATCATCTTTCTCTCTCACTCTCAATTTCTCTCTGTTCATATTTCTGCTTCTTTTATCTTTGCTTTCTTATATGGTGTCAGAGCTCGAGCCTCCATCAATGGCGTCGAATAATCAGACTGACTCGTCTTCTTCTTTCCAGTGAGCTTCTCAGCGAGAGTTATCTCCAATGGAAGATCCACGAAGTCCCTTTTTCTTGCATCATGGTGAAACTCCAGGTGCGATTCTGGTTACTCAGCCATTAACTGAAGATAACTATCCTACTTGGGCCAGAGCAATGAGAATGGCTCTGGATGCCAAAAGCAAGTTAGGTTTTGTTGATGGTTCTGTCAAGGCTTCAATGGCAGTCACACCACTTGAGAAGCAAGCTTGGTCCAAGTGCAATTCGATGATCTCTTCCTGGATCTTGAATTCAGTTTCTCCTCATCTTACAGCTAGTGTGATTTACAGAGACACAGCATTTGAGGTATGGAATACTCTCGAAACGTTTTCCCCGAAGCTAATGGACCAAGAATCTCTCGGCTTCGGAAGCAAATTTCAAGTATGATGCAAGGTGCTGCTATAGTAACGGGTTTCTTCACTGATCTTCAAGCTGCTTGGGATCAATTATTGAATTTCAGACCTTTACCATGTTGCTCATGTGGTAAGTGCACCTGTGGTGTAAATGATAAAATCACTGCATTTCAGCATCAAGATGCTCTCATGTAATTCCTCAATGGCTTGAATGATTCTTATTCTCAAGTCAGAACTCAAATCCTCATGATGGAGCCTAGTCCTTCTATTGACAAGGCATTTTCTTTGGTGATTCAAGAGGAACGGCAAAGATGCTTGGGTTTTGCTGTTACTCCTTCAGTTGAATCTACTGCTCTTGTAGTGAAGAATCAAGGATTCAATCAAGGGAATTCATTTCCAGGGAATAACAGTAAAAATTTTAAAGGGAATAATACTAAAGGAAGGCCTATGTGTAGTCATTGTGGGAAGGTTGGCCATGTGATGGAAAAATGTTACAAACTAATAGGTTTTCCTCCTGGCTACAAACAGAAAGGTAGAGTGGCTATGGCAAATCAAGTTTTGGTTGAAGGTGATCAAGGCACTTCTGATATTCAGCAAGCCAATCCCTTCCCTTTCACTTCAGAGCAGTGCCAGCAATTGATGTTAATGCTTAGCTCTCATGCTTCCACATCAGGTGGTTCCAATGATGCCCTGCACTCAGCAAATTCTGCTCTTTCAGGTAAAATGTGTAATACTTGGTCAGATTTTGTTTCTTTAGACTTGCATCATTCAGTATTTGCTGTTAATCCTGCCAATAAGAATGCTTATGGTAATGATGTGTGGGTTCTTGACACTGGGGCTACAGACCACATAGTCCATTTTTTATCCTTGTTTACACATATCACTAGTTCAATTTCTACTTTTGTCCAATTACCAAATGGAGAAAAAGTTATGGTTACACATATAGGTACAATACAAATTACTCCAACTCTGACTCTTGAAAATGTCCTATGTGTTCCCTCTTTCAGTTTTAATTTGATATCAGTCAGTCAATTAACCAAAACCCTGTCATGTTGTCTTGTTTTTCTTTCCAATTTATGTTTCATACAGGACCTTACTTGTTGGAGAACAATTGGAGTGGGTGAATTGCATGACAATTTGTACTTGCTGCAAACTACATCCTCTTGCAAATTTGATTCAGCAGCTTCCTCAATTCTTGAGTCTGTTTTTCATTCCTTTGTTAATTCTGTGTCTGATTCTGTGTCAATTCCTATTGTTACTAAGCCATATCTTTGGCACATGAGGCTAGGTCATGTCTCCGATAATAAGCTTCATGCTTTACACAGTTATCTCCCTGATGTACAAACTTTTCATAGTAATAAAAACTGTGTTCTTTGTCCTATTGCAAAACAGAAAAGACTTCCATTTCCTTCTTTTAATCATATTTCAGATAATGCTTTTGATTTGATTCACTGTGATGTTTGGGGACCATTTGCTAGGTTCACTCATGATGGTTTTAGGTATTTTCTTACTATTGTGGATGATGCCACAAGATCCACATGGGTTTATCTTATGAAATCAAAAGCTGATACTAGAGCCTTACTAATTTCTTTTTATAACATGATTAACACACAATTTCATACCAACATTAAGGTCATTAGAACAGACAATGCTCCTGAATTTTTCTTAACAGAATTTTATGCTAACCATGGCATAATTCACCAACATTCATGTGTTGCCACTCCACAACAAAACTCAGTTGTGGAGAGGAAACACCAGCACATTTTGAGCATAGCAAGAGCATTGAAGTTTCAATCTAATGTTCCTATTTCTTATTGGGGTGAATGTGTGCTAACTGCTGTTCATATTATTAATAGGTTACCTTCCAAGATCTTAAACCATAAAACTCCTTTTGAAAAGCTCTATGGCAAACCTCCTATTTTTACTCATTTGAAGGTCTTTGGTTGTCTTTGTTTTGCATCCACTTTATCTCACAATAGGACTAAATTTGACCCAAGATCCTCTTCCTGTGTTTTTATTGGTTACCCCTTTGGTGTCAAAGGTTACAAGTTACTTGATTTGACCTCCAAAAGAATTTTTATCTCTAGGGATGTACATTTTCTTGAAACTGTGTTTCCTTTTATTTCACCTTCACATTCTTTGTCCCCTCACTCTAACATACCTTTACCTCATCTTTTCCCTTCAGTGGCTCAACCCCCTGCTTCCCTACTTAATTTTCCTATTTCTACTGTTCCTTTGGACAATTCTACTATTCCTTCTGGTCCTACTGATCCTTTGGATCATTCTACTGTTCCTTCTGGTCCTACTGACCCTTTGGATGATTCTATACCTCTTATTGAGGCTTCTGCAGATTCTACAACCTTACATTCCTCTCCTTCTCTTCCATCTGCAATTCCTCCCTATTCTGTACATTCTGCTCCTTTGAGGAAAACTTCCAGGGTGTCTAAACCACCCTCTTACTTACAAGATTATAAGTGCAGCTCAATTGTCAGTGCTAAGCCTACTTCCTCTCTTCTTGCCAGCAAGCCAGGTATACACTACCCCTTATTCAATTACCTTGATTCCTCTAAATTGTCTTCCAATTATGCCCATTTTTGTTCCCTTATTTCTACCATTCCTGAGCCTACATCTTACCATGAGGCAGTCCAAGATTCCCACTGGCAGGATGCTATGGCATCTGAAATTGCAGCCTTGGAAGCCAATCAGACCTGGACTATTACTCATTTACCTTCTCATAAAAGGGCAATTGGGTGCAAATGGGTTTATAGGGTTAAGTATAATGCTGATGGTTCTTTGGACAGATATAAAGCTAGGCTTGTTGCCAAGGGTTTCACCCAACAAGCTGGCTTGGACTTCACTGATACATTTTCCCCTGTTGCAAAACTAACCACTGTCAAAACTTTGCTTGCTATATCTGCTGTGAGAGGTTGGCATTTGGTTCAACTTGATGTGAACAATGCTTTTCTTAATGGTGACCTTCATGAAGAGGTGTATATGCACTTGCCTCAAGGCTTTCACAGCAAGGGGGAGAACTTAGTTTGCAAGCTTAACAAATCTTTGTATGGCCTCAAGCAAGCATCAAGACAGTGGTACTCCAAGTTTTCAACAACTATTTTGAAGTATGGATTCAAGCAGTCCAAATCTGACTACTCTTTGTTCACTAAGAAATGTAATGAGACTTTTATAGCTTTATTGGTGTATGTTGATGACATCCTTATTGCAAGTAATGATGTTCAAGCTGTTGAAGACCTCAAGAGTGCTTTGAATCATGAGTTTAAGTTGAAAGATCTTGGCAATCTGAAATATTTTCTTGGTCTTGAGGTGGCTAGATCAGAAAAGGGGATTTTATTGTGCCAAAGAAAATATGCACTAGGGGTTCTTAAAGATGCTGGTATGTCAGGTTGTAAACCCAGCAAAGTGCCTATGGAACAAAACTTGAAATTAAGTAAGTATCATGGAGATTTGCTGCCTGATCCTGGAATTTATAGAAGGCTAGTTGGAAGGCTGCTATATCTGACTATAACAAGACCAGATATCACTTATCCAGTCAATAAACTATGTCAATTCATGGCTAAACCTAGAAAACCACACCTTGATGCAGCCTACAAAGTATTGCAGTATATTAAAGGGAGTCCTGGTCAAGGCATTCTTCTATCCTCAAGATCTGACCTGCATTTGAAAGCTTACACAGATGCGGATTGGGCATCTTGTATAGACACTAGAAGATCCACTACAGGGTTTTGTGTGTTCTTAGGGGATTCATTGGTTTCATGGAAGTCTAAGAAACAATCTATAGTTTCTAGATCCTCAGCTGAAGCTGAGTACAGAGCTATGGCTTTGACAGTTTGTGAAATGACTTGGATGCTAGCTCTACTAAAAGATTTAGAAGTCCATCATCCACAACCTGGTATGCTCTTCTGTGATAACCAGGCAGCAATCTATATTGGTGAAAATCCTGTCTTTCATGAAAGGACAAAGCACATAGAGGTGGATTGTCACTTGGTTAGAGATAAAGTACAAGAAAAGGTGATACGTTTGTTCTTTACTCCTACACATGCACAGCTAGCAGATTTATTTACCAAAGCACTTAGTAGTCAACAGTTGAGGTGCTTAATGTCCAAGATGAGTATTTTGAATATACACAACAATGAGTCTCATCTTGAGGGGGAGTATCAGATAGTCACAGATCAAGCAGTCAAGAATATAAGAATAGAGAATGAGAAGAAAGGGAAGAAGGACAAACGACAGTGATGGCTGAAGCTACAATTTAATTCAGTAGCTAAACTGCAAGTAGTTTAGCAATTAACTTAATTTCATTATATCACACGTGTTGTAGTTTTGTGTAGTTGTATCACACGTGTTGTAGTTTTGTGTTCACATGTGCAGTAACTGTTTAGTAACTGTTTCCCTCATAATTTGGTTTAGTTAGTTACATTCAGATTTGGGGATTTAGGTATTTTGTATATAAGTTTGAACAGTGTACAGATTCAATTCATTCAATCAATTTACAGAAAGTTCATCATCTTTCTCTCTCACTCTCAATTTCTCTCTGTTCATATTTCTGCTTCTTTTATCTTTGCTTTCTTATACAGGGAAAAGGTTTAAATTCTTTAGTATTGATTTGATTTCAACCTTTAAATCTTTTATTGGCAGAGAGATGGAAAACACGCAACTTCAAGGAGAAGTTCCTGTTTCCTTATTCAGCCTTCCCAATTTACAGACTGTGTGAGTATCAGCTTGATCTCAAGCAGCACTGATTCTAATGTGAATCAAACATATAATTTCCATAGGTTCAAACACAATGAAATCTGTCTAGCTATACACACACATACAACTAAACAAATTGTGTGACTGATTTGACACGTGGGGATAGATTATTAAAGAACAACCGGCTCAATGGTAACTTAAATATTAGCACCACCTACAACACCCAATTGCAACTCATTGATCTACAGAACAATTCGATTTCTAGCTACACAGAAATCGCTGGAGGGTACAAAAAGAAATTGATGTAAGCCATAATCAATTACTTTGGTTGTTTATTTTTTAAATGCATTGTTGAAGAAATAACTATTTTATCATTTATTGGAAGTCAACTATCCATGATATTTCTTTTTAACTGATTTTAAAGGTCTAACATCATTGGGCCAATTTTCCTTTATTATCTGCAGACTTGCGGGCAACCCAATTTGCGAGACACAGAACATCTGCGGAGTTTCCCAACCAAATAATGGCCCATCATACTTGACTCCACCAAAGCTCTGTCAGCCTATTACCTGCAGTTCGGGTCAAGTTTCTAGCCCCAACTGTTTATGCGCACATCCATACAGTGGAACTCTAGTTTTCAGAGCAACTTCCATCACAGACTTGGGACACTTAGGTTACTACACAGATCTTGAGGCGAATCTTATGAAATCTTTTGAAAAACTGCCTGTAAATTCGGTCTCCCTCAGTAACCCAAGCAAAGACATTTTTGGGGACATTAAAATAAGACTACAAATCTTCCCGTCTGGCCAAGGTTATTTCAATTGAACAGGACTTTCTCAGGTTGGGTTTGTGCTCAGCAATCAGAATTTTGTGCCCCCAGATGATTTTGGACCTTACTATTTTTTACCTGATCTTGTTCCATATGATTGGTATGCAGGTAGCTTCAAATTCACATTTAAATAGAAAGTAGTACTTCCAATATTGGATTTGTCTTATTGTGATGCATCTCTAAAAACACAAATTGTCGCAATGTTAGCTTGATATTATTATGACCAATCTCTCTCTCTTGCTCTCCCTCTTTCATGTCATTTTTTTATGTTTCTACAGAAACCAAAAAGTCTTTGAGTATAGGCGTTATAATTGGAGCAGCAGTTGGTGGCACTGTCCTGCTTCTATTATTACTCCTTGTAGGGGTCTATGCTTTCCGCCAAAAGAGAAGAGCAGAAAGAGCTTCCGAGCAATTGAATCCTTTTTGTAAGATAGTTATGATGTAAACTTGGCACTTCAGAGCTGTTAATATTAAATTTTAAGGGTATATTATCACTTTCATTCCATACAAATGTAGCACAGTGGGATCCAAATGGTGGCAGTGGTGGCATTCCTCAATTAAAAGGAGCAAGATGCTTCTCCTTTGAAGAGCTTAAGAAGTACACCAACAAGTTTTCTGAAGAAAACTCTATTGGATCTGGTGGTTATGGGAAGGTTTGATTATGACTACTCTTGTCAGTATATTAATAGTTTTCTCCATTTTTGAGAATATATCAGAAGATTCTGCAAGTTCTATAACAAGAAATATTTTATATTCATAAAATTTGTTTTGTTCTTCTGGCACTTCAAATGCTTAATTTCCTTTCCAAAATTTTCCTTGTTCTCCCATTAACTTCTTTCTTGTTAATAAAAGCTTCTTAAGCTTTTCACAATATTTTTGAACTATGCCTGTCTCAAAATAAAAACCAAATGTCTAATCCGTCAACATTTCTACAGGTTTATCGAGGGACTCTTCCCACTGGTCAACCGATTGCCATCAAACAAGCTCATAAAGAATCTTTGCAGGGTGGGTATGAGTTCAAAACTGAGATTGAACTTCTATCAAGGGTTCATCATAAGAATCTGGTTAGCCTTGTTGGTTTTTGTTTCGATCAAGGTGAACAAATGCTTGTATATGAGCATGTTCCAAATGGTACTTTGAAGGATAGCCTCTCAGGTACTTCCATCCAATGCCTCACCTCCTTTATACGAATTCTAGTACTGTTTGACACTTCATGTGCATTACTTTATTAAAAAAATATCATGGAACTCTTCTGTTTATTAGTGCTGTTAAGTTGTAAAAAATGGTCATATTAGAGTGATATGGAAAGATTACAAGAATACCCCTATGCTAATATAAAGAAATAACAAGGAAACTCCAACACCCCCTCTCAAGCTAGAGCATACACATCAAACATGCCCAACCTTAGCACATATTAATAGTAGAGTGATATAGCAAGAATACTCTTGCATTAATGTAAATAATAGCAAGCTAATATAAGAAATAACAAGACTAACTCTAACAAGAATTTATACCATACTCACCATTAAGGCACCAGTAGGGAGGCCATACTTCTTGTATCTACTTGCAAAAGAAATAAAGCAAACCACACAATAAGATGCAATTAATAAATCTGTTATATTTCAGCAGTGTTCATCCAGTGACAACCTCAGAGGATTCACCATCATTGTGTTATAATGCTTCCCTCACCTTCTGATTGCTTGTTTCCAGAAAATGTAAATTAGCCTATAAAGAATGCTGATATAATTCTTCATAAAAATTAAATGAGGTAGCTGTTGCTTATGCAGGGAAGTCAGGAATTAAGTTGGATTGGATGAGGAGACTAAAAGTAGCCCTAGGTGCAGCAAGAGGACTGGCCTATCTTCATGAACTTGCCAACCCTCCTATTATACACAGGGACATTAAATCAACCAACATTCTGCTTGATGAGCGCATAAATGCAAAAGTTGCTGATTTTGGTCTCTCTAAACCTATAGGTGATGATGAATGGGATCACATCACCACTCAAGTGAAGGGCACAATGGTTAGTGGAAAATCCTTTTAACCACTACTGCAGTAATTAATGCGTTTCTATAAAAATGAACAGGAAAATAAGAATGATGGAGGACAACTGTGGTTTATTATAAACTCAGTCAAAACATTTATTTGTGTTCTCTACCATGTGATTTTTTATGAGAAAATAAGCATTAGGAGCTTATAATCTAATTACATTTGGTAATGGAAGAATTGGATCAAGATGTTTGCAAAAAATTGTCCCATCACCAAGTCTTTCTTCATGGGTGGCTTCTTACCATATCTTGTTGGACCATATAGTCATATGCATGTGTTTGGAATTTAAATTTTTCTTAACAAACAGCACACATGATTTCCTATGACTAAGGATGTGCATTCAAGCCTTGAGATCATTTTGAATTACATGGCATTGCATCAAATTCTAGCACTGAGAGTTGATTTTCTATTATGGTGTAGGGCTACTTGGATCCTGAGTATTACATGACCCAACAGTTGACTGAAAAGAGTGATGTATATAGCTATGGAGTGGTAATGTTGGAGCTGGTAACTGCAAGAATGCCAATTGAACGGGGGAAGTACATTGTCAGAGTGGTGCAGATGGCAATGGATAAAACAAAAGTATTATACAACCTTCATGAAATTGTTGACCCCGCCATTGGTTTGCAAACATCACCAAAAGGATTAGAGAAGTTCATGGACCTGGTAATGAGGTGTGTTGAAGAATCAGGAGCTAACAGGCCTGCAATGGGTGATGTGGTCAAAGAGATTGAGAACATAATGCAGATAGCTGGTTTGAACCCCAATGCTGAATCTATATCTGCTTCAGACAGTTATGAGGTAAGTAAGGGGAATTCTGGCCATCCTTACTACAATGAGACCTTTGAGTTTGAGTACAGTGGGGCTTTTCCAACTTCAAAGATAGAGCCTCATTGAGTGTGTGCTTTTTTACATTTTGAATGTTGAGCTACGTGCTTTATATTGGATAGGGGATGTTGTTTTCACATGGCAAAGAATCAGAATTTGTAATTGAAATGGATGATATAATTTTGTTTTTTTATATTGTGGAGAATATTCCTAGCTTGTTAATAATATATATAGTGGAATGATTATGTTTTTGGTTTGTTGAAAGGTTGGTTCAAAAAATTGATTAAAAATGGAATAAGATGTATCCACCTTAAAAAATTAGTTTCCACTTTGATTCTTTGAAATATTTAAACATTTCCTCCAAAATCTAGCTCTTAATCTTAGCATGAAGTTTCAAACATCTCTATCCTCTTTGAGGATCTTCTTACTTCTAGAGGATTTGAGTGGTACTATACGGTAGGACTATGAATGTATTAGATTGGACAAGGGGAAATTTTTTAACCAATCTGCCATTAATAGGTTGGAAATTTTTGAAATAGCCGCCAACCCATCAACCTCTAAAAACGGCTGGTCGGTTGAAAATTTTGACGGTTTCGACTTGGCAAATTGGGTGAGTTAGCTTTAGTTATATATAATATACTAAACTTTAAAAATCATTTTACCAATTACAGAGAAATTTAAGAAGTTATATTTCATCTAGGGGTGTGCAAAAAACCCACTAACCCGCCAAACCCGACCCTACCTAACCTAACCCGCCGGGTTGGGTCGGTTTTTAGGGCTTGGTGGGTTGGGTTGGGCTATAAATTTTTTTTTTGTAGCGGGTCGAGTTGGGTTTGGGTCATAAAATTACAATCCGGCCAAACCCGACCCGACCCGACCCACCCATATTTTAATATATATTTAAAATATATTATATATTTAATAAATATTTTTTTAAGTTAAAACCCAGCTGTAGAGCACTTCATCAATTCTTACAAACATATATAATATAAAATCCTATTACTTTCTTTAATATATATTTAAATATATTATATAATTAATAAAAAAATATGGATTCAATTTAATAATAATAAAAAAATGTCCAACCCATGGGTTCAACTCGACCCAACCCGACCCATGTGGACGGGTTGGGTCGGACATATGTGATGAGTCGGGTTGGGTCGAATTTTTTTTGACCAAACATGGTGGGTTGGGTAAAAAAATTCCCTCAACCTGACCCATGCACACCCCTAATTTGATCAATAAATCATTGGAAAAAAATTTAGGAATTGACTCATGTTTCCATATATCAAAATACATAGGTCCTTAACTATGAGAACTTTCTAACTTTTTTCTTTAAAAAAATTGTTGGGTACTATATCTATGTCACTATGTATGCTTATAAATATGTTGGGAAAATATTATTCATTTTCATATTAAAATGCATAAATAATGGAATAAACCAAAAAAAGAAAAAAAAAAAAACCTTAAATTTGATATGAGATCAAGTGTAAAAAGAGATGAATATATATCTTGGTGGGTTGGGTTGGGTTATGGCGGTTTAAAAAAGACTCAACCTGCCATCCAACTTGATCTACTACTTTAAAAGTTGAACTCACGCTAATCTACTTGAAAATTAATACACAGCCCCGCTATACGGGAAGTAGGCAGTTGACTAGCATGACATACATTCAGTCATCATCATAAATATATATATATATATATATATATATGTAATTATTTTTTATAATTTATTGATATTTGATTTAAATTATATACATTAAATTATAACTCATAAAACATTTAAAATTAGGTTTCAACAGTACAAAAACATCTCAAAGCATAACAATACAATAATTAAAGATCATAAACACTTCAAATCTTAAAATATAAATACTATAAATTCAATAATTCAACAGAAAAAGATATTAAAAACTCAAAATTTAGAGACAAAAAATCATACTATATATATATATATATATAATCAGGTCAAGGTCCCCAATTTACCTAACCCGTCTTAACCTAATTCAAAGCAAATATTTAGCTCTCATTCCGTCTTTGTCTCATTTGCTACTGGGAATGAGTTTTAATCATCCCATTCAAAGTTGGGCAAGACTGGTGCCCATGCAATGAACAAAGTCTAGATTGAAGCTATTTTCTCTGTTCCACTTCATGGCGGTTTATAAGACATATATTATATTTAAAAAATTTACATGATTAATTTAAAAATGAACAAAATTTAACTACAAAGTTAGTTGTAGCGCCTAAGGATACAACATTACTTAATATCGTGAACATTACTACATATTCTGAAAATCTAATTGTTGGATTACGTGTTTTTTAGAATCTTTACGCTCTTAATACCCATGTCAAATTTTGTGCCAATCAAATATTATTTACTATATGACCTATAAGCTTATATTTTATGCATAATTTTAAATTATAAAAACTTACAATCTAAATCATTTATTAATAACACAGTTATTGATCTTTAATTTTGAAGAGGGTATATTTAGTGTAGACGGTCAGAATTTGCAAAGACCTACGATAGGTAGCAGTACAAGGGCGACGGATAAAAACATGAGACGACAAGGCTCCTTAAGTATGGACGGATGATCTAAGGTGAACGAATCACCTTCAATAGATGGACGGTCTAAGCTGGACGGATCATCCCTCAGTGGACGGATGACCTGCAGTAAACGGATAGTGCTTCGGACGGGTACTGATGACGACAGTGTCGAGATAGGCCACGTGGCAGTGACACGGCTTACTTGGCCTCCAAGGGAATTTCAAATAGCAACAACTTGAGCTCCACGATTAACCAAACCCTTATATGGGAAGGGTCCCTTAAATTACGTGCGTTTATGAAAATCTTCTCTACTAGGAAATATTCATCTTCTCCAAGGAACGAAGGTCAGCTCCTCATCACTATAAAAAGGCCATAACCTACAGAAAACAGGTACGCATAATTCATCCTAGCTCTGACACTTTAGAGTTGTGACAATCTCTCTGACTTAACCTTTGGAGGGTATTAGGTCGGTACCACACCGGTATCCTCTTGAGGTCTTTTTCTTTTTGGTGTGTGCAGGTGTTGTTTTGGGCATGTAAGAACTTTGTAGCCTACTGACAATTTTCGGCATCATCAGTTGGAGCCATTTGTGGGAAAGGAGCTCGAGTAGATAAGTTGTGCTGTTGTTTTCCAGACAAAAAGGTTGCATGGTGCTTACCCATTCGATGGCAACCAACACCAACTCTTAAGGAGACGAACCACGTACCGCGGTTCTTGAGAAACAAATTCAGACATTGGCAGCGGCGGTTGAGCGCCTTACCAAGCAAAACCATGACTTGGAGGAACAACTGCACCAAAGGGACACTGAGCCTCGGGACTAGGAGGGGGAACAGGAAGGGAACAACCTTCAGCGTAACGACATAAGACAGAATCGAGAAAGGCCAAAAGGCAGCAATGTTATGAGCAGGTCAACGGCCATGGACATCGCCCTGCCGAACCTGGTAATAGATATGCAAATGATGAGAGAACATATGGACTTGATGATAAACACCCTCAAAGGGTGGGTATTGAATGATCTCGATGATTTGGTGCACAGGACGGATTCGCCTTTCATTGCACTTGTCACTTCATTCCCTCTACGGCCGAAGTTTCTTATGCCGTAGATAGAGGCCTACGACGGATCAAAGGACCCGTTAGACCACTTGGAAACGTTCAAGATCCTTATGCTTCTACAGGGCATAGCAGACGAAATCATGTGTAGGGTCTTTCCCACCACATTGAGGGGTCTTGCAAGGGTGTGGTTTAGCAAGTTGACGCTAAACTCCATCAGTACTTTGAAGGAGTTGAGTGCCCAGTTTGCCTCACACTTTATTGGAGGACACAGGTATAAGAAGTCAACTGCATGCCTGATGAACATCAGGCAACGAGAGGATGAGATGCTAAGGTCTTACATCACCCGATTCAACAAGGAAGCCCTCTCGATAGATGAAGCCTATGACAAGATACTCGTTGCAGCATTCACTAACGAACTACGGAAGGGTAAGGTTCTGTTTTCTCTATACAAGAACAATCCAAAGACTATGTCGGATGTGCTTTACAGGGCTACCAAATACATGAATGCAGAAGACGCACTACTTGCGCGAGAAGAAAAGCCTAGAAAAAGAGAAAGACCAGAAGATGTAAGACAAGAGAAAGGGCGGAAGGTTATGAGGACTGGTGACAGGCGAGAAGATAGACGCTCCAAGACCCCCTCGGTGAGATTTGCAAATTTCACTCCACTGAATGTTCCGATCGATCAGGTACTAATGCAGATAAAGGACGAAGGGTTGTTAACATTTCCTGGCAAGCTGAAGGGTGATCCCAACAAGAGGTCCAAGGACAAATATTGATTTTTCCATCGCGACCATGGCCATGATACTTCCGAGTGTTATGATTTGAAGCAGTAGATAGAAGCCCTGATCAGGCAAGGGAAATTGTAGAGGTTCGTAATCAAAGAGAAGACGGACCAGCCGCAAGAGCAAGGCCCCCGGAGGGAGAATGAGCGCCCCAAGCCACCCATCGAGGACATAAGAATGATTGTGGGGGGCACAACAACTCCCTGTTCAACCAAGAGGGCGCACAAGGCGTACCTCCGATTGGTCCGGAATGTCCAGCTGACAGGATTGGTCTTAAGGATGGCACGCATTGCTTGCATGCTTATAAACACTTGAATAACTGCTCGCACTTCTATCCTTTCCCAATTGGCCCTGTGATATCTTAAACTTTATAACTTGTTGAATATTGCCTCAAATTCCTAATTAGTTTTGGTTTGAGTTTACTTGACGTAGAAGCAATGATTCTCCTTGTCATAGGAGGAAAATTATTACTTATTGAAGAAGTAATGAGTATTTCCTGTCCATCAAGGAATAAAATTGAAGTTTTATAAATAGGCATTATTGTAAAGGGTTTGGTGGCTTTTGCCCAAGATTCCTCCCACGTGGGGAGAGGTGAAAAACTTCTAGAAGAACATGGTGGGTTTCTTCGAAGAGTAGTTGGTAAATTATTTGGGGTTGAAAGATTACCCATGGTTGGGTGTTGAGAGTTTTTTGTTTTGTGAGTGTGAGAGATTTATTGGGTGTATTGAGGCTTTGGGTTTGTGGGTTTATGTTGGTGAGGTTTGTGAGTATTGTTCGTGTGAATTGTGAGTAATGGCAGCTCTAGGAATTTTTTATTGGGTGGTCATTATGAAACTTAAATTATACAAAATCTAATAAAAATAGAATTTCATATATTGACAAAAAAAAAATGCAAATACTTAAAATCTTACAATTTTCTTCTACAAGTTTTCTTATTTTGAAATTGTTGCACGATAGTCTCATTATCAATGCTATAGTTAGATCTCTTTCAAAATTTTAGTTCAATAAAATTTTTCTTGGGCTTTTCCTTTTTGTTTCTAAAGTCCTAATATAATGTTAAGAGGATCAAAGTTTGGTTACTTTTTTTTTAGAGGAAGTTTGACTACAAACTTAGTTGTAGTTTGAGGTTATAACTCTCACTAAACAAATTAATATAGTTACATATCTTGAAAATCTAATAGTTGAATTATATTTTCTTTATGTTTTTAAATATATGTTAAATTTCATGCCAATTGGATGTTATTTAGTATTTGATCTATTAATTTATCTTTTATGTATAATTTTAACTACAAAAATCCAAATTCAAATGTTTGATTGATAACATAACTATTGATCTTTGTTTTTATTGATATTTTGCAATGGATGATATAAGAAGAAAATGTAATACAAAGATGGATTTGTCAAAATTCACATTCAATAAAAAAATATTAGGCGGAGTTGTAACTTAATCTATAACCAAGTTTGTTACCAAATTTTGTTCAAAGTTTATTTATGTTGGGCCTAGAAAAATTTAGGATGGTTACAATTTTTTTTTTTAAAGTAAAAGAATCATAAAATTTTTAAATTTTATATATAATAATATTTTTTTTTCTGTGTCATTGTAATCCATATCGTTGAAAATGGATATTTTCGTTGGCGTGGAAATAGGCATGAAGTTGGTTGAACTGCATTAAACGTCATTATTTCTTGTTGATGTTTTATTTTTAATTTTTATTATTTGTGTAAATGCGCTTCTGCTAGCCCCAAATCACAATAATTGATGCTAGAATTTCTACTGTTGTACAACATAAATGATTAGTTAATCAATATCATGCTGCCACTTGTATTCACTTTCGGGTTTTATTGGTATTTACCTAACAATTCATTCTTATATAACAACATCATATATGTGTGTGTAAAAACACATATTTTTGGCTCTCACGTATGCCATTTTGCCATTATTTTATTTATTAGTCGAACAATGTGATAGCTACCTGCTATTAACAGGGTTTAAAGGAATACACAAAATCGTAAACTTCAATCTGAACTTGAACTTAAACGTCAAATAAATTTATATATTATAATAAAAAGGCTAGCCTCATTCACACTTTCTATGGTATCATTAGAAGTTGGAACTCTTTTGTCAACCCCTTGGAGATGAAAGCAACAAGTGCCAATTTTTTTTGCTTTGGACAAACCAAAAGTTAATTGTATTGTTTTTTTCTCACAAAATTTTGGAGGATACAAAGTTACAAACTCCGTTCTCTAGAGGAGGAAAGGCCAAATAATGTTATTGAATCACAAATTTCTTGATATCAAAGATGTAACTGTAATTTACACAAGTTACAGAGAGTGCAAATAATTGTCTGGATGATGTAATTACTTATCTACCAAGTCCAATTTACAAGATTTAAGAATATAAAATATAATTTTCTCAATCAAAATAATTGAAGGCACGCATCAACATGATTACAATCGCAACGATTTACTTTTTAATTAATTTAAAAACCTATAAACGCATAATCATTCGTCTAATCCACGCTAGTCACGCACGAAACAACTAGAATCCATCCATATAGTATCTGAGGCATGGTATTAATAAACTCCAGATAGCGTGTACATGGCCAAAAAGAACACCCCAGATAGCTAGCTCCTCATTTCTAAATTCTAATGATAAGTATGAGTAATGTTAAGTTCACAATTTTTGCCACAACTTTGCTACAACTTATTCATGTTTTGAGTTGTGAGTGGTGGACTTATAAGAACCACCATTAATAAATTGCTACATGTGCAAGTTCTGACAAAAATTGTGGTCATAGTATTTTCTTTTAATATAATCGCAAAAAAAAAAAAAAAAAATCAATCACAATTACCTAAAAAAAAATAATGCTAGTAGAGGGTCCGATGAGAACTGATAAAAATTTGTCACATTAATAATTTTAAAAATATTATAAAATAGTTTACGTGGTTATATAATTACTCATTCAGAATTAGTAAAAGCTTGCCAACTCATTTGTTATGAAATTTATTAAAAAAACAATAAAAGTATTACAAATTTTACAATATTAAAATTACAAAATAATCAATTAATTTTTATTTTTATTTTACTGATCAGTGACACTTTAATTTATACATTTCATGTAAAAAATTAAAATAGTCTTAACATCATCAATCCATCACTTATTAGGTCAGCAACATTACTCAAATCCTAAGAGTACAATTATTATTATTTTTTTTATTTTTTAGAAAAGAGAAATGCTAATGGATGCTTTTAGAGTATTAGTTAACAATTTATTTAAAGAAAAGTTTTATAAGAAAAGGGGGAAAAAAAAAAATTTGACAATTTTTTTTTTTTTCATAAAAATAGTATCAAAATTTTTCTAAAATAAATGGTTAATCATTACGTTAAAAGACCCCGTTAGCAATGATGCATAGTAGAATCATCGTATAATATGTTTTTTCCTAACTTTTGCAAGAGTTGACATTAGATTCTCAGATTTTAGGACTCGACTATAATTTCTTATTCTCTGCAAGAGCACGCGAAAACTCTCTAGATATCCAAAGTCAACCCCGACATTAACATTAAAATAGTTCAAAAACATTAAAATAGTTTCTCAAAAAAAAAAAAAAAAAAGTTTCTATAAAGTACACACAAACTTACTTACCCATCTCTAAAGTCAACTCTCTCACTCTCGCTTCCTCGCCCTTGTCCGAGATTCAGAGATTTCATTTCTGAGCTCTCCTTCTTCTTCTCCTTCATCATCGTCTTCATCTTCTCTCTCAGAACCACGCATTGAAAAAACACATCGAAATCTAAGTATCTAACGCTAGCTAGCTAGGTTGAGCTTACTTACAATACAAAGTTACAACGAGTCCAAGAAAGAGTAACATTATATAATTAGCGTACAGAGTTGTCATGGGGAACAGTGTAGGAAGAGCGTATTACTGTTTCGCTGGTGAAGCAGGAGAGCTCTCAAAGAACCACAACGACGTCGCTTTGGTCCAGCCTGAGCCTCTGGACGAGGTGTTGGACTTTGGTCATTCCTTTTGCTACCCAAAACCCGAACACCAACCGAGGCTCTCTGGCTTCTCGGTCTCCTCATTCTCAGAGGAAGACTATTCATTCACAACGACTACGTTTCCAACAATCTCAGGCGCCACTGTGAGTGCCAACACGTCCACGCCTTTGTCACCTTTGCTCTTGGACACGTGGGGTTCCTCTATTGGTGTGGAGCGTGACGCATCGTTTGCTAGCACCGCGTCATTCGCTTCCACACCTCTGCAACCAGTGCCTCGGTGCCCCACTTGTGAGGCGGGTTCCGGTTCGGGTCATGGAGAGAGAGGGTTCATGTCGGGACCGATGGAAAGGTTCGTTTCTGGGCCTTTGAATTCGGATCCTATAGAGAAAGGACATGAAAAAAAGGTACAACAAAATATTTTTCCAAATAATGGTAGAGTGAAGTCTAAGAAACGTTTCATTGTTGATTTTAAGGAAGCAATATCCAGGATGTTTCGAACTAAGAAAATGGTTAAAAGAGGTAGTGGTGTTGGAGTTAAGGAATCGAATTTGGATAAGAAGAATGGGAATGTGAGTGTGAATATTGGTGATGTGAGTGGTCGTGGACATGTGTGTACGAAATGTAATGACGGTCATCATGAGGTAAGTCCGGATTTTATGAAGAGAAAGAATCTTCAATGGTTGCAAGGAAAGGCAGGGGAGGATCTAGTTCAGGTTGTGATTTCCGAGGAACATGGTTGGCTCTTTGTGGGAATTTATGATGGGTTTAATGGTCCTGATGCACCTGAATTTTTGATCACTAATCTTTATTCTGCTGTGCATAATGAGCTTGAGGGGTTGCTTTGGAATAAGAAGGTTGAGTCCACAGATGCAGAAGGTGATCAATCCCAAACGAGGAATTCTGATAAGGATAATGAAATTTTAGGAAGTGGGGAATTGGATTTAGATATGGATTCTAATATAAAGAGAGAGCAGGGGAATAGTCGTGCTAAAGGTAGGAGTGGAAGGGTGGGCAGAATTGATTTTGAACTTGATAGGAAGTTAAAGAAACAATCAAATCCAGATGGGTTAGCTGGAGTTAATCATTCAGAGGTGTTGAAGGCTCTCTCTGAGGCTTTAAGGAAGACAGAGGATGCTTATTTGAAGAGAGCAGATGAGATGGTGAGCAACAAACCTGAGTTAGCTCTGATGGGTTCATGTGTTCTGGTAATGTTGATGAAGGGTGAAGATGTTTACTTGATGAATGTGGGGGATAGTAGGGCTGTGTTAGCTCAGGAGGATAAACTTGATCGCGGGCCAAGGACAACGCACCAGGACTTGAAACGGATGAATGAGGAAATTTTAAGCAATCAGTACTTATTGGGTGGTGTTGGATTTGGGGGACTAATAAATTCAATTTCCATTCAGCTCACTACGGATCACAGCGCAGATGAGGAAGAGGTAATTAGATGTCTGTCAGTAATATGATCCTCTCTTATTATGATTACACCATAGTGTTTGTACTCTCTATTTGATGATAGGATTTTTCATGACTGAGAGGCCTTTTTGGTTTTCAGGAAGTTCAAAGAATCAGAAATGACCATCCTGATGATGCTTCTGCCGTTAAAAATGATCGGGTGAAAGGTTATTTGAAGGTCACTCGGGCTTTTGGGGCTGGCTTTCTTAAACAGGTATTCTAATTTCTAAGCTTATATATTTGTGAGGAGATTACCTCATCAAGCATGCGAAATACATATATTTTAGCAAATACTAGTTGTGTCTAATCTCTGCAGCAGTTTACTATCTAAAAACTTGAATATCTTTTTGATCATCAAAATTAGAAGCAAATACCATTTACATTAGAAATATGTTAATCAAATGTACCTGGTTTCTAATTTGGGGATTTTTAAATAAGAACTCAATTCGAAGCTGTGCCAGTCAAAAGATGGTACTGAGCTTAGAAGCCTCTTCAATTAGCATTAATTTATTCAATTATGGGTTGTTCTGAGTCAGAAATGTGAATGATCTGCAAAGGTCTTATATATTCAATTCTATCTTCACATATTTGTGTAATAGAAGGATCTAGCTTTGGTTTTGATGATCACAAATTCCTCTGGTTTCTTTGCAGCCCAAGTGGAATGATGCACTTTTGGAGATGTTCAGAATCGACTATATTGGCACCTCTCCTTACATTACATGTTGCCCTTCACTCTACCATTATAGACTTGGTCCAAGGGACAGATTCTTGATACTATCCTCTGATGGACTTTACCAGTACTTCACCAATGAAGAAGCTGTTGCTCGGGTTGAATCCTTCATTGCTTCATTTCCAGATGGAGATCCTGCACAACATCTCATTGAAGAAGTATTGTTTCGAGCTGCAAAGAAAGCTGGTAAGGCCTTTTTCTTTTTTGTGTGAACAAGAAATGAAAAAAAGACAGGAAATAATGATAAAAGAGAAACAAACTCTAATGAGCTTGGGATATTGCAGGTATAGACTTCCATGAGTTGCTTGATATTCCACAAGGGGAACGACGTCGATACCATGACGATGTTTCTGTTATCATTGTCTCATTGGAGGGACGAATATGGCAATCTGGCGTTCCTTTGTATAAATAGAGACATTGAAAGATACAAGAAACAAATACACTTTTTGTAAAGAGGATTGGCAAAGGGAGTCAATGGTGGCTCCAAGAATTTTTTTCAGGGTGTTTCTTACTAAGCATAAATTACATAATCTAATAAAAAGAAAATTTTGTATATTGATAATAACAATAATAAAAAAACATGCAAATATATAAAGTCTACAATTACCTTCTACGTGGTTTTCTTATCAAATATTTATCCATAATTCTAGTAAAAGAATAAACAATAAATTATAAGTTCATTTGAAATATTAATAAAATTATTAATTATTGTTGTCTAGTTGTTTTATTAATTTGTTTGTCTTTATAAACTATAATTTGTTATATTGTTGTTTCATTAATTATAAAATTATTAATTGTTGTTTAGCCTAATACAATTTAATTTGTTTGTTTTTTATAATGTATTGGTTAATTAAATTATTAATCATTTTTTATTAGTTGCTTCCCCCAATTAATTATTAGTTAATGAAATTATTGTTTATTAGTTGTATTAGCACACAAGCCATGTGCATTTACTTCCCCCAATTCAAATATCCCACCTAGGCCCCATGCCCCCATCTACCCCCCACTCAACAGACAAGCCCCATGACCCTCAATCACTAGAGCCAATTAGAAAAATTCACAATCACAAATCATAATACACTAAAAGACAATTAATTGCATCTCACCAACACCAACACCAACACCAACGGATAAAGTAAAAAACCAAGGGCAAATATTAATAAAGTGATAAGGTAAAGCTAAGCAATCAGATAAAGTCTCAAAGAGAGAAAGACTCTCATTTGCTTTTAGTCTTCAAATAAAGAGAGAGAGACAGAGAGTCTAAGAGAGAAACCCATACCCATTAACCCGTATGCGTAAGAGACTAAAAAGAGAGTTATGTTTGCCTTACTGGTATTTTTTTTTTCAACCACCATTTTCGCCGTGACGATCATGAAGAAGTGGCCAGGATTGAATAAAGTTGATCTCATTTAGCAAAAAAATGTGAAACTGCTTCCTATTTTTCCCTTGTTTATTGATAGATTAAAATGTAAATGACATTCTATATAAAGTTTACATTTTCCTAGAAACGTACGGTATCCCTAAATTGGATGTGATGATTTAAAATCAAGGCATTCCAAGAATCGTTATAAGTATAAATTTCTTGATATAAATTTAACAACTCATGATGATTTGAGATTCATAGATTTCATTCACATAGTGATATTTGGATTTGAAATGACATCTTAGAGCATTCACACTAAAGGAGCTAAAAGAGCTAAAAAGCTATTTTATACCTCCAAGCACTAAAAACCACCCAACACCAATGGTATTATAGCTAAGATATTTTGCATACATGCTATAATAATTTGTAGGGACGAAACCAGAATTTGAAGTTTGGGGGGGGGGGGGGGGGGCAAAGTACAAACCCAAAAAAGTTTATAAAAATCAAAACTAATATCTACTCAAGTTTTGTTGAATTTCATTACATTCATTAACATTATGATCTCATATTTTCACAATTTGGACCGAATACTAATTTAATCGGTGGTAATTTTTTGGAATTTTGTTTGAAAATTTTTATGAATTGGGACATCAACACTAGAGGCAATGTTGCATTATTAGTTTCACATTATTTGTAATTTTTTCTCTTTGAAAAAATCAAATATTATAGATAATTTTCCCATCATCAACAATTCAAGTAAAAGTTTCGTTATTTCCATATTATATAGCTCTATTGTTTCAAAATTTAGTCCAAAAAATAAACCAAACAAACATATTTCACAAGCTACAACAACATTAATGTTAATAAGATATTTTCTAAAAATAGTTAATAATTCATAAAAATAAACCTACAAACAAGTATTAGTATCCACTGCACACATTTGATCATAGTTCTCACGGGCTTCATATTTTTAGATCAATATGCAATGTGCAAAAGGATGTTGCAATTTTCTTTTTAGTTTTCATGGGTTAAAATGTAAAGATTTTAAAGAAAGGGGGCCAAAAATATATTTTTTAGGGGAAATTTTTGTATATAGTGCTATTTTTTTTTTTCAAAATTGGAGGGGGAGGGGGGGGGGGGGCATGGCCCCCTCTGCCCTAACATGGGTCCGTCCCTGGTAATTTGCTACTTGTAGTAACTTATTATAGCTTGTTGTTATCAAATTTTTATTATACTTTGTCTTCTCTCTCTCTCTCTCTCTCTCTCCAGTCCTAGCTCTTTGATTCTTTCACTCACTCTCCTTCCTCCTTTGAAACCCCCAAGCTGATTCACCCTAACCCGACTTGAACTCCTCCGATGAACTCTCAGTTTTATTGAATTTTCTTTGCTTCACCATCAATGGTAGATCATCGAGAGCTTCAAGGTTTGGATCTCGTAGCAGAGTCGTGATGGTTATTGGAGTGAGAGCTTTCGATTTTGGCTTACGTTGATGCATTGGTTGGTGTGGTTGTTATCGATGAGATTCATCCTAATCAGGTTCTTTCTCTATTCGTTGACACCAGAAAGTTGTGAATTTCGCAGAAATTATTAGGTATTTTGATGATAATGATAGTATGCTAGTTGTGATGTTGTGGTTTTGGTGTTTTGTGAGGTTTTGAGTTTAATTCAGATTAGTATTGGCCAAGTTGGTCAGTTTTTTGAATGATTTACATTTGTTTTATAAAGTGGTGTTGGGTTTGCATGAGATCGACGATGAGTGTGGTTGAGTTTTGGCCGGTGTGGCTGGGTTTGTTAGGTTTGTGATTGGATTTTGGGTGGTGGGGGTTTTGATTTGTAGGGGTTGTGGCCCTTGTGGGTGATGGTGATGGCGGTTTTGGGTGGTTATTTTGTTTTAGGTTTGGTGGGTTGTAATTTGGAGGGATTGTGATGGTTGGGCGTTGTAGTTGTGGGTGATGGTGGTTGTGCGGTGGTTTTCGAGGCTGTGGCAGTGGTTGTGTATGGGTGGTTGTGTTTGTGGCGGTGGCAGTTGTGGTTATTGTTTATCGTGTTGGATATATTATTTTATTATAGTGTTTATATTATTTTAAAGTGTTGTTAAAATAAAACCATTGATGTTTGGTGTTTTGTAAAGTATAGATGAAGTAGGTTTTTGAGGTACTAAAAATTAAAATTTGTAGCTCCATTGATGTGAATGCTCTTAGAACATTTGCATTAGCTTGTGCAAAATTTATGTCTATTTTAGTATAAGAACCTCCATTTTTCTATTATATGTACTCACATTTCAAAACACCCCACATCAGATTCTTTATTTTACACTACATTTAACAACCACCATCCACTCTCCTTCACCCTTAAGATATGTTAAAGAAAGAATAAACAACCAAATGCAAAATGAATATTTTATCTGCAGTAATTTTAAAAAAGGAATCTCCTTTTGTTTTAATGAGATATTGCTACATTACCCACTAACTAAATAAAAAGTGGAGATTGAAACTCACTAGCATTTGTCATTGTATATTTAAAATAAAAGGACATGTCCAGTTAAAAAAATACTGCAAGTAAGCCAAACCTGAAAAAAAAAAAAAAAAAAAACCTTTTATTACAAGGTAAATGCTTCATTTGCCAAGTTGACTTAAGACAAAGTAAAAAATTTGAAAACATAAGGAACTTAAATGATTTGAGTGTTAGAAGTATGTGGTTAAATGATTATATTTACCATATTCTAATAGTTTAAGCTTTTAGGACCATTGGTAATTTAACATGGTATCAGAGTAGTAGGTCTTAAGTTTGATCTCTGTCTCCTCCACTTTACTTCCCATCACTTTATCTCCCATTTAAATTCCCATATGTTGGGTCTCACCTATTAAAAGGTAGTTTCAGCTCATATGTGAGGGAGAATGTTAGAAATATGTTGTTAAATAATTAAATTTATCATATTCACATAAACCAATAGGGAGGAAAGCTTAAATAGAAGCCCAACCCTAAGGCTTGTTCCAAGTGGTTGACTTGTCCATGGATCTGCATATTACAATCTTGATTCAAAAAATGATGTAGAATAAACATCACGTGCCTTTTTGGAGCAATGAGAGCTCCTTAAATTATGGCGCAAGACTAAGGGGTGCTAATAGAACTCATTAGAGTGACAGTGTTAGAATTGCATGAAATTTGGATGGCTGAAGGGAAACAGTTTTCTAATCAAAGAATCAAAGCGCATGACTACACAATGTGTCCTAATTTTGGCAAATTCCTTAGTTAAGGTCCCAAAAACAGTAATTTTTTGTATCTTTAATAATCTTTTGCTTAAAAGTCAGAATAAATTCCCATTTGTTATGGGACAACCATTAAAGATTTGTAGTTTATGATTTTGCATATAACTCAAATTTTCTGTTTCTGGGAAATTCGGTATTTTTCCACCTAATCTCGTGATTAGTGGTTTTGGACGTTTTCCTAATTGTCCTATTGTTTTACCTTTTTGGTATTTATATGCTATGTAGCCTCTAGAGATTGTCAGACTATTGATCCGATTAATAAAACTCAAGAATTTTTCTCGATTGTTTCTTTGGTGGATTCCATACCTATTACCTTGTGGATTGAGAGAACTCCTCATGAATTCGAGGTTCATTACCAAAAGCTAATAGTTCAATTTTTGTTCCATAAAAAAGAGTATTGTATGTACTTTCTTTAGGCTTCTGCGATATCAAAAAGTGAAGAATAAGTCTAATTTCACAAAATTGGCCAACAAAGAAAAGATTACAAGACAATTTGATAACAAGGCATATGTCTCTAACAGATAAATTGGGAGAAGAAATAGATTTTATGTGAGTAACAAGAGTTATCAACAATATAAATGATACGATTGGAAGAGAAAGTAGTCCAAAGTGAAAATAAGGAAGACTGAAGAATTATATAGTTGCAACATTCAAAATTGGTAAATCAAAAGGATATAGCCAAAGTGATGACAAAGACAATAGGAAGAACGAGACAAAGCCCGATGGATTAAGGTTTCAACGTTGGCTGTAGTAAATAAAATGGGTTGCGATGTATTGTTATCAACTTAGCATGAAACTCAAGGGCAGAGTTGTCTTAGTGATCATGATGAAGTTTGACAGAATGCAATCCTAGACTATGAACTCAAAATTGCACCCATTGATTTAGGATTTTATGAATGGCCAATATGGTGCAATAGGTAACAAATCATATCTGTGAGACCAGGTTAATGGATGGGTCACGGGTAGGGGTGGCAATTTGTGTTCACATGTCGAGTTCGTGTCATATCAATTTATGAGTATCTAATTATATGGGTCAACACTAACCCGACATGCTTATTAAACGGGTTAAGATTTCTTAACCCTAACGTGACTCATTTATTAAATGGGTTAGTTGTGTTGACTTGTTTATCAAATTTTATCAAAATGAAAAAAAAAATAGTATTAACCAAATTGATATGAATTATGAAAAGAAAAAAAAATTAATATAAAATTTAGAATTAATGATTAACTGCGTCACAAATAATCATTCAAAACTAAAACATTTTTCAATATTACAAATAGTCAATCATAATATGTCAAAGAAAATAAACCACAACAACTAATAAGTTTATATATCTAGGGTTTGAAGCGTATATTAGGACAATGTCATTTACTTAAACAGGTCAGATAGGTCAAATGGATTCTATAGATTGGACACTAACCCAACCCATTTATTAAACGAGTTAGTCGTGTCAACTTGAATATGAGACTAATTCATTAAGCCTTAACCCATAACCTGCTAATTTCGTATCGTGTTATGTTGGGTTTGCTAGTTGTATCCAATTTTGCCACCCTTAGTCACGGGTCAGGTTTGACACATAGTAGGGTCAAGAGCGAGTGGATGATGATGTGGCAAGTTCTATTGATGTGGACAATGACATGGTAGGGTAGTTGTAAATGCTAACGTGGCATTGGAAATGATTCTATACTAATGTGGTTGCTGATGTGGTGAGTAAATCTGACATGTCAACACATAGGTTGTGTTGGTGTCATGTAGAATGACTTGTATAAAATTTTAGTGGCACGTGGACCCTTTGAATTTTTATTTTTTATTTTTATTTTTTTAAGTTAGCCTATCAATTTGCTGGTTTTGAACTTCTTTTTGGTACTATTTATGAGCTCTATTGCATTTTTTTTGTATTATTTATGGTTTCTATTGTATTATTCAACTAGTTTTTAACTTTTTTTTTTCTACATTTTCAGTAAAAAATTTTCAGTTTCAGCTAACTAAGCTGTTCTTAAACGGACTCTTAGTCATCTCACTATACCAGTTTGAAAACTCAACAGACTAACAAAGTTCAGATGCAAGCCTTGAAGAACCAATTTTTATTTTATTTATTTTATTTTTTATGTTTGATCATTGATGTAAGAAAAAAATAAACACGGAATGAAATTAAGAACATTAATTCGAATATGCGGAGTGTCTTGCCACTGCTACAGTGACATCAAGGTAGAGTTGAGGAAGGAAGAGACAATAGAGTTTGTGTTTGGAAGAATTAGACTTTTTTTTTTATGCTCCTGATGATATCTCTTTATCATTAAACTAAGATACCAATCAGTTTTTGGTGTAGGCAGAGATTGAACCATAAATCTCTTATTTAACCATTAGAGACTTTACCAGTTGAGCTAATTAGAACTCACTGATATGCCTTGAGTTAAACCATAATTTAGAGCTAAATATTTTAATATAGAAATAGGAGATAGATAAATACAACATATATATTGTTGGCATTTGAGCACATAGGAAGAACCAAATAACCGCCTATGTGGGCGGCCCATAGTTTTAGAGTTTTGGTGTTTATATTATATAATAGCATTCACATCAGTGTAACTATTTTAATGTTTCAGCAAATATATAGCTAAAGGCTAAAAAAAAAAACTCACACATCAATCTCAGTATTTTAACCCACAGTTTTAACGCGGGGTTGTTTCCTTGCTAGACCTGGCGATTCTTTTCACTTGCTACACAATAAATAAATAAAAATCAAACCATGTTTTTATTTTTCTCTCCCTTTCTTTCTCTCTCTTCACCCACTCTCTGCCTCATTTTACACTAGTCCCTAATTTTACACAAAAGCCTAATTTTGCACACATTCTCATCCGACTTTCTTTAGTCCACTTGCGGCATCAGGATTATTTTCTGGAGGTCAATAAAAATCATAAATTCTACAAAATATAAAACAAAAGAGAATCTAAATATATGTACATCACAAAAAAAAAAAAAAAACCCAAATATTATGAAGTTTTACAATTGCCTCTTTCATATTTGAAATCATTGCATGATATCTTTATCATCAACCTACAAGTTACATCTCTTTCAATGTATACAACCAAGTAATCATTGATCCACTCATCTCCCATTTGTTTGACTTCAAATTTGTTAAGATCTAAATTGGCTTTGTTGTTGAGCTGATTAATATTTTGTTTTCTTTCCAAAATTTAGATCAAATTGGTTTTTTGTTGGGCTTCTTTTTGTATTTAAAAATGTCAAGATATTATTAAGAAGATCATATTCAAACTTATTTCCATTGGGGTCAAAAAAATTTTAATTTTAATTTGAGGGGATCAAAAGAAAAATATTATATATAAAAATTTTTTCCCAGTTCAGGAGGTTCTAGGCTTCAAGTGGAACCTGCACCCCTGCTCTAGTCTCAATTTACATCATCAAAACCTAAGTTTTGGCCTCTAAACATCACTACCCTTTAACATTGTGTGTATAACAAACACTACATTTAATTAAAAAACTAAAATTGCTCTAGGCTTTCTTTGCTGTTGAACATTTTCTTTTTAGGTACAATATTCTTAACCGTTGACCCTGTCCTTTAAATTTAAACTATTATCAGAGGTGACCGAAGATTCATAATTTATCTTTATGCAATCTGTATATCAACATCATACCAGACTGGGAAAATCAAGCTTTAGAATCTTACTTATTTGGGATTGGAATGGTTGGTGTGATATCAATGGTGGTTAGTTCTCCTCAACGACTTACAGTTGTCTAGTGCATCACTTAATTTGTTACCAAATCTACTACAAAATATCAAACCACCTAGATTTTCATAGCAGTAGACAAATTTTGTTTATTATAGAGTTCTTAGCCATACAAAACAAAGCGTCAATCACCTTTATTATTGAGTCAATTTTATAGGTTCCCCTAACTGGGGTTCGCGTGGAACATGCATGGTTGATGATCCATCAAAGTTCTGTCGTTATATGTTTAGGTATGAGTCTGACACACTATGCGTAAGGCTGATAGAGAGAAGTTTCGAGTTCCATAATCTTTAAGTTAAGAAATGCAACGTAAGACAGTGCGAATGTGCAATTGGGGATGAATGAGTAGTCTAATGAATCCCGCAATGTCTTTGAAACAGTTATTATTTAAGGGGAAAAAATACTTAATAGATGATCTAAGGACAGTGATTTAAGAAACATTTTTACAAATTTTTTATGGGGAAATAAAAAATAATTAATTTTTTTTAATGACTTTTTATATTTTTCATAAAAGTAGTATTAAATTTCATAACATAATTTATCAAAAATTGTTCTAATAGAGGATACTGTTAAGTTATTAACAAGATCTTTATTTTAAAATTCAATACCCATCCGTTTCATGTTTGAAAGCTAAGAGTTAGAGACGTTTCAGACAAGATATATATTTAACCATTGTTTTTTTTAATGATTTTTTAGGGTATATTTTTTATAAAAGCAATGTCAAAATTTTTAAAATAATTTATTAATAATTATCTTAAAGATGCCGTTAAAAAGATTCTTATTTCAAACTCAATACCCAAAATATTTCATGTTTGAAAGCTGAGAGTTAGAGACATTTTGGACAACATATATATTCAGCCACTGTGACATGGTCTGATTTTCAAACAAATATCTGGATATTTTAAAAGCAAGTAACAATACAAACAAATGATTAATGCTGGAAAATAAAAAAAATTTAATGGCCAGTCTCAAATGAGTTCTTAGGGGACAAATATAAATGGTAGATGAAATGGAAAAAAAAAAAAAAAAAATTTCTGGTTGGTTTATAGTTTATAGTCAATGATTACTTAATGAAAAATAATAGTAACTAATTGTTGGATTTTCAAAAGTTGGTATATTTTTAGACACACAGATCAGAAACATCCAGATTTCAGAGACTTTAAATTTTATTACAGGTTGTTGATAGTGGTTTAGATCTCTCAAACATCACGTGAACTGCAAAATCAACATTCAAAGAATATACTGGCTTTTCATATGATCTAAACTGTCATCATCAAATGCCTCTACAGTTGGAACTGGTATATATGGATGACGATGGTGGTTATCACGATAAAAGGACAACCTGTTGCAACTTGATCAGAAGTAAAAGAGGATATTTCTTTTACCAAAAAGGGATTGGATGATGGGAACGCCATGTGTTTGAACTTTGAACAATTTTTTTTTTGGGCACAATCTTGAAATAAGACTTGGGTGTGTACACATTGGGATGCTTCAATTTTGAGGACTTCTTCTTTTCTTTTCTTTTTAAATGGAGGTCATCTTTTATTGAAACCAATATATCCACTTATATTAATCATTTTATTTATCTATATTTATATAAAGTTGAGTATAATTTACGTCTAATATAACTTAAACAATATTACACTATATATCCTGTTATTAAATGGGAGTTTTGAAAAAATCACTATTGGATTAATTTTTTTTTCTTTACGTTCGCCATCCTTACAACATTTCAATTTGATATGAGATCGATAATTATTTTATCTATAAAGTGTCAATTTTAAAAATTTTATATTTTAAAATTATATAAAAGATAAAGTAATGAATCGAATAGAAAAAAACATCTTATTGACATGAAATCCAATTGTGAATCTTTAAAATACTAATCAATAAAAAATTTTGAATGTTACACCACGTGTAACTTGATCTTTCACATTTATATATAATATAAATTAAAAGTCTTTAGCTCTTTTGTTAACATCTTCCACAATTTGCATCATTATTCTAAGATAGGTGTGAATAAAATTTGGTTTTTAGAGTTATAAACAATATTAAACTATGTCAATTTTAAGAGTTACAGCTCACATTCTATTTGGATAAATTTTGGAGAAAACAACCTAAAACTAAACAAATTTTGATTAAATTATGTTTGATTTTCTCTAACTAGTTAAACAATTTCTAGTTAAATTAGGTACGTTCTTTTTCTACAAATTTTCTAATTAGAATCTTTATTTATCAATACACATTAAAAGAGTTTGAATTATATATATAATAAAAGTTTTTGACTTTTTGTCTAATCTTACCATATAAGTTTGTGAAAATCCATATTTTTCCACAACATTATTCTAATATATATTTTTAATTTGATTGTTAAAGTTACAAATAGTTTTAAAATATTTTTTTAAACTAAATAGAACGCATGCCACCATCTTTTTGATAAAACAACCCAATTGCTAAAATATTAAATTAGGTGCAATCTTCTGTAAACAAATCTAAATTAAATTAGTATGTTCTTTTCTATAGATTATCTAATTTGACTTTTTATTTTTATTGATGTTTATTAATTTAATATGTATCACATATAAATTTTTTTGGTCAAACCTTTCTGTGCGTTGGGTGAATTAAAGACTAGCATATTATATAATAAAAGTGTTTAACTTTTTGTTAACATGTTCTAAAGTTGTTACGTAACCTTTGAAAGCCCATATTTTTTTCACATTATTATTTCAATATATATTTTTTAATTTAATTTTTAATGTTACAAATAATGTTATATTATGTTAGTCTAAAATAATTAGAATTCACCATATTTTTAGATAAGACAACCCAAAACCAAGCAATTCTTATTAAATTAAGTTTGATATTCTCTAAAAAAAATTATATAATATATTCGATACAATTATTTTTTACAAAGTCTCCGATTATGTTAATTAAATATGTAGTGTTGATGAGGAGGGACGTATCTATCACGTTTATAAAGCATTGAGGGTGGGAGTGCCATTTCTCAAAACATTTTGGGGGAGTGTCATCCCTTAAAAGTTAAAACCCCAAAGGAGTTTAATACAATTTACCCAAAATTTTTGTGTTGAACCTTCTTGTGCATTACACAAAATAACAACTAGCTATTACAAAAATAATCAAACCAAATCAACCCACAAGATAAGTCATTTTTCATTATTTTATTTCTACTAATGTTATGTTAGGTCTTCCTCTACATTTTTCCAATTCCCTCAATTTGAATTAACTCTATCTTATTGAAGAAAAGTCAACTTGTGAAAAAACCAATACATTCCCTTTGAGATAATCGAGTTAATTAGGTTGACGGGTAGAATGCACACCCCTAAATAAAGAGGTGGTATTATGTGTAATCATTACATGCACCCCTCTCATATGATGATGGATCCCATACTTGTAGGTCACCTTAATGTGAAAAAATGTTGCATGTAACTAAGAGAAGAATAATCAACTGGATGTTTGATCAGTGGGAAAATTTCTACTCGAGGCTACTATTTGACTTGAGCTTGGTGGAAAATGTATCCTTAATAGAGTGTTGAGGGTTTGAGGCTTCGGTAATTCCTCAATTAAGACACCAAGAGGACTTTCTTTTTTTACGAACTCAACTAATAAGAGGACTTAAACCAAGGATTGATTATGCAAACAAGATTCAAGAGCAATGAAATTAATGGTAACTAAGTGTGAAATTTAAACAACATAATTGATGACATAGATCGAGGCTAAACTAAATTGATCGATTCTAAATTGAATTAGTAGTACAACTAGAGGCATAAGTAAATTACCAAACCAAACACGTCTAAGTTTAAAAGAAATTAAGGCATTGAATCTAATCTCACCTGCATTAGCATGACAAAAAAACTATAATCAATGCTTAATTTAAACTAAAGGGGAGATTTTAAGGATAAATAAGCAAAATTTGACCATGTTCTTGTTGTCTTTTATCCTCAAGCGAGAATTGTATTTATATTTGAGGCTTGATGATTGTTAATAGTTGCCATAGGACACGTTACTCTTGCATCAATCTTGTAAGACATGTATATATGTCTCCATGCATCGTTGCTCATTCCTTTATTTTAAGAGCAATTACCTAATTGGATTTTCATTTTTAACTCCTATTTTTTTTCTTGGTTATTTTGATGATTATTAAGTCATTACCAGTTTTTTTTTTTTGCTAAGCTTAAGGGTCTGTTTGGTTGGGAGGATGAAAAAGTGAGAGGATAGAAAATAGAGAGAGGATGGAAAAGTGGGAGGATGGAAAAATTTTTAGTTTTCCTCATTTGTATTTGGTTGAGAGGGTGGAAGTGGAAGGATGTAAATTTTTTTGATTTGGTTGAAAATAAGGTTTGTATAAATTTACCATCATGTCCCTTTTAAATAAAACAAAAAGTAATATATTATATTTTTTTTAAAAATTGTGTATAAATGAAAGTAGACATTTCCAAAAATAACATAAAAAAATCATTCAAAAGTGTTTTCTTAAAAAAATAATAAAAATAAAAATTAAGAAAAAAAAAGAAGAAAAAGAAGAAGATCCCACCCTGACAAAACAAAAAAAAGAAAAGAAAAAAAGAAGCCAACATTACCCAAAAAAAAAGAAAAAAGAAGAAGCCAACGTTACAAGGAAACTGGAAAAGTAAAATAAAAAAAATAGAAAGAGAAAGCCAACGTTACAAAGAAACTAAAAAAAAATAAAAAAATAATAGAGCAAGCCAACGTTACACGGAAATTGGAAAAGTCAAAAGAAAAAAAAAAAAAAAAAAAAAAACCAAGAAACATTAATGAGAGGTGGGGTAGTTTTGTCCAAATATTTTTTTCACTTTTCACTTCAATTTTCTCTCAAATTTGAAGAGATTGTATTTTGAAGGGAGAGAAGAGAAAATTGGTAAGCCCCACCTCTTTTCTCTCCCCCTCCCCCTCTCATCCAAACAGTGAAAAATGTCATTTTTCACCATATTTTCTTCTCTCTATTTTCTATTCTCCCTGTTTTCACTCCAATTAAACATACCCTAAGTCATTACCAGTTGGCACAGGACATGAATTACTCTTACATTGATCTTCTAAGACACATGTCTCAATGGTTCTTCACTCACTTGGTCATTCCTTTATTTTGGGAGTAATTACCTAACTGGATTTTTCTATTATGTTATTCTTTTTTCTTTTTTTTTAATCCCTATTAACAGTTGCCAAAAGCCACATGTTACTCTGGCATCAATCTTCTAAGACTTGTTTTGATGGGGGCAATGCTTGGGCCTATGCTAAACTCGTTGTAATGGTAACGTGTGTCCATTTTTGGCTACGTGTTATTTTATGTCTGTCTTTTTTTTTTTAATTTTCAAAAAGTTATTGCCCCACAGGAGGCATATTTAGGCTCCAAGAGCTTACCAAACACAGATAGTTTCAACTTTTAAAAATTTTAATATTTTATAATCTAATGGGATACATGCAAAAAAAAGAAAAAAGCAGAACATATTAAACTTTCACAACAAAATAAGAGTATAAAAGTATGATATCAATGGGTTGAAATTGAATTTAACCTTGGTGGGCTAACAAATAAAAGTTTAATTAAAGGAAACTACAGCTACAGATCCTTTTTAATATCTCTCTCTCTCTCTCTATATATATATACATACACAGTACCATTCCTTCATTGAGCAATTTTATCAGTCATTATTTGTCATAAAGTGGTCGCAGAGAAGGGTGATGTCACATGATATATAAGATCAGAATTTTGCTTTTAACCAAAGCACTATTGTAAAGAACTACAAATCCTGCTACAAATTTCCTAGGCATAGCAAAGTTGACTTCAATATATGCATTCCTCTGTGCTAAAAAATCCGTAAATATACTGTACAACATGGCTTTATACCGGCAAAAGAAAAGCAACTGAAAAGAAATATATGTATAATGGACAGTTCTGAGGAGGTCACAACAGCAAATATGGAATACTCTCTTCATAGCCTAGTCAAATTTGTATGCCACCGCATTTCTTATTTTTAGTTTGCTCCACAAAGTTTAAGGGACTGTAGAGTAGACAACGGATGAAGAGTACAAATGAAAAAAAATTACAACAGGTAAGATCAGTAAAAAGAGTTTTCAACTTACTGTGGAGCAATGGTGCAATGGATTTCCACACTCTTAACGAAAGCAAAGACCTTGATTGGGTTAACTATGGACTCCACAACACACAACAGCAAATTCAGGAATGTTACCCCCGCCCCCCTTCTTCAGGCCAGGAAATGTCATCAACTACAATCAGTATCTTTAGACACTTTATCTCGATTTCCAAGGACCAGGATCATGCTTTCGACATAAAGAGGAAGAATTCCACCTGGGTACACACTGCATGTCGAGAATTTAGGGATCTGGAGTAGAGAATGACCTATAAGAAACACTGAAGTGGTCCTAAGATCCATCATCCTCGAGTGAAATCCAAATGATAGCACGTGGGATTGCATGGATAAGGGCAATCAATTTGCTTCACTGCTTTTCGATTGAAGAACCAATCACCAACAGACTCTGCAATTGTCTGTTCAAGAGCAGTAAAATCCAAAAGCAAACAGATAATTAATTTCATAAGGAAAGATGGTAAAAATCCAATTACAAAGCAGGTTATGATGCCAAGTTCAATGTCCAAGGCAGCAAACAGTACAGTTCAACTCCGTGGAGAGTAAAATATTATTACATGAACCACTTGATGGAGCCATTATAAACATAATGCTTTTTTTGTAACATAAATCATCAACTAAATGGGACTAGTTTACAGGCGAATGGAATTCTTGAGAACCAAATTGAAGTTAACTAGTGCATGGACTCCTTAAGAATGAAATTTAAGTATTCCAATTTCAGTCACAAAGTCCATGAACAGTGATGGCAAGAAAAGGCATATTTCAAGCCATTGCATTACACACTCGTAAGTATGTACATCATAATCACATCCATGCATTGATGTGGACATTGAGCATATAAAATAACCTCCAATAAGAAAGAGAACTTTCAAGAGTTAATTATTATTATTTTTTTTTTTTATAGAAAACAAAAGCTTGAGAATTACATTGTGGAGATGGGGTGAGGTTTTCAGTTTATTACAAGCTTGGTTAATTACCAAGTAATCATGTAAAACATCTTGAATGGTGACCCAGTGACATCGGAAATAAACCAAGCTTCTAATAAACTAAAAACCCAGACCCATCTCCGCAATACATTTCAGATAATAAAAATTTCCCTACCATGTTGTTAATTCTTGGAGATTTGGCTGAATGCCATATTTCGGCCATCCATGTCTGGCAATGAATAAAGCAAGAATTTATGAACATTCCCCCTTCCTTGATTTTCTGGAATTCACCTAGTGCCTTGAGCAGAGAATTGCGGAAACCTGTGTGTATATAGTAAGTTAATAAGTCAATCTGGTCAGTGTGGCACTCTAACAAATCACATCCAAACATAAGACTACTGCTCAGGTTGCTCTCTGCCAAATGATAAGAGGCAATAGGACTGATAACAATAATCTATTATGAAACTGTCATCCAGTATATGACCAGAAATGGTCATATTACTAATATTAATAAGATAAACCAATAATCTAACAAAAACCGCTGTAAGTGGAGAAACAAAAGTTCTGTTTCCATGTAAATATACCAGTAAACAGTCTCACATAGATCCTGAGAATTTTCTGGTTCAGAATGAACTAATAAGATGAGCCAAGAAAAACCAATAATTACCTTTGAAATGTAAAAACATTCAGGTTCATAACTTATCCAAAACAAATAAATAAAGGATAAAATGCAAAACTGATCCTCTAATTTTGTTTTTGTTCATTTCAGTCCTCTAACTTTCAAGTTTATTCAATTAAGGCTTTTTCATCAAATTTTGTTATATGTTGTGGTTAATTTTTCAATTTTATAAATTTTTCTTCAAATTTTTTAAAATAAAAAAATTCAATTAATGATTGAAAAAATATTTCTAGGGTTTTTTTTTTTCAAAATTTTTTAACAAAAGTAAACGAAAATGCCTTAATTGAATAAATCTGAAACTTAGAGGATTGAAATGAACAAAAGTAAAGTTAGAGGACTGAAATGAAATCTGAAGAAAGTTAGAGGGTTAGTTTTGCATTTTAGCCATAAATAAAATATACCAGATCATGATCAGCAACATGAGCAATTTTTTAAAGTAAAGTAAATTCAATTAAATGTACAAAAGGCTTGCAATTGAAGTACACAAGAAGTGTACAAAGGAACACCCAAAAGAAAAAATGCTACAGAATTAACATCTAAAAACATTAGCCAATTTTCAGCCATGAGATCATTGAATAATAACCCTCAAAAACAGGGAATTAGAACTACCTGCCTCTACGGCACATATATCATACTCCAACATTAGTTATATGAATGTGATTTAGCTGATTTTCACACTATACATTGGTTTCAAGATCCTTTTTGATAAATGTTTCTAAGATATATATCAATTACCTTGTAGTATGCCAATCTGACTAGAATTACAACTATGAATGCTTAGTCTGCAATTCCGCCAGTTGCCATGAGGATCTGATGCATCTGGTATCAAGATATTTTGAATCTAGAGATGGTAATGATCAAATTAGTATCAAAAGATATGCATGGGAATGTCACAATCTGGAAAAACAGCAAATGGAGCATGTTATTAAGGAAAAAGTAACCTGCCAAATGTCATAAGCTGGGTTGACAAGGAACACTGGGGTCTTTATGTTTTTAATAATTTCTTGAGGGAAGAGACACTGCCGTTTCCATTCATGTCAAATAAGAGAGACAGCTAGTTAGAGATCATGGTTGAGCAGCAGAGTATAAACTGAATCTAAAAATTGATCATGAATAACATCCAATGAAAGGAAAACAAAACCTGCCTTAGCTGGTTCCATTCTCGCAACACAATCCTTGTGTAAACTTTTTGCGACACCCTGACAGCATGATGACAGATAAGCACGAGATTCTAACATTTCAAAAAGGGAAAGCTTTTGATTTCCTTCTTCCTTTTTGTTTCTTTATTTTATTTGTTTACTAAAAAAACTTTTAATGAAAAGTAAGAAGATAGTTAAGGCCGACTGGGAATGGGAATCTAAAAATGTGTAGCTTGTCACTATCACAAACATACTGCTCATATAAAGTCTGCAAAGATTTCCTAATCAAAAGGGGACTATGCAGATCAAGTAAAATTTATTATAGCTGAAGATCTATGTCATACATGACACATCAAATAAATCAAAATAGCACCTCCTTTATTTGTTTCATCCATCAATCCACCATATGTTGGATCCTATGAATCACGTTGTTTGACCACTAGTAATAAATAAATTAATACAAATCAGTTAGTATTGATAAAGAGCAGAGCACAACCTGCAAGTGGACAACATCATTATAGAAAGATCTCATGGTTCGATTTCCAAGAATATCCTTCCTGAAATGAGGAAAAGACAAAGCGGCTCAATTTTCTTTTATGTAGTCATACCTTAAGCAGAACAGTTAGTAAAATAGCAAAATACAAGTGACACAAGATCTAGTTGCTAAATCTGGGCCTGGATGAGTTTAAAAATTCCTGCTGTAGCTTGTCACCCCATCACAAATCCTAGGTGGGTGAGTGTCTATATATATATATATATATATATATATATAATTGTCTAAATGCTTATTACACCATATTACGGCTTCCTTCTTGACCAATTTAACTTGACAGAATATATCATGCTTCTTCCTCAAATGTGTATAAAATATGCAATTAGAAGAGATTTTATACAAACCTATAAAAATATATATTTGATCAGAAAATAAGGTATTAAAGGACTCCAAAATTAACAGCAAAACCTCATATAACAGATTAGAGAAAAATATCAATGCATAAGACTATAATGTGTACACCAAAACATACTCATCAAGGAAAAAACCTGCATCAGCAAGACACTTGACAGTTGTATCCTTTGGCAGAAGTTCTCGAAAGCTATCACAATGTATAAGAGTTGCCAAGCCTCCAGCTGAGCATCCTGAAAGAAGAGCCTGCAATGATATTGAACATCTAGTCTGAATCAAATATGCACATGGGAAAATTTCATATGAACTTTACAAAAGATAAATGTTTGTGGTGCATTTAGATTTCAATATGTATTGTACAATATAATATTGATAGCATAAGACAAATCCCCAGAGAAAAATGGCATTCAATCATCATATTCACTCTATGTATTTGACAAACTGTTCCAGAATACATCAGAACGAGAGTGCAGTCTTTGGGAGCTGAAATTTTCAACTCATTTTTTCAATGCATAAAAAAATCTATATGCCATAAAGCTATTAATTTAAGAAACAGAACTGTTAATATTTAGATGTTATTAGATGAGAGAGAGTTATATCAAAACCAAGGAAGGCTACCTGTTTTGCATTGGACATTCCAATTGATAAAAGTTCATCCATAAGTGCTTCCCAGATGAGCTGCCCTCTAAAAAAAAGTGACTTTCCATTCTATAACATGAAAAAACAAAAAATATAATTAACAAAAACTAACTTCTTTTTTTTTTTTGTTTTTTTGTTAGATATAACCAAGAGGAAAATTTTGCTGGAGACCACGTCTCATGAAGTCGAGGTAAGTGGTTCAAACTCCCCATCCCCTCTCCTTGGGGCCAAAAAACTCACTTATCCCCCCTAAAAAAGGGAAAATTCATAGTGAATAATTATTTTAACCTGAAACAATGAGCACAAATTTTATCACACTTTTACCTTTGGCTCACTTTCAGGGTGGCTAGCAAATGATGCACCATCACAGTAACGTATCTTGACTTTGTTCCAGTTAAAGAAATCTGAACAATGCTCCAAACATTAGAAATTAGGAGACATCATTCATTCATTCATACATATGAACATAAAATTACCTGACTACAGTTGTAACATATGTATATACATAAATAGAATACAGTCATACAGAGTCATGGTAAAAGGTATCACAAAAACTTATAAAAAAAAAGAAAAGATAAGGACCTTTTACACATAATAATAAGATTTTGTTACCATCATGTCAATTAGTGCAGTAGATTAGCAAAACGAGCATTGATTCTCTCACACTGTTATTGTACATCGTCACATCACTCATTTCAAAGTTTTAAAATGTGTACATCACACGTGTGAAATTAGGGACATTGTGTTGTGATATATTTTATGGAGTGTACATCAAAAAGTGCGAGAGAACAAAAAAATTTACCGGGGTTTTGGGACGGGTCACGGCCCAAGATCCCGGAAAAGGGGACTGGAGATTCCATGTATTTTGAAGAACCTAATCGGGTAAATTTACGCGAAGAACATGATGATACTGTATTGCACCAACCTCCACCCTATACTTTAAAATGAATAAATGGGTATTAGTAAGAAATGAATCCAAAAAAATTAGAGACATTAAAATGAAGTGAAAGAAAAAAAAAAAAAAAAAGACCTCAACGTGAAGCAGCCAATTGTTAGACCCAGATCCGAATCCCTTTTGAAAATGGTACCCTGGCAAACTCCCATCTAAACAAACTGCAATTTTGTTATTCAAAACAAAGAAAAAAAAAAGGGAATTTTAATCAAAATTGTTGGAATGAATAAGAGGGGTAAAGAAGTGTGGAACAAAGTAGAGATGGGGTCATGTACAGGCGCCTGTATTCTTGGCATTGCGCACCAAGGTGAGGTCGACGAGATCGTGAGTGTGAGTAAGATCGAATGGGTTGTTGAGGTTGGAGTCATCACGGCGGCTCCAAGAGTCGGAGATGAGAGTGAAAAGAAAGACGATGAGAGAGAAGCCAACGGCTGCGATTGCCCATTCCTTCTTGGCCCACTTCATCCACCAAGTCAGACCTCGAAGCCTTGAGTTCGCCATTGCAATTGGCTGAGAGTCCTCCCTGAGCTATTTTATTTGACTTATAACTGGACTGGGACTCTGTCTTCTCTTTATCTATTTGCTGATTGCTGTAAAGTAAAATTATAGCAAACGTCAAGACAATCACTTTTGTACGACTTGTCACGTGAGTAAATTATAGTAAGACATTTTTTAAAATAAAAAGATCAAACCACTTTACTTAAAACAAAAATTCAAGTTAAAAACTAAAAATTAAAACGTGTTGATAAACATCTTGTGGTGCAAGTTTTTATTTTTTTATTTTTGGGCTCAACACATCTTGTGGTGCAAGTTTTTATTTTTTCTTTTTGGGTCTTGATTGCTTGCATGTCTCTTTCAATTTTTGTTCTTATATTTGAAGAAACCACAAGAAATATATTTGTCATAGTGTGATACATGTGAAGACATTTACAACTTGATTCCTTCCAAAATTAATATAATTAAAGGTTTTTAAAATCATTTTTAAATTGAAAGCACCCAACCACACTTTCTTTTGGAGATAAGACTGATAAGTAACCCATATTGAAGTGAAGAAGTAATGGTTGGATTGGTTAGTCAAGAGAAAAGTTATTAAGTAAGATATACTTAAATAAGTGTTTACCTAATCTAATCTATATTATATATTCTATATCTATTAGAGCACTCACATCAATGGGTGCAAAATTGTACAAAATAGAAAAAGATGCAAAATTTATACAATATTTCTTAAATTTGCTCCGCATTAGTCCGGCTATAGTTGTGTAAATATACACATTTGCTACAGTAACCGTGCAAATATGCACGGTTACTGTAGATGTGTATATTACTATTTTATTATTCTTTCTCTCACCTCTGCTCTCATCAATCTCTCTTTCCCCACATACTCTCAACATCGCCTAACCACCATTCAATCACCACCACCACAACCCATCAAAACCCATGATATTCCAATCACAAAATCAACAACAACAAAGAAAAATCAACCAAAAACAAAGAAAAATCAAACCAAACCCAAAATCAAACCTTCAATGGAAAACTCAACAACTTAGAACCCAAAATCAAACTTTCAACAAAAAACCCATCAACCCAAACCCAAACTCAAATCAAAGCCGCCGTCACCACTACCATGGAGAGCTTGCTGCTTTCTTTGCTCGTGGAGAGCTTGCTGCTACCATTAGAGAAGAGAGAAACAAGTGTTTGACAGCTACGACAAAGGAAAGATCAAAAAAAAGAAAAGAAAAAAAAAAGAAAAGAAAAGATCGTGGGAGAGGAAGTAGAGAAAAGATGTGGTTTTGTGAGATAAAAAAGGAAAAAATAAAAGAGAGGGTCAGATGTTTTGTGGTGGGGGTTAAAAGTGAGGGGAAAGGAAGCTTCCTTGAAGCTTCATTACTTGTAAATATCTCTCAATATAATTTGATTATAAAAGAATTATAATTGAGATTATTTTTGTCAAACAAAGCATGATTTTATTTGGAATTTTATTAAAATTTTTAATTCAAATCAGTGCCTTTTTTTAAAACTAAAATCATACTAATAGTAAATTATATATCTATCTATATATATATATATATATATATATATATATATATATATATATATATATATCTCCAATGCGTAACCCTAAAACGATAGATCGAAATATTTCATTGATGGCAGAATGATGGTCGAAAACACTAATCTGTCGGCTGTCGTTGAAGCCACTATTTTGGTGGTTTGGCCACTAGTGTTAGCAGCACAGTGGGATGAGACACTAATCTAGCGGCAGTCGCCGGAAACACTATTTTAGAAGTTTGATCATCAGTGTTGGTAGTTTACTCAAAATATATATTTAAATTAAAAAAAGTATGACCATTAGGAAAAATAATAAAAAATTGATGAAGAATGAATATTTTATTGAAATATCTTGTAAAATAGATAAACTGATGTGAGTGTTTTGTAAAAGTGATGGTGTAAAATAGAAAAAGTAGGTTTTTTGTGTAAAATAGACGAAATTTTTTAGAAGAGTTGATGCGGTTGCTCTTAGAGCATTCACACCAGTCATTCTAAAATACAAAAGGTTGCAAATTTTACTCAATTTTGCTCGAAAACTGCCCACATTAGTGGATGTATAAATGTGTATATTTACACATTTGCTATAGTAACCGTGTAAATATACACGGTTACTGTAGCTGTGTATAGTTTAGTTATTCTTTTTTTCCTCTCACCACAGTTGACAGCTAAACCTACCATATGTGCTAGTTGGACCAATTAAATCATGCCATGTGGATTTATTATATCATGTAATTAAATAAGCTAAAAATATTTTAATTATAGCCAAGCTTCTATCTTTGTAATTTAAACACCCTAATAGCCCAACAACTTAAAACACTCTAACAGCCACATTATTCAAAGGATAAAACATAAAACACCCTAAGTGCCAAAGTAGTGCCCTCCTAAAAATCTTGCCTCCTGTTGCAGAAACTGAAGTTGTAAATATAGTTCTTCCATCATGACCAACATCTCTTTCTTTTCTCATTTTTGAAAAATAGGTGTTGCCATGAGGTACAGTTTGAAACCCTTCTCAATGCCATCTAAGGTGCACACATGTTCCATGACATTACGAATAGTACTATTTGGCTCCACTGAACAAGCTGAGTTCCTTAACTCCACAACGTCACAGATGTGACTAAGCTGTTGTGTCAACTATAATGCTGTTCCTCCTTTCTTCCCTTTACTTTGTGTGGATGATGGTAAAGCTCGCTTCTTTCCTTTGTTTTGTGTTGGGTTAGGTGGTTGTGTGAGGTTATGAGTCTCATCTTCATGAACATCATCATCATCATTGGGAGAAGATGAGTTAGCAGAAGTATTACCTAACCCTTCCTTAGGTGTCTCAAGATCATTAGGTAACACACCTAAAGTGGGAGCCCATGCTAAATATCTCGTGGCTGTAATGTCCTTAAACATAATGTCTAATAAGTCAACATTCTCCAAACCTTTCTCTCAAAATTTTGCAGCTTCAAATACCTCCTACAAGTTCGAATATTTTCATTAATAACTCAAATTAGCATGGTTTATCTACTAATACAACATACACACAATGGGTTATACAAAACATACCATTAGTTTCCTCTCTCACCACTTATCAATTGCAGCTATTGTTCCTTTGGCTGCATCCCATCCCAATCCAGTTTCACTTCCCTTCAATTTATTCCAAAACACCCAATCTTTCTTCAATCCATCCCATTTATGCTTATACTTCACCATAGGATATTCCTTTCCAGTTTTCTTTTCAAAAGTTGCTATAATATTTGTCCAGCCCTTTTTACTAAAGTGGGTATTAGGTCGATTACCCTTAAATACCTCATTCACACAAGCTTCACAAAAGATAGTTGTTACCCTTGATGACCATTGAGCTCTAACATCTGAGTTATTTTTTTTGGGATGGGTTACCCATCTAAAAAAAAACATAAGTTTGTTAATGTTAATGTTTAGCCAAATACAACAAGTTCTACAACCAAACCCATGAGAAAATTGCATAGTAGGAGTATGTTTCCTAGGTAAGTTCTACAACCACAAAGAATCAAACAGTCAATCAAAGAATCAAACAAGATTTTTCAGCAGAACCCAACTACTTTAAACACCAATCCAAAATTTAGTTCTTATTCATATATGACTTCATGATAACTAAAACAAGGAAAAATTGGTAGCAATCTCTAGAAAAACATAGTTCAAAAAATTAAACTTCTAATTTTTGTGTCTCCTCCTTGGTTAGCTTTGCCAATAAGCCATCGAAGCTCTTTTTGTAGCTATATAGCAAAAAATTCACTCCACTATACAATGCATTCCATTAGACAAGTTAGGTACATGGTATCACGGGAAAAATGGGCATTTGCCCTTAATTTATAAACTACGTAGCAAAATGCTCTTGTTTTGAAACTGTTTAGCAAAATGTCCCTATTTTTAAAACTCGATTTTAACAAAATCGAGTTATAAGTGGAACCCGACATTAGCAATGTCGAGTTCCATGCATATTTTTGCCACTTAAATTTTTATGAAAATTTAAGGGAAACTCAACATATCTAATGTCGAGTTCCAATTAAAAATATATATAAAACTTGATTTTGAGAATATCGAGTTTTATGTATAACTTGATTTTGTTAAAATCGAGTTTCAAAAACAGAGTCATTTTGCTAAATAGTTTCAAAATAGACATTTTCTTGCATAGTTTATAAATTAGGTATAAATGCCCATTTCCCCCATGGTATCACATAGTGATCTCTTTAGAAATGCATATTTGCTTGTTTGGATACGCATTTCTGCTTTTTAATTGACAAAACATTTCTTTTTATTGTCCAATGCACTATGATAGCAAACATCATTAATCATGTCCAATTTTATAGTTATGGTATTTTAATCACTCAACCACCTGCCCCAAGTGCCCATCACCTAATTATATTATATAAAAAAGCACCCATAATCTAAATTGTCACTCAAAATCAATTTTTATTTTATTTTATTTTATTAATTACTTCTTGTAGAATGTTGGTGATGATGCCAAAGAATTGTTAGTAAGTCGCACGGTCCTCACGTACTTGATACCAGATCTGCACAACAAAGGAAAAGAAGAAGACCTTACAAAGAGTACCGATGTGATACCGGCTAAATACTCTTTGAAGGTTAAGTTAGAGAACTCTTCACAACTCTAGAGTGCCAGAGCTGGGGTAAATTATGCATAGCTTGATTTTTGAGGGTTTTGGATTTTTATAGTAGTGGGGGAACCGACCTTGGTTCCTTGGCGGAGGGGAACATTTCCTTGTAGAGAAGATCCTCATAAATGCGCATATTTGGCGAGATCCTTTCCATATAGAAATTCTATTGACTAGGGTTACTTGCGCATATTTGAGGTTCCTTAAGGATCAAGTAAACCATGTGTAGATGCCACGTGGCTTTGGCCACCGTCCACCTTAGTGTCCATCTACCTTCCCGTCCATCCAACAAGGTTAATCCGTTCACTCACTATGCCATCACGTTACCTACTCTCTTCGTCCATCACCCTAGTGTAGCCGCCTAAAGTTGTCTTTGGAAAATCTGATCGTCCATCTCAATTTTATCCTCCTCAGTTGGTATGAATAGATGATGCATAGATTTCGCTTTTTGGTAGATCGCCCAAGTACACGATGTAAACCTGTGCTCACAAAATTTTGTCAAATCATGCAAAATATATAAATAAAATGAAAAGCACCAAATACTTATGGAATGGTTAGTAGGTCAAGGGGCTTGTAGTTTAATAGGTTGTCACTTTTTGATTTTTTGAACAAAACAGAATCAATCGTATGGTACTTTTTGTATGGGCTTCGCCCGTTCAAAGTAAACCCCTGTAAGGTTGAAATTTATTAACCATTGTGTTGGCTTTATTCCGTGCCAATTTGCTTGTAATTTAGCACTTAGAAACCTTGTATTTAGGTAGGATTCATGTAAGGGTAGTGTGTGAGAGAGTGTAAAGAAATGCTCAAGAATGTGCAGTGAAGCAAGGACTCACGGTTGGATCTCGCGGGTGGCTTGCGGCTTGCAAGCCGCCAGATGATGCACACAAGTGAAGCGTGCTGAGAAGTTGAACAGTCACGCCAGCTGGAGCACTACAGGACAAAAAGTCTAGTCTGGCCATTCTGTTTGCTCGCGGCTTGAACTTGCGACTCAATCAAGTCACGAGGCCAAGTCGCCAGCCAGCCCTGTTCGAGAAAATATGACTCTTCGCATTTCTTTCTCACCCCAGTATAAATACTCCTTATACCCACGAAATGTAGAGAGCTTCTAGAGAAAATTGTGAGAGAGAAACCCTAGAGAAAAACAAGATTGACTCATCCACAATCTTCACTTAGAAACTCTTCAAATTCCTCTACTCTCTTTCTCTCCATTGTTACATCTTTGAGAGGTCCATTACCATAACCTTTTCTCACCATACCCATATCTGTGAGAAGGCTGTTTGGTGCTTTGGGAAGCAGTTAGGAAGGGACCAATTCATATTGGTTGATGCTATGGGCTATAACAAAATCCGGTAAGCTAAATAAGAAATAGGTTCGGCGCAACCTCGTTGGAGTAGGAGCTTGGAGAGCTTAGGTACACTGGGTAGATTAGGCTATGAGGGTCTTCTGTTGTCCATGTATCCCAACTACATTCTTTAGTGGATTATTGACCGCTTGGAGGGCGGCGGAGAGGTTTTACGCCGAGGGTTTCGATTTCCTCTTCGATAACACATCGTTGTGTTGTCCTTGTGTTTGCATCTCTCTTCCCCTAATTTTTGCCATTTAATTTCTGCTGTGGATATGGTTTTATTTGGTTTAGATTACTTTATCAATTCTGTGTTAGCTTATTTACATTTTCCGCACGTATATTGTTTGTCTATAAGCTTGAATTGATAATTTGTAATTTGGAGGTCTAAACGTTTAAAGATGTTTTACACGCTTTTTGAACTTTCAACCCCCAAGACCAAAAATAATTTTTGATTGCAACCTGGCTGCCTAGCTAGTAATTGTTTTGATCACAATACTGGCCCATGAGTTATTAGATTAAAAAAGATCAAGGAAAAAAAATAGAGATAATAAAACTAAATTACTAATAGGCCTAATAGAGAGATGTTATGCCTTTCAATCAGCATCAATTGCCCCATAACTTGAATTAAGCAGAGTGCAGGTAAGGCAAATTAAGATCAGCCATGGAAAGGCAGACATTTGGCTTTCCATCAGGGAATTCTCTCAAGAACCTATGGTTTAGCTAACTGTTAAAGTTGTTCACTTAAAGTGTGAGAGAAATGGGCTATATATAAAGGAAGAAATTGAAAACTGACTATGGGTTCTCAAACATCTAAGCTATTGTGAAGCATGCCAAAAAACAAAACACAGTCCAAAGCTGGAAGTAGCAATGTTGTTCTGAAAAATGGGCTTTGCAAAGGAAGGAGTTGAAATTATGGTTTAAGTCTTTTGGTTCTCAAACAGATATTGTTAAGCTCGCCAATAAACACAATTGTCCAAAACCGGCTATTCACAAAGCGACACCAATGGTGGAAGTTAACTTTGACCCACTTCAATCTCTGTTTCATTAAATCCTTCTTTCCAAAATTGTTAATCCTAGTGTTAAGTCTTTGGGTTCTCAAACAGATATTGTTAAGCTCGCCAATAAACACAATTGTCCAAAACCGGCTATTCACAAAGCGGCACCAATGGTGGAAGTTAACTTTGAGCCACTTCAATCTCTGTTTCATTAAATCTTTCTTTCCAAAATTGTTAATCCTAGTGTATTCCGAAACACTCTAAACGTGTTAAATTCGTCCTATACTTCATCCAAAAGATGTTAGTCCTTCACTCTTGTTGGGAGAGAAATCAATGCATCGTTGCACATACTTTAGTCAACAAAGCAAGACTTTTTTTTTTTTTTTAATTTATTTATATAGTTTAGATGGAGTCTAATAAAGTTGCTACTGCTGAGTTACCAATTTTTTAATAATATTCACGACAAAATTATTCTCAAAAAATAAAAATAAGAAGAATTTCACAATAGGGGAAATTACATTTTGTTTATCCTATGAATTTGACTGATAAGGGTAATTCTTGACGATTTTGCTTGTGTACCCTTAAACAACACCATAAAGCTGAAGGGTCCATTCCAAAGCTGACGCGTGTGCCTCAAGATCCTTGGTGCATTTATGAGACAACTAGAAGACATAGACGGAATGAGAAGTTGAAAACTTGAAGCTGACAGGGGCAAGAGAAACTCTTGACGGGTCCAGCATGTATACTTGAGCTCCACGTATGAATATATAAGGAAATATCTTGTGCCCCACGATAAATCCTAATAAAAAAGACTCCTACAAGGAAAGGATTCCGCAAGATGCGCGAATTAAAGAAGATCTCTCCCACAAGGAAAGATCTTCTGAGCCAAGAAACGAATGTCAACCCTATACTACTATAAAAACTCCAAGACCCTCACAAACCAATGTACGCTTAATTCATCCCAGCTCTAGCACTCTAGAGTTGTGAACAAGAAATTTCTCTAACTTGACCGTCGGAAGGTATTTGACCGGTACCACACCGATACCCTTCGTAGGTTCTTCTTCTTCCCTTTGTATTGTGCAAGTCTTGTTTGGAGCACGTGAGGACCATACAATTCACTGATGATTTTCGGCATCATAATTGACAATAGATGAAATTAAATTATTTTTTCCTATAATTTTGTCATATTTCATTTTAATTCATAAATTTTCAATCAATATATTTCATCCCCCATAAATTTGTACTAAAATGAAACCTGTTAAATTAGAACCTGTAAGGATTTCTTTTTAATCCAAACTTTAGCTAGACAACATATAGTAACTAAAAAATTTTATAGAATAAAATTGTGATTAAGTCAAACCACAAGAGACTAAGTTATAATTTAAAGTTGGTAAAAAAAATATATAAAATCTGTTAATTTAGATGGAACTTTAACAATTTAATTTTAATTCAAACTAATTGATAATTTGAGGATTAAATTATGATTGACCAAATCACATATGATAAAATGTAATTTTCCTATTTTATTAAGGCACTATAGAAGTTCAATGCATTCACCTTAGAGCATGGGTCTTACATGTGATAATACTGTTAGGTTCTAAATATTTAGGTTAAATGTTTAGATTCTAAATTTTATGTATGTTGGCAAATTGAGAACAAAAACATGTCTAGATTAGATGTTAGACATTGCTCAAGTTTATTCAAGTCAAGATTCAAGAACAGTCAAGCTACAGAAAGAAGAGTACAGATTTCGTGAAGCTTGACCGATCAAAAGAAAGGCTTTTTTTGATTAAAAGATGTATTCTACAGGATTTAAATTAGGCTCAAAGCCTGTAAGAACGTTTAGAGTTTCAATCTAACACTACTACGTATAATAGGAAACCCTAACTAAGTTTCAAAAGTTCTTGGAAGTCTTGTGAGTTACTCTTGTAAGATTAGTGAGGTTTTTGTATCCTTCTAATTCAACAAGCATCTACCAAATGCTAGATCTAAAATCAAGAACTGGTGGAGACAAGTTGCTGCATATAGATCAACTAATGATGGTGATCTAAACCTTTGAGTGAGATCTCAAAGCCACAAACGTGGGTATTTGTGTTTTGCAACTTCAAATAGAAGAGTTTATGAAGTCGAAGCTGCACGTGGTCGTCTAAGTAAGTACTACAAGAGGTTGCTTTAGATTTTAGGGAGAAAATCTATTGTAAAGCTTCCATTCTTTCATAGTGAATTTGTTCACCTTGGGGATAGCTAGGCTAAATCATTCTCAAGTTTCTTATCTTAAAATGGTTGGTTTCATTAGTTTTCCTGGATAATCATATTGCTTGTCTTCTTTATTTTTCCACACTTTATGATATGATTGTTTGTGTTTAACCTAGATCTCATAATAAACCTAAGTATCAACTTAGTTAATTAATTAGCTTAAACGAATCTGAGTGTTCAGGGGTCTAAACAAACAAACAATTACATTTTGACTAAAACCAAAGGTGTTAGTTGTTTTGCTGCTTGAAGGCCCAAGTGGTGGTGTTAAATAGAGCAAGTGAGCTTACGAAGGCTTTAAAGTTTATACCGGTCAAACCAAGCCTAAATTTTCCTTTCTTGTTCTTCCTATCAATTACCTCAGTTATTTACAAGTCACATTTTCTTTTTCTCCTCAAACAGTACTCCACAGATTACAGTTACACTAAGTTGAAGAAGCAATCCAATCCAACCACAGATATTCATTTTAAAAATGTTCGAATCTCTGTTATATTGAGAGTTACAACATGAAATTTGCCGAGCTAAATAAATTAGTAGCCATCATGTGAATAAAATATTTAGACACAAATCAAATTTACTGTCTCCAACTTTGGTAGACAGACATATCAACTCAGCTAGGGACAGAGCCAGGACATGGAGTTAGGGAGGGCTGCTTTGCTGTTGGCTGTGTGCGGTGGCTCTGACCTTTGACTCCACTTATGGTTTTTCTTTTTGGTGTCTTTGTTGCATGCATTTGCTGTTGGGTAAGGGTCAGAGTTTGTTGTTGGCAAAATAGGTTGATTGAACCAAATTTTTTGGGGTTGTATATTTTATTTTAGACCTATAATTATTTTATGGCCTCTAAAATAAGGAAAATGCTAGAGTTACAAACTTTTTTTACAAATTGCTGAGGTGGTGAGTAGTTATTGGTAAGTAAATAAGTGGTGAAAGTGTTACGCCGAGATGCGAACTAATAAAAATTTGCTACATCAACAGTTTGTAAAAAATGTTGAGAAATATTAATGACTATAACATTACTCTTAAAAGAATCAATGATATTGTTAAGGGAGGCAAAATGTAATTTTATAAAATTAAATTGCTAAAATTAGTACTTATGTATATATCGCCCCCATGTCCATGAGTGCCTATGTCCTTGAACTCAACAACTAAAAAAACCCAAGATTTAGACCCAAAATGACTGCAAATTGAAAATAATAGTGACCTAATTGGTTGCAAATTGTAAATAATATGGACCAAATTGATTGCTACTAAAATGTAGGCACTAAATTGAACGTGGCCCCAAAATGATATTTTCACTTTATTTCTTTAATGCAATGAAAAATACCAAGTTTATTGATTTACACATTAGATCTAACAGAAATAAGCACCTCCATTCTTTTGTGAAAAGCCAAATAAGCATGCATGAATAAAAATCTCTTAAGAGTAAACTTGAGCAATAATAGGGCTCCTCACTTGATGCACCCCATCATACCAAATAAAGGAGCCAGAGATTATAATATGATCCATCTTTGTTTTGAGTCTTGTGACCTTCACCAAAAAGGATTTCTTTTGCCCAAGAGACTTAAATGAAAGCACATTTGGTATTACTTCAATTTTTAGTCCCGCTGGAGCATTTACAATGGCCTTGTAGGTGGACATTGGTGACCCAACATTTGTCACAGTCCTGGGAAATACGTGGGTTCTCACAGATTTTGACTTGGAAGATAATGTAAAGGAAGGATAGTTTAGATGTGAAGCAAGTTTTTTAGTGGTTTGTGGGCAACTGTTGTTTTCGCTTGTGACAAGTCTTAAAAACTCACTACTATAGCCTTGCCCACACAAGAAATCTACATAATCAATCTCTCCAACATCATATATTAAACCGGGGTTAATGGCCCTTGTAGGATTTATCTGACCAGCCCCGTAAGCAAACTCCTCATCTGTGTTCCTGTCAACACTTATGGGATAAGCTGTAAATAGAATAAGAAGATTAGTTATTCATAAAACTAGATTCTAATCACATTTGGTACACATTCCAAATTTCAATGTTGAACGTCTTAAAGAGAAGCAAGTTTGTTTAAATAACTTCTTTAAACACTAAGTTTCAAATTCACTAAAGACTAAGCCAATCTAGTTTCTTATTTATTATAAAACAGCTTTTAGGACTAGTCATCCTAGTGATTTATATCCCTCAAAAGTTCTAACTTTTATTTAGAGATAATTTCAACCTATAACGTCAGCTCTTGATAATGATTGCATTTTATCATCAAATTTGTCCAATAAAAAAACCAATTGATTTTTTGGAGTAGGCGAGGATCCAATCTTAGATATCTTATTTGATAACAGGAGACTTTACCAGCTGAGCTAATTAAAATCTACTTCAAAAATTTCAACTTTAATAATGAAAAAAGTTAAATATACAATATGTTTTGTTACATAAAGTTTATAGACTGATATAGAAATTAATGTAATTGACATATCTCAACAACGTTATAAATTTTGGGAGTTTTAAAGAGAAGCAAGCTTGTTTAATCTACTTCTTTAAGCATAAAGTTTCAAATTCATTAAAGATTAAGCCAATTCTTCTTTACTATAAAATGATTTCTTGGCCTAGACACCCTAATGATTTTATATCCCACAAAGGTTCTAAATTTAATAACGGAAAATGCTAAAAATACGATATATTTTGTTACATAAAGTTTATAAACTAATGTGACTATCAATGTAACTGGTAAATTTCAACAACATAATAAATAGATGAATATTTGAGTTATTTTTTTGCAATTAGTGATAAATTAGTTTGTAAAATTTATTTAGTTTAATTTTTATCCCTAGCATCACTCTACCTGTTGTCATTAGAGCGGACTTAATTGCAGCAGGGGACCATGTTGGATGAAACGATTTCACATAAGCTGCTGCTGCAGTTGCATGAGGGCAAGCCATTGAAGTCCCAGAGACTATATTATATGGAACTATTCTTGTATCTCCTTCATCTCCTGTCACAGTTGTAGCCTCTGACCATGCAGCCAAAATATCCACTCCAGGTGCTGTTAAATCGGGCTATACAAAATTATGTGAATTCAGAATTAAGAAAAAAGGAAGGAGATTATGTACAAAATGGAAAATTACTAAAATTACCTTGAGAATGTCCCTTGTAATTCGACTAGGTCCCCTTGAAGAAAAGGTTGCTACGTATGGGGCCAATTTATCCTTTCCCTCAATACTTTTTTGTATAGTTGCTGTGGGTGTTCTATTAGTAACCAACAAAACATTAAAAAAAATGGATGTAATTAATTTAGTACTAAGTGTCTTATAAGAACACAGTAGTATGCAACAATAGTTTAGAAAAATTATAGGGAAATCTCATTAGTAAATCACTATTGTGACTTAAGAAAATACCTAGATGAGTTATAGTAGTCTTTGAGTTCGCTTACTTTCTTCAAGCCCAAGCTTGAAGCAGGTAAAAGGTAAGAGAAGGCAACATCAGGGAATGCTGTATCTTGCATTATAGTACCAACTGCACCGGTAGCCAGTTGCTGCTCCCCATCTAATGCCATATCACAAAGAAGAATTTTTCCTTCAACCAATTTCTTGTCGATGGTGTAGGCAAGACAGAGTCTGCATTTCAAAATCAATACCCCGTTTGGTGTTTTTGTTCGAAGTAGAGTTTTAACTGTAAAGCTCTTTAATTTTTGAGAATTTGGCTAATTTTAATGTCTAGTGCTTTAAAATTATGAGTTTATATTGCTAACACTTCTCTAGAAATTTTCAAGTTTCAACATTAGCTCGCCTACAACTGTTCTCAATTTTAAGAACCTAGTTAAAATAGTTTTTATTGGATCATAAGGGATTTCTTTCCAACCCAGATTGAAGGAAAACTTTTTCCATTCTTTTTTTCTATTATTACAAGCATATTAGCAAAACTTCAGTACATTCATAACTAGCATTCTATATCTTCACTAACCTGGAATCAGATGGGTCGGAACCTATGGTTGGGGCGTCTCCACCATAAATAATAGGGAACATTTTGTTCTTTAGGTCAAAAGTGTTTATAGAAATCCCCTGTATATAGAAAACAGTTATTAAAAAAAAAAATGCTATAACTATTACAAATTATACTATATAAATCTTATAAATTGATTTCACAATAAATGTGATTGATGAAATTCAACCACCTAATAAATGAACAACAATGATGGAGAAAAAGTGGTGGGTCTATGAATGTCTGTTGTATTAACCACTTGTAGTTTACTAACTTAGGAATTGTGAAATTTCTTGAAAAGAAAAATTGTCTATAGCATTATTGATAAACGATTGTTTGTAGTTTTTTTTTTTTTTTAAAGATTATTGATAATATATTAATTTGTAAGAATTATTTATTAAAATTTGTAGTATTTCATCATACTATGATTAAATGTCATTGATTAGTATGATAACAGGGATAAGTCTAGCCTAGAAAAGTATCATTGATATGACCAGCAATTTCAAATATAGAAGACAGCATTAAACACTAATCTACATGAAGAAAAAGGAAATCCAACTCACCTCATAAAGCTCACCGTTACCCAACTTCACATTAGTCACAAACTTTCTATCAGAAGTGGTAGCAGCCACTGTGAGTGACCAAGGTGAAACATTGGTGACTGATCCAGGAGAAGGACCAGAATTGCCAGCAGAATTAGATGTGAGTATACCATTCTTCATTGCATGGAAGGCTCCTATAGCAATCGAGTCCTTAAAATAATCTTTAGGAGCCCCTCCAGCTGAAAGAGAGATTATGTCCACTCCATCGCTGATTGCATCATCAAATGCCGCAAGAATGTCAGCATCTGAACACCCCCTAGACCAACATATCTTGTAAACAGCAATCCGAGCAGAGGGAACTCCTCCTCGGGCTGTCCCTAAGCCAAGCCCTAATAGGCTTGCCCCACTGACTAAATTTCCTGCTGCTGTTGATGCAGTATGGGTCCCATGGCCTTCAGAGTCTCTTGGTGAATCAAAATCATCTTGACCTATTAATTGTCCTTGGCTCCGATAGTATCGAGCTCCAATAATTTTGCTGTAAGAATTATAATTGTTAGAAGAATGGATAAGTAATTAAGTTTAAACTTGTGCGATCAAATAATAATTTATCATAATATCATATCAAGTACATCTGTGTGCATGCATGTGTGTTTATATCTCATGATCACCCATTTTAAAAAGCTAAAAATATGATTGTGATGTGATAAATTATTCTATTCAAGGTGACTAGCCTCTAGAATTTGAGAGAGGTAATAGACTTTTTTTTAGTTCATTTTCTACTTAAAAAAGCATTCAATTTACATAAATAGTCAAGTATGTGATAACCTCATCACAATTTAATCCTAAAAAATAGGAACTAACTCCTATTTAAATACAAATTGAAATTAAAACAAAGGCTAAAACAATCTCAAATAATATCCTAACCTACACAATTATTTAAACTTCAAACTTCATCAATTGGGGACATAGTTCAGATTGAGATATAAGTAATTGTGTGAAAGCGCATGCATGTATGTATATATGTCACAATGATATAGTGGTTTACTTGTTGCAAGTGAAATTAGACGATTCTTGACAAATGCCCCTCCATCTTTTTGGAGGTGGACCAAATCCTTGATCATTGAAACTCTCCGACTCTGGCCAAATCCCAGTATCAAACATTCCAATGATAATGTCACTCTCAAAAGTTGTTCTATTCACATTCTTGGGGAAGCCCATGAAGTCCCATGACCTTGTCGTGTGGAGTTGGTTATTTTCGTTAGGGAACACGGACATTACTCCCTCCATGCCTATAAATAATCCAAGATTTTGTTCTTCTTCATATATAACTTCATGAACACTAAAACAAGGAACGCTTGATAGATAACAATCTCTAGAAAATCACATATAGTTCACCAACCTTTTAATTTTTGTGCCTCCTCAGTGGTTAGATTAGCCACAAACCCACTGAAGCTCTTCGTATAGCTATGTAGCTTAGAATCCACTCCATCACTGTACAATGCATTCCATTAGACAAGTTAGGTACATGGTTTCGCTTGGTGAACTCTTTAGAAATGCATATGTGTTTATTTGGATTCGCATTTCTGCTTTTTAATTACACAACATTTTATTTTAAATTTATAATTATTGTCTAACGTACTATGATAGCAAATGGCATATGTCATGTCCAATTTTAAAGTAATGGTATTTTAATGCTCACAACCGTCTGCCCAAGTACCCATTATCGTTCAAAATCAATGTTTGTTTTACTAATAACCTGCCCACAACTTCTTGTAGAATGTTGGTATGAATAGATGATGCCGAAATTTTGCCCTTTGGTAGATCGCCCATGTACACAATGTAAACCTGTGTTCAAAAATTTTTGCTAAGTCATGCAAAATATATAAATAAAATCAAAGGCACCAAAATAGTTATAGAATGGCCAAGAGCTTGTGGTTCAATAGATTGATATTTCTTGATGTTTTTAATAAAAACATTCAGAGTGTGTTTGGATACCGCTTATTTTGCTGAAAACTGAAAACAATAAAAAAAAAAATTCTGAGTTACTATTCACTGCTGGGTTACTGTAGCTTTGCCTTAATACACTGTTCATATCTCATAAACAGTACAAGAGGTACTGGTAAAAAAAAAAACTTGAATCCAAAACGCAAACCAAATGGACACTCAAATTCAAATCACCCCATACCACTATAAACTCAAAATAAAATACTAAAACGTATGGAACTTTTTTGTATAGGCTTTTGCCCATTCAAAGTAAAACACAAGCCCTAGTCTAAGCCAAAAGTAATTTTTTGATTCTCGCAAAATCAATGAGTTGATTGCAACCTGCATGGCTGCCTATCTAGTCATTGCTTTGATCACAATGCTGGCCCATGAGTTTTTCAGTTTAAAAAAGATATAGGAATAATAATACTAATAGGCCTATGACTATGAGAGAGATATACATGCCTTTCGATCAGCATCAGTCGCCCCATAACAGGAATTAAGCAGAGTACATGTAAGGCAAAAAATTAAGATTAGCGATGGAAACAGAGACGTTTGGCTTTCCATCAGAAAACTCCCCCCAAGAGCCTGTGTTTTAGTTAATTGTTAAAGTTTTTCACTCAAAGCGTGAGAGAAAAATTGGTTTATTAAAGGAAGGAATTGAAAGCTGTCTTTGCTTCTTTTGGTTTTCAAACAGCTAAGAATATTCACATCATCTCATGTTGAAATTTTAACAGAATCTTAACAGAAATTCAAATAGAATCCTAGACAGATATTTGAGAAAATATCTGTATATTGCATTGAAATGAATCTATACCAAATACTCTGTTATATACACTAAGAGCAGAACTAACTAACTAATTCTACTAAGTTAGTTATAGCACGTGTGAAATGCGTATTTACATTTAGCTTTATTCAGTTTTGATGTCATTTTACTATTGTTTCTGTCTTTTATCTCCAGACTTAGTCTTCAGCTCTTCTTTTCCTTTCTTTTGAACTTTAGCAAATTTATGTCTATTTTAGCACAATATATATATATTATCTAACCACTTTAAAAAACATACATATCAGATTATCTATTACAAGTTTCTAACCTATATTTCATTAAATATTAATTTTTCTTGATTTTTTAATTGTTTCTCTCTCTTCACACACCACGACAACTATTCATTATCTTCCTTCATTTTCGGAAAACAGAAAAGAAGAATAAAAAACTGAAATGCAAAAATATAGGGCTTGTGTATATTTGTGCAAGTACTATGACTAAAATGCATTTTGTACAATTAATGCATAGGCTGGAGTGTATGATTTCAAGGATTGGTTAGGCAAAAGTTGACCCTTACGCCATTTTACACGAGTTGATACAGGTACTCTAAGCTATGTTGAAGCACGCCAAAAATCAAAAGTTCCAAAGCGGGAACTAGCAATGTTCTTGTTGTGAAAAGAAATGGGCTTTATAAGGATGAAATTGAGATTAAGGTTGCCTTTGTTTCGGGTATAAGTAGAATTCGAAAAATATTTTCCACCACCAGAGGTATTTGGTTTGGCTGGAAAACTAAGTCAAACGGAAAATCATTTTTGTTGACTGTAAATTATGAAGGCTTGAAGTGTAAAATAGATTACACTTCTATTTTACCTTCAAACCATTTCCAAAAAAAAAAGAACCGAACCGAGAGAGAGAGCCGCCCACTGTCAAAGAGAGAAAGGCCAGTTACCAGAACTTGAGATCAACTCCATCGTCGTCTGGGCCATGCCTCTCATCGCCGATCAAGTGAAGCTCGACTCCACTGCCAATCTACCCAGTTTCTCTCTTCCTCCCTCTTCCTTCCTCGCTCGACTCCACCGCCAATCTACCCTTTTTCTCTCTACCCATGTCGAGCAGACCACCGCAAGACGAGCGACCCATCGTGCGATCTTGCCTCCGCCGCCTCTAGATCGAACCCAATCACCTCTCTCTTCCTTCTTCTCTCTCAATTTGACCAGATTTGATATATTTTTTGGTTTTGTTTTGTTTCTTTTGTGTTTATCTGTTGAGAAATGATATTATATATTTGTTTGGAAGCTAAGAAAATGTGAGTATCAAGTAGAAAATGTGTTTTCTATAGTATTTTCAAGAACATAACCAAACACTAAAAAATATTTTTCAAAGTATTTTTTAAAATGCCACCAAACACCTGAAAATATTTTACACTTGGAAAACATTTTACATAGAACCAAACATAGCCTAAGCTTTAAGTCTTTGGGTTCTCAAACAGCTATTTTTAAAGCCCGCCAACAAATAGAATTGTATAAAGCTAGTTAACCTCTTTTGTTAATTCTTACGTCTAAATTTTTTTTTTATCAATTTAGTTTTCAAATAGGGATAAACAATTCAAATAATTTTATTAATGTAATTTATCAAACACTCTAACCGTTAAATTTGTCCTATACCTTATTTAAAAGATGTTAGTCCTTCACTCTTGTTTGGATATGCTACTGAGTTTGATTAGGATTAATGCATTTTGTTATCCTATGAATTGATAATTTAAGATGTTAGGTTCTAAGACTTTAAGTTTAAATGTATTAGAACTTCAATTTGTAATGCTGGCAAACCATGATAAAAAAATTTAGTCTTGTTTTAGACTTGCTCAAAGTATGTGTCTTTTATGTAAAGTTGGAATCGAGTTGCTGTAGGATTTACTGTGTAAATCTGCTTGGCTCGATCGATCGAAAATTAGACTCGATCGATTGAAGCTCGTGCAGATTATTTTCTGCAGAATTTTTCAACTCAGCCCAAGCCCGTTTTACGCGTAGGATTTTATATTTTGCCCTAGGTATAAAAAGGAAAACCCTAGCCACGTTTTATGGATGCTTTTTATGTTGTGTGTGTGAATATTTTGTGAGATCTAGAGGTGTTTGCCTTCACATACTAGGGTTATCAATATCTAGATTGATGTCAAGAGCTTGGTGATCAATTTAGTTGTAGATTTAAGAGCTTAAAGATATACAAGCAGGAGTGCTTGTGCTTGTGCTTGCTAGGAATTCAAGAAGGAAGCAGTCCGTGGACTCGAAGTTGTCACATGGTCGTGGTAATAAGTTTTCTACTCAAGGTAACAATAAGATGTTAATGGTCTAAGTCGTTATTGTATAAACTTCAATTCTTTCATAGTGGATTCAGTTTTACCTTGAGGATAGCTAGGTTAAATCCTTCCTAGGTTTTTTACCGATTTGGTTTTCCTAGGTCATCATATCATTGTGTTATTTGTTTTTCCACTGCTTTGTATGATATGATTTATATGTGTTAACCTAGATCTGCATAATTTACCTAAGTTAATCACTTGGATAGATAATTAGGTTAATTTGATTGTGTTTTAAGGGGTCTAAAAACGTACAGAAGAAATTACATTTTAGTTAACCAATCAAGTTGGCAATACGAGAATTTACATGGGAGAGTTTCATTAGGATTAATGCATTGTGTTATCCATTGAATTTTACAATGGGTGAAATTACATTTTATTTCCCTATGGTTTTGTCTTATTACAATTTAATTAATTCACAAATTTTGAATTGATATATTTGATCCCCAAAAGTTTGCACTAAAATTAAATCGTTAAGATATAACACTTTTGTGCCTATATTTGCTCCAAAAAACAAATTAAGTATCTGTTTATGCGGTATCCAAGTCTACGTTTTTTTTTTGTTTTTGGAAAAGCGCGTTTCAGTGGCTTTATATCATACCAGTGGATCCGTGCACTGTTCACGGAATCCACAAACCTCTTTTTTCAGCAACTTTTTTATTAAAAATGAATACCACGGCACTACTCACATATCTAAAAATTATTTTGATATAGTGTTTTCAGTTTTCAGCAAAATAAACGATATCCAAACGCACCCTAAACTAACGTTAGGATTAGTTTTGATTGACCATGATTTCATTAATGGCTATGCTGATGTGTCCATTAAGTTACACCTAAGCCTACGATATGTTCCAATTAGACCTATTACATCATTCCATGCAGATTTAATTATCCCATGTAATTAAATAAACTAAAAATTTCTCTAAAAATAAAATTAATCTATTAAATGAATTTTTTTTTATTCTTTTCAACATTTCATAATTGTTCTCCCAAACCATACTATGCGAGAGAGGAAGAGATAGACAAAGGAACATTCAATGTATTGTAAAATAGGATTTTATTTCTTTAACATAATAATAACTAAACAACATGTTTATTAATTTGCTTATTAGATAAAACATAATTAATCACTTCCACTCTTGAGTGAAAAAACAACAGCATGCATGAAAAAAAAAAATTCTCTTAAGAGGAAACATGAGCAACAACGGGGCTCCTCACTTGAACTTGATGCACCTCATCAAACCAAATTAAGGAACCAGAGATTATACCTTCATCCATCTCTGCTATGACCCTTACAATAAAGGATCTCTTTTGCCCAACAGTCTCAAATGAAAGGACATTTGGTATTACTTCAATTTTCAGTCCAGTTGGTGGATTCACAATGGCCTTGTATGTAGACACTGGTGACCCAACATTTGTCACAGTCGTAGGGAAAATGCGAGTGAATACAGATTTTGACGTGGAAGATAATATGAAGGAAGGATAGTTTAGATGTGAAGCAGGTTTCTTTGTGGCTTGAGAGCAACTGCTGTTATCTCCTGCAACCAGTCTTAAAGAATGGTTGCTATAGCCTTGACCACACAAGAAATTTACATAATCAATCTCTCCAGCATCATATACAGATATACTAAACCAGGGTTAATGGCCCTTGTGGGATTTATATGACCTGTCCCATAAACAAACTCAGCATCTGTGCTCTTGTCAACACCCATGGGATAAGCTGTAAACAACATAAGGGTATCAGTTATACATATATATAGGTCGTTTAATTTAGTTCTCTAAAAACACGTAGTTTCAAATTCCCTAAAGAGTAAAAGAAAAGGCAAATCTAGTTTCCTCTTTATTATAAAATGACCTCTGGAAGATTTTAAATTTGATAATGGAAAATGATAAAGATACAATATATTTTATTACATAAAGTTTATAAATTGATGTGGCAATTAATATATATAATGGGTAAAATTGAACAACATAATATATGACTGTCTGAATTATTTCTTTGAGATTGGTGAAACATTAGTTTGTAACGTTTATTAGGAAAATTTATACCTTTGGCATCACTTATACTTAATTACCTGTTGTCATTAGAGCAGACTTAATTGCAGCAGGGGACCATGTTGGATGAAACGATTTCACATAAGCAGCTGCTGCAGTTGCATGTGGGCAAGACATTGAAGTCCCAGAAATTATATTATATGGAACTATTCTTGTATCTCCTTCTACTCCTGTCACAGTTGTAGCCTCTGACCAAGCAGCCAAAATATCTACTCCAGGGGCTGTTAAATCGGGCTGTATAAAACTTTGTAAAATCAAAACTTAAGAAGAAGGGAGGGACATTATGTAGGAAATAGAGATTTACTTAAATTACCTTGAGAATGTCCCTTGTAATTGGGTTAGGCCCCCTTAAAAAAAAGGAAGAGCTACGTATGGGGCCAATTCATCATTTTCCTCAATACTTTTTTGTATAGTTGCGGTGGGCATTCTATTAATTAGTAGTAATTAACAAAACTTCAAAAACTAAGGATGTAATTAACTTAGTATATGCTATGTGTCTCATTAGTATAGAGTATTATACATCAATATTTGAGAAAACTTGTAGGGTAGTCTCATTATACCTAGATGAGTTACAGTAGTCTTTGACTTCGCTTACTTTCTTCAAGCTCAAGCAGGAAGCAGGTAATGGGAAAGAGTCGGCAACATCAGTGAATCCAGTATTTTGCATTATAGTACCAACTGCACCGGCAGCCAGTTGCCCCCCATCAACCCCAAATGTTTCCATATCACAAAAAACAATTTTTCCTTCTGCCAATTTCTTGTCCAATGTGTCGATATAACAGAATCTGCATTTCAAAATCAATACTTGTTTGGTATTAATTGTTGTACGAAATAGAGATTTAACCCTTGTGCTTTAATTATAAAGCTCTTTATTTTTTCAGAGTGTTTGACTAATTATAATATATAGTTCTTTAAAGTGAATTGCAGACATTTTTTTTGAAAATTTCAAGTTTCAACGTTAGAGCATTAGCATTAGTGGTGCTAAAAAAGTACAGTATATTGTTAGTTTTAGCATCACCAATACTTAAAAAGCATGCTGCAATAGTGGTGTCATAGCTAAAATTTTTTAGTTTCTTGCTACAATGCACAGCCATCTGCACAGTAGCAAAAAGCTAAAGCAAAAATTTTTATTTTATTACACTTTCATGCTCTCTTTCTCCCTTGCTCATCATCATCTTCTTCTTTTTTTTCCCTTGCACGCTGTTTTCTTCTTCTTTGGTTTTTTTTTTTTTTTTTTTGCCTATTTTAATGACTCTCAGCTCTCTTCAGTTTTAGATTTGTATGTTGGGTTGTTTTATGGGTTTTGCAAATTGGAATTTTGTGATTTTTTTTTTTTTGGGGGCAAATTTGTGTGTTAGTGTGTTCAGGTCTGAAGAAAAATAAAAGGCCAAACTCACTGCAATAGTGGTTATGATGGTTGTTTATTATAGTGTTTATATTATGTTATTGTATTGAAAACTAAAATAAAACCACTTATATTGGATGTTTTGTAAAGTTAGAAGGTAAAATAAATAAATTAGTTTTTTGTAATGTCAAATAGTTAAATTTCTGGCTCCACTAATGTGGATGCTCTTAGCTTGCTTAAAGCTATTTCAATTTTAAGACACTAGTGCTTTTTTTAGCACGAACTGCTTTATGTAATTCTCTTTAATAACATGTAAACATACTTAAATAGTTTTGATATTATTCTGTTCCTCAAATCCACTGTGTGGCAACTCAAAATTATCCATGTGTATTTTAATTACGTGAGCTACTTAGTAGTCATGTGATTTATTTAAATGAGTTAAGGAATAATGTGATTTAACATTCATAGATTTTCATATAAATTGTTATTTAATGGATTGTGTCAAAGGTGATTTCTCTCCAAAGCTCAACCCAATTTGAAGGAAAACTTTTTCCATTTTTTTCTATGATTAAGAACACATTAGCAAATTTTTTAATACATTCCTAACCAACATTATAATCTTCATTAACCTGGACTGGGTCGGGCCAACACCTGCACTAGTGTTTGGGGCATCTCCACCATAAATAATAGGGAACATTTTGTTCTCTAGCTCAAAAGTGTTTATAGAAAGTCCCTGCATACAAAGAAAAAATATATATTAGTAAGGAAAATGCTAGATTTATTACAAATTTCATTACATAAATCTTACAAATTGATATATCAATGAATATAATTGGTGAACTTCAACTCAACCACCTAATAAATGAACAATGATGATGGAGAATGTCAGTTGTGACCACCACCCACAATCGACGAACTTAGCAATTGTGAAATTTCTTATAAAAAAAAATTGTGTCTATAACATTGATAATTAAATAATGTGTGTGTGTGTGTCATTCAGTATGCTCAATGTATTAAAGTTTGTAGTATCTCAACAAGTGTGCAGGATGACAAAGTTTTTGTATGCGCTTAAATAAGCTAGTAGGCAATGGTTTGCCAAGTTGCCATCATTAATGTTCAACATGGTTTTATACCATCTAAATCAGACTACTCAGTGTTCATTAAGGTATTAAGGTTGAGAAGTTGTCAGTCATCATTGTTTTTGTCATCTTGTGTATGTTGATGATATTTTAATTGCAAGTAATGATGTTGTAGTTGCAAACAGTTTGTAGACAACAAGTTTAAACTCAAGGATCTTGGATCTTTGAAATATTTCTTAGGTCTTAAGGTTGCTAGAAATTCTAAAGGAATATCTTTTTGTTAAAGAAAGTATACTTTGGAGTTGTTGTCGGATGCAGGTCTTTTGGGTAGTAAATATATGCAAACTCATATGGTACAATTTGCTAAGTTCAATTGTACAGAAGGGGATAATGTCCTAGATCCTTTCATGTATAGAAGATTAGTTGGAAAACTTCTACATTTGACCTTAACAAGATCTGACATTAGCTATGACATTAGCTATTCAGTTCATGAATTGAGACAATACATGGGTTCTCTTAAAATTCCTCATCTTCAAGACAAGGCATTTTCTTTTCTATATTGTCCTGTTTGCAATTAAGGGTTGTTTGGTTGGGAGGATGGAAAAGTGAGAGGATAGAAAATAGAGGAAGGATGGAAAAGTGGGAGGATATAAAAGTTTTTAGTTTTCCTCAGTTGTATTTGGTTGAGAGGGTGAAAAAGTAAAGGAATGGAAATTTTTTTGATTTGGTTGAAAATAAAGTTTGTATAAATTAACCATCATATCCCTCTTAAATAAAAGAGAAAATAATACATTATACTTTAAAAAAATGCTTAAAGATGAAAGTGGACATTTCAAAAAAAATTCCAAAAGTGTTTTCTTAAAAATAATAAAAATAAAAAATTAAGAGGAAAAAAAAAAGAAAGAAAAGAAGAACCCACCACCTGATCAAACAAAAGAAAGGAAAAAAAAAGTGGGGGCAGTTTTGTCAAAAAAATTCTCACTTTTCACTCCAACTTGGAGAGATTGCATTTTTAAGGGGGAGGAGAGAAAACTTGTGGGCCCCACCACTTTTTTCTCCCCCCCCCCCTCTCAACCAAATAGTAGAAAATATCATTTTCCACCCTATTTTTCTCTCCCTATTTTTCATCCACTCTGTTTTCACCCCAACCAAACACACCCTAAAAGGTTACTGTTATGCTGATTAGGTAGGATGTCCTGATTAGGTAGAATGTCCTGAAACTAGAAGGTCAATTTATGGTTTTTGTGCGTTCTTAGAAGACTCACTGACCTAGTGGAAATGCAAGAATCAAAGTTGTAGGAATCGGGCAATAAATACTATGACAAGTGAAATAGTATGATTAATTGCACTTAGCTTCTTTTTATTGTGATAGTAAGGCGGCTTTGTATATTGCTGCAAACCCTGTCTTCCATGAAAACACCAAACATATAGAGATCAACTGTCATTCCATTAGAGAGAAGATCCTTGCAACAATAAAAAATTTTCATTTTCCCACCAAACACCAAATAGCAGACCCTTTCACAAAGCCACTTGGGCATGCACAGTTCTTCAAGCTTCTTTCCAATATAGGCATACTCAATATATACACTCCATCTTGAGGGGAAGTGTTAAAGCACATAGAGCCTAAAGCTATATTTAATATTAAGAGTTAGTTTGTATTTGGTTGACAGGGGTCATTATGTGATTGGCCCCCTATTAGTTGGGAAGTTAGTTTTGTAAGTTAATTATTTTCTCCTAGTTTCTCGCTCTCTGCATTTGTATATATAAGCAAAGATCCCTGTAATCAACTATTCAATGAAGCATTTTACACAAATCTCCCAAATCTCTCTCTCGGTTCATAACCTCCATTGATAAAGCTTCAAACTTTCTATGATTTGTTATATTTGTATTCTTAACATCACATTGTAATTAGATGTCAATGATTAGTATGATTATAGGGACAATGTCCAACCTCGAAAAGTATCATTGGTGTAGGCGTGCAACCTACAATTTTGAGTATAGAAGACAACAATAAAAAAAAATTATCAACATGGAGAGAGAGAATCCAACTCACCTCATAAAGCTGACCATTACCCAACTTCACCTTGGCCACAAACTTTACATCTATGGTGCTAGCAGCCACTGATAGTGACCAAGGTGAAACGTTGGAGATTGTTGCAAGATAAGGACTAGAATTGCCTACAGAATTAGATGTGAGTATGCCATTCTTCATTGCATGGAAAGCTCCTATAGCAATTGAGTCCTTAAAATAATCTTTAGGAAACCCTCTGTTAGAAATACTGAATTCAATGGTATTGTATTTCACACAGAAAGAATATACATGAGTGCTTTTATATAGTAAGCATATGAGTGCAGTACAAGTAAATATGAGTGCTATACAAGTAAACTAGTTTGGGCCTAAAGCCCACAACACTATACATGTTAACAGCCTCCCTCAAACTCAAGGTGGATGTGAGACCAACTTGAGGTTGTCAACCAAAGTACGAAGACATCCCTTAGGATGTGACTTGGTGAAGATATCTGCAAGTTGATCTGTAGAGGAGACTGAGATTAGCTTGAGAGCACCATGGACAAGATGATAACGAATAAAATGACAATCGATCTCGATGTGTTTAGTCCATTCATGGAAGACATCATTGTGAGCAATATGAATGGCACTCTTGTTGTCACAATAAAGAGGAGTAGCAGAGGATGTAGACACACCTAAGTCTTTGAGAAGCCATCGTAGCCAAAGAAGCTCAAATGTGGTATCAGCAAGGGCACGATATTCTGCTTCAATACTAGAACCGGCCACATGAGTTTGTTTCTTACTTCGCCAAGAAATCAGAGAAGAACCAAGAAGAAAGCAATAACCAGTGGTGGACCTACGATCAGTGGGATCTCCTGCCCAAACGGCATCAGAAAATGCATGGAGAACAAGAAGAGACCGAGTAGAGTAGAAAAGACCATGGAAGAGAGTGCCCTTTAGGTACCGAAGAATGCGCAGAACAGCAGCATAGTGAGTCGATCTTGGAGCAGACAGATACTAGCTCACCAAGTGAACAGCATAGTAAATGTCTGGACGACTAACAGTAAGATAAACTAGGCTGCCAACTAAGCGTCTGTAAAGAGAGGGATTAGACAATGGTTTCCCCCCTGAGGGAGTCAGATGCGCATTAAGTTCGACTGGAGTGTCAACAGTCTTGCTATCAATGAGTCCAGCTCTAGACAAGAGTTCAGAGGCATACTTGGCTTGAGCAATGTAAAGTCCATCTGTAGAATGAGTGATTTCAAGACCCAAGAAGTAGCTGAGATGTCCAAGATCTTTCATCTCAAACTGCTAACTGAGAAAATCCTTGAGTTCTTGAATGCCACTAAGGTCATCACCAGTTATGATCATATCATCCACATACAGGAGAAGTAAAATAATGCCTTTGTCAGTGCGACGAAGAAATAAGGCAGAATCATAATGACTGTCCATGCAACCCAAACGAGAGATGGTAGAGCTGAATTTGGCAAACCAAGCACGTGGAGCTTGTTTAAGGCCATAAAATGCACGTCGAAGGTGACAAACCTTGTTTGATTCAATAGAGAGACCAAGAGGAGGTTGCATATAAACTTCTTCACTTAAATCCCCATTAAGGAATGCATTTTTGACATCCATCTGGAAAAAATCCCATTTACAGGCAGCAGCACAGCTAAAAGGGCACGAACAGATGAGATATGAGCAACCGGAGCAAAGGTCTCTTCATAATCAATCTCATACTCCTGTGTAAAACCTTTTGCAACAAGACGAGCTTTGTAGCGCTCAATGGACCCATCAGAGCGAGTCTTAATCTTGTAGATCCACTTACAACCAACCACAGATTTCCCAAGGGGGAGAGTGACGAAGTCCCAAGTATGATTTTTAGATAATGCATCAAGTTCCTCTTTCATTGCAATCTGCCATAAAGGGTCAGTGGAAGCTTCACAATAGGTGTGAGGCTCGTGCAGTGTAGCAAAGGCAGTGTAACAATGATAGTTAAGTAAATGTGCAGGAATGGACCTTACTCGGGTTGAGTGACGAGGTGGAATGTCTTGTACATGATCTTCAGGCGGAGCAGGAGCAGGGGAACCAAGATCAAGGTTGGGTAGCTCGTCTTTGACCTGTTCATCTTCCACCTGGTCATTAAAGGGGGAACTAGGAAAGGGATCAAGGATTTCTAGTGGTTGGACAGAGAAGTTAATAGGAGAATCAGGAGCAGCTACAGGAGGATTAGGATCAGCTATAGGAGGGTCAGGAGCAACTACAGAAGGAATTTGCGTCTCATCTGGAAATAGATCTAAGACAGAAGAGGAAGATAGAGAAGCACGGAAGTGAGAGAGCTCGACAAAGAGGCGATGTTCCCAAAAGACGACATTGCGGGAGACACGAAGACGATGAGAAATAGGATCATAACACTGATATCCCTTTTGAGTTTTCCCATAACCAAAAAAACAACAAAGTCTTGACCTAGGCTTAAGTTTGTTATGCTCATGTAGTTGAAGAAGAACGAAATAAGCAGAGCCGAATGAGCGTAGGTGGTGATAGTCTGGAGGTGACCCAAAAAGGCGCTCATATAGAGTTTGATTTTGGATAACAGGATTGGGAATGCGATTAATAGTATGAACAGCATGAAGAGCAACTTCGCCCCAAAAAGGAGCAGGAACTTTGGCAAAGTGAAGAAGAGCACGAACAGTGTCAAGAATATGATGAAGTTTTTGTTCGGCTCTACCATTTTGCTGAGAGGTACCTGGAAAAGTTAGTTGATGAACAGTGCCATAGGAATGCAAAACAGCTTGGAAAGCATATTGAGTGTACTCAAGAGCATTATCAGATCGAAAAATTTTGATACGTTTAGAAAATTGAGTTTCAACCATTTTTGCAAAAGTAGAATACACTTGCAATAATTCAGAACGATGTTTCATATTAAAGATCCAGCTATAGCAAGAGTAATCATCAACAAAGACAACAAAATATCGAGATCCACCAATACTAGAGACAGAGGAAGGTCCCCAAACATCAGAATGAATAAGGTCAAAGATATCAGTGGATATAGATTCACTAGAATTGAAAGGCAAAGCTAGTTATTTTCCTAATTGACATGAAACACAATCAAAATTTTCTATAGACACTGAAACTAGCAAACCTCTAGAAGCCAATTGTTGTACACGGGAAGAAGATGCGTAACCAAGTCGAGCATGCCAAAGAGCAAGAGAAGGAATAGAAGAAACTGCAGCAGCTGCGGCAATAGAAACAGGAGCAACAAGTGGAAGACGAAAGTTGTCCACGGGAAACATACGCCCAACTCTGGGACCGATCCCTAGCTCCTGTCCCGTCCTTGGATCCTGCACAATACACCTAGAATAATCAAATATGATTCGATAACCCAACTCAGCTAATTGTCCCACAGAAAATAAATTGTAAGAAAGGTCAGGAACATTAAAGACCCCAGAAACGGAGAGGTTGGAGGTTGAAACGGAACCTATATTATGACCAGACATTGTGGAACCATTTGCTGTGCGAATAGTAAGAGGGTGTGGTGCAGGTTAAAGTTCAGAAAATAAAGACCAATGAGGTGTCATGTGATTGCAACAAGCAGAATTCACATGTGATTGCAACAAGCAGAATCCATAAGCCAAGAGGAAGGAGACATACCGGACAAAGCTGAGAGAGAAGAGGAATAAGATACATTACCAACCATACGAATGACATTGGCGATGATGTTTTTAAGGTCATCTGTGGTCATGGTGAAAGTGCGACCTGAAGACTTAGACTGTGCAAAGACGGGAGCCATTGGTTGGACACTTTCAATGTTAGCAATAGTGGCAGAAGAAACTGAAACAGCTAGTTTATTGCGCTAAAAGCAAGTCTCAATATTATGACCAAAACGTTTGCAAAAATTGCAAAAATGTTTGCTAGATTGTCGGCGACGATTGTTGCAAAAGGAAGAAGACATGTCCTTATTCTTCATTTAGAAGCAAAATATGCAAAAATGGATTGCAAAAATGAAATCTATGCGAAAAATTGGGTAAGGAGCACCTGGGCTGCAAAAAGTCAACTCTGTGAAAAAGTCAACGGTCAACGGCTGGTCAACGGTCAATAGAAAGTCAACAGTCAGCGGTCAACGGTCAGTCAACGATGACGTGGCGGGTGACGTCAGCAGCGCGCTGGATGACGTCAGCGATGACGTGGCAGGCTGACGTGTAGGGCTGACGTCAGCAGGAGCAGTCTGGCGCGTGGAGGTGCGTGGCAACTCTATTCGGCGTGTGGAGGCGCATGGCGACTCTGTTCGACGCGTGGATGCTCGGTTCGGCGCGTGGGAGCGTGACCTTCAGTGCAGAAACTTTGAGCGGTGCGTGAGGGCGCGTGGAGGCTCCGATGACTGTGAGGTTTTCACGAAAAGGTAGATCGGAGCAAGACGATCTTCGTGGTACCTTCGGAAAATTTTTCAGAGCAATATTTACGGCGGTGCCGAAAAAGGCAGTGGTCTTTGCAGTGTTCGAACTCCCCAACGGCGGCTGCTACAGGTCCGGAACCTGAGGATGATGTCTGGAAGACTCGAAGGTTCAACGGCAAAAGTCTGTGGCAGTTGTTGTGACAGCGGAAGCAATATTGAGAATGGAGTTACACCAATAAAGACAAGACTGCTAAGAAAAGGTCAGAGCAGTGGCTCTGATACCATGTTAGAAATACTGAATTCAATAGTATTGTATTTTCACACAGAAAGAATATACATGAGTGCCTTTATATAGTAGGCATATGAGTGCAGTACAAGTAAATATGAGTGCTATACAAGTAAACTAGTTTGGGCCTAAAGCCCACAACACTATACATGTTAACACCCTCCAACGGAAAGAGAGATTATATCCACTCCATCGCTGATTGCATCATCAAATGCTGCAAGAATGTCAGCATCTAAGCACCCATCAAGATAACATATCTTATAAATGGCAATGCGAGTAGAGGGAACTCCTCCTCGGGCTGTCCCTGAGCCAGGGCCAAATAGGCTTGCCCCACTGGCTAGATTTCCAGCTGTTGTTGATGCAGTATGGGTCTCATGGCCTCTGGAGTCTCTTGGTGAAGCAAAATCATTTGGACCTATTATTCCTTGGCTCGGATAATATCGACCTCCAATGATTTTGCTGTACGTATAAAAATTGTTGGAGGAATGATTAAGTGATTAAATTTAAACTTTTAAGATCAATAAATAATAATTTATTATACACATCTCATTTTGAGTTCCAAGTCATGTTCCTTCTCTACCTCTAGTTAAAATGTCTAAAATAATTATAGATGTTTATTTCTGAATGCATGCATGTTTACATGTCATGACCACCCATCTAAAAAAAGTTTTAAAAAATATACATGAATAGCATAATATGTTATAAGTATTTGCACGTGCGCGCGCATGTGTGTGTGTGTGTGTGTGTGTGTGTGTCTCTCTCTCTCTCTCTCTCTCTCTCTCTCTCTCTCTCTCTCTATATATATTGTTGGAAAATACAGAGATAATTAAAAAACAAGTTTTGATTCAACAATATAAATCCTAAAGATTAGCAATGATTTGATATCCGGGCTGCTCAGATACTCATCAACGGACATATGAAATCAAATTTGGGCTAAAAGAAAGAAAAGGAAAAAGTGAGGCCAAGAAAGATATGACAAACCCAAGCCCAAGCCAACATCTAGCTCATTGTATTCCAACTTACTACTTAAGATATGCAAAGGATTATAAACTTATAACAAGGTTTATTCCTAACCAATGTGAGACACAAAGCAAAAGTTAAGTATTTGAAACACACATATTCCAACACAAATATATATATATATATATATATATATATATATATATATATGATTATGAACAAAATTTTGCTACAAATTTGGTTGTCAAACTTGATTTGTAGCTTAAAATTACAAACAATAGTAAGAAGATAACATGTGTATATAATACCGTAAGTGTGATTTAATATGTCATATGCACTGCACATGAGAGAGATATGTGTCATATTCCAGTTGTTGGTTTATAGCCAAACGTTGTCCTACGTTTATATGTAATGATGATATAATGGTTTACTTGTTGCAAGTGAAACTGGATGATTCTTGACAAATGCCCTTCCATCTTTTTGGAGGTGGACCAAATCCTTGATCATTGAAACTCTCCGACTCTGGCCAAATCCCTATGTCAAGCATTCCAATGATAACGTTGCTTTCATAAGTTGTTCTATTGACATTTTGGGAGAAGTCCATGAAATCCCAAGACCTTGTCATGTGGAGTTGTTTCATTTCGTTGGGGAAGACGGACACTATTCCCTCCATGCCTATAGTACCAAATTTCGTTCTTCTTTCATATATGACTTCATGATAGATAAATCAAGGAACAATCCGTAGCAATATCTAGAAATTCATAGTTCAACAACCTTCTAATTTTTGAGCCTCCTCCATGGTTAGCTTAGCCACAAACCCGTTAAAGCTCTTCGTGTAGCTATATAGCAAAAAATCCACTCCATCACTGTACAATGGCATCACTTATTCAGTGAAAAAAAAAAGGTACTGTTTTCTTGTTTGAGTAGAGAATATAGTGTGACTTTGAGATAGAACATCATTCTCCATCCCTTGTGTGTGTGTTTGTTCCTCCAAAAATTAAAATTTTAAAAAATTTTATTAAAAAAAAAAAAGAGAAAAAAAAAGTAGAAGAAACATTTCATTTGGTTGTCCAATATACTATGATAGCAAACAGCATTTATCATGTCCAATTTTAAAGTTATGGTATTTGAATGCACTCATCGCCTGCCCAAGCAAGTACCTATCTTCTAATTGTTACCACACACAAAAAATACTCATAATCTAAATTGTCATTCAAAATCAATGTCTTTTTAGTTACTAACCTGCCAATAGCTTCTTGTAGAATGTTGGCATGAATAGATGATGCAGAGATTTCGCCCTTTGGTAGATTCCCCATGTACACAATGTAAACCTGTGTTCACAAAATTTTGCCAAATCATGCAAACAAATAAATAAATAAAATGAAAAGCACCAAAATAAATATGAGAGAGATATTAATTTGCCTTTCGATCATCATCAATCGCCCCATAACAGGAATTAAGCAGGGTACAAGTAAGGCAAATTAAGATTAGCCATGGAGACGTTTGGCTTTTCATCAGAGATCGAACTCTCCCAAGAGCCTGTGGTCTTAGATAAAATGTTAAAGTTGTTCACTCAAAGTGTGAGAGAAATGGGCTAATAAAAGGAAGGAATTGAAAGCTATATATATTTGGGTAAGTTATTGTGAAGTCCGCCAACTAACAATATATGTTCTTTGCTAAATTCTCATTTCTAGTGAATTCCCAAACACTATAAACGTTAAATCCGTCCTATACTTCATCTAAAAGATGTTAGTCCTTCACCCGTTTTGGATATGCAATTGAGTTTGATACGGATCAATGCATATTTATTTATCCTATGGATTTGATAACAGGAGAAATTAATTTTATTTATATAGTGATGAAGTTGGCAATAGGAGAATTTACATGGGAGAGTTTCATTAGGATTAATTCATGGCGATATCCAATGAATTTCAAAACAAGAGAAATTTCATATTGTTTATCCAATGAAGTTGACAATAGGTGAAATTACATTTTATTTATTTATGATTTTGTCATATTACAATTTAATTCACAAACTTTCAATTGATTTAGTTGATCCCCAAAATATTGTAACAAAATCTTAAGTAAAGACCTTAAGGATTTTGTTGGAATGGCTTGAATTGTCAAATTGGTGGCTTGACATTAGCCAACAAATCATTAAATGACATTAGCCAACAAACCATAGAAAGTTGCATGGGTGAAGAAATGCAAGGAGTTGCATTAAATGTTGCATGGACTCATGGCCGAATTTATTGACTTCTTTGTTAATAGAAGTCTTGCATACTTGACATGCATACATGCTTCACCTTTTAGCCGAAATGTATGACTCCATTGGCATTCATGAATTGTCAAGAAGGGCAAGGAACTACACCAGAGCAAACCAAATACATGCTAGCCGAAATGTATGACTCCATTGGCAGTAAATATTGGTCATTTTTGTTGACTTGATAAGTTTCATGAATGGTGATATTTCGGCTGAAGTTGAGCTATAAATAGAGGTGGTGCAAATGAGAGCTGCGTGTGTGAGCTACGGAGATAGCAATTAGAACTTCTGCTGTGTGCGCACCAGAGTGTAGAAAGTTAGTGTCTTGCAAATTTTGTCTAAATACAATAGGTAGTTCTTTATTTATTTGTGAGGGAACTAAGGGTGTATTTGGGGTTTGGGTGTATGAGAGAGTGTCTTCAAGTCATTATTGTAATCTCTAAAGTTATAGTAAAAATTTATTCTATCACCTCCTGTGATATAGGCATATTGTCGAACCACGTAAATTTTTTGTATCATATTTTCTTCTCTCTTCTTTAATCTTGTGTAAACAAATTATTTTACCAATTTTTACAACAGATTTTTTTTTTAATCCAAACTTTAGGTAGAAAAACATATAGTAACTAAAAAGTTTAGTAGAACAAAATTGTGATAGAGTGAAACCACAAGGGACTAAAATTATAATTTATATATATAGTCCGTTAATTTAGCTGAAAGCTTGTCAATTTCTTGTTAATACAAACTTTAATGAGTCAAACCAAACCATTGATAATTTTAGGATTAAATTATGATTGACCAAATCGCATATGATAAATTGTAATTTTCCTATTTTATTAAGGCCCTATAGAAGTTCAATGCATTTATCTTAGAGTTTGGGTCTTATATGTGATAATAAAATTTGACTAAAATCAAAGGTGTTTGTTGTTTTGTTGCATGAAGGCCCAGATGGTGGGATTTTGTTAGTAATTTGGTTGAATTGGACCCAACCCACAACTCATGGTCCACTGATTATCCACATCATTGATATTGATATGAGTTGTATAGTCCTATAATAGTCAGATTACGAATCTGTTTGGATACCGCTTATTTTGCTGAAATTGAAAATTTATTACTGAAAGTACCTTTTATTTTGTTGAAACTGAAAACTTTTTGCTGAAAGTATTGTATATAAATGTAAAAATTAGTTAAAATAGTATAGTAGAACCCATAAATAATGCCAAAAAGTACAGTGGAACCCATAAATAGTGCCAAAAATAAGTTGAATAGTGAAATAATATATAATTTTAATTCACATCCAAACGCACACTACATGTGATAAAAGAGAAAAAAAAATTAAAACATATTTGTATAGTCTTACCAACTTTAATTAACTCCACCTATATTTGTACTCAATGATGTATATCACATTTGAAGGGTTATGTTTAACATCCAATTGAAAATTTGACCTCTGTATTACAAATGAACTCACTGTAGATACACGTTGAAGGTTTAGTCAATCTAAAAAATTGGTACTAAAGTTTGATTATTGTTACTTTTATAATAATTTACTAACTTCCTTATCATTTTCGTTAATCACATATAAATGGTTCTCACATGGACAAAAACCGCCCTAAAAATACTTGTTATTTCCAAAACAAAAACAAAAAAAATCAACCCAATCGGCTGAGTTGAATCCATTGTTGTTCTCTCAAGTTGTGCATATCATCCAAACTCACATGTCACAATAGAGAACAGAATTGTGTGCTTGAAATCCCATATTTTCCATTAGCTTATTACTAAAAGATGAAACAAAAAGTGGCCTTAAACAAATAAATTAGCTTAATTTCAACAACAACAAAAAAGACAAATTTATTTATTTATTAAACAACGAGATAAAAAGAGGATAGCGCAAATAAATCAGGCTAAAAAAGAGGATGCCAAACCCAAATAGACACATATCATCCTCATGATATGTTTGGGTCAGCCACATTAATTTTCAAGGAACAAGTTGATTTTCAATTGTCCCAGCATGATGGTTCCTGACTTATAGCCAAGGACGTGACCAAGATCTTCAAGAAAAGTATAAGATATATATGATAATTGTAAGAAAAAGCTGAGTAACCAAGATGATAAATTTATGTGAATTTGAGTTCCTGACATAATAAGTCACTAGCAGGCGACACAAGATAGTGGACAGCATGACCTCTGTACTCAAAGAAAGTTTTTGTATTGTACAACCAACCAACCATCTGCTAAAAGTTAGCGAATGGTGCAACAGATCAGAGAATCTGGACCCAGATCCCAGGCCAGTATATACTTCTACGTGCTTCACATATATATATATATATACACACACACACATTTATCACTCACACTTTATAATGCAATTATTTTCTAGAATTTATTTGGAATATTAAGGACAGTATGTGAAATCTAGTACAAGTTTTTAGTTTTTACAACACCAAGAATGGTCAAGATAAACCATAAATAACCTTTGTGACTGCGAGATATAGTAAGCCTCATACGTATTTGGGTACAAATCAAAGTACTACCTCCTGAATGATTGGACTCGAATTTACCTTCTGCTTGGTAACATATGAATGTGAATGTGACAACTCCTTGAGCCAACAGAAATTTGTGGTTGTAAAAGAATATGCTCTTTTGGTTAGTGAATTGTTTCATTCGTTTTCCGAATATGAACTTCTAGACGTATATGTACATGTTTCATGTTTTGCTTGTTACATATTGCTTTAAAAAGAATCTCCCTGATTGAAATTTAATCTAGCCTCGATATTGTCATCTAGTAACACTATTTATTCTCCGATTGTTTCACATCCAAAAAAAAAAAAAAAATCTCCACTTTGTTTACACCATGCGTTTTACGCATGGTGAGTGTGGACACTATTAATATAAAGTAATAATTTTTTATGATAAACTATAGGCAACACCCTGCAGTTTGGGTTTATGTTAATCAAGTTCAAAACATTTCAAAACTGACAAATTTAAGTGTCATTTGGTACATGTGTTTAAACATATGTTTTCAGTTTTTAAATAACATTACATGTATTTTCGCACACTTTTTCACCCACACGTATTTTCAAAAAATACAAACAATATTACTAGAACAACGTTACCAAATGGCCCCTTAAACTCTAAACCCAACATTATTAGAAACCGTTACTCGTTACTTCTCTCTCTCTCTCTCTCTCTCTCTCTCTCTCTCTCTCTCTCTCTCTCTCTCTCTCTCTCTCTCTCTCTCTCTCTCTCTCTCTCTCGTCGTTTAGGAACCAAGTTAGTCGATTTTTTAAAATGTCTTAGACCTGACTAACACTAACCCAAATCTCAAAAATATCAAATGTATTTTACCCTATTTTTAATTATTAATTAGTATATACTCTTGGGTATTCAAGATCTATAGCACCCATATGTATAAAGAAGGTAATAAGAAAGTAAACCACAATGTGAGGTATGAGTTGAAATTGGGGGGGTGGGAGATGATTTTGAGACATAAGACATGATGGTTGGCAATGGGGGCAAAATAATGAGGCATGTGCATGAGTTGCAATGATGCTCCATGAGAGAGTGCGTGAATTTGTGTGTGTTTCTGTTCCTAAAAATGTTATTCTTTACGTACTCTCTCTTTACACTACTCCAATAAACAACGTTATTTAAATTACTTAATTTGTACTTAATCCCAAAAGTAAAAAGGTTCGTTAATTCATTATCACGTGCCTTAGATTAAGGTATGGTGCACCCGCCACTCATAGAAGAGTATACCATTCCTTGGGGCTGAGCTGGCACTATATTATTGGATCGTGATGCACACGTAGTTATAGAAGCGTGGATGGTTTTTGTAAAAGTTAAAATTCTCCTCACTGTTTGATGATGAAAACCATGCACTCTAACACACCGGTCCACCGCTTTGTACTCAAAGTTGGATTTTCTCATTTTTCCCTTTTTATCGTCAATTTATCATCTCGCTTTAGGACTGATAGTACTTGGATTTTTCTTTTCTTTTTTTCTAATGCTAAGAAATTAGTATTAGTTATGTAATATTAGCAGGAAACAAGAAAAGGAATTTCATTAGATCTTAACTCGCTTTTTGTGTGGAGGAATTTGCTAATCCAAAGGTTTTTTTTACTATATATATTCACAAAAACTTTCATAACAATAACTATGTAGGTTTTTATTGGTTTGCATTTACACCCACTATAAATATATTACTATATTATATACCATCAATTACGGATCACCTCGATTGTTGTAAAATATTGTGTGAATGGTAAAATTTAGATGCAACACGGTAGGTTCCTCGATTAAATCCAAACACATTATTGTATTGATCCAATAAAATATAAATAATGTTTTTTAAAAAACAATTAAATACAAACTATGTTTTTTATTTAAAGAAAATGCTAACGGATACTCTTAGAATAATGATTAATAATTCATTTAAAGAAAAATTTTATGAGAAAAGAAAAAAAATAATTAATATTTTGATAACTTTTTTCATTTTCCATAAAAGTGGTGTCAAAACTTTCTAAAAATAAATTATTAATCACTACCCTAAGAGCACTCATTAGCATAATCATTTATTTAATTGAGGAATCTAATATAGTACAGCAAAGTATGTTTTTATTTAATTGAGGAATATTATATATATATATATATATAGTGCAGCAAATGAACTATATTTTAGTCTTATCCTTGTGTGAACATTGTTGTGAGTCTTGTGACGCTAGTTATTGAGAAAGAAATAGGACCTTGGTAAAGCAAGGACCAAATACAACATATATTGGCTATTAGTACTACCAGATGTGTTAAACAGCTGAAGATTGTTACTCTCATAAAGCTAAAAGTCATTTTTTGTTTTTTTGTTTTTATGTACAACATTTTAAAATCTCACATTTTTTCTATATTTTTTCTTTTTTTTCAAAGTATAAGTATACTTTAACACATTTTCAGCAAAAAATTTAACCTAATAAATTTGAAAAGTATATTTAGTATTTTTTTTTTTTTAATTTTGATGAAAATCCCCTTTTCTACCCCCAAAAATAATGGCTTTGTGTGGCAGTAGCTGATCATTTCATGTGGCCTTAATAATCAGAAAGATAAGACTGCTACCAAAGTCGGTTTGCCTTTCTGTCGTTTTTACTCAAAAAACAAAACAAAACAAAATAAAAATGTTGGTTTGGCCTTGCTAGCTTTTGAGGTTATTGAATGCAACCGATTGGCATTTTATGTTGAGATAACGTGGAGCCAATGGCATGAGTCTAATGATGGTCCTTCAATAAGGACGATGGAGTTATAGGTCACAGTTATTACCGTGTAGAATTTTGGTGGTTAATTAATGGTCTTAGCAAAATGGCAACCACATGATCATGATAACGCTAGCTCAGACTCAGAGATGCTAGTTTCTTCATGCATGGTATAATGCTCAAATTTTTAAATTTACATCACGCATCGATCTTGATGTATGAAACAACTAACTCGTAGTGTATATATGATACTAAAAATGAACAAATTGACAAATTTTCCTGGTTGGCAAGATTTTGACCTAATAATCATTCAATGTCCACCTCTTTCATTAATTACCACCTAATCCAGAACCCAAATTGTCCTCATTATTGTATTGGATTGTTTAATTAATTAAACTAAACTTTTCACGGAGTGGTTAAAAAAGTATTATTTGTGCTAAATTAGGATTCAAAAGTCTTTATAATTTAGTGGTAAGTATATATACCAAAAATCTCTTTTAATGAGATATAAGAAATTGAAAGAAATTGGTTTATAATAAGAAAAGGCTGAGAACAACATAATATGGGGATGGGGATGGGGATGAAAAAGAAAGGTGAAAATGTGAAATCCAATCTTCACCAATAGTGCCGTACACAAAATGCAACAATGCCCATTAATAAGGACACAATGCTGTCTTGAGCTGGCATAGATTATAGATACAATGATATTGCTTGTGAAGCTCGTCCATGCCGTACACAAAATTCAACAATGCCCATTACTAATGCCAGAATATCAACTACTCCCATTGGATGTAAAACTATTTTCTTCAAGCTTTTACCTAAAACCATGTTTACATTAAGACGCAATAATTGATACACGGATCCATACTTCCCTCCCCCATAATGCGCAGTAATGCAGTTGGCTATTGTAAATGGATTGTGTTAATAGATGTCTTTAGAACAATTGTTAATAAATCATAATAAGAAAATTTTGACACAATTTTTGTGGGAAATATAAAAAGTTATCAACAACATTTATTGTTTTATTATTCTCCCAATAAAATGTTTCTAAAAATAACTCTTAAGCCAATGCTCTAAGGCAATTAAGGATGACAATGATGTACACCTCATGAAAAGGTATAGGAAGCTAGCACAAAGTAGGCGTAACAAAATCTAATATACTGCGAACTCAACACAACTAACCTGTTTATAAACAGGTCATAGATTGAGGCTAAACAGGTTTGAGTCATATTCAAGTTGACACGGCTAACCTATTTAATAAACATGACGTGTTTGTGTTTAACATGCGAACCCATTTGACCTTTTTAGCTTATAGAGTTTTTTTTTTTAATTGCTTAATTTATGGTTGTATTTATATGTTTATTACTATATATATTATGGTTGTAATTGTGGGGAGTAAAAGGACCCAAGTGGGCATATGGGCTTTTGGACTGTAGCATTGAGGGCCGACCTGCTCCAGAATTAAACTCTACGAATTGGCCCATACGCCGAGGTTCCGGGGATACAGCCGAGGGCGAGCTTCTCCTCGGACAAATCCGAGAGAACTCAAAATTTCATTATGAAGGTCAAGGCACAACTCTGGAAAGACTAATGGTTAAAGGGGGACAACCTGAACCTTCTAGATGCACCAGTGTTAAAGAAAATATCAAGAGTAAAGGCTGTCACCTCCGCATTAAAGGCCTTGCACCTACCTCCCTGGCCGCATTAATGGGGAAGTGACCCTTGAACAGTAGGGCGAAAACTTCTAGTCACTTTCCAAAAAGTATCAGGGAATGAAGTATTTAAGGGGGGTGAAGGCCAAAGAGAAAGGGGGATCTGCAACAAAGAAAGAAACTAAGAATTGTAACTAAGAATTGTAACTTTTAAGTAAGAAATAGAAATAATACAGAAGTAGTCCTCGGCTTACGTCCGATGAGGCCAATTTACAATTATCTTTTGTTATTTACATGTGTTTGTAACTCTTAACCTGTTATCAAGTTCTCAGTACTCCTAATCTAGGTTTCAAGCCCACACTCTACAAATTTTATTGTTTAAGGCTCATTGGGCCTGAGCCCGTAGTTGTCTTTGGGTCTAGGTGCAATTGTGCGCTTACAGTAATTGTATTTTAATTTTAGATATATAAAAATTGATAACAAGTTATTTATGTTAGGTATGACCTATAAATCAAACAAATTATTAAACGAGTCATATGTATTGACATTTACATAACTTGTTAATTAAATAAGTTAAACATGTCATGTTAAATCGACCTGTTTAATAAAAAAATCATGTTAGGGTTGAGGATTACTGACATGCTTACTAAACAGGCCAGGTTTAGGTTAATCCATATACCCGAATACTTATGACTTGACACAACACGAAACTAACCTGCTAACACAAATTGCCACCCCTAGCACGAATTTTTTTTTTTTTTTTTTGTAATGATTGAACTTGTTGCACACGTGCTTGTACGTACACATAGGTGTGCAAAAACTAAAATTATGAGATGAAAACACAATTTTCAACTTGAAATCATGTATTCAACTCACAATTTTAGTTGTTTTTGTACATGTGTGTGATTCCAAGTTGGTGTGTATAATTAACACTGCCTTTATTTTTGGGGGGAAGTAGTTCACAATTTTCTTCTCTTACTTTTTAAATAACCAATTTCTTCCTTTATATTTGGAAAATGAGCAAATACCTCCAATTCAATATGTTTTTAGTTAAATCCAAAAAAATCATAACAATTACAAATATAATATAAGAAAACAACAATGCAATTTTCAACTTTTTTTTGTGATGTGTTTTTCCCTCATATATATATATATATGAGGGAAAAATTTGATGGACAAATAGTGCATGTAGTGTATTGAACCAAAAACATTTTTAAAATTTATGTCAAGTTTAGACCACTGGGGACTCTACTTGTATGTGAGGGTGGTCCTAATACATATGCAAAAAAAAAAAAAAAAATTATATAAATAATCATTTTAAAATAATATGTTTTATGACCACCCTGACTTGAAAAGAGATGTATATATATATTTTAAAAATATATATACTATATACTAAATTAACCTCTTTTAATTATCCTAATAAGAATGTTGAATACCTTTACTTGAGAATCATAAGAATTTAAGTTCAATAAATATAAGAGTAATATTACATCCACAACATTTTCACAATAATTTCACAATAAATCTTATGTGGTAAGCTGTTATTAATTCTAATTCAAGTTCGTATTGACATGTTTTATCCACTAATAACAGGCTAACAACTTGTTGTATAAGATTTATTATGAAACTGTTGTGGTCACTTTATTATTCGAATATCAATATTTTCAATTTGCATGTTATCTTTTATTAGTCTTTTTCTCTTATTCTTTTTGTTAATACAAAAAAAAAAAAATGTAATATTTTATATATTTACGTTTTTTTTTATAACATTAATATATTCAAATTATTTCTTTATTAAGTTTTATATAATTTATATGGCCTAGATCACCCTAAAAATAATTCCAAGAACCGAATTTGGACTAACACCCATGTGTACCCGTGGTGGTAAAGTCAATTTCTAATGGCCTTGCTTGCAAGATAAACAAAGAATACAGGGATAACCAGGTCAAATATCACGAGATGATAATACGGAGTCTTATCCAACTAATATGGTCCCCACGTAGGTAGACCACGTGCATAGATGCATCAAAGTTCGTAGAGATCAGGAAAAGAAAGAAAAGAAAAGTATAGTTCGAAACCCAGATTTTCTAGTCCTAAATTCTAAATTCTCTGTCTATGAGTGGGAGAGAGAGAGAGAGAAAGCAATGAAGTTAGACTTGGTGGCTGTCAAAAACTCTTGGCGAAGGATCCAATGCGCATAAACCTCTAAATCTCTCTATTCATGAGCACAGTTAAAAACCGCTTCCACTTGTCTCTCTCTCTCTCTCTCACCAAAAGTATAGCCAAAGAAGCTCAGCAGAAACAGAAAAAGATAGAGTTTTGATCATTATATTCCATTCCTTATGTATGTAGGATCTCTATAACAAGTACCCTTCTCTTCAAACCCTCTCTCTCTCTCTCTCTCTCTCTCTCTCTCTCTCTCTCTCTCTCACACACACACACACACACTTGTTCTTTGTAGTTTTATATAGAGTATATCTTACATGTTCTCGGAATTGAAAGAAACATCATTCCTAGGTATGTCTAATTCGGAGATCTTTCTCATCAAAGACGATAAAGAAAGTGTTAAATTCAGCATTTTCGAGGAACCCACGTTGATAAATGAAGATAAGTGTTATGCAGCCATGGCCTCAAACGTGCCCGAGCTTCATGAAGAAAAAGAAGAATTCGAGATAGAAAAGAAAGAAGAAAAGCGCGAGGCTACGGTTCCTTCTGATGAATGTGAAAGTGTAAGGCCATCTCTAGGTGAATTCAAGGTCGAAGAGGACGATGATGGTTTCAAAACTCCAACATCTTTGGATCACAAAGTCCCAGTGATCAAACAGTGCCCACCTGCTCCAAGAAAACCCAAGGCATCAATGAAAAGAAAAGTGTCACAAAACGTACGTACAAGTCTTCAACTTGATCTTTCAAAAGAAGTCGAATCACTCTTTCCTCCCTCTCTTCTCTCTGATTTTCATTGCAAGATCAAGAAAGCTCGGCCTCTAAGAGACGACGAAGAGAGACTTAAGATATAATTATTTGGTAAGAGATCAACTTTGCACAATGAGGCTCTACCCCCATGAATGATAATCGTGCAATTGAGATTGATTTTGGTTCTATATTCTCTCTTTTTTCCTCTTTGTAATTTCTTCTTCTTCTTTTTTTTATTCTTTCTGGGGTTTAGATCTTGATTTGGTGGTGGGATTGGTCTATGACCCTGATGATGGTGTAAAGTTAAAGTTAGTTTGCGAAAGATGATCAAAGATGAAGTACAGACCAAGAAAAAAGAGTTGTGATGTAGAATTCCTACTTTACTGCAACCTTGGGTTCTTTTGTACTCAAGGTGTTATGCTGTTCTTAAAAGAGAGAACTTATTCTTTGAGATTGAATAAAAATTATGCTTCTATCTTTTATGCACTCAAGATTTGAAAGCATTTTCTTTCTCAAAGATTCTTTCTTTCATTTTACGCTTAGGCAAATTCAATTGAGGTTCCATGAGATCCTAGGAAGAAGCCAAGAAGGTAAGCTTTGCACATTGTCATTTTATATATATATATATATATATAATTATATATAATGGTAGAGTATCTTCATAATTTGGATACTCATCCCTTACTGCAATGCCATTTGTCCTGCAACATAAGGTGACCATATACATTTTAATTAGTGCTTCTGATTATTACGGCTTGGTTTAACAAATGGGGTGCGCTCAAATCCCTAGCCTCTTCTTGTTCTTATAGAATTTCTCTTCTATGTGTATATTACTATATTATATAGATCAAGCTTTGATTTTCGAGAGAGCCAAACATCCTCCATGATGATAATACTCAAATACTGGGAAAATTACCGAATTGTAAATGAATATTTATGGGCACATCCCCATTATCTAAGAATTTTTTACTAGTTCCAATTCATCAATCAGATACCTAGTAAATTAATACTTAATGGGTTCCCATGAGAGGTTATAATCCATATTAGTAGTTTCTTATATATATACACACAAACTGAGAATGAAACAATCATAACCAGCTAAGATTCATCAATTTTAGAAAGGATGCATGGCAATGTGCATTACTTTCATACCCTCCAAAGTATTGATGCTTCAACATCACTCCTATTTACATAGTGGGATCCACCTGTGGGTCCCATCATGTGAATAGGGATGGGCGTTAAAGCAACAAATGTCTGGTATGAAAATAACAATTAAACCTCAAATGATGGTATGCCAATTCTGTTCGCTTGACAAGTAAACATCAATGTCGGCCTAAACCTTAAATTATGTATGCCTATCTATTCAATTGTATCTTATTGTGATTTTTTTTTTTTTTTTTTTGATGGGGTATCTTACTGTGATTTTGTTTGCATATATAAACATGAACACGTACATATAATTTGGATATGTGTTTTAAGTATTATTATTACGATAACAAAAAAAAAAATAGCACTGAAATGATATTTTTTAAAGAGTTTTAACTTATGGCGTCCGCTTTTGATGATAACTCTTTATCATCAAACCAATACACCAATCGTTTTTTTATGTAAGCGGGAATTAAATCTCGAATCTCTTAGTCAACCATTAGAGATTTTATCTGAGCTAACTGGAATCCACGAATAGGCTTTTGATTTCTCGCAATTGGTCTTTGTTTACAGCTGATTTCAATCTTCTTTTTTGTTGACAACTCTATCTTATGAATAATATAGTTTTTAAATATATATATATATATATATATATATATATATATATATATAAACTAATCAGAACAAAAATGTAGTCTAATTCAATCCGGTTCTTGTACAATTGTACGTATTTGGCCCAATATTAGTGATCCTTGGGTTCTTGGGTTTGGCAGACAAGGTCATGGTTAGGCTTTGGGTAACTAGATTGGGCCAACAGAAGCCTGGTCTACTTAAGGCCTGTATTTTTTTTTTTTTGCTGAAGTAATTCAGCCCTGTAAGCAGGCCTGCTTTTAAGATCTAACTCCTAACTAATTCTTGGATGATGAAACCACCACAACGAATAGAATTGCAAGACTGCAACAGTCCGCTGGGATTTTGATATTGCAACTTGCTGACTGCAACAGGCCTGCTTTTATTTCCCTTGAATAAATGAAATATTTTTGAGACTGAGGAATGAGACTAACCCATCTCCAGCTCCCCTTGAAAGAACCCAGTCAGCCAGATTGGAGATGGGCACAGGCCCGTCCCAATTACAACACAAGGCCCAAATTATGGGCAAACCCTATTTATATCTGTTCTTAGTTTTTACAATTAAAATATTCCAGCAACTAAATGAAATATTAAAACCTATCACAAAATCCTCTAATATTGGTGCTACAAGCCAGATTGAAAACGTTAAATGCATCACCTTCCAAAATGAGGTTTGGGAGGCTTAACCTTTTTTTTTTTTTTTAAGAATAAAGCTGCAAATTTTATTAAGAATTGGCAGCTAAGTTCGCAAAGATTATAACATTGAGGTGTGAAAAAACATCTCCCATCGACACAAATAAACTTGTAACATATAAATACATGTTTAGCACATCTAACAATACTACGAGCTACAAAATTCCCTTGTTGCCGAACATGTGAAAAGCTGATAGCCATGGCACAATACTAACTTCAGATGAGGAGCATGACGACTTGTTATTTCTTAGATTTCCAAGAAATGAGTGAGTCACCAAAGAATATATAGAAACCATTGATTGAGCATTTGAGATTAGGACATGACGTGGTCCACAATAAGCTGATGGTTGATAACTTGATATAACTAATTTAGAGACAGGGACGGAATTAACTAGGATTCGAACCTAGGGGCAAAGCTTAAAACATTTTTTTTTTTTATAAAAATAAAAATTAATATCTATTTTATATTCAACAAAATACTATATATAAAATAAATGTTTTTTAAACATTTGATATTATAAAAATGTCAACAAAGTATAACATATAAAATAAGTGTTTCTTAAACATTTCAACATATTTATAAAAATAGAATTCGACGCTATTTTAGAGGAGATTCAAATATATATATATATATATATATATATATATATATATATATATATATATATATTTTTTAAGGGCAAATCTTTTTTTTTTTCAAATTACATACGTATACCATTTTTTTTTTTAATTGGGGGCTATTAGGACCAAAATTTAAAATTTCATCACATATATATACATTAGCTTCTTTTTTCTTTTCTTTTTTTGGGGGGGGGGGATGGCCCCCCTGCCCTAGCATGGGTCCGTCCCTATTTAGAGTAAAGAAAAACATGAGAATATATAGAAAGAGTGGATGAAGAAACAAACCCAAAATAGGGCTATAGAGAATGATTATCTTAAATAGATATATTAATTGGTAATAAAAAACTTACATTAGCCCATACTACATATAAATATCAGTACATTCTCTAGTGACAACTTGCATAATAATTACTCTTCCTAGTTCCAAAATCATGCAATTAAAAGGTCATAAAGATTATTGGGCAAATTACACTCCCCTCTCTTGAGGTTTGGAGAAATGACACTCACCTTCAAACTTGAAAGGAAAAAACACTCCCCTCCCTTGAGATTTAAAAAAAAAATAGCACTCCCCTCCTTCTGTTAATATTAGTAATGGAATATTTCAATTTTTTAAAAGATTCTCATTACCAAAGTTTAACCATGGTTAGTGAAAAGAGCATTCACATAAAATAAAATAAAACAAAAAATGAAAAGAGCATATTATAAAACATGTTGCTTAAGTGGATTTTTTAGTCTCTTCTAGCTAGCACCTTTCTAATTGATTTTTTAAAATTTGATGATCCTCTTAGATTTTTTAATCGCACCTCTCTCCAACACTTTGGATCAAAATTTATGAAATAAAACAATTTGTCAAAACTTTCAAGCTTTTATTATTTAAAAATGAGTTTGAAATTTTCAAAGTCACTTATCAATATAAAAAACTTTAAGACATGTATAAATTGGATAGAATTTACATAGGTGCATGTATATATATATATATATATATATATATATATATATGTGTGTGTGTGTGTGTGTGTGTGTGTGTGTGTGTTTATCAAAGTGTTGTTGTGTTGCAATTTTTATTTCATAGCAATTTATTTTGTTAGACCACATTTTTACCACACAGGATATCTATTTATTGAAAGGTTCATGAGATGGGAGGTTGTAGAGGACTAGCTGGGAAGTATTTGTTACCGTGAATTTGTAAATAAAAGTCCTTAACATCAATCTAGGTTTTCAAAGAAGCGGGAAAGGATGAGCAGAAAGGGATGATTGCCGAAATTTTGGGTTTTGTAAAACTTTTAAGAATAAGTTGAGGGCAATTTTAGAAATATGTTCTTAACTAAAAAGTAGGTTAATACACAACATTTTTAACATCAATTTAACCGAGTTTAGTTAAATGAATGTCAAAGGAGGAAAATGTTTTTTCCTTTCAAGTTTAGGGGTGAGTATCATTTTTCCAAACCTCAAGGGAAGAGAGTATTATTTGCCCAAGACTATTTACTCAAATTAGGATCTTCTTAAAAAAAAATCTCCAATTAGTATTTATTCGACTAACTTAAATTCTACATAAATCACAAGTTAAAGGACTAAATAATAAATTGACTAGACTTCAAGAAATATTAAAGGCATCTTCGAAAAACCATATCCAGTTTGCTGCATCAATCTTCCTTAGTTTTAGAAAATTTGACCTCAAGCTCAAGTTTAGATCCTTCCCTCGATCTATTAGATGTCCAATCATTCATTTTCATCCTTTTTTTTTTCTCAGTGATAAAAGTGAAACTGATGTGCTATTGGTCAATCTTTTCTCGATCGTGATAAACCTTGTTGAATGAATTCTTATTTGTAATGCTAAGAACAAATCAGCATATTCATCCATTGATCCTAGATTTTGTTTCCCTTTTGATTCACATATCATTAAAGCTTCACTTATCTTTTTAGAACAAGGATCCTTAATCTCAATTGACGGACCAAAATCCCTATCAAATTTATCATCAAGAAATATATTTTTGCCAACCCCAAGAAGATCAACATGTGGATTTTGCTCCTCAAGAGATAATGTCTTGACACCCAATTGTTTTATGGTTACAACAATGAATTTTACCTTTGAATAATTCTCTTTTTTAAAATCGACAACCTATATTTGAACAAAGAAAATCTCATCAGCATCTTCCTCAATTTGTTGTTTGCACAATTCATAATATTCATCAAGGTACTTGTCATAGATTGGTTTGGAGAATTCCAATCCATAATAATGTCTTCTTTAGAGCATTTTTCACCATCTTCAAATATGTTTGGAATAAAATAATCTATCGACCACACAATAGTAGATGAATAAAGTATATCCACATGAAAGACTTCCTCAGCTTGTAAACAACCATTCAATTATAGTATTTCAAGCTTTATGTTCATCTTCCATCTTCTGTCATCCCGAACAGGTGGCTACCTATAAGGAGCACGACCATGAAATGGGTTCTCAAAGTCACCATCTGACCCTTCGCCTTCTTCAAAAGATCTTGAAGCTTCTAACTCTGCTACTCTCTAGGTAAGAAACTCAATCTGCCTCTTCAATTGCTCAACATCAAAGGCACAAGGATTGGGATCCACTGGATGACCTATATATATATATATATATATATATATATATATGCTGTTTACCAAGTCCACGACCAGCCATATCCACGTAAATCACACTTAATCCCAATAGCTCTGATACCAAATGATGCGATCTACAGTAACCAATGATTGCTGGAATTGATTTAGAGTGAAGAAAAATAGGAGAATAGAAAGAGTAGATGAAGAAACAAACCTAAAAAGGGGTATAGAGAATGATTTTCTAAAATAAATATATTAACTGGCAAAAGATGATCTACATTAGTCCATACTCAACATATAATTATTAAATAGCACTACATTCTCTAGTGATAGCTTGCAAAAAAAAAATACTCTCCCTAGTTCCACAATCATGTAATCAAAATGTCACATAAGACTATTTGCTCAAATTAAGACTTATGGACTAATATAAATTCTACACAATATACAACATAAAGGGCTAAAAAATAAACTGACAGACTTCAAGAAATACTAAAGATATTTTTGAACAATCATATCCAATTGGCTTCATCAAGATGAGGACATCTAGCCCAATCAGAGTTAGTAAAAGCTTTAAGGTGAGGAAAACAAGAAGATAGGAAGTAAAGCCCTTAATCCACAATGCCTTTGAGATATGGGAGTACTCGATGAGCAACATGCATATAGGGGTACATGTTTCAACCGTGAATTGGCGAAGGACTCACGGAATAAGACAAGTTAGGCCATGTTAATGTCAAATAAAGAAGACGACCAACAAGCCATCTGTGAATGGCGGGTTCATCAAGCAAAGGATCAGCAGTGGCAAATAAGTTGATATTATGTTCCATGGGGGGTTTTGGTAGGCTTGCATGCCCAGAAAGCCTAAATCATATAGAATATCTAAGGCATATATTTTACACTGACAAGCTGAGTAACCAATAGAAGAGTGAGCTAATTCCAAACCTAAGAAATACTTGGCTAGATCAAGATCCTCTAATTTGAACTATTGATCAAGAAATGCCTGCCTTCAATTTGTTAATAGAAGGAAGATCATTGCTCCCAATTAAAATATCATCAGCATGCACTAGTATAGCTATAAAACCTTGTGCACAAGTGAACAAATACTAGTCACTCATTGATTGAGCAAACTCACATTGCAACAAGTTAGAAGAAAACTTGTTGGACCAATGGTGAGAGGCCAGTTTAAGGCCATACAAAGATTTAGTGATTTTGCAACACTTAGAAGACTTCCCCTTACTTCAAAAGCCAAGATGTAATCTCATGTACACTTACTTATCCAACTCGCTGTGAACGAAAGCATAATCTCTCCAAAGTCACGGTTTGAACATGGGGTTTTATAAAAAGAAACATAAGACATGGGAGGAGTTCGTTAAAAAAAAAAATTGAATTACCTTCAGTTCCGATTGGAATTGTTTGTTTAGGTATGTAAATCAGTTATGTCTCAATACAAATTTTGGTCAATAACGAACAATACCAATCATTCCAACAAAATTCCATGTTATACTTTGATCTATTAGATTTTAATATTTTATGAAATTTCATATATTTTTGTAATGTTTTAAACTTTTTTTTATGAATTTAATGACTAAGAATTTTTTATAAAAGAAAAAAAAATAACTGTGTTATTATTATAATTTCCAACATGCAGGACAGAGTGCCAAGACAAGGACTTGAATGCAAAAACAGAATAAAATAACGTGACAATTGCAGTAATGGTGTTGACAGCCCCAACAGAACAGAAGATAACAGACGTGAAGAGATGTCATATAACTATATGAGCAATGAAATGAAAATAATAATAATAAATATAAAAATAAACCCACTTTGACCGTTTCTTTTCCTACCATCAAAATCCCCCAATTACCAAACCAAAAACCATAACGGTAACAACCACCACCCTTACCCCCTTCTTTTTCTCTCTTCCTCTTCCTCCTACTAATTCCTTTCACCCAAATAACCAAAACCAAAAACAAAAACAACAAAAATAAAAAAACATAAACATAAACATGTTTCCCTCACATTGACACAAATCACATTGCACCCAAAAAAAAAAAATGATGGAACGTAGAAAAACGCTTACCATGAACTGGGACGGTCTAGGCGACAATGACGAGGATGATCAATTCTTCGAGTCCTACAACCGCCTCTCCTTCTCCTCTGCCGTTTCCATCAACCTCACCACCGCCACATGCTGCAGCTCCTCCGACGACGACGAGGAAGAAGAAGAAGAAGAAGATGATTTCAAAAGCAGCCGTATGTCATTCTCCTCCGCCGTCTCCGCCATCTCCTCCCTCCGCTCCACCAATCTCCGCCACTTTGACTCCCCTTCCTCCACCACCTCCTCCTCTTCCGTCATAAATTCGCCGCCCAATTATGATGTCTGGTTGTCAACACCAGGCTCCATCAATGAACGCCGGAAACGCCTTCTCCAAGGCATGGGCTTAGCCGCCACCACCCCCAACAACAACAACAACAACAGCAACAGCATAACCCTCAGCTCTAATCACGTGGTTTCCAATAAAAAAGTCGACACAAACAATCACGATCATGATCATGTTTCTTCTCCGAAAAAAGAACAACCCAAACCACCACAACAACAACAACAACATAAACAAGAACAAGAACAAGAACAAGAAGACGACAATGTTGTTTCTACGACGCTTCCACATTCGCCTTCTCAATGTCCAGTCGTCCTCGTACGCTCGCGCTCAGAGGGAGACATTCAAAGCGATTCGTTTTCGCTATCCACGCGTAGGAAAGAGGAGCTCATTGGTACGATATCGAGGCAACGTCTCACGAGAACGTACTCCATGATATTAGCCCAACACGCTCGGATATGTACCTATGCGGATTCAATCTCTCCTAATGAAGCTCGATCCAGACTGGGACGCAAGCCATCGATACGACACAGCAGCGCGTTGTCGTCGGTATTGTCTTCGAAGGGAAGGTTGGGGGCTTTCTTTCTGATCAAGAGTTTGGATACAGGGAAGGAGTTTGTAGTGAGTGAATATGATGAAGATGGGATGTGGAATAGGCTGAGTGATCTTCAAACTGGGAAGAAGATGACAATGGAAGAGTTCGAGAAATGTGTAGGGTATTCGCCGGTTGTTAAGGAGCTAATGCGTCGAGAAAATGTGTCGAGGAGGAACAATATCATCGATAGGAAAGTGAGTGCAAATTCTTATTTTTCCAAGAGTTTGAGGATGAGCAAGAAAGGAGGTGCTGCTTTGTTGAAGAATGTGAAAGGTTTGGCCAATTCGATGAGTGGACTAATGGGTGAAAAGGAGAGAGAGCTTTCGCAGGTTTCTTCACCGGTTGTAGAGCAGAAACCGATCAAGAATTCATCATCGTCGGAATGGACAAAAGTCCGGCAGAGTGGGAAGTCGTTTAAGGAGTTATCTGCTTTGCATTTGTGTCAAGAAATTCAGGGTCATGAAGGGTCGATTTGGTGCATTAAGTTCAGTCAAGATGGGCGGTTTCTTGCAAGTGCAGGGGAAGACAGAGTAATTCATGTGTGGGAAGTGCAGGAATGTGAGGTCATGTCATTGAGGTCAGGGGAGGAAGGGAGTATAAGTCCTAATATATCACCTCTTCAACTGTCTTTGTGTTCTTCCAATTCTCTGGATAGACCTGGGATTGGAGAGGTCACGCCATTACCGTCAGAGAAGAAGAGACGAGGAAAGTCTGGTACAAGAAAAGGGAACTCAGCTCCAGACTATGTTTATGTCCCGGAAACTGTGTTCTCGTTCTTGGAAAAACCTGTCTGCTCCTTCAAAGGTCATGTGGATGATGTTTTGGACCTGTCCTGGTCCAAATCTCAGGTCAGCCTGCTTCTCACCCTTCATGTAGTAGTATATGTACAAATAAATCTCAAGAAATTCAGCATTTTTTGTAAATAGAACTTAATTGATTGTTTTCATTGTATAGGTAGCTTTTCTTCACATTTCCTATATACATAGTCATACAGAGATTTAATATAACCAGGTCCAATTGGAATGGATTTTCAGCTGTTGCTTTCATCTTCAATGGACAAAACTGTCAGGTTATGGGACTTGGAAAGCAAGAGCTGTCTAAAGTTGTTTGCCCACAACGATTATGGTGAGATGTCTAACCATGTTTCCAATACTATCTTGACTTCATTTTGGTCAAACATTGGTATTCTTTTCATAAATGTCTTACTATGTCTATTTTGAGTCTAACATAGGTTTGTTTGGCATCAGTTTATTTGGTTTTTTGCTGATTGTATTTTGTTGTTTTTGAAAAAGTTTACTTTTATGAGGACTCTAATTTTGACAAGGGAATTTTGGTTTTGCAGTAACTTGCATACAGTTCAATCCTATTGACGACAACCATTTCATCAGTGGCTCACTTGATGCAAAGGTTCGAATATGGAACATACCCGAACGGCACGTTGTGGACTGGATTGACTTTCATGAAATGGTTACTGCAGCATCTTACACCCCTGACGGCCAGGTCCAGTTCAATTGAATTTTTCAGGATGTTTTGTGTCTCATACTCTTGAATAAAGTCATAATTTTCAGAGGGAAGCTCACTTCAGTTTAACAGAATCTCAGTAAAATAGGATCAACTTAGTAAATATCACAATCAAAAGCTTTTGTTTCCAAACACAATAAGCATGGCTTTATTCCTTTAGTAAAAAATTTATGTTTTCGAAACTGTAGGGTGCCATCATTGGTTCACACAAAGGAATTATTCGCATGTACAGCGCAGAAGGTAAGAGTTCCTTTAGTTGTTTCTGTTTTATACATATATGCTAAGAATTCAATTATACCCCTGTTGAACATTATTCTACTTTCTAATATAATCATATAAAAACCAAAGCCTATATGTTGATTCCACTGTATTTGTTGACCTAGATTGTAAATTAGATCAAATATGCCAGATTGATATCCAAACAAAGAAGAAATCTCAAGCTAAAAAGATTACTGGGTTCCAGGTAATTCTACTTTTCAGTTTCAAGTTCTGTCCCCTTTTTGTTTTCTTGTGGTGCTGTGTGCCTAAGAGGCAAGTAACTTTGTATATGAACAGTTTGCCCCAGGAAATCCATCTCAAGTGCTAGTTACTTCAGCTGATTCTCGGATTAGAATTTTGGATGGTCCTGATGTCACTCAAAAATTCAAAGGTATCTTCATAATCATAGGAGCAGAAGTCTCTACCTTATAGGTGGTGTGTTTTAACCTTTTTCTGGTTATGGTAATGGATTTGTTGGTTGGATATATAGCAGGTTTTCGAAATACAAGCAGCCAAATTTCAGCTTCTTTTAGTCAAGATGGGAAATATATCGTTACTGCAAGTGAAGATTCTCAAGTTTATGTTTGGAAGCATGAAGAGCCCAGAAATGCTGGGACAGGAAAATCCAAAAATGTGGTCACCCAATCACACGAGCACTTTCAGTGTAAGGATGTTTCAGTAGCAATCCCATGGCCAGGTACAATAAAGGGTGAACCACCAACCATGTCAGTGCAATCTAAAAGACAATCCAAACGCTTTGCCTCACAACTACCTTCTTCTGGAGGGTCACCGACCAAAGAAGACAACGCTGCAAGCAGTAAAAGACACTTGCCATCTCTTACAACACCTTCTGCTGGAGGATCACCAACCAAAGAAGAAAACTTAGCAAACAGTAAAAGACACTTGCCACCTCTTCCCAAGAAAAGCACCAATGGTTCAGAGAGTTTTTCAACTCCACCAGAAGAAGAGCTTGCTTATGTTTCTCATACAGATTCTGGGAATAGCGAGTCATTCACTTCACTTTCTGCCTTGTTTAGATATGGTGATTCACCTTCTATTTCTGCTGCCAATCCATCGTCTTCATCTTGGTCTTGGTTTGATGCTGGTAATAACCATGTGACCCATACCACCCAACCAACAGCATGGGGCTTAGTAATTGTGACAGCAGGATTGGGAGGTGAAATCAGGGCTTACCAAAATTTTGGGTTACCACGTAGGATTGGCCGCCAAACAAACATTTTTGGAGGCCCTACATGAGTGGATTTCTATTGGTAAAGATAGAAGCATTCCCTTTTTTATGGCAAAACTTCTGCATATAACATCAATTATGCAACATGAGAATATAATTCTTGCATGTGGGAGTTGCTCCATTCCAGTGAAATCAAACTGCAGGACTGGTATTTAATATTCTATATGCCAAAAGTTCCACACCAAAGTTTTTGTAAATTATAGTTGATCCACTCCCACATAATTGATGCCTATATGTGCTTACTCCAAATCATAGGTGTTTTGATTTTCTACATATCATTGGAGGCCATGATCACATGTAATTGTATATCATGTAACATATGGCAATGAATGATAGTTCCTGAGTTCAAATCCTATATAAATGCATGTAAGTGTTCCATCTTGATGAATATGACATACCTCACAAAATAGACTCTATTTTGGTCTCCTTGATCGGTACTGTTGGAGGGGTGTATGCACAGGAGATTCTGTGCCAGCATCTGGCTGGTGTTTACACATCAGATCAGGTCCGCATTAAATATTACACTAGGTTACATCATTTTCTTATGGTTTTGCTCACTTGCATAATTCTTTTGTTAGTTATTTTCTTATTGCTTTTGGTCTCCTTGCAAAATCATTGCAAACAACAAAGTAATTCTAGTAATCTCTACTTCTAGTAATTTCTACACCTGAGTTTGTGCTAGGAAAGAAAAAACAATAAAAGGTCATTGATTCTATTTGTGTTTAAGAAAAATCACTGGGTGCAACAAAAGAGTAAGGGTGGGTTCAAGTTGATGACAATCATAGAGCTCCATTGTTTGTACTTTGAAAGAGCAACAGAAGAGAGAACTTTGTTGGCCATTATTCATTTACTAGTTATCCATATGATACACCTAAAACAAAGGTGTTGTGTTATTTGTATATGATTGTTGTTGAAAAGGATGGTCCTTGTTTGGTAACTACAGTGTGTTTTCCATAAACTGTTTGACATTTATTCATTTCTTCCAAAATGATCCAACGTTTGTTTTTGGATTTTTTTTTTTTTTTCATGCCATATTTCTGTAGAAGTTTTCCTGTTTGAAGTGTAAACGATTTGTCGTAATGGTAAAAAATAAAACTACATTCATTTAGGTATCTGGTCATCTTTTTTGGATTTTTTTTTTCATGCCATATTTCTGTAGAAGTTTTCCTGTTGGAAGTGTAAACGATTTGTCATAATGGTTAAAAAAATAAAACGACATTCATGTAGGTATCTGCTCATCTTTTTAAATCCAAAGCAGTTGAACCATTGTTCTGATAGTGAAACAACATTCAAAGTTTGCCGTTTAACCTTGACCAAAAATGAAATCGGAGGTTGTTTGTCAGTTGGAAGATGATGAAAGAGAATACCTTAAGGTGACAGCATTTCTTTCATTCCTACAAACCATGTGACAGGTGAGCATTTTTATTGCAAGATATTTCTTGAAGCTTTTGACCAAATTGGAGAGAGAGAGAGAGAACCATGAGAGTTGGTCCTAACGTTGTATTTAGTGGTTCTCATCTATTTTTCATCTATGGTAACTCTGGGGTATGGTATCCACTATGATCAACATCCTTTATTTTAAGTTTTTATTAATAGAAGAAGATAGATATTATATTCATTTGATTTGTATTACATCAGAAGAGAGATGGTTTTCCAGAAAAATTGTTACATCTTCTATGAAAGCACAAGCATCTTCCATATGTTGGCCATACCTTGCCAATCTATGTGCTTCCATCTTCCCTCTCCTTCCTACATGGAGATAACTTCCATCTTCTAAAACCTCTTAAACCACTCCTTGCTTTATCGATGATATCCCCCACTTTGTACAGATTGGTTCTTTTAATATTAGATCACCTACCATCATAACTGAGTCACCTTCCAAGATCACTTCTAAATAGTGGAGATTATTTAATACACACACACACATGAAGTAACCACAGAGATTAAAAACACTTATAAATAAATGGTTAGGACCATAGTGAATGAAATACCCAAAAACATAGAGAAACCTCAAACTATACTAGCACTGACTAGTTTGTTGAGGCTCTAGAGCCAACCCCAAAGTTTTGGGACTAAGACTTAGTTGTTGGTGTGGTTGTATAGTTATCCATGAGTGGAAATCAATTTCAGACATTGTTTCTTTTCCTTCAGAAATAATTACTTTTGTTGAGAGACTAACCAAAGGTTCAGGCTTTATAAATTAGCATAGATAACAGTAGCACTAAATCAACAAACAATCAAACGAAACCCAAAACCCAAAGAAACTCTCAAGTTTAATGAATTTTCCATACTTCTAACCTAGCTTGTGGAACTTGGGTTGCACATTCTGTTATTAGAAGTGAGAATGTGCATATAGATAGTCAAATATAAGTAGCACTAATACATTCTCAACAATACAGAAAGAATCCTCCAAAACAACAAAATTGAACATTAAGAGCTCATCACAATGTTTATGAAAAAGAGGTCCAGCCATAGTTAATCATTCCTATGGCTCAACTTACATTTTTCAATTTTCTAATAAATAAATCAGACTAAGGAAATGACTTTGGATGGAATGATTACCACCAAAAAAAAAAAAAAAATTTGGTGTCCTTGAACATTCTTAAAATAACACCATTACCTGCTGGTCCAATTATGGTAAGTATTCTTTAATATTTACAGAAATGGAGGCAGAATCACCCATCGCCATGGATATTTTGGCCTTCCTTCCTTCCCATTAAAAAGCTGCAGATTAAGAAGCGTCCATAATGAGAAAAGATGATTCAAAATTGTAGTTACAAAACAATAGAATCAATCATGCAAGTTCAATGTTTGCATATTGTAGTTATGGATAATAGAGATTAACATCAATTATTCCAAAGAGGGAAGGGCCTAAGGAACATTTGACACATAAAACTAAACAGAAATAAAATAAAAATAATGAGATGAGCACAGACATCTGCTTAGGGTATTCTATAGTTGATCAAGTTCCCATATTATCTTGGCAGTAGACATCATAATTTAGCCTCTATCCTAAAGCTACACAGGAACAACTCAACTAAATTTGCTTAACATAGATCGTAACGACTGAAGATCAAAAGCTACTCTCAGGAATACCAAGATTTGAATGGTTCCCACAAGAATCTAGATTAATATAAAGCGCATTGACCAACTATATAAATGATCAGACAGTTCCTTTATCTGAGCAAAGGCAACTAGTATTTACCTTCTTCAAGTGACGGTGCTTTGCAAGGGCCCAATTAGTCATTATAAAAGCAGCCACCACAAGGAATACATAACCAGCAACAGTTTGTGTTGCAATATTAAAGCCCAGCCACTGATAAATCTCAGTGGTGTAATTTGCACAGGTCACAATATTGAACAAAAACCCAAGTGGGATTTGATATCCCCCACTTCCATCAGGGCTGCGAAGGCTTTTCAGAATAAGATGGCAATAGAAGTTTGCAATTTGACATATCAACCCAAATCCAAACCCAATCTTCATCTGTAGATCACTCACTGGGGTGTATAATGGGTGGTTCACATAGTATGCAATGAGTGAGCCAAAAGTCCAATAATATGCACAGTTCCGAAACACATTGGATAGAGGTGAAGTTGCATGGCTAAACCTATGCACAAAAAAAGTTTCCATAATACGTTTGAAGTAATGGAAGCACCAGTAGTACAAGGCATATGTTTGAACCGGGTGGATGGTACGCTCCCCTCCATAACCAAAGTACTGATATACTGGAAAGTAGTAGAATATTGGATAGATTATCAGAGGCCCCAAATACTCCCAGAAGAAGAGTGTACGGTAGGAGACCTGTGGACCCAGGTCTTTGAATATTACAGTCAAGTGATCTGATTTTCCATCATAGTAATCTTCAATTTTTTTTTTCGGATTCAGAACAACAGGTCTTACTTTGGATCCAGGTTGGACGGGTAGAGTAATACGCTGTCTTGAAGGATAGTATTTTTTGCCTGTTGAGCATGAAAATGTAGTTGTATAAGATATCTGAAATAAGACAAATTAACAATAAAATTAAAAACCAACATTTCTATTAAATGGGGGCAACTAATAGCAATAAAAAAAAAAGATCAAGTATCAAATTAGTTTCAATTTGCTTAACAAATGTAATTCAAACACCAATTATGGACCTTCATTAGCAAAAAAGGGCCCCAACCCAGAGTCAAAATAACTCCAGCTAAGAATTTCCGGAACTTAAGAGCAAAACAAACAATGTGATAAATAATTTCAAAACCAATAAGTTATCAACATATCGATAGAAATTTTCGAGCCAGCATGTAATCAATATGAACTGATAACTAAAAAACATAAGGAAGTGAACCAACCTAAAACAAATGGAATGATTTCCTAAATCTTTGTTTATCTGTTTAACAAAATATTTTGATAATTCTGCAGAAAAGGTAAAAATGTGTAGATATCATCAATTAAGTATATTGATGTTCTTTTAAGGAAATATCTGACTCCAAACGGCTAAACAGATCACAAATTAGCATACAGTTTGACATATCAAACGCTCTGAAGAACACTTGTTGAGATATATGAAGAATTTGAGTTTATATCACATTTTAGACAATACTGGATTTAAAATTATATAATTGTTTATGATCATTTTTTACAATCTTCATTAGTCATAATTTAACCATAATGGACAACTTCTATAAATGATAAACTTATTATTTGGATGAAAAAAATTCATTTCATTTTCTAAAATTAACTGTATATAATAGTTTTTAAGGGTGAGATAAAGTTTAAAAAAAACTAGAATTTAAGTCTCATATTAATAATTTTACAAATACAAGATATGCATAACTAATCGATAAGAATTACAATTCCTGCTATTTCTAGGAATTGAAATATTCATGGAAATTCTTACATATACTCTAAGCGTGCGTTTGAAACGCGCGTGTACTATTCACAAGACCCACAAGTACAGAATTCAGTAAATTTTCATTTAAAACTAGATCCCACGAAACTATTCACATATTTGAAAATGATTTTGTTATAGTGTTTTCAGTTTTAAAAAATAAACAGTATCAAAACAGACCCTAACATCAGCAACATCAATGACAGCTGATAAATATAGAACAAACATCTACGGTCATCAATAACAGAAACAACAAACACACATATGTTTTTCAGAACTTACATCGTCGATGTATAGCCTCTTGCAGATCACTCACCGTAGCCTGCAGTGCAACAGAAACAGAAATTAGTCTATGTTTGGTTCCTGAGAAAACCTTAAACTTGGTTTTCATTCCTTTCTATGCAATGCAATAATATAAATAATTGGCTTATCGAAGTACAGTACTAAATTTGCAAAATGAAAGGGAAATGAAGAAATTGTACAGAGTGATTGAGGTCGAGGCCGCCTTTGATGATTTCTCTACCGCTTCGAGTGATAACAGTGACCTTCATGGTTGCTTGGGATTTGGGAATTGCAATGCAATAAAAATAATCGATTTTGATTTTGATTTTGTTGGTGATACTTTCAAGAATGGGATGGGAGATTTTAAAGGGCTCGTTGAGACTTTAATGGGGGTATGGGGGATAGTTGACCGTTTACAGTTAGAGAGCTAGGCTAACTGAATTTAAATCAAGTGGTCCGGCACTGGCTACTGGACACAAGCTGAACCTAAATTAAGTTCGGTGTATCACTATCTAGGACCCTTATAGTGGAGGACCCTTGGAAACATTAGAAATATTTATGGGCGGAAATACATTGTTTTGGTTGTTGGGAGAATGAAAATGTGTGAGTGTGACCATAAAAAAATGTAGGTAAGGATTGAGACTAGAGAGGATGGATTGAAAAAAAAAGGTACAATTTTCTTGTGCAATTGAAATAGAGGATAGAAAATGTTATTTACTAAATGTATTTGTATATCCCTATCTAGGCCCCTTATAGTAGGGACCTTTGGAAACAATATTAGAAATATTATGGGTGGAAATACATTATTTTTTTTGGTTGTTGGCAGAATGAAAAATGTGAGTGTGACCATAAAAGAAAATGTAGGAAGGATAGAGACTAGAGAGGATGGATTAAAAAAAAGGTACAATTTTCTTGTGCAATTGAAATAAAGGATAGAAAATGTAATTTACTAAATGTATTGGTATATCCCTATCTAGGACCCTTAGAGTGGGGGAGCCTTGGAAACTTTAGAAATAATTATGGACGGAAATACATCATTTTGGTTGTTGGGAGAATGAAAATGTGTGAGAGTAAAAAAAATGTAGGAAGGATAGAGACTAAAGAGGATGGATTAAAATAATAATAAAAAAAGTACAATTTTCTATCTTGTGTTTGGAACCGAGTATAGAAAATGTAATTTACTAAATGTATTGATATATGACTTCTTTTTTTGTGTCAAATAATGCACCTGATATAAAATATAAAATAAAAAATAAAAAAAAACTAACAGAATAAGGGTTATTACAACGCCTCTCATAATACAAACCAATATAATTATAAAGTAAAAGCAAATTGATCTCCATGGGAGGAGCATTATAAATTACAAAATATTTTTTTATATATATACAAGATAGAATTTATACTTTAGCATAATCTAAGTATATATGTGTGTGAAACTCTTCTTAAAAATTTGAACCCTAGCCCTTACCCTCTACACCCCACAAGCATTTATATTTGTGGAGTAACTACCGCATCAAGAGTGCGCGGTAGCTAAATTACAAAACTATGCTATAAGGTAGTTCCTATCTTTGCCTACCAATCAGCACATTGATTAACTTCCCTAAAGCAATGATTGACTTTCACGCTTGGAATTTGCCTCACCAAATCCCTGCAATCTAAAATAAGAGATAAATGAGCAATGTTAGCACAAGACAAGTCAGTGATCCAATCCACAAATATGACTTATATGAGAATAGCAAATATTGTAATTAGAATGTACAAAATAATAAATTCCATGCAAGCAACATTCTCTCTCCCACTTTTTCTTCCCATTTGGGAGGGTAGAAAAAGGGGATTAGTGGAGTCTATTCTACCTCATTTCAACCATACTAATAAACAGAGGAAAATTCTCATTTTTCTTTCTCCAATTCCATCTTCTCCTTTTTCCATTCAGCCAAACATACCATAAAGTTTACATTTCCAGCATTTTTAATCTTTTAAATTTTAAATGAGCGTTAATGGTTACTCAAGTTTCTTTTTTAATGAATCTCATTAGTCCATCAAATTAAATAAAAAAAAAGTGATAATAGTCATTCGTTTAACTTTTATTTCTTGTGTGTCCAATTAGGTAAGGACATGACAATTTCTTAATTACGTAAAATTTTTATTATTATTATTATTTTAAAAAAGGTTTTGTTAATGGTGTATTTGTTAATGAACAGTTTTAAGAAAATATAAATAAAACTGCTAAAAAATATAATTTTTTTTCCAAATTTTTTTTTTTTTTTACAAATATTTCCTAAACCAATATTTTTAAGAAATTCATTAATTTTTCCCTTTAAAAAACACACACACATAAATTGACCTCTACCAATTTCTATAGGCTATACCTACATAACTCTTTTATGTCTTGAGCCCTACAAATAAAATTTTCAGTTTTTTTTATTATTTTTTTTAACCCAACATAAATAAATAATCCTAAGAGCATTTACAATGGTGAATGTTATTTTATTCTATTTACCATCTCAAAAAACTACTTTATCAATTATATCATACCATTTTACAATTCTCTCAACATCTCAACTTTTATTTTACAATATAACACGTTAAAATAATATATCTACACAATAAAATAATATATTTCAAAACATATATAAAAGCTAGAAATGAGACACAGAGAGAGAAAGACAAAGATTGAAACGTGAGACAGAGAGTGGGAGGAGAGAGAAATGAATAAATTTTTTTTTTTTTTTTTATAATTGTGCTACAGTATCATCATAAATTTGTGATGTTACTATAGCACAATTCTAAATTTTTTTTTAGGATACAAAACAAATACAAGACTTGATATAGGCTTATTTTTTTTGCCTTGAATTGTAATTGCCTCAACTTACAATTTTTATATCTTGTACCCGGCATATATGCCGGGTGTGAGACACAGGGGCGGGGGCCCCCCAGTGTGGGGCCCGCCCCTGTGTGAGACACCCGGCATATATGCCGGGTGCAGGATATACCACCTCCTCAACTTATACCATTTACCTTGTCCACAGCAGTAAAGCCAAAATTACATTTGTCCAGGTGTGATACAGGCGCACCATCGTGCCGAAGAAGCTACCAAGTGGGAATGGGACCACGTTGGGTGCACCATATATAATCAATAATAGTGCGTCCAAAATGAAAAAACAAATGCACCACAGTAACTCCACAGAGCATAACCACAAACTCACCAGTCACCTGGGTAGTTCATAATTGGGTGAGAAACAAAAAGGCGGGAAAAAAATGCAGGGAAGCAGAGATCAAGAATCGAGTCCTCTCATCGCCACCGTCCAAGACATTCAGAAACGCCTCATTCGACCTCTCTCTCTCCACTCTCCTCCTCCTCCTCCTCAAATCTCATCCCCGTACTCTCTCTCTCTCTCTCTCAATTGCTTAATTAATTTATTTGAATTTCAATTAATTTTCAACTTCAATCGGTGTTTCAATCAGCAAGAAGAAGAAGCTTGAGGATTACTTGGATCCGGTTCTTCTCTCTGCGATCTCCTCCAAGATCGGTCGCGTAAAGAAGCAGAAGGTTCCACTACTACTTCCGGAGACGAAGAAGAAATTGGTCGTGGTCAAGGATTTTGAGTGGCCTGTGGCTGTTGATGAATTGAATGCCTTCGTCGTGGCTGATGCGCGCAGGAGCGACCAAGTCGTGGATCTCAACAACGACGATTCAGTAGATTTTATTGAAGAAGAAGAAGAAGAAGAAGAAAGTGAAGAGTCTTGCTCTTGCACTCCGTTTCGGCGTTTTGAGCAATCTGCGTTAAAGCGTTTCAAGGAACTCGATCAACCATAATGGTTGCTCATGTGGAGTAGTAAAGAACAATGAATAAACACGATATGATGCTTATCAAAGTTACTATTCATGTTCATGTAAGTATTATATTTGTTGCGTATCAAATCAAGATTAAATATATGAAGGCAAGGTAAATATACATTGATTATGTGATGCAATCACTTAACTATTTGAATTAAAAATCTCACTTGTCCAAACTATAGTAATCTTTCAAGTAACTATATTGTGTTTGTAAATAAACTTGTGAGTAGAAAACTCTGATTTATGAACTATATGTTCATATTTTTTTTTTTAAACCTTATGTACAATATTTAAGTTTTACCTAATTAAATAAACAATTTTGAATTTTTAATACTCAACTTGGCTTGATTTGTTTACATTTTTTAGACTAATAGATAGTGGGAGGGAAAAAAAAAGTATGATTTAAATCACAAATATAAGGTATCACAAAAAATGTCATTATCACTTACACTAATTTTATTTATTGTCTCACTTCTTTGCAATTTAGTGTAGAGATTGCATAAACCTAGAGGATTCATGCGTGCACCACATGTTCTACTAAAAAAAAGAGGATGAAACCTTAGGGGTCATTTGGTATGAGATTTTGAGCAACAATTTTCAATTTTTAAACAATATTATACATTTTTTTACACATTTTTTTTTCACCCATATTTATTTCCAAAAAATACAAACAACGTTACTAAACGAGCCCTTAATCTATTTCATTGATGAGCAATTAATGAGCACATGCTATAGTTGGTTGGAATTGGATCCTCCATTGCAAATATTGTCCATTTCCTCAATTTCGTTAATCGGATTGAATTTTACAACTCTATAAAAGTGTACAGGCAGCCATGTCATTTAAGAAAATTGAACACAACAATTAGATAATAAAAAAAGAAAAGAAAAGAAAGTAAAGTATTATAGAATTTGTTCACCAAATGCAAAGAGCAACACAAATACCTGTAAACGACTAACGTTTGCCCAGCAAAGTAAAGTGTTAAACGACACCGTTTCCTCGCATCACACAAATTTGAATTTAAAAAAACATCTTCTTCTCGCGCGCCGTGCCCTTTTATTATATCTTCAGAATTGAGACTTTGAGAAGAAACCAGCACCAGCTCAAAATCATAAAACCTCTCACAAATTTTTAAAGCTCTAGTTCCAATCTTCAAAAAATCCAAAGCCTCAGCACCCAAAAAAATGGCCTCCATAGTTCCTCACTCCGTCGCCGACGACAGGGACCTCGACGACGCCGACTTGTGGGCCGTAATCGACTCCGCCGTGGCCTCTCACTCCGCCTCCAAATCCCGCAAATCCCTCGCCATCAGATCCACCAACTTCCAAGCCCTATCCCCAATCTCAAACCCCTCGCCGCCGTCAAAGCTCTCTAAACACCCTAAAACCCCAAACTCCAACCATTCCGACTCCAAATCTAGGGTTTCGGCCCAAGGCGAGGTGATACAGGAACCCTGGGTTTATCGCCCGCCGCGGAAGGTCGCAAGGACCTGTGCTGCTTCGGAAGCTAGCGAGACCAGTCCTCTTATCTTGCTCAAAAACAACGTGCAGCGCACGCCGACCACTCCGGTGTACTCGTCGCCGGAACCATATTTGTCGCCGGAGATTGGGAAGTTCAGTGTGAAGGAGATTAGTGCTAGTTCGGAGGTCTCGTTTGGAAGCTTTGGGCGGAGCGAGGAGAAGCAAATGGTGCATAGCTTGTCTGGGAGGTTCCCTTCAGTTTCACTGTTTAAGGAGTATCAGAATACAGCTATGGCGGTAATTTACTTTCATCTGAGTTTCAAAATTATGTTATATATTAGATGAATTTGATTTTGCTTGTAAAAAACACAAAATGTTAAATCTTTTCAACAATGATGGACTTGGATTCTAATGAATTGTATTTTTGTTTTTGTTGAATGTATGATATATGTTACATGTGATAAATTTGCCTATTGTTTGAGGGGATTTGTATTCGGTTTTAAGGGTTTACTTCATGGTATAAAGTATTGATGTAAGATTAAAGAAGAATTTAGGGGCTATTTGGATATCGCTTATTGCTGATTACTGAAAATTGAAAATACTGTAGTAAAATAATTTTTAAAGGTGTGAATAGTGCCATGGGACTTAGTTTTAAAGTTAATTTTGCCAAATTTTGTAGTTGCGAATCTCGTGAACAGTGCACGGAACCCACTGTTTTAACACAAACGCAGATGTGAGTTTGGATTTCAGCTGTATCCAAACTCACACTTAGTACTGTAGTAAAAACCATTGTGTTTTGGTGTTTGACAGGTATGATCAATATGGCACTCACTTATAACAGGACATGTAAGATTTAATTCATGTGACAAATGGGTGTCCTTTGGATTAGTGATAGAGTGCACTCAGAGCAGCATTATGTTGATGAGACACAACAAGCACATGGTAGAATGTGTCTTATATATTGGTGTAATTTGAAATACATCCTATTGTTAGACTAGTGCTTCTAATGAGACACAAACCTTGTGCTTTGGTTGGAAGTTTCTTCAGAACCTTCCTATGTTCCCCATTTCTTCTCCCTGGTCAGGCCTTTTGGTGAATTTGATTTTTGTTGTATGTTTACCTTAAGAAGTGGTAAAAGTAAAACCCAAGTTTTCTAGGCCAAGTTTACATTCGATAAGACAACCCTTTAGGCTTTAGTGCAGTTGTTTTGATTAATGTGTCTGTTGCCTTTTTGAATTTCAGCTAACAACTTTTTAAATTTGAATTTACTTAGTTTTCCCTTTTACTTTTACTTTACACCTCTTACTGTCCTAAAGGCTTAAGTTACTATTTCCCTGCTTGTTTAGATGAATTTTTCACGTATCTCATGCTTGGATATTGAATTTCAATTATTTGTTTGGAATGAACTTAAAATATCTGCACAGACACAATATAGTGTCAGTTGTTACATGCTCATGTAATGGATGGGTGCACGTGCCACACATCGCACACTCCAAAGGAATTTCATGCAATTTGTTCTAATCAAATGCTGTCTGTGTGTCATTCAATGGACAGATATTGGAGAGAAGCGATTACGTGATGATTTCTGGAAACCCTTTCATAAAAAAATCAGGTAAAAGATCATGGGTATCTCCTCTCTTTCTGTTTCAACATGAAACAGTAAACATAACATCCGGTGTCTGTATTAAGCAGGGTGGAGGAAGATATCATTCTACTTCAACCTCTCTTTTGAAATCAGAGACAAGACTATTGAATTTGATGAAAATCGAAATGTTCAGCGTGCTGAATTTGTGGTTCGGGCATACATGCAGTATGTTATCTGGCTTTTGAGTATTAAACCATATTGTTAGTATATCTAATGTATTATTTGCTCTGACTATGATTTTTCTATTCTTTTCTTTTGTTGCTAGAGGTGGTAGGTTCTCAGATGGGTGGGGCTCATGCGAGCGGCGTGAGAAGAGATTTTTAAAACCAAATCATGATATACCCAGTACAGCAGAGACAAGAGCAAAAAATAAATCATGCCAAGTATATCTTTTCTTCTTGCAGTTGGCTTGTGCCTAAATATGCTATTGATATACAACAACTAGCTGTTCGTATGGTTGTTGCATTTTCACTGTTTTACATAGACAGTAAGCTTTGATGTAAGACTAGTGTCATAATCATTGGCTGAAGCTTGGATCAGCTTAGAGTCATATCATATTGTTAATATGTAGCTTTAGTATTGTTTCTTTTCTTTCTGTGGATCCTATAGATGCCATAAATAATAAAATGGAACAAGTAGTATAGCTTAGTAAGTTACATTGAGTTGATTGCCATTGGTCACATATTGTTTCTTCAAGGCAAAGATAAATGTCACACCTAGGTTGAACCTATGGCCCACCCTTCACTCGTGGTTTAGAGGAGGGAGGCGATGCCCTTTGGTCTACAGACAATTGCCATTGCCATTGTTTGCACAACATGTAGTCTAGAAGACAAAAGTAGAAATTTTGTTAAACAATATAAAATTTCAACTATTTTTCATTAAGAAAATTTTCCTGAACGTTAAATATGTGCTTGCATAAAAATTTTAGTCTCTTGAAGCTAGCTGTTGTCAAGTCTCAATGTTACAAGTTGGTGATACCTCTATTGTATGAAGATAGTATCAGAGCTTTCATTATGAAGATTATGCAAGACACTGATCAAATGTTGGAATTTGGGAAAGATTTCTAGACACAAAGACAACATATTCAGATAATTTTAGTCTGGAAGTGCTACAACAATGTGTCATGGATTTAGATGCTTACAAGCTTCACTGGCTGACCTGTAAATGACTCAAATATTGCATTATTTGTATCATTCATATTAGAATATGCTGCCTTGCCTCATTAACTAACACCTAAGCCTTTCTTCTCCTTAGCTAACCATTAGAAAATGGTGCATGACCCATGGTCCTAATTTGCATTGTTTCATTTCCAATGCTATGAAGTCATTATTTGTACAATTTGATGTTCTATACCCTGCTGCATGCTGGATTAGCTATGTGTAACATCAAGATTTTCTTGCAGACAATTGATTTCCAATGCTATGAGGTCATTATTTGTACAATTTGATGTTCTATACCCTGCTGCATGCTCGATTAGCTGTGTAACATCAAGATTTTCTTGCATACAATTGAAGTTCCCTTATTATTCTTCTTCTTCTTTTTTTTTCTTCTTTTTTTTCCCATAGCACACTCGAGTTGGCACACAATGCATGTGACATTCCCCAGTCCCACAATGATATTTTGCTTTCTTTTAGATATTGATGATTCACTTTCTCCGAAGAATTTGATGGATAATGGGGAAATGGATCTGTTTCACCATTTGAATTTTAAGTTATCTTGTTTACATTTTTAAATTTTTGTGATTAGAGACATCTTTGTAAAAACAAAGTGAAATGTAGAAGGGCATTTTTATTATTATTAATATAGCCTACTTTTCTGCTGAAAAGTGAAAGCTCACATCTGTAGTTATACATTTGCAGGACCTGCTTGGAATTGGAGAATATCGACCGGGTGCAAGCCAAGGCCAGAGATGAGAAAACATCAACCTCGAATCCAGTCAGCAATTCTGGCCCACCTCATCCTCTGAATTGTGTTAAGAAATGATCAGATTCAGACTGGGTATGGTGTCAGCAAAAAGTTCACACCAGTCAAGATATTTACACTGATTTGACCGTGAATTGTAAAAATGAGGAAAAACAAGATTCTGTATATGACTATATGCTTGTTCGAGTGAGCCTAATTGTTCCTCCAACAAGTGAAAGCCATTGAAACATGCATATATAAAGAGATGAAATTTCATTTTTCTCCCTTCCTAGGGGAAATGAACAAGAAGGGAAAGCAGGGATATGGAGAATAACGTCTATTTTTGCTGTTGTGCAACAATCCAATAATCATGATGAATAGTTTGAGACTTATGAGAACATGTGCAGAATGTGTCAGAGCTTGGGCAGAATCGCATGATAGCGAAGGGAGCTTGTGTTGGACAAGAGAATAGAGCTTTTGGACCAAAAAGAAAAAGTTGGCCTCCAAAGACAGGATGATGAAACAGTTGATATGCCCCAAAGCACAACGGTTTCCTTTTTCAGTTTTTTCAGTCTTTAACAAGGCATACTGTCCTCCTCCCCCATATTGAAAAATAATAACCCATCATCCGTGGTGGCAATACCTTCCACAAAATTAGCTTCACCAGCCCCATGTATTACTATGAGATTTTTTTTATTTTTTTTATTTTTTTTTTTATGAACAAGAAGGGGGCAGAAGCGACTATTGTGACTCATCCCTTAAGTGTGATCATAGGAACACGCCCTATTAGGAAATGTTGGATTGAATCATATCTACTATGAGATTATTATGCCAACATATAAAATCACAAAAATAGATGCTGCATGAAAAGAACCACAAAGATTGGAATAATGGACCTGCCAAGTAAAACCTACTGTGGACCAAAATTGATATTCTTTCTTAAATTTTGATTTTTAGGATAAATTATTAGGTCATGGAGGATTATTGAAATGGTAATCTTAGTCATTCTAACTAATAAAATGCTACTATTTATGTAAATGTGATATTATTTAGTAATTTTTTATTTTTTTATCTTTGTACTAATTAGGAATCTAACTCATATATTTGCATAAGTGGCGTAGATTTGGTGGATCTAATAATTTTTCGATTTTCAGCATTGATAGCTTTTTTCTATGAAAAGAGATCTGATTTTCAAGTGATCTCCAATAAAGGAAGTTGGGTTTTAAGCACCAGCATTAGATTGTGTTTTCTATAAAAGTCATAAAAACATAGCCAGGAGGACGATTGTGATTTGTTTAAACAACAAATCAAAGCAACAAAAATAATCCAACATATGAAGGGCTATTATAGTAATTTATAGCCAAAAAAAGCAAAAGAAAGTAGCCTTCCTCTGGTCCTCCCTGCCTTACTGTGTTCCCTTTTTGTGTCACTCCCCGTACAAAAATTATTCTTATTTCCACGAGTTGCATCTCCTTCCGCTAGCCAGTCTTGTCTGCTGAGGCAGAGAGAGACACATAGAAAAAACGGTGAGACGTCACACTCTCTCTCCCCCAAGTGTTTTTGTTTTGACTCTGTATTGTAAGTTGTAACTATGCTCAAACACAAACAGGCAATGCGGCAGCTTGTGCTTCAAGTTCAAGCATTACTCTTTTTTATCCCTTCTTTTATTATCTAAACAATCACTGTCCTTTTGAACTCTTTTTCTTGTTCTACATTTCATTTTAGCTTTTCTTTTCAGTCTTATCTTCTACTTCTTTTTTCAATTCCTTGTTCAGGTTAGGTGATAATGGTGGAATGACAGTTCATTCTTTTTCTCTGAGGTGACCTCCTAGTATATCAGTCATTCCCACTTTCTTTAACTACTTTGGGGCTTAAGAATCATGGCTCAGCAGGTACCTCTGCCTCTCTCTCTCTCTCTCTTGCACATTCAAGCACTTAGTAATGGTACTATAATGAATGCTTTTTATGGACTTTTTTTGTGTGGAGATTTTGAGTGAATGACTGAACCCATATGATTGATTTGGAATGCAGGAAGAAGGGTGGCCTTTGGGGTTGAGACCACTGAATGCAAGAGTTGGATTGGAGAGAAATCGTGATTTGTCTGGATCAGTCTCCTTCAGCACTTTGCTCACTGGCTCTCCCACCTCCTCCATTGTTTCTTCTTCAGATCTTGATACTGAGGTCAGTACACATTTTCCTCATAAAAAGCAGTAGTGGAACACAGAAGAAGGAAAAAAAAAAAAAAAAAACCCCAGCATGCTTCTTTTGTTTATACTTGCTTCTATGATGATTCTGTTTACGTTGTGTGCTAGCAAACAGTTTTTGACTGTCATGATAGAAATAATAATTGCCACTTTTTCCATTTTCTTGTTATGTTTAGGTGTACACACTTATTAGTTATTACTATGACACGACCTTCAATTTAATTTTTCTTAAAAAAAAAAAAAAACTGATGAACATCTCAGTTTCAGACCAATTTATTTTGATGATTGTTGGGAATCACATTCAATATATGTTACTTAGAGCTAGAGGACAGAAAAATGTTTCTACAAAAGTTACATCTATGTTCCTACCTGATTTTGTATTTGTTGGATGTGTGTGTGCAGTTAGTTAACTAGTTTCTCTTGGTCATGCCTATTTAAAGTTGAAATCACTTTACTCTTTCCACATGGTTTTCTTTTTTTCTTTTCTTTTTTTTGATTTGTCCACATGGTTTTCTATGATGGCGTCCGCCCACATTTATATGCTTCAAGAGCTCCTTTAGATATGGGTCTGTTTTTCTTTGTATTAAAAAAATCTGTACTTTGTGCTTCTCATAGTCAGCTTTCAGCTATATTCAATGTAGTGAAAACACGAGAAAGATGATCACTAGCACTTAGAGCTCCTAACTGATTGTATTTTACATTTTGCTTTAGAAGGGTCCCCAAACATGGTCTTATTTATCATTGAAATCTCATACGCAAGTGGCATATCACTACATTATTATTATTATTATTATTTTTTTTTTTTTACTTTTTGCCTCCTCTTAAACATTGTTCACTATGGATTATTATTGGATTGGTTACAATATATAATTTCAAATCAAAGATAAGCCAAGCCTCTTGCTCAAATGTGCATTAACTTGTACCTTAACTAGAGAAAAATATGTAAGAATGTGTCTTATCTAAAGAGACAACATTGTCTATCAATTCAGACTATTTTATGGATTTTCATGCTGTGTTTTTAACCATGAATTTCTGTGTGTATTGGTTTCTTCAGTCCACTGGGTCGTTCTTCCACGACAAAAGCATTACACTTGGCAGCCTAATCGGAGTTTCAAGCATTTTAGATCTTTCGCGAAGATCAACAAGGGGGAGAACATCAGAAACCTTAAGAGAAGGAAAGAACCACAAGCACAAATCTTGTCTATTCTCAGTATGCTCAAAACTAAGCACCGATGCTGTGAACGCGAGCAATACCCCATCTCTTGGTCACTTTCTTGAGGAAGAGAGGAGAGCTGCAACTGTATACAGAAGGAATCAGAGCCCAGACATTTATGGACCTAGTGACTTCTCACCTATCCCGCCTGTTTCGGACACAAACTCGCTGTTTGTTGGTGGCCAAGTTGCTCCCCAATCAAGTGTTCCAAGAAAGCCGGACAATGAATTATTAGATAGCAATGGATACGGCATTCCATTACTACTCTCATGCTTGCGTGGCCATCTCATCAAATGATAGACTTTGATCTCTAGATGAGCATTATTTTATTTATATTTCTTGTGGGAATCTAGATTTCTTTGATGAGTTAAAGACATAAGACTCAGATTGCATTTGTTTCAAGAGGAAGACCTATCTCCCTCATTTAAGTCCCAACTTTTTTAAGGAGGGGTTTTTTTTTTCTATTATATTCAGAGGTATTGAGGCAAGCAGCAACTTTGAATAATAATGCTGTATTAAACTGTTATTTAATTTGTCTTCTGCGGTATAAATAAGAAGGGGTTGTGTCTTTCAAAATATTCCTGGCAGCTCTTTCCCAGAACTTTCTTTTTTGTTTTCATTTCTACTACAGCTGATGTAGCAAACGGCGGAGACACAAACTAGCAGATTTTTGACATCTGTGACAAATTAGCAAATCAAAATGCATATTGATCAAAAAATAGTTTGGAAAAGGGACAAAAAGTTTGAAAATCTAAAAATACCATTATTTTTATGCATAATTTAAGATTAAAAAACTTGAAAACATTAGAAAGAATTGAGAGCAATTATTTCATTTTTTCCACTCAACTGACATTGCAAATGTTGGAGACAATTTTTGGATTCACAATTTATTGAGGTGTTTCGTTGTCAAGTTAGATAATTGATACAATTGCAAAAAAACAAAGTTTTTAAGAGTATTCACAAAACTTGGTGACTATCTCTTATTTGCTTTACTCAGATTCTTGGCAAAACTTTGTGACAAAGCCAGATAACAAAGACATGAAGAAGAAACAATAGTGGCATTCCAGAATTAAGTCCACAGAGAAGAATCTAACAAATTTGGCAAAATTAGCCGACAGATTTCAGACCCATCAATTTAACAAAAACAAAACGAAATACAGTTTTGTAGGCCAATCTCCCCATATATATAAATATTCATATAGGTAAAACAAAAAAGACTAATACAAGATAAACACATTATCAATAAATAATACTTCACACTCCAATGAATCAACAAATAATGAAATATCCTGTCGCAGATTAGAGAGAAGGCACAGTAGTGGCACGACAATGCCCATGACCACAAAAAAGTTCATTCAAACCGAAGTATCAATCAATTTAGACTTGGAATGGCCATGGCCAATTCTTCAAGTCCTCCTCTTGTCCCACGACTCCCACCTTGGAACTCTTCCTCATTGCATAGCTATTAGCCCCAACATTATCGCTTTCAACATAAGCATAGTACTTCAAGAAAAATGCAAGTGTCAAGACCACCCACTCCAAGCAAAAGATCAACACACACAACCCACCAGCCAACTTCAGTATCACAGCACCATCATCTTCCCTCACATAGGACTTCAGTTCGCCAAGGAAATCCCCGGTTCTCGTGAAGATCAGCACAGAAACCGAGCCTTGGAATATCGCTGTGAGCACTGTTGCCACCATGTGAGCTGCATACCACCGGCTAGGCCCCGTTTTGCCGGCTGCTGCACAGCCGAAGACTGCTCCGGCTATGGTGAAAATGTGGAGGAGGATTAGGAAGAAGCCGCATAAAGAAGGGAAGAGCCGGAGAGAAAGAGTGAGGAATATGCAACTGGAGGCTGCACCAAGGAGAATGTAGTTGCAGAAGAGGAAGACCTTGTGGGTGTGGTAGTGAGAATCAGTCACTGAGCCCATGGTGATAGTGTGCATACCCATTTGAGGAATTTTTTTTTGACAAATTCAGCTGAATTCAATAAACTAAAGTTGATTTGGAGAGGTTTTAGGCAAATGGGGTTTGTGAGGAATTGAGGTTTGGAAGCTCAGAAATGATGAATTTGTTTGGAGAGAAATGGGGAGTGGAAAGGGGAAGATATAGAGTGAGACAGCTGAGAGGCACAACGGCCATATTTTGAAATATGACCGTTGGAGCAAAGTCTTCTTTTTTCTTTTGGTTGCCGAACGTTGGAGTAAAGTCAAAGGACCCACAAGACAAATTGTAACGGCTAGTTTACTACTTTCTTTTTTTTTCCCTCTTTTCTGAGCTTTTATCATGTTACCTACACCTGGTCTTTCATTCCAAGTTATCACCTAGTTTTACTTCGTTTCTATTCCATTCTTTGGTCAATAAATTACAGCTCTAAAGCAAAGGCAAACAAGTAAATAATTAATGAATAAAAAATAACATAACATTTACCTTACCTTTCCAGGTTGAACCCAGGCCATGGAAGAGTCTGCTTCTTCTTCTTCTTCTTCTTCTTTCTTCGTTTCGTCCGCTGGTACTTCTTCAGTTCCATTTTTTTTTTTTTTTTTTTTTTGAGCAAGACACGTGATTAGGCATTAGAAATGACAAAGGAGACATGAAAAAAGTTCCACACTTTATATTGGCAGTTTTTTTTATATTTTTCCCGAAAGTCACAACTTTTCGATTATTATTTATGAGTAATGCTAACGAATACTTTATGGGAAAATGAAATAAAGCAATTAATATTTTGACAATTTTTTCATTTCTCATAAAAGTGGTATTAAAACTTTCCTAAAATGGATTGTTAACCAATGCTCTAAGAGCATTCGTTAGCATGACCCATTATTTATAAGCAATTATTTTAAGGGCGTCTATTTACATGAGTCTATGACCCAGTATTAATAAAATAAAACTGTTTTAAGGGTAGTTTTAGCACATTACAATTTTTGTCATAATTATCTTACGTGTCAGATTATAATTTGCTACTTGTTATTTTTATATAAACCAATTACTTTTTCTCCACGGCTCACAAGCTGCCACATGGACAATTGTAGCATAAATTATGTCATTTTATGTGATATTAAAATTTTTGCAGTTTTAATATCATTATTATTATTATAATTATTGGGTAAATGTTTAGACTTGAAATTGATATATGGACTCGCTTAGTTGGCGGAATGGAGAAGTACGAGATGAAAATGACAGAATGAAAAAAATAAGAGGATAGAAAATGGGAAGGAAACTGAAATATGTGAGAATATAAAAGAAACTTTAGTTTTACTCACTTGTGTTTGATAATTGAAGAGTGGAAAAGTAGAAAGAAAATAGAATTTGTATAAATTTACTCTCATACTTTATTATGTAACTTTTTTTTATAGGAAAATGCTATAGACATAAAATATGTTACAAACTGTTGATATGGTGAGTGGCTATTAATATGCAAAAAAAAATGATAGTAGTGGCCCTAAATGAGACCCAGTAAAAATTTGTCACATTAATAATTTGTAAAAATATTATAAAATAGTTTATGACAGTAAAGTATTACTCTTTTTTATATAAAGGAAAAAAAAGTATTGTTTTGGAATAAAATGAGCAAACCAAATTTTGAATTTAAAAACCAACAAAAAAATGAGTCAACATTGACTTTAGTTTTGGGGAGATTCATCCAACCCTTTTTCCTCCCCATTTTTTATCCAATTTAGGAGATTGACCAAACACCAATTTCACACAAAATTTCTCTTATTTTTTCTCCCTCATTTTCCATCCACCTTATTTTCACTCAAAAACACTTTTAAGATCCATTTGGTTGGAAAATTTTTAAGGAGGATGAAAAAGAGGAGAGAAAAGTGGAGAAAATTATTTTTGTGTGTTTTTGGTTGAAGAGAGGAGATAATGGAAATTTGATGGGATCCGGATGTTTTCTCTCCGGCTACCAAAAACCAATCTCTCTAATTTGGAGAGAAAAGAGGGTTTTATTGCAAAGGACAATTTTCCCCCATTTTCACCTTTGAGGTCTAGACTTCCAACCAACCTTACTCCTTTTTTTTTCTTTTTCTTCTTTTGTCCAGTGTTGCTCATATCCTATTATAATTTACTTTAACTTAAAAAACTCTCTCTCTCTCTCTCTCTCTCTCTCTCTCTCTCTCTCTCTCTCTCTCTCTCTCTCTCTCTCTCTCTCTCTCTCTCTCTCTCTCTGCTTCAATCTTAATCTTTCATGCTATCTTTATTTATTAATGGATTTTGTTTAATATTTGGGTGGATGCTATATTTTTCTTAATTAACTTTATGTTAGGCCCTTATTTCAATCCATTGAAGAAAGATTATCGAGCTTCTACTGATAAAAGTGTGTTATGTATGTGGTTGCAAGCCAAGATGGGTTACCAACACTCCTCATAGAGGTATCTCTCTCACTTTCTAAATAACATTGTTATCTACCCCCTTTAAAGGTTCAAAGAAATGTCTTAACCAAACTTTCCATCACCAAGACTCTTCAAAAAGGGCTTAAAAGTTTAGGTAAAACATCTTACTTGGTATTAATTAATTAATTTTGATGAAGTAAAGGTTCGTCAGTTGTAGTGAGTTCATCCAGATGGGATCAGGTGCTCGCTTGCGTCATAGTGGAAGTAAGAACTCCTTGAAATGGTCACTGCTGTGATGCTTACCATAACGTCTCCGATGTCAAAGTCAGTACAAGGGAGTTTATAACAACAGGTCAGAGTAATTTAGTATGTCTTGTGATTATATGTGTACCTTGTCTTGGCAATGTGAAGGCTTTATATAGGTTGATCCGGATTCTAGCCGTTGTGGTTGATATTGTAGAGTTAATGCTTCTCTTGGTAACGCTTCCTGCCAGGTAATGGGGCTTTAATGTATCTCCAACAGTCTGTGTAGCTGATTTTGTAACTGTCCAGAGCATTATTGGCAGCATTGAATGATCCTGATACCCTCGTCGGTGACGTGGACATTGGCTTAGGCTCGTCTCAGAGAGTGGTCTCATCTATCGTACTGAATTTGTCTTCAATTAATTTCATCGGTCCCATCAAATTTAAGTTTCAAAATTTCATATATTTATGATTAGGATTAAGGGCCTGCTATTCATATTGTGGTTATAGATGGGGGGTGGGGGGATCAGGATTTTTACTTTGGCGGGGCAGAGACTAAACTATCACAAACACCCACACACATAAGTCTTGGATTTTTAATTTCAAAGTGAGTCATAATACATCTATATTGCATACAAAAATTATATTTCTACAAAATTATCTTTACATCTTTCTAAAAGTTTTCTAATGCAATATGGAAATGTCATAGTGGGGGCCCAATTTTTTTTCTTTGGGAGGGGTATATAAAAAAATTGGTGAGTCTTATATTTGCATACTATTAATTTTTAAAAATTTTGTGGCAGCCATGCCCCCCCACCCCCTCCCTATGTCCCGCCCCTAGTTATGGACATTTGACATTCTTGAATAAAAAAATAGCGGATTATTGCTCCCTTTATATGTATGTATAAACTATGTTTATTGATCGAATTATTATTTTAACCAACTTTAATGTATGATAAAAGCAATTAGAAACCCAAGCAATTTTGCAATATTGGTGTATGCATGTTCTATGACCCCATATTCACCAAATTTTATAAAGTATTGTTTCTCCAAAGATTTTTTTTTTTTTGGCCTAAGTTTCCCCAAAGATTTGATTGATAGAGAATCATCCTTTTGATGGGAGTGTCATCAATAAAGCTAAACTCACCTACTAATAAAATAAAATCCATGGCCACAACTATGGCCCCCAACTATAAATTACATGATTACAGAATTCCTCAATGAGTTGTGATAAATTAGTAAACATTGATGGTGAAAATTACAATATGCCAATCTAAATATTGCTATTGAATTTCTCAACATATAAAGAAAGGTTCAATACCTCTCTTTCTTCTTCTTCTAATATTTTATTTTATATTTTTTTTATAAGTAAAGGTTTCATACCTCTCTTTTATATCTTCTTGAAGCTTCCAATTTGATAGGGTAGCAAACTGCCCCTAAGCATAGGGCAAGCTCACTCAGAATTTTCAAAAAAAAAGTTTATTTTTTCATGTATTAGCTTTTTTCATAATTTTTTTCTTCTCAAAAAGCTCTAGATCTCTCCTCCCCCTCTCTCTCCCTTCTTGCAATAGGGATCTCATTTGTGTTTGGTGCTATCTTACAACAAGTCTGATTTAGGTTCTTAATTTTTATTTCATTTCTTTTTGTATATTTTCGTTAATAATTGTGCGACATGGAGTAAAATTTTCTAATTCTCAATATAAGTCCAAAATTATATGGGGGCTTTGTGGTTGAAGAGTTTTCGAGGTTTTAATTTTTTTTTTAAGTGTGATGGTTGTTTTAGGACTTTAAATTGGAAGTTGTGACCAAAAGATAATAAGATTATGTCTCATAAAATTTAGCAATGCATTTATGCCTCCATCTATCACAACTATTCACAAGAGACATGTTCGCAAATCATAGGGGTAGGTGAATCCCGATTCCATCTTTCCTTTGGTGGATGAATTGATTGGATTAGGGAAATAATGTTTGGGGCAAATCATATACACTTTTATTTGATTTTTTTTTTCTTTGACATGTGAAATTGTGAATATTGATACAGGGAAAAAAACAAAAACAAAAAACAAAACCAGAAGGAACTTCTTGGCCAATGCATTCTAAAGTGGAAGAACAGGGCAAAGGTGATAGAGTAAAGGTTCCATAATTCCTTTAATATAAGCTTATGCACAAACACCGAAAACTTTTATTGGTAATCTGTTGTTCTGTATGTCTATTGCATTTTTTTTTTACCAGTTTTTGTTATTTGAATCTCTTTCTTGCTTACTTCTGGGTCAAAGTGTTGGATTCACGAATCAAGCTAGGATTGTAACAATAAAATAAATGGTATAGAATAGCCAACAAACATTGTAGCTTATAGATTTTGCATCATCTTCAATAAATTTATCTTTCAATTAATACGAAAAATGTTTATTGTTTGTCTTTTATGTAGATCAAGACTTATAAACCTCACCCTAAATATTTTGGTCAAATAGAAGTTAATATGACCTTATTTAGATCAAGTTTTCAGTGCCAATGGAGATATCTTTAGTGAATCTGCTACGTCAAATTTGGTACCTCAAAATTTTCCTTCATTGTATTCTTGCTTTCTAACAATCTGTCAGTTTCCAAATGTGAAGGACTATTGATTGGTTCTATGCTCAGGTGGTACACATTCTAATGTTTCACAATTTTTTATATATTCTAGGCCTATGCTTGTGTTTCATAGTCCAAAAACCTGACAAATTAGTCATTCTACTTGCTCTTTGATATATAATCTCTCAAAAACTCTCCACTATCAGTGGTTAATGTTCTGTAATTCAAAATTTTAGGATCCTGCTTGCTGGTTTTTCCCACCACTTATATGAGACCATGGTTTTATAAAATTTATATTAAAAAAAAAAAAAAGGAAATTTATGGATCTCTATAAGAGTATTGTTGCACTGATTGGTTATTGGGTGGTTGTGCAAAAAGAAAGAGAGCAAGACTTTCATTAAATTATATTCTCAATTGGCAATAGACTGGTGGAGGATATATTTATGGGAAAGAGGATTGTGGTGGCTCGACAAATAACAGCCGAAATGGAAGACATTCAAAGCTTGCTGACTCAGGGAATGCAAATATTTATATGTAGGCTTCTAACAACCTTGGTGTCAAAGTCCAATATGCATGCATATTTTTCTTAAACATGTAATAATACTTAATGTAGTGGTTAGTAGTTTTTCCACACACTATACATCCCAGGCCCAGCACTCTTCTTTATACTTTCTTTACCACATAATCAAAAAGATAATGGAAGTTCTTTAGCCATTAATGTGGAGATGTATTATGCCTTTTATACAAAATTTACTGTTAGATATTTCAGTTCGTTAAGGACGGGTTACAACCTAGTTATACTTGATGAATTATAATTTAAGTTTGAAATCTAAATCCATAGGCAAGTTAAAAACCATTTGATCTATTCATGATGACATTTCAGAAAATAATACTATACTTTTGAATTCTAATGTTAAGTTATAAAGTAATTAGTTAATATATTTACTAGTATTTACATAATACTTTACACTTATTTCATTTGCCCCCCAAAGACAAATTCCAAGCTCCGCCACTGCTATGATCCAATTCATAGAATTTTAGTTTCTTAATGACCACCTTTCAAAAAAAATTCTGGAGCCCCCACTGACCCTTTAGGTGATAAGTGAAAAGGGAAAAGAGGAAAGAACATGAAAAAATATGCCATGAGAGAAATAGTAATCCTGATTTTCAGACCTTTATCATGTAATGATATAGGAACATAAATATGCGAAGGTCATGAAATGATATCTATACAAATACCATTTGAAGTAGTATTAGTTTGCACTCTTTAACTCTTGAAGTCACATGCTCAGATATTGGTGTGTCAACAGGTAAGATGTTGGAAACAGCAGCTCCCCGCCACAAACAGAATTCCCGCTCCATCTTCCATTAGTAAGATAAAGAGTGGATACAGTGGGAAAAAATAGATCTAAGTACTTAGTTGACAAGCTTTCAAAGGCATGGCCACTTCTCAATATTTAGAGAAGCAGACTACAACAGTAAGACTAGAACTTTTCCACTGAGAGTTCAGCAATTAAAACAAAAATTGACTATATAGAAGGAAAAAATAGATTTAAGTACTTATGTAACAAGCTTTCATAAGCATCGCCTCTTCTCAATATTTAGAGAAGCAGACTACAATAGTAAGACTAAATTGAAGCTCACCTCTATAGAATGGAATTCATCAACCGACACTTACCCAAGGGCCTTGTACTTATGGCTCCTATTAAGACGTATATATATAAATGGAGTTTGAAATACATACCCATGCAGGTCTCATCTCTGAACCAAATTCAGGATAGCTATTTTACCCGTGTGAGAAAGCAAATGCAGCAGAACTGCTACTTCAAGGCTTATCAACCTCATTGCATCCAGCAGCGATCTTTCCTGGACTGTGACCACCCAATCTGGTGAATGAGCCCATGGCAGATAAACTCTTGAAACTGCTGCTGCCTTCGCTGAAATTTGACTTTCTTGATTTCCTAGGCTTGGAAGGACTAAGTTCAAGTTCTGAATCATTGTTGGTCTTGATCTCAGCAACTACTAGTTGGGAAATACTGCTTCGGCAAAATGGACAAAGAGGGGCAGTAGGACAAGCAGTTGTAGGGTTGGGCTTCTTGTGGCAGCATAGGGCTAGAGTGCAATGAGCACACATTTGATGACTGCATGGTCTGACCTCAATTGTGCATACCTGGTCAAAGCATATGCAGCATTGCTCCACATCGCTCGCCTGGTTGAGAAAATTTCACCTCCATTATTCACTTGTGAGGGTTTCTTCATGACTTCGTACAAAAACCATACTTATTAAGCAAAATGAAGAGTTAAAGCTAGCTGGGTTTCTTCATGACTGTACAAAAACCATGCTTAAGCTATATGAAGAGTTAAAGATATGCTGACAAATGTGCATCTCCTAAATGCTAGATGATTAGAAATTATTTTGTAGCATTTGAATGAAGTACTTCACTACTTGCACTGCTAAATTTCGACAAGAAATGGTTTGCATAGAATGGATAGAACCCAATAGTTCAGATCATCTTAAATACCATATATTATGAAGTGGAATGATCTCAGTTGCAGGTAGTGTCCAATGACCCTTTATATGCCAGCTTGGTTATCCATACATATTAAATTAATGCCTATTAATTAGTGTCACATTTATTCTACTAAAAAGTAAAAATTAAACCATCTTGACAAGAGATAATTATAAATTTTTACACAAACATCCTCAACATGTAGAGCTTTGGGCTTTCATCAAATATGAATTTCATGTGAAATATAGATCTGTAGATATTAATTAAATTTATTAATCTGCAACAAAAAAGAAATGAAGGATATTACCTCAGACATATTGTCGTCAGCCCCAACATCAAAATCCAAAGGAGATGGAACAGAGTATTCAGTCTCCTTCAATATGGTCTTCTCCCTCTCCATGTTTGCTTCTTTCAAGGCCCTCTCTAGCAGTGCTTTTGCTTCTGGATTAAGCTCGCTGATGAACTTCAAAGGTGATGGCCAGACAAGAGGCTCTGCTGATGAAGGATTCAGCAAGGCTGCACATGCTCGATGCCTGTGCTTCAGAGCAACTGTGTGTGGTATTCTCCTGCAAAAATCCATTCATCTACAAGTTTCAACAACAGACCTTCAAAAACTTGTAATTAGGACTGTAGTCATTACAGAAATCAAATGCTGGCAATTTTAGGATGAATGAAAACTACATGGAAAAAAAATCAAGAGAGGTTCCATATGGTACATATTGGAAAAGACAATTTCAAGTACTGTTGCATGACAAATGTATTATTAGTTACCATGACGTTCTTGTTATACTATCTATATTCTATAAGCATAATGCTAGGTCAGTTCAGTGAGGTTCACATTGCTGGCCTAACTGTAGGAGAACAAATTACACACCACTGCTCTCGTCCTTAAAAAGCCAATTCCCATATTCTTTTGAGAGTTCATACATGCCGAGCATGAATCAATTTTTGAATTGTACCAGTTTTCTCAAGTTTCAGAACAAACTAATCCATTGACAAAAACAATTCATGAAGACAGGTGGGTACAGATTAATTTGAGCCTGAGAGGACAACAGGGCAAATTATTAGTTTTCAAATATTAGATATTTGTCCCCATCACTATGGAAATATTCATTCATGTATTCCATATGGACGCGGTTGAAGTTCTTGCCAGAACAACTTCTTGGATGTATCTTTTTCAAAATACAAAAAGTGCTGCCATGGAAAGGGTTTCCCTGGAGTACCTTTTTGACCAAAACAAGTATGAGGATTGAGGAATCTGGGTGATTGAATAGAAGTTCACAAAAGACAAGTGAAAAGTCCACTATAATCATTAGTTTTGGTAGAAAATTTCATAGTGATTGAAAATTTAAATAATAAGGGCTAATCATGGCATGGCTGTTTATGAATCTTACCCAGATGAATCTATTTGATGCCTATCCGCTCCCCACGCAAGCAATTCACGGACACAATCCAAAGAACCACCACGAGCAGCTAAATGAAGGGGTGAACTCCCTAGGTAGCTGCAGATCATGGTACCTTCATCAATCTGAATGGCAAATGATCACTATTTAGCTATAATATCTACAAGACCTTAAATTAAAATTACCCATTTCCACCAGTTGAAGCACAAACAAGAGCCCCACTGTCTAAAAGGATATGAACGCACTCTGGCCGTCTTTGACGAGCAGCTAAATGTAGTGGGGTTGCACCCTTTCCATCTCTTATGTTCACAAATCTTGCAAATCCCCTACCAATGCCACACATTGAAAATTAATCAAATCATTCCATCCAATGCCAATTAATCAACAAGCATGTGAATCAGAGGAAAAGAGAGATACCAGGAATCAGCAACAGGGGTGAAATGTGCAGCAGAAAGAATAGCTTGCAGGCAATCTGAATGGCCAAAGTAAGCAGCATAATGCAAGCAGGTTCTTCCTTGTATAGAATCAAACATCAATATCTGATAGATTCAATACAAAACCCATGATCAATACCTCTCTTAATAGTTCAAGTAAGAAATTTACTATCAAAATGTACACAAACTCAATGGGAAAATTAACACACATTTGCTCCTGCTTCAATAAGCTTTTGCACGCAAGAAATCTTCCCATGCATTGCCGCCAGCATCAACGGGGTCTAAACCAATCACAAATATCCAATCAATAGCATGCAATTAAAGAAAAGAATATTGATGTAACACAAAGCATTAGACATTAGACACTCAAGCTCAAAAGTTGTATTGTATGTACCTGTTTATATCGATTCAAGATATCCGGATTAAGAGACCGACCCAACAGCATAGAAAGAACCTTATGTACCATCAAACACAAAACCCATCAAAATTTTCCCAAGAAAACCAAAGATCAATTAAAGAAAACCACCCAAATGAATCAAAAAACTCACCTGGATCCGACCATTAGCAGCAGCCACGTGAAGAACAGAGAGTCTCCCATACCCAGTGGTGAGTTCCAACACACTTGGGTGTGCCTCTACCATAGCCTCAACTAACTCCAGTTCACCATCCTGAACCGCATGGAACAGAACACTCTCTCTTCCGCGTTCTCCACAGCTAAGCTCCTGACCCATTGAGAGTTGCCCCCAACACTTCCTCACGCGCCACCTTCCACGGTGGTTGCGCTAGCAGTATTGGCGGGACAGCTGAACACACACACACAAACAAAAACACAATCGCTCAACTGAATTATATGGGTGAAAGGCAATCCAAAAAGACTGGTATTGAAGTGGTAAAAAAGCCTCGGAGTTTGGACCTGCCCGCCATGGTTTTACGGGCAGCTTGACCGTAATGTGTACGAGTGACTCTGTCAGTGTCGGGCAGCTTGTCAGATATTTTCGCGGCCAATTATTTTTTTATTATTATTTTTGTCTGTCTTTGAAACATTAAAAAAAAAAATGTTTTTATTAAATCCACCGGGAAAGAGAAGCTTTTGTCCAATTTGGAAATTGGAATCCCATCATCCCCACACAGACAAAATTACAAGTTACTTATGTTTGACACGTCTTTTATACATCATTCTATTTCGCCTTTTTAAAATTGCTGAAATAAAATTTTTTTTAAACAAAAATTAATTACTGATTTAACAATTTTAAACAAATAGAATCTATCAGTTAAATCATTAACAAATGTCGTAGTCCATTAAAAGAGTTAGATAATTTCTTCCCCACATGGCCACATGGATTTATTTCAACGCGTTCTTTGAAAATCACATCGCCCCCGTTGATCTTTGCTGCTCTTCCTCATAGCCGCCAGATCGATGTTCTGTATTTTTATACTTTCTTTATTAGTTGGGTATTGGTTGGTGTGAAATGAATAATGATAAATAATACTAATAATAATAATAATAATAATAATAATACACAAAATCTGAAACTGGTTTAACGAGTTCTAACAACTCCAACCAACTCGTGTACTAGGAGACTGTTCAAGTAGTTATGCTTCGCGTGTGATTGCATGTTCACAATATTAAATGAACATTGCACATGCACATTCCTAAGCTTTTTCATAATTAGTTAACCTTAAGTTCATAAAATAATGTTATGGACAAAATAATGTTACATCCACGGGCAAACTGTTATGGTCTTTTCTTGATGGCAAAAAATCAATTTTCGCATGAGTTAGATTAAAACCAATAATAATTTGTACCTTTATCCAATTACGGAACTAAGTGGAGCCTTCTTGTAGTGCAAATTTACAAAATTATTATAGCACAAATGTATTTTTGTACAATAATACATAAACTGGTATGAGTGTATTTTGGGTTGATTAGAAAATTTTACGCAATTAGTTTTGCTATGCAAATGAATGTTTTAGAAATTATTTAGATTGAGGACAATGGTTTTTGGTTGAGAAAGAGAGAGATGATTTGAGATAATAGTAAAAAAATTTGATAAGGAATTAGTATTCTGATGAAATGTAGTATAAAATAAATAATCTGATATGAGATATTTTAAAAAGTGAGTATATAAATAAATAAAAAACGTTACTATGCTAAAATAGACCAAAAAAAAAATTGCATAAACTGATGCAAATGCCCTAATGTAGTAAGAAAAAATGATGTTTTGTGTCTTTGTCTTTATTAGTAGATAATTGCATTATAATATATTACGAAATAATGACTTTGTGTTTTTTTTTTTTTGATAGTTTGCTACACTAAAGAAATGCTTATTTGAAATTTCATAATTTTTTTTACTTATAACCCAACCCCTCTAACTCGAAATCATAGGTTTGTCCATGCCTTTATATATGTCTATATGTATTTACTATAAATTGAATCTTTAAAAAAAAAAATTTGGTAGTCACAAGATTGAGGGGGATTTAAATTAGGGTTGTGTCTGGTTTGACTGAAAATATTTTACAGTCTTACGGGTGTTTGGGTGGACTGAAAAATATGGTCAACCTAAAATCATTTTCCCTTTGACTGTAAAATTGGATCGATTTTTGTGTAAAATGAACTACACTTCTATTTTCCTACATTTCATTGCCAGCCTCAAAACCAAAGAGAGAGAGAAAAGAGAGGAGACCTTGAACACAAATGAAGGAGCTTTAAGATATCAAAAAGAAGCCACCAAAAAACAAATTGGACCATCATAACCCAGTCAAGCGAGCCACCCCTAAGTTGATCAGACAGTTGATCTTGTCTTCGCCTTGACCACGATCTTGTCATTGTCACTTTGATCACCCACCCAACAAGATCCCATTGTTGCCTCGAGATTGAACCATCAATCTTATAACTTCCGCAGCCAGATTGCGCCATCGAGTGTTTGGTTGCTACTAATCTCTCTCTCTCTCTCTCTCTCTCTCTTTCTCTGGTTGATGAAAATTGATTTTTTTTATTTTTTTTATTTTGGTTTATACATTGAGATTTTCTATTATAATTTTTTTTTGGAAGCTGAAAAAATGTGAGAAACTAGTAGAAATTATGTTTTTTTAGAGCATTTTCAAAAATATAACCAAACACTTGAAAATATTTTCTAAAGCATTTTTTGAAATACAACCAAACACCTTAAATTCTTTTATTTTCTGAAAAAATATTTTCACTTAATTTACATCGAGCCAAATATAGCCCAGTGCCAATTAATTAAACTATAAGGCTCTTAATCTAATTATTTTAAATCTAATTGCAATGTATGTATCACCTAACATATATCTTGAGAAGATTATAACTTAATTTATTTGATTATTTTCTATAAATGTACTTATAAGAATAAAAACATTAAAAACTTTTTGAAGGGGTCAAGTATTTTTGTTACGATTTACATGCATTTATGTTATAATTATTATATTGTTATATAATATGTATATAGCTCAGTGCCAACTAATTAAATTATAAGGCTCTCAATCTAATTATTTTTAAACTAATTGCAATGTATCTATCACCTAACATATATTTTGAGAAGATTATAACTTAATTTATTTGATTATTTTCTATAAAAGTACTTACAAGAATAAAAACATTAAAAACTTTTCTAACGGGTCAAGTATTTTTGTTACGGGTTACATGCATTTATGTTATAATAATTATATTGCTATATAATATGAAATAGAAAAGTTTACGAAATTGGGCTACGGACTTTTTTTTTTTTTTTTTTTGCAAAATACACCATTTTGGTCTTTACATTTTGATGTAACTATCAATTTGGTTCTTATATTTTGGTAGCGGTTAATTTAGTCTCTATTATTTTCAACTTACAACCAATTTAGTCACTATCATTAACTCACTAACGAAAAATATATATGTGGCAAATGTTTTGCATTATTGGTGCATGCGTAGTTAAAATAATAATATAAAATTAAATAATTAAATAAAAAAAATCCATGTAAGCATTTTAGTAAAAATAAATAAAATTCCACGCCAAACAAAAAAAATTCTGAAACACATCATCACCTAGTCAGCCACATGAGTTTTCTAGTCCACTAACTTAAATAGATTTACCATTTAACCTTAAAGATCTGTTACTATGTAACCAATCATTCCAAAATCTTCATCACCAATAAGATCTAGCAGTCATCGATCTGCGAACCTCCACCTTCACATTCATCACCGAAGTGTGTGAATGTGGGTCAACTTTGTTACCGAAGGTGTTGGCTGGGCTATTTTAGTAGAAGTGAGAGTTTTGCCTTTTTCTTTCCTCAATACTCAATGTAGTATATTTTTAAGTGTCTGCAATTTTGCCGGAAGTTCATTCGATTACCAACAAAGTCTTGAATTATGTAATTGGTTTTTTCTTTAATTTGTTGCTACTTTGATTCTAGGATATATCAACCAGCAACTAGTGGAACTTGGTTTTTTTTTTTTTTAGTTTTTTTTTTCTTCAATTTGTTGGTACCATCTGTATTTAATGTTATTTTACAAATTAAAAAAGAGAAAGAAAAAAGTTCTATCAATCTCATCAAGCCCAACGCCCCTTTGATGAACAAAACTTTAAATGAACCCCAAGATCTGATCGAGAATGCCCAAACCGGTCATGGCACAGCAGAAGACTGAAGTTGAAGATTTGGAATGGGTAGTGAGGTTGAAGCGGCCATGGCACTCGGGTTGAATGTGAAGGTGGAGGTGTGTATATGGGCAGCTGCTAGATTTGACTATTGTGAAGATTTAAAATTGTTTGGTTACATGGGTAATTAGCCATGTCAGCTTCATGTGTGACAATTGTGTAATCCGTTAGTCACGTCAGCATTTTTCGTTAGTGAGTTAATAGTAGGGACCAAATTGATTGTAAGTTGAAAATAACATAGACCAAATTGGCCGCTACCAAAATTGATTGTAAGTTGAAAATAATATAGACCAAATTGGCCGCTACCAAAATTGATTGTAAGTTGAAAATAATATAGACCAAATTGACCGCTACCAAAATGTAGAAAGCAAAATAATGTTTTCACATTTTTTTTTAGTAAACAGAAAATAGTAATATTAGTATTTTAAACTGAATTTATAATACATTATTTAATAAAAGTACAACTACAAGGGTCTAACCTTTATAGTTGTAAAATAGAGTTATAAACAGTGAATACTAGACGCACACAATTAACGTAGAATAAACATTCTCCTTTGGGCTCTGGACTTGATTGCGTTGCTCTACTTCATCATTTGCAAGCACTATGATATCTTAACAATTATGAAAACATAAAAGTGAGATATAAGAAACAACTTTTATTATTGTACTTGTTAGGCAGGTAAAAAAAAAAAAAGAGAAAGAAAAAGAGATGAGAATTATATAAAAAATTTATAGGCGATCAACAACGAAGAAAAAGCTTCATATCAAATTATTGTTGGACAACGACTATTCTTATTTGGACTTCTTCCTCTTCATAGTGTTTCATTCCAAGTTATCTTCCTTATTTTATTTTATTTTTTAAATTAAAAAAATTAATTTTCTTTTTCTACTCCATTCTTTGGTCAATTAATACAGCTCAAAAGTAAAGGCAAACAAGGAAATAATTAATTAAAGATAAAACAAAAATAAAAAGTTTAAAGAAATTGTCACATCAGGCATGCATGCATGATTTTGGTTGTCTTTATTTTTCCCCCTTCCTTTTTCTTTTTGTTGGTCGAGGCATGCTTAACAAAACATTTTATCTAAAAGCAAATCCCCGCCAAAATCATGGCTTAGGCATCATGTTAAAATAATAATGAAAAAAAGTGTAATTAAATAGGAGAAACACCATAGTTTTAATAAGTCAAAAGTTTCTTAGTAATATTCCAAAAAGTATATAGTTTTTTTTTTGAGAAGACAAAAAGTATATAGTAAGTCCATTGTTTGTGCAGCTAAACTGCCTAACTCAATATAGCGATGGTTAACGAAAAAGTCGTGCATTTACATTTGTATTGCAATCTTTTTATTAAAAATGAGTTGATTTCCCAATGAATTTTCATATTAATAGTCCCAACATATGGTTAGTTTACTTAATCTACCGATTTCCTTCATAAATATGGTGATTCTATCGAATCGTTTGTGTGTTTAACTAGTAATTCTCCTTAAAAAAACAGTAATTCTTAAGTGTTCAATCTGTTTTTCTTATATCTAAAATAAAAATAAATAAAAAAGAAAAGAAAACTCTAACGAAGGTCTTAAAAAAAACAAAGCCATAAGTTTTTTTTCCCTAACAATTTTATAAGTACATCAATCCATTTGAATTTGTATTGCAATTTCATAGATAAAAGCGAATGGCATTTTTTTTCTTGAAGCAATGTGCTTGATAATGAACGACACATAGGAATTTGGTCATAGTAGGAGTGATATGATTTCGTGAAATTTGGTCTTATCATGGGGGTGGCATGCATTATCATTCTTATTGGAAGGTGATGGTGATGAGGAGAATTGTGTTGGAATGAGGAAGATTCAACCATCCAAGAAAGAATAGAACCTTATGCCACCAAGAGGTAGGATGCCTTACACGTTGGGATATCAATTAGTTCAATACACTTTATTCTCGACACATATAGGTTAAAAAATTAAACCTATATATTTGGTCCAATAAACAATACCGAACTTAAGGATTTCAAGTGATAGTATATTGGTAGTGACATCTTTTGTGATGTCTCATATTTATAATTTAAATCTTACCTCATCTTCTCCCGGCCACTATCTACCTATAAAAAAAAAAAGAAATAAAAAAGAAAAGGAATACCAATTAGAGGAACTAGGATCAAGATCAACGAATGAAAACTAAGTTGGAATGAAAACACCCAAGGCCAAAGGGTCAGACATCTGGTGCATTCAATATGATAGTCAAGTAGATCAAATATGGTTTAAAAAATCGATTCAGACCAAACAGTTTACTCGGGAACCAATTCTAGTAAAAAGTAGGAAAATCAGCAGTTCAATTAGTAACTGGACTCATTTTCGGTTCTTTTACCGTTCTATTTTTAAAACCATGCAATCAACAGAAAGTTACCCATGCATATCCATGAAAAGGAGAGTCAATTAAAGTCTTAAACATGTCAGTAATCTGATTTGCATTGATGACAGTCCCACCCACTCCTTCTGGCAATTGATATACTAGAGGTAATTTAATTGAACAAAAGACACATCACGAAAAAGATTGTCTAAAAGAGCCATGCCAGCTGATGATTAGACAATTTGCCTTGTCATTGCAACTTGAATAGAATAAATTGGATGAACCAACCAACATAAGGTCGCCTTGAAAGCTAAGACCTTAGAGCAACCGCATCAGTTCATCTAAAAATTTATGTTTATTTTAGCCTTAAAACCTACTTTTTCTATTTTACACAATCACTTTGTAAAAATACTAATATCAGATCATCTATTTTACACTTTCTTTTAATATAATATTAATTCTTCCTTTATTTTTTTACTATTATTTCTGTCCTTTTTTTTCTTTGTTTTCTCACCAAACAAACTCAATTTAACCCAAATCACAGCTTCTACAGACACAAATCACAGCCTCTCTTCCTACACCAAAACCCCCACATCCAAATGTCAACAAATTCAAGCCAAGAAACCACTAAGCAAACCACCACCAAAATCAATAAATCGGCAAAATCGATCCACCAAAATCAGTAAACCCAGTCACTTGCACTTTTGGCAAAGTTTTGAATCTTGGTGGGCATGATAGCAGAAAATAGAAGAGCAAAGCACCAAAGAGGAAAATGAACTACTCTATTATGGGTTTTCAGTTGAGATAGAAGATGATGGGTAGGAAACAAAGGAGAGCCACCAATTGGAGTGGTAGTGGTGGCTAACAAGTGACGAGCAAGGACTGTAGATTAAGGAGAAGAAATAAAGAAAGAAAAGAAAAAGAGAAAGAGAAAAGCCATAGATGGAGAGAAAAGAAAAAGAAGGAAGCAAGTAACAAAATGGAATAGAAAGAAAGAGAGAGAAATTAATTAAATATTAATGCACAAGTGAACAGTAGCCGTGTATCTTTACACGGTTACTGTAGCTTTTTGGAAATTTGCACAATTTTTGAGGAGCTGATGCGAGTGATTTTTAGGGTAAAATGTGAAAAATTGTACACTTTTTGTATTTTAGAAAAACTGATGTAAGTGCTCTTAGATGCCAAACTTTTGAGATGAGCAAACTAAAAAGACAACCCCTCAATAGAGGGCCAAGCTTGATGTACATAACCTACACCCATAATAAAAGCAATCCAGATTGAAGATGGGGGCTATTATGAAGGAATGTGCACCCATAACAAGCCCATAAATGTAAGATTCCCAAGCCTATAAAAGGTACCAAAATTTGAGTGCATAATACCTCTTAAAAATTAACTCTTGATGAAATTCTCACCCACTTACCTATTTAGAAATCCTTAAACCAGTACTTTTATTAATACCACCCCAACCAATCTTTATTTTTTGTAGGTATCCCATTGATACATCACCCATCTAACCACTGTTTCATCATTAAGAGCTATGCATCCATCCATTATATTCTTATCAACCACAACTTCTCATGAATTTTACAAAATGGGAACAGTAGGAGTTCCTTTAATCAAAATAATACTTTAAAAAAAAAAAGGAGTCCATGGGCTGTACTTTTTGCTTTAGCCCATTGGGCCAGTCAAAGCCCACGTAGATGGTAGATTTTAAGTCTAGATCTCGTCCCACAAAATGATACAAATTGCAGCCCAATTCAGTCTCATAAAGCAAAACTCCTATATAGCAAGTGCACGAAAACCCAAGCCCAAAAACCATAGGAAGGGCTTCCAAAACGACGTAGTTTTAATAAACCGCGTGTCTTTGGAGCTCATAAAACACAAAGCATTAGGGTTTTTTCTGCCTGTGGACTCTTGGTGGCTCTCTCTCCCAACTAGCAGCAGCTGAAATCTAGGGTTTGGTCCAGACAGAGCCAAAGGTATGAGCAAATCAAACCTACCCAGAATTTATATATCACCCTGAATCTCTATGACACTCTTTGTTGGTGTTCTTGATTTTTGTCTAAGTTTTTAGCATCCTATTGCTATTAGTACTGTTACAATGCTTACAGTTCAGAAGCTATGGAAAGTAGAAACCATAATCAAATAGATATAAGACCCATTTCATTAATAGGTTTTTTGTTTTCATTTTCATGTTTTTTTTCGCTTTCTGTAATGCTATGTGTAGGTAATGGCTCCTCTACCAGTCAAAAGTGGTCTGTCTGTCGGACAGAACAAAGGGCACATTGTCACCAGGCGTGAATTGGCTCCTCGTCCATCTGACCGAAAAGGGGTATGCATTTTTTGATTATTAGAGATTTTCAAATTGTTGATTATAGAAATAAATGGGTTTGTTTGAACCATATATCTAGTGGGTTAGAGCCAAATGCATCGAATAGTTGCTCTATAATTTTGTTTCGTGTTTTTCGGGTTGATTGTATAGATATTTTGGTGTGAAACTGTGATTAATTTGTTGGTTTGGGATTTTGATTTGAAGAAAACTAGCAAGAGGGTGCTCTTTGTGAGGAGTCTTATTAGGGAAGTTGCGGGTTTTGCTCCATATGAGAAGAGGATCACTGAGCTTTTGAAGGTCGGTAAGGATAAGCGTGCTCTGAAAGTGGCTAAGAGAAAGTTGGGTACCCACAAGAGGGCAAAGAGGAAGAGAGAGGAGATGTCCAATGTTCTTCGCAAGATGAGGTGAGCTGTTCATTCTGCCCTTCTCCACAACCTTTTTTTCTGGTTTTGTTTGTCCTGGCTTGCTTTGTAACTGTTTCAATGCGGCTGCATTTGAGTTTTAGTCATATCTGCTTCTTATGTGAACCACACTTAATGTATATTAGGAGGATAAGTGCAAAGAAATCTTAAGTTTACTGGGTCATTGAATGATTTAATAAATCTTAAGTTGAATTCAGCATCTGTGATCTAAATTTAAATAAATTTAGAAATCTATACAAAACTGATCTGGTACTGGAGCATAGAATTTGCTATTCAGGATTTAAATAGTCTGTTTCCATGGTAATTGTTGCTTCTGCTGTGATTGGGATAGTAGTCAATTTAAATTTTCACTCTACATAATTGAAGATACTAGATTCAACTAGAAATTGATACTTTGGTCATCCCATTGACATAGGTGGGCATTGATGGATTTTTTATGGTGTTTTGTCTTGATGCATGGTTTCGGATTTTTGCCATGTGCAGGTCTGGTGGAGCTGCCGATAAGAAGAAATGAGGGAAGATCATAGCATATGAAATTTTGACCTCATAAAGTAGCTGGAATTATTTTTGTAGCTCAATTATGCTGATTATTTTGATTATGCATTTTGCTAAGACCTCTATAAAGATGGTAGAATTTTGTAATTTTTGAAACTTTTGAGATCACCGGAATTTCTATTGCATCTAGTACTTGTTTGCTAGCTGTCTAAGATTGATCTGATTTATAAAGGGCGTTTGGATTATGTGCATGTAGAAATCTTATGGCTATGGAAGGATCACCATGCTACAAGGTGAGCCATAGATGTGAATGTCAAATTTTGGTGCCATTTATTATCAGCTTTGGGTTTGGTTGCACAAGGCTAGTCTATCTATATAGATGCTAGGTGTTGTCGTCTTTTACTATGATGATTATCATTCATTTGGAGGGGATAGGGGAGTGGAGGCTGCAGTGTTTTTTTTAATGTGATTTTAACGCTTATGTAAAGGGTGGGCTGAGCTGTCTTCCCTTTTTTTTTTTCTTTTTTTTTCGTGTGGATTTCCTTATCTTGAAGAATGGATGGGGCAGTGATGGGTTTTGCTTGGCCCGACACGAGCACGCATGCATGCGCACACTAGTGTCTATATATATATATATATATTGTCATTTCAAAAACACTAGTCTCACCCTCAACACTCTCTTTTATCTCTCTCATTATTGATGGTGATAAAATTCCTCTATCCTCAACTGTCTGCCCCCTGGGACTTGCTCTGCACAAGGTTTCCCATCTCTACTGGAATAGGCATTAGGCACTCATGATCTGATCTTAGTTCTTACTTTATTCTGGTGTATCCCTACTTACGTTGCATTCATTTTTTAAAGAAGGGTAAAATGGTCATTTCATGGTATATAATCATCATTGCAAGGAAGACATGCATTTTTTATCGTTGGTTTGGTAATTCTTTTTATCATTGTCAGAAATTAGGTTGACCCCAAACTTCTTCACTTGGAAACCTTCGCTTATGTGTATTATTGAGTACTCCATTTCATCTCCGGCTTCCAATAGAGTGCAACCACAGATGTTCTCAACATGGTATTACATGGCAATTCTTTTGTCGATGCTGCCATGTGATTTTCTTGGTGTAATTTTTTAATTCATAGATTATAGTGAATCCACTAATATCATGAAAACTGCTTGCAAATATCACACATAAAGACCATCCGCGAATCTTTTGCTTTACTAGTGGGGGCAAATATAAAATTGACCCCTTACTCTGGTACTAAAACCAGTTTGGAAGCTCACCCCAGGAAGGAAAACACTAAAACTGTCGGTTGCAATCAATTCCTAATAAATTAAATCATCAGCAATGAATTATTATCCAAATTGAAAGTTTAAAACCCAGTACAATCAAACTAGGAGAGAGAGATTTTTTTTTTGGTGTGTGTGTATGTGTTTCTCAAAAAAAAAAAACTAGGAGAGAGATATAGTGGAGATAGAGAGTCATTATCTCTTTCATTTTATTTTATTTAACATTTAAATTCAGCAACATCCTCCATAATCCATATCATTAAATTATTTATATTTTTTCTCATTTAAAAAAATATTAAACATATAATATTTTACTTAAATTCAAATAAATAAAATTTTTTCTTATAAAGTCTTTTCATGAAATGTTACAATGCAACAATGGAAAAATGAAATACAAAAAAAAAAAAATTTCAATTTAGAAACACTAAAGTAAAAAAAATTATAATAATAGAATACCAAACCAAACATAACATGAAAAACTAATAGTGATGGCTATACTAATTTAATGGCTGCAAAATGGAATGAAAAAAAAAAAACATTACAATGCATATTTAGTTAATTAGAATTATCATCAAATTTGGGAAAAATATAGGATGCCAACAGATAAACAAAAAGAGAGAGAGATTTATAGGTAATAAAGAGTAGAAAGAGAGAGAAAAATAAATTAAATGTCAATTTGTAACCATTATTTAGAAAATAAAGAGGTTGACGGGTACATGACAGGAGGAGTGAAAAAGAAAAAAGATAACCTTAAGGAGGACATTAACAACTTTATAATGTAACGAAATCAATTGTAGTATTTATTTTTACTACGCTCCAGTGTAGTCACGTTAGTGACTATGTTATTTTCTTTTTTCTTTCCAAATTTTTTCTATAATTTTTTTAACATTTAAAGTGAATTAAAAAATCTATTATATTATAATCCAAAAAAAAAAATATATATATATATATTTTAAACTATTCTTCTTATTATTAAATTCTCAACTTATTTTTACACTTTCTCCAACATTTCTCATTCCTTTTTACATTTTTATCTCTCCATTACTCTCTACCCTAATATCACTATTCATCTAGCCTTTTATCTACATTTATTTTGGCTTTTTTTTTTATTCGTACTCCCATTCTATGCATTATTTTCTATTTTTTCAAACAAAAATATGTTATTTCTCTCTCTCTCTCTCTCTCTCTCTCTCTCACACACACACACACACATTTTTTTTTTTTGAGTTTTTGTGATTTTTTTTTCTTGCATCTCTACTTTAGGTTAATGGATTTTTGTATTCTTTAGAATTCTAAGGGGTTGATATGATTTATTTTTGTGTTTCATGTTGTTTCTTTTTTTTTATTCTCTTTGGTTGTTTAATGTTATCCTATTAAATTATAAATATAATATGTAATAATATCATATTATTCTATTATATAGCATAACTAAAATAATTTTCTATTTATTGCTATACATTTCATTTTTACTATTTTTCTTTTCATCTTATTTTATTCTCAATTTAAATTCAGCCATATCCTCTGTAAGTGCACGATTGCACCCGAACCCAAAGATACGCGTGGGCTCAGGCCCAATGAGCCTTAGACAATAAGATTTGTAGAGTGTGTATTTGAAATATAGGTTCGGGATGTTGGAAATTTAACTAATAGACCAGAGTGTTACAATCTGTGCAAATGATGAACAAATATGACAAATAGATCTCCTCGGACGTAAGCCGAGGACGATTCATATAAGTATTCTCTTTCTAGGCCAATGTGTACAATCCTAAGCTCCTATTTTTGTTTAGCAAAAAGGTGTAGATCCCCCTCTCTTTCCTCTCTGATCTCCTTATATATTTCTCCTTCACTAGCTCCTGCACGTGTCAAACAACTCATCACTTTAGATACTTGTCACATCCACTACCTTCTTGAAGTCTTCAAACAATATCAGGGAGGCTGAATCCTACTGTTTAGAGGTCATTTCCCCATTAATACGGCCAGGAAGGTAGATGTAGGGTCTTTAATGTGGAGGTAGCAGCCTTTTTTCTAGATATTTATCTCACATCTTTGCACCTTAGAGGGTTTTTGGATTACCCTCTTACCCATCAGTTTTTTTAGGATTCTGCCTTTAACCTCCTTGGCAAATCCCAGGGTCTTCGCCGATCCGAGGAGACATTCATCCTCGGACAACTCCTCGGACGTCTGTAATATAGGCTGACTCGTGGGCTTAGGGGCCCAATGACAAAAACAAACTGGTATCAATTGATCAAGCTCACAACCCATTTGTTTATTTAATAACTCTTACCCCTACATCCTCCATATTATAAAATTATTTATATTTTCTATCATTTTTTATTTTAAAGAATTAAACATAAAATATTTTACTTAAATTCAAATAAATAAAAATTGTTCTCATAAAGTCTTCCCATGAAATACTACAATGCATCTATAGAAAAATGGAATACAAAACACATGCTATTTTAGAAACACTAAATTTATAATAATAATAATACTAATAATACTAATAATAATAATAATAATAATAATAATAATAATAATAGAAAATCAACCCAAACATATCATAAACAAACTAATAGTTATGGACACACTAAGTTAATGGCAGTAAAATGGAATAAAAATAAATAAATAAACATTATAATGCATATTTAGTACATTAGAGTTATCACCAAAAAATCAAACGTCAATTAGTGACCGTTAATTGGAAAACAAAGAGCTTGACAGGAGGAGTAAAAAATTAATTAAAGATGATTTTACGAATGTCAATAAAATCAATTGTTACATTCACTTAATTAAATCATATAATCAACAATTAAATACAATCATACAAAATTTAAACTTAAAACTAATCAAAATCTAATATGGAAAACCATATTTCTTATCAAAACTAAAAAGAAGATGTTCTTCAATAATAATAGATATATATATATATATATATATATATATATATATATATATATATATATATATATAAGAAATAACGATGGAAAATTTCAAAATCTCATTTTTGATATTTCATTTAACATTATTTAGGCAACATTAAGACAAGATATAAGAATAGTTTTTAACTTCCATAGGATCAATTATTTTTCACATTATTTCAACCCTTATGGGAAAGAAGGTTTACATATAGCATGCAAAATGTTTTTAATTGACTTAGAGATGTACAAATTAGTCAATCAACTATGGGAGAATTAAGGTTTCAAAATTTAAATAAAACAATTCTACACTAATAAAAAAATTATTTTGTGATAAATATGATAATGGCATGTTCTTCATTAAGTTAGTTCAAATTAAAAAATAATGATAATAATGAAACCACCCTTAAAAAAAAAATCACGCTCAACGCACGAGTCCGCAACTAGTGATATATAAAAGAGAAGGCAGCCACTCTTGAGTTAAGCTCACACAATCTTTTTATATTCTCTCCTCTCTAGCCATCAACACTACATCTTTTACGCAGATCTAATTAAAAGTACTTACAAATAAGTTCATTGGAAGGTTGCAAGTTGCTACCCAAGTACACATCTTAGTATGCAAGAGGAATCATATAAGATGAATAAATCAATAAAGATTGAATCAGATACTAGCACACAGAAACCAATCCACCAACAAAAATAAGAAGAGGAAAGACAAACTAGCTGGTTGAAACCACACCCGGCCCTTCATACACCCAATTCTAACAAAATACAATGTCTACTAAGCAAATGAAAACAAAACAAAAACGAGAAGCATCACTGTAATAGAGGAACTATGACTAACCTGTATGCCACAGGATCAAACGGGTGAAAAATGTTAAACATTTGCCGACAGGCTGGCATCTCTTCATTTATATTTTTTTCTTCTCAATATTCGTTTCCTTTTCCTGGGATGAAGACGAAAAGCAAGTCCTTAAATCTGGAACACGTATCTGAAACTACTTAATTTTATAAAAGAGTGACAGAAATTCAAAACTAAATAAAAAGACACAGCCTAAAGCTACAAAGCAAATTAGCAACCCCAAGAGAAAAGACTGACACCTACCAAAATTCACCAAATCCTGAACTAACCTGTGCCCATTAATAGGAGAACACAAACCACAAACTCATTTATAGATAATTAACTTTCCGCACAGACCTCTTCATATTTATCAGGTAGATTACATTTATATAAAGTAAAAAAAAATAGTCAGAGCCCAACTCAAAATTAAGAAATACGGAAGCTCTTGTCCGCAAATAAGTATTTGAATGAACGTTGATCAGAAACTTTGAGCATCAGGTTCAGTTACATTTTAGTCTCTAAAAAAGCGGAAATTTTACATGGAAGTATAAACAAATGATGTTAAACACTTTAGCTCATACTAGAAAAGAAAGTTATAGTATCAGTACGAACTAAATATCTAGACTAATTAATCATAAGATAATTACAACCATTTAAGAACTTTGGAAGATTTCAGAGAGATATCAACATTCTTGGTAAAAAGGATATTCATGCACCCATACATATACAGGGTCTTAAATCCATATGCATATTAACTCTTACCAATGCCAATACGAATATTATGAAGGGCGAGGAATACTCCAAGAGGCGATCCAACTGCAAAGAATGTGTCAACCTGGTGTAAAAGATTTTAGTCATATGAGAAAATATTCCCATTCCAAAATATGAGCAGATCTGATTGCAACTAAACATAGAACCAATTTCATTCTTCTTTAGAGATGCAAGCATTTACTTTTGAAAATCCACAAGCACTAGATAAAGTAAAGAACAAGGTACTCCATTATGCAAAAAGGAAAAAAGAAATTGCACAATAAAGGATCCAGAAATCTCCCTTCTTTACCTTAAATTCAAGGTTCGTGTACTTAATATATGGGGTGTAATTCATTGGTGCATCATCTTGCCCAGATGGCAGCTTCTCATCTATGTGTTGCTCTTGAATAGTTGTAAGATCCTCCTTAGTTCCTGTATATTTTACACATCAAAACTCAGACATATAAACACAAAAAAAGGGGGGGAAATTTTATGTGAAGATTGGAGGTCACCTTGATGCAACCTTGTATCTCCACCACCACATAGCTTTCCAATTCCACTATTTTGGTCTTTAACGAATCAATCTGAAGCAGCAAATATTACTTGTTATACAAAAGGTTCCATAGAAACTCATGAAGAAAAATGATCATTTTTTATAGTCACACCTCTTTCTTCAGCAATTTGATTGCTTTGTTTTTATTGCCTTCATCTTCACACGTCCTCAGTCATTCTCCAAACCCTCAATCTGGATGCCAGAATCCATGTTCGTAGTTTCACTCAAGGCATCCCTCTTCTGAGAAAGTATGTCACTAGAATCACAAAGTAATTCATCAACATCTTTCTCACCACCTGGTTGCTTGGAGTCCATAGCCTTTGCAGTAAGTTCATCTAAATCTGAAGTGATAGGACCCACAATTATTGAGGAATCTTCAGCATCTCCTTCCTCGTTTTCAGCATCTAAATCTGTTTGTGAAGTAATCTTGTCCTCAGAGTGATCCACCCTGTCCTCAGTTTCATTAACAACCGTGAAATCTTTATCCTCCGGCTTTGTCAAAGAGACACACAGAGAAGACTGGTTGTTCACATCAGGAGATGATTCTTCATTTCTAGCATGTTCTTTGTACATCCAATCCATTGGAAATGGGGAGGATAAATTCTCCTGATGACAGAGAATATCATAGGAAAGGACACTTCCCAACGAATGCCCATATATTGAAACCTATATAAATGTTAGCATGATTCATATCATTCTATGCACATAACTTATATTTCATTTAAAAAAATTAGAAAAACCAGGGATGCATTCCGCTGCAAACCTTTCCATCATAGCCTGGATTCCTCTTCAGAAACTTCAAGTATAACCAATTTAATTGGATGGATACCTGGAGGAGGAAGTATTTTTTATCAATTCAAGCGCTAATCATGCCGTTACCTCCAATGTCCTTAATAGCTTGAGTTGGTCACTACTAATTAAAAAATTTTACTTTTTCAAAGCGACAGCTGAAGTTGCTGAGGAAGACAAATAAATAGTTATAAAATATTTAATACAAATATAGCTGTTAATGTCATTTCAAAAAAGAATTCAAATCAACAATAATAATGGAAATAACACGAAGAGAAATTAAATAATATTCATTTCCAAATTTGACACCTTCACCTTCACCTTTCACCTTTCCTTTGCGCACGTATCTGACCTAATATTTGAGACAATTTATGTTAGCCCATTAATCACCACAATTAAAATGAACAAAATAGTCTCTCTCATTTTTAATGTGAGATTAAACATTTTCACTAACTTCTCATTTTCCACATTCCCTCCCACATCTTTACATTTATGTTCTAAAATTTATTCATTTTAACTATTTAATATTAAAATGCTCCAACAATCCCCCACTCATTTTAATATTAAATTTTTAGTTAAAGAGAGATTACCAGGCAAAGATGGGTCACTATGCATCATGAAGGTGTGCTCTGCATTGAACCTTCACTTAGTAAAACAACGATCTCAACTCCAGAGTCGTAGTGGTCTTCGACTTGAACTAGGACTGCTTTAGGGAAATTAAGCGTCACTGCTTACACATAACAACCCAGGTGTTGACATGAGCTTTTATAGCTAGCACTTTACGGCCATGTGTTGATCCTGGTTTCATGAGTGTATTTGAGATTAAGTCCAAATCTCATAGGGAGCGGCCCCACCCCTACACTCACATAGGTGAAATTTTGTCAAGGGTGCTCCTGTAATTCTGACACCCCACTCATACGAGTTACAAATTTCATTAAGAGTTTTTTACTCAACCTCTCTACATTACAGGATAAATGCACTTACATCATAGGGATGAACAATTAAAAAAATTATTTACAAAATAAATAATTAACAAAATAAATTGTGTATTTCTTACGACCATCGTATGATTCATTTTTTCCATTGAACCCAATTATCAGGATCTCTGGTCTTTGGGTTGGGTATCCTCATACATGGCTCATGATTCTATGGACTTTAGTTCCATCCCCCTCGATGTATTCCAGACTCTATCTTTTGCCAAGACCTTGGTAAATGGATCTACAAGATTATCATTAGATTTAATATAATCCACAGTTATGATGCCACTACTCAAATAAGATCGCACGATATTGTGCTTTCTTCTTATAGGTTTGGATTTACCATTGTAATAACGGTTTTTAACTCTACCAATTGCAGCAGTGCTATTACAATAAATTAATATAGATGGAATTGATTTTTCCTAAAGTGGAATTTTATATAACAAATCTCTAAGCCAATTTGCCTCTTCACTAGCTGAAGTTAATGCTATTAATTCAGCTTTCATTGTTGAATTAGTAATTATTGTTTACTTTTTAGATTTCCAACCAATAGCACCACTACTTAAGGTAAAAATATAACCAGTGGTAGAGAGAAAATCACTTGACAAAGTATTCCAATCGACATCACTAAAACCTTCAATCACAACAGGGTACTTTTTATAAAATAAGCCATAGTTTTTTGTACCAATTAAATATCTCATGACTCGCTCAATAGCTAGCCAATGATCTTTACTAGGCTTGCTAGTAAATCTGCTTAGCACTCCTACTACATATGCAATATCAGGTCTAGTACAATCAGTAGCATAACGCAAACTACCAGTGATGCTAGCATAATCTTTTTGATAAAAAATCTCATCATTATTATTCACAAGAAATAAATGAACATTAGAATCAAAAGGAGTAGCTACACTTTTGAGATCATGAAAATTATATTTTCTCAATTTTTATCAATATAATGTGATTGATCAAGATATATTCCATCACATGTTTTTGTAATTTTCATGCCCAAAATAAAATTAGCCTCACCAAGATTTTTCATATCAAAATGGCTTTTAAGCATATTTTTTGTCTCATTTATAACATGCATATTTGAGCCAAAAATCAACATATCATCCACATAGAGGCTAATAATAACATGTAAATTATTCCATGATTTAGAATAAATATATTTATCACATTCATTTGATTTATAACCATTCTCAATCATGCAAGAATCAAACTTTTCATGCCACTGCTTAGATGCTTGTTTTAAGCCATATAGGGATTTAGTTAGCTTACATACCTTACTTTCTTGTCCAGGCTCTACAAAGTCTTCGGGTTGATCCATATAAATCTCTTCCTCTAGGTCCCCATTTAGAAAAGCAGTTTTTACATCCATTTGATGAATTTTCAAATAAAAAATTGCAGCAATAACAATTAACAATCTAATAGATGTAATTCTTGCTACCGGAGAAAATGTATCAAAGAAATCAAGATCAACTTTTTTCTAAGAGCCCATTTACAACCTATGGTCTTACAACCCGGTGGAAGATCTACTAATTTCCAAGTTTTATTAGAAATTAGAGATTTCATCTCATCATTTACAGCCTCTTTCCAAAAAATAGCATCCGGTGATGTTAAAGCCTCTTTTAAATTTTGGGGATTTTCATCAATATTAAAAACATAATAATCAGGACCAAAATCCTTTTCAACTCTAGCTCTTTTACTTCTTCTAGGTTCCATTTCAAGATTTTCTTGATTTTGTAGATGTGAAGTAGAAGAACTAGGCTGTGACAAAATATTTTCTTCACCCTCACTATTTTTCAATTTAAAAGGAGATTTTTCTTCATGAAAAATTGTATCACCAGATTCAAAAATTATTTTGTTTTTAAGATCGAAAAATCTATAGGCTACACTATTAAATGCATAACCAAGAAAAGTACAGGTAGTAGCTCTTATACCTAATTTAGGTATTTTAGGGTCAGTAAGCCTTACATAAGCAAGACAACCCCATACTCTCAAATATCCCAAATTTGGCTTATGTCCTTTGCACATCTCAAAAGGTGTGGTGTGTGACTTTTTATGTGGCACCCTATTCAAAACATGACATGCAGTTAAAATAGCTTCACCCAAAAATGTAAAGGTGCATCAGATTCAATTAACATAGCATTTGTTAACTCAATTAAAGTTATATTTTTTCTTTCAGCTACACCATTAGAAGCAGGTGAATATGGTGCAGTAGTTTCATGGATAATTCTCAAAGACTGAACAAATGAGTTGAATGCACTTGATTCATATTCACGGCTTCTATCACTTCTTATTCTTTTTATTTTTCTACCGAATTGATTTTCAACTTCTTTTAAAAAATCTTGAAATTTTTCAAAAGCATCACTTTTATTTTTCAACAAATAAATAGTTGTATATTTTGAAAAATCATCAATAAAAGTGATAATATATCTATTTCCTCCACGAGTTAAAACTCCCTCAAATTCACATAAGTCAGAGTGAATTAACTCAAGCAATTCGGTATTTCTTACAAAAATTTTATGAGGTCTTTTTGTAATCTTAGCTTGACTACAAGTTTCACATTTTTCAAAATCTTTTGACAGTCTTGAAATTAATCCTAAACTACTCATGATTCCCACATATCTACTATTTATATGACACAAACGAGCATGCCAAAAATTAACAGAAGAAAACATATAAACTAAACTGGTAGATGCTTTGTTATTCTCAACATTCAATTTAAACATTCCATCACAAGCATAACCCTTGCCCACAAATAATCCCTTTTTAGTGATTACATAATTATCAGATTCCATAGTTTGCTTGAAACCAGCCTTGTTAAGCAAAAAACTTGACATCAAATTCTTCCTCATGGATGGAGTGTAAAGTACATCTTTCAATGTTAGCACACGTCCAGAAGTAAATTTCAATTCAACCTCACCACTTCCAAGAACCTTGGTTTTGCTAGAGTCACCAAGCATAACAGTTTTTTCTTCTTCAAAAGGAGTGTACAATTTGAACCAATTTTTGTCATAGCAGATATGTCTATTAGCACCAGAATTTGCCCACCACCCTTCAACATATTGCACCATATTGATGTCTGTAATTATAGCCACTAAAGGCTCTTCGGTTACGTTAGCCTGCGGGACAAATTCACGTTTCCGAAATTTGCAAAATCTAGCAATATGCCCACTCTTGCCACAGACAAAACATGATCTATTAAATTGATCTTGTGAAGGGGGTTCTTAGTTCTTATTGTAATTTTTATTCGGGTTTCCCCTTCCTTGAGGTGATCTATTATTGTTTTTAAAAGCTTTCTTTTTTGGCTTCAATTGACCATTTCTAGGAAAATGATTTTTAGGCATATTATTATTGGATGAAATAAGGTTTAACTTTGTGGTGGAATTACCATTGCTCTCTTGTATCATGAGTGCATCTTGTCCTCTAGCCTTCTCCTCCACACGGATGCGTGTGATCAAAGTCTCCAAGGATGTCTCCTTTTGTTTGTGCCGCAAAGTCTTTTGGAACTCCCTCCAAGATTGTGGTAGTTTGTCAATTATGCCAGCTACCACCAAATTGTCTCTAATCTTTATGCCTTCGGATCTCAATTCTGCTACAATCATTTGGAAGTCTTGTGCTTGATCTACCACCGATTTTCCATCCACCATTTGGTAACGGAAAAATCTACTAGCAACATACTTCTTTGCACCTGCCTCCTTGGTATCATACTTGCTTTGTAAAGCTTTCCAAATTTTTTTAGCAGACTTGTAAGTTGTATCATAATAATCATAGAAATGATCGGCAAGACAATTCAATAGATAAGAGCAACAATTATATTCATCTTTTGTATACTTATCTATTTTTTCTTGATGGAGAATATATTCTTCGTCACTCATCTCATCGGTAGGAACCTTTGATGGATTCTTTTCAGTGAGGATGTAGGCAACTTTGAGAAGGCTCAAGTAAAAGAGGACATTTCCTTTCCACCTTTTGAAGTGGGCTCCCTTAAAGTGGAAGGGCTTGTTGAGATATCTAACAGGCTCATTTGGTTTCTCTTGTGTAGGCTCCATGTGTTGAATCTCCTTAAAATTGTTGGTGCAAGCACAATGATAATGGAAATAACACAAAGAGAAACTGAATAATACTTCTGAATTTTTATTAGTTTAAAGAAAAAGATTACACAATACTATTTGGACTGAAGCGCAATACTCGCTCTCTTTAAGGAGATTCAAGCCCTTAGTTGGCTAAACTTTGTAACCGGTGCAGACCGTCTCTGACTTGTCTCCCCTATGATACAACAGCCTAACAAGTGTCATATGGATAGAACAACCTCTGCACAAAGTGTTCAAGCCCAAAGTTCCACCAAAAAGAACACCCTTCCTTGCCAAGAATTTCTCTATTTTTTTTTAGTGTATATTACAGTAACTTGTTTTGTGTCTGAATGGGTCTATTTATAGGCTCAATGGGCCTCACGAAATTACTACCCAAATTAATCTGATTAATTAGGTCCATTATTCTCATATAGTGGGTGTTACAAGATTAATTGTTGGATATTATTCTGATGGGCTAGAGTTACACAATTAATGGTGAGATAAGGAGTTTTCTGAATAATGAAAAGGCCAAAACGGATAGTCCATTAAGTGGATTAATGGCTCATTATTTTCCATAATCAAATGGAATATTAATTCGGGCCATTTACTCACCAACACCTCCACCCTTCACCTCCCCCTTGCGCACGTATCTGGCCCAGTATTTGAGATAATTCATGTTAGTCCATTAATCACCATAATTAAAAAGAACAAAATAGTTTCTCTCCTTTTCAATGTGGGATTAAACATTTTTACTAACTCCTCATCTTCCACATTTACTCTCACATCTTTACATTTATGTTCTAAAATTTATTCATTTTAATTATTTAATATTAAAATACTCCAATAGATCCTCTCATTGATCATAACCAAATTCTTATGAGAGCAAACCCAGAGCACATCTTCAGTGTACACCTTACCCAAAAAAATCCTACAAGGCTGATATGAATCTGTTTACCAGAAAAAAAAAAAAAAAAAACTGTTTATTAGTCTTCTAAGCGCCTTATGAACATAGTTTTTTTCTTTTCATATGATATCTGAAATTTAAGACTTAAAAAATCTCTTGTGCCTCTAGAGCCTGGAGACCCAAAATCTTATACCTCTCCCTACCTTAAGCTTTGACTTTATACCTCTCCCTACCATTTGCTATATTCTGTTGCTTTATTGTAATTCTGCCTCATCATGACTGGTATTGCATCAGCTTTATGCTGCCCCAGCCAGTTCTTTCTAATCTTGTTTACCTATAGTCATATGGTGCAATTGATACCCATTTGACACTTGGATGTTAGAATATCATGAATACTATTAAATTCATTGGATCTTAATTTGATCACTGTCCCACTTCTTAAATAGAGAATAATTTCCCAAACAGTTTTTGTGGGACTACAGCTTTGGTGGTGTTGTTATTTTAAGGCCAAAATGGGCATAGTTGCTGAAGAATATAGTTAGTAGGCATTGGTTCAAAAGTAAATATAATTCTAACATCTCGAGTCTAAGAGAGTCGATTTTGGGGGCCAAAATCGAGTCTCAAAGACTCGATTTTCATGGTTGATTCTGTCTGATGTGTCATTTTTTTCACGTGTGATCCACCTGAAAATCGAGTTTCTAAGACTCGATTTATAAGCAAACATTCCTAAGGGTTAGAGCATAACAACTTTAAATACAATTTTCATTATTTTTCCTTCTTTCTCTTTCTTTTCCCCTTTGTCTCTTTCACCTGGGTTTAACAAACAAAGAAGAAGAAGCCACAGCCACAGTTCGAGCCTCCCTTCAAATCTGCTAGTTTTTCTCCATCCTTTCGTGAAACCGACGTTGCAAATCTCTTCTTTGGCCTCCGATTTGCAAAACCCAAGAGTTCGATCTCCATTTAGGAGACACGCGCCGCCGTGCGTGGTGGCCGTCGACCCACAAACCGTCACAGATTTCTCGTCGACTGGTGGTTCATGAAACCAACGCCATGCATCTCTTCTTCGGCCTCCAATGTGTAAAACCCAAGAAGCAGGCGTCCATCTTCAGCCTGACACGCCTCCACATGCGGCCTGAAGTTTTGCCGTCGACCCACACGCCATCGAAGATCGCCGTTGGCTGTGTTGCTCCGATTCCGAAGAACCCATGCCTTCTTCCTGCACATGCAGATTCTTGTGGGTTCTGGGGTTTTCATCACTTTGTATTTTGGGAATTAGAGACAAAAGCATGGAGAGACTTGGGAGGAAGAAGAAGAACAGTTGGGTTTTTTTTTTTTCCTTATCCTCTGTGGCTTTTGGTTTTATTTTTTTTCGTATAAGTCTTGTAGGATAAATAGAGCATTTAAATGTCAAATTACAAATCGAGTCTCTAAGACTCGATTTCCAAGTAGACGCCACATGAAAAAAATGCCACATTAGACGAAATCGGACCATAAAAATCGACCTTCAAAAACTCGATTTATAGCTCAAAATTGACTCTTTTAGACTCGAGATGTTAGAATTATATTTACTTTCAACCCAATGTCTACTAACTATATTCTTCAGCAACTATGGCTAATTGCCCATTTTGGCCTTATTTTAAGGAAGCCCCAACATTTGTTTATCGTGGTATTGTAGAACTTGCTGTATGATAATGTAGACCAACCTTCCTTTATAGTCTAATAAAGGAATATAAAGTTTAAATTTTTTCATTTTTTTTATAGGTAATGTTTCATAATTATAATGGAATGAAATTTCCTCCTCTACCACTACTTAAATAAGAATAATTGCCCAAACAGTAGAGTTTTTATTTTATTTTATTTATTTTTTATAATTAAACCCCAACAATTGTTTATCATAGTATTTTAGTTCTTGATGTATGATCATGTACACTACTTTTAATAAAAGAACTAGTCATTAACCCATGTAATGTAGAGAAAAATAAAACAAAATGTAATTCTCTCTCTCTCCACTAACTATGAATTTTATATTTATGGTAGCTATTAATAGGCATTTATTAGTATGGTGTTTCTATATAGAACTATATTATACTTTTTGAAGAAAATATGATGTGGCAAGATTTTAATGGAGGATGTAAATAAAGAAGGTTTGTAGAATTTAAATTCAATTAAAAATATATATTAGAATAACGACAGTGAAAAAAATGTAGGCTTTCAAAAGCTTATGTAGCAACATTAGAGTTTCATTATTTGCATATAATGAAATTCCCCCACCCCCCAACAATTAAAAGGAAGCAAGGAACTGAGTTAATGTACCTTTGTATTAATATACTTATGCATTAACCTTTCTTGTACTGTTTTAGAATATTAATGTACTAATGAATTAAGTCTCCAACAACTTAGCTCAATATATGAATTGCTATTTACCCCCCGCTGGAAGGAGAAAAATTCCTATGATATAAATTCCTATACGCTATTTGTATATTTCAAAGTTTGAATTAGTGATTTATTTCCTTGTAAATTGTGATATGCGGTATAACGTTGAGGACATGAGCATCAGTGGGATATAAACGCTGTCGTATTTAAAAGTACTGAAGAATAGGAAATTAACTTAAGCTTTCTTTCGCCAAAAACTTTGTAGCTGAATTGGCACCTCCCTATATACAAAGCGTTTGGGGCTTTTGACATTAAATCGTATTATAACAAATTAAGTAATTCTCCTTCAACTATGTTTTCTTGGAAAGCTATTTGGAGAGTTAAGGTCCCTAGGCGAGTTTCTTTTTTTGTTTGGTGTGTAGTTTGGAATAAGATCCTAACGGGAAATAATATGAGATTGAGGCGATTGGATTTTGTGGATTGGTGCATTATGTGCCGTCATTGTGGAAAGACGGTAGACTACTTACTTCTTCATTGTGAGATGGCTTATTGGTTATGGAGTTTTGTTTTTATAACTTTTGGCTTGGCTTGGGTTATGCTTAGATTGATTCTAGACTTGTTTTTTGGTTGGTTGAATTGGTTGGGGAAGCATTCGTCTCAGATCTGGAATTTAGTCCCGTTGTGCATTCTATGGTGTATTTGGAAGGAGCGAAATCGGAGAACTTTTGAGGATTTAGATAGCTCTAGTGATCAGTTGCTTGCTTTTTTTAGCGAAACTCTTTTTGATTGGTCTTGGGCGTGGGGACTCACGTCTCATGAGTCCCTCCCTTCTTTTCTTTGCTCTATTTTTCTCTTATAATTTCTTTATGGCTTGATTTTCTCTTTTATTTCTCTTTGTTTTTTATGCACAGAGCAGCCTTTCGTATTTATCCAAAGAAAAAAAAAAAAAAATTGCTTAGCTGTAGTATAAATATTTGTAGCCTATTATAATTGTAATTTTACTTACGCAATATACAATCAACATTTTCACTCATTTCCTCTCAAATTTTGCTCTCTAGAATTCCAGGCCAGATTACTCTGTTTTATTTTTTCTTTTTCAAAACAGAGTAATTATTCATTCTTTTTTTCAAGATTGAAGGTCTTCTGAATCTGTAGCTTGATCAATACACTAGACTTTGCTTCCTTCTGATAAGGAGCGACAGTGGCTTTTTTCAAAGCGCCATAAAATCTTGTTCCATAGCGTTGAAAACTGGGTTTGTCTAAAGCAAATTGTTTTAGCTACCATCTTGTCATAACATCAAATTCCTTCGAAATAGAACAAATCAGTTTCTGGGTCAGACTCAAAATGCTGTGTTTGTATGTATTTAGGCGTGTATGCATGCATGAATGTGTGGTTTATATGTGGGTAAGTCAAGCTCACCATATGCTTGAGGAAAGTCCTCGATGGACTTTTCTGGATTATCTAAGCTTGCATGTGGTTTTCAATTGTATGTACATAGTTTTCTTAGATTTGATTTGGTTATGACGCCTTATTTGTGGTTTAGAACATGTGTTTGTCTGTTGTAATTTATTTATAAATATTTGTGTTTCCCACTTCTAATTGCTTACTTTGCTTCTTGAATCAATCATCATGAAAAGGGTTGACTCATAAGAGCAATTGGTCACAATATCTCACATTGGTGGAAGTTTCACATGATGATTAATTCTCAAATTAAACCAAAATTAAAGTGTGTTTTATTTATTTATTTATTTATTTATTTTTTATACTTTCAACCAAAATTAAAGCAGATCCAAAATATTTTCATAATTAATAAAGTATGGGTTATCGTTGGGTAATGCTTGGTCAATTAATTAACATCCAAGATGTATACTTTAACCAATAAGCTACAATTTATCTAAATTTTCTGTGTGTTATGCTGCTAACAATTGTTGACTACGGCTCAGCTTTATAAGTCATGAACTATATTACATGAATTGTTTGCTTCATCAAAAAAAAAAAAAAAAAAGAGATACAAAGTCAATGATGACTACATCTCATCTTCTAACAGATATGAAAATATATATCTTGGATGTTAATTGAGGAAGTCTTACCTGGCTAATAGTAAATAAGCTACACCCTTTTTGAGAAGGTGAATAGCTTCATGCGTTATACTTCCTCCAATAAGTCATAGCATCCATTCTATTTCTCTTCATTTCAGCAGTACTTATCTTTAGAGAATAAGAAAGAAATGGGATATTAGAAAGGACGGGAACCTCAAAATCCAGCTACAGGACTAGAGTGTTCAGCTTTTGGGTATGGTAGACATGTTTTATTTCATTTTTTACATATGCTAATGTTGTAAGATAGAGCCAAAGTTTAATTGCAAAGTATTTGGGATACATCCATGCTTAGAATTTTGATTTTATTTAATAAATTGACAACAGAGCAATCTCTCCATGTTCATTAGCTATATAATTTTTTAAATATCATTTGATGTTATGGGCTAATCATGTTACTGAACTATCACATTTAAGGTTTGCTCTCTCGTTTAAGCTTAGATGATCGGTATATTTCACTTTACTTAAGAAAATCCATTCTATATAATTTTACATTTGCTAAATCCATGAAGATATACTGGATTAGGTTGGAATTTCCCTAGTGATTGACCTTTTTATATGTACTAGTGAAGGAAATTAAAAGTCCTACGTGAAGTAAAAATAACAGAATTTGAAGAATTAACATAACATATTTGGGTCCAAACACATTTTAACCTTTCAGTTTAAGTGGTGTTTCTATATCTTATATTAAGGTTTCAGAGTTAACAAAAATAAATTGGTCCCTCATTCAAACTTTATTTTATCCTAATAATGAATCAAGAAAAGTTACAAAACAAATCCATTTAACTTAGTCTTGTTAATGGTTTAATTTCAACTCGAACTACTCCTTTATGCAAAAATTTATATATTGAAGGTGTGTTTTAATAGCTTTGTAATTGTTTGTTAATGACAGCTTTAATTGGGGATTCGAATGAACTCAGGTTCTCCTGTGCGGTGCCATTGGACCATAAGGCTCTTGAGTCTTGAAGAAAAATTGTGAATTCAAACATAGCTGATCTGTACTGCTACACATTTTTGAGAATAAAAATACCTTCATCCAATATATCTCTCACCTTTATTCTGATTGTGTAGGTCTCCTATGAGCAACAATCGAGCAACAAGTCAAAAAGCTTATCATTTTCTTTCCCTTCTTTCCATTAATCCATTTTGATATCGTAAATACATGATCGGAAGAAAGGGAATGTAAAACTCCGTGACGAAGCTAGAAGGAAATTTAAAGGCAAAAATGGATTCAGCTGTAGTAAAATATTTGATTAACAAAAGCCTTTCAGTTCTTGCAACTGAAGCATCATTGTTATGGGGGGTTCGTGATGCAATTGGTGATGTCAAGGATGAGTTGATAAGTAAGCAATCTTTTTTAGTAGATGCTGATAAGAAGGGAACAAGCAATGAAGGAGAGAAAACTTGAGTGGCAAATGTGAGGGACTTGTCATATGAGGTTGAAGATGTTATTGATCAGTTCATGTATCACATCATTAGCCAACAAACTGGAGGTCGATCTGCCAGGTTCCTTCACCAAAATATTTATTTTCCAAAGAATCTATGGGTGAGGCATCAAGCCACCACCAAGTTACAGAAAATCAATAAGGCAATCAAGACCATTGCAGAAATGAACCAGAGATATGGTGCTAATCATATAGAGGGTACAAGTTCTAAAGATAATGGTGAATCTTCTTTGTTTCTTAAAGAAGATGTACATGTGGGGATTGAAAATAAAAGGCAATTGATAATGGGTTGGTTCATGCATGGAGAACCACATCAGACTGTCATTTCGATAGTCGGGATGGGAGGTTCAGTCAAGACCACACTAGTTGCCAACACCTACAACAATGATGATGTAAAGAAGCATTTTGACTGTTTTGCATGGATCACAGTTTCCCAAGCATATGAATTAGAGGACTTATTGAGGAGCTTGATTAAAGAATTCTATGAGTATAGGAAGCAAGCAAATCTAGTAGACTTGAGTTCCATGAACTACAGATTATTAGTAAAAACACCGGTGAACTATTTAGAGAAGAAAATGTGTCTACTTGTCCTAGATGATATTTGGGACACAAACGTATTGGATGAAATAAAAGTATTACTTCAAGATAGCTGTCTTGGGAGTAGAATCATCCTTACAACTCAAAAGGAAGATGTAGCTTGCTATCATTTGGGGGGTAAACATCACATTCATCATATTCAACTCCTGCAAAAGGAAGAGGCTTGGGAACTCTTTTGCAAGAAAGCATTCTCAAGCAGTCCCAATGGAAGTTGTCCATTGGAGTTTAAATCTTTTGCTCAAACACTCATGGGAAAATGTGAAGGCCTCCCTCTTGCAATTGCAGCTTCGGGAAGTCTTATGTACTCCAAGAATTTGTCTCAATGGAACGAAATTTACAGCCACTTGAATTGGAGTCTAGGTAAAAATCCTAAGCTAGAAGCAGTGAACAAGATTTTGTTGCTTAGTTTCAATGATTTACCATATCATTTGAACCATTGTTTCTTGTATTGCTCCCTTTTCCCAGAAGTTCATGAGATTTGAAGAAAAAGGCTCATTAAGCTTTGGATGGCTGAAGGATTTGTAGAACCGATTGAAGGGTGCACTCTAGAAGAAGTAGCAGATAGCTATCTAGTAGAACTCAATTTCTGTAACATGCTTCTAGTTATAAAGAGGAATGAATATGGAAGGCCAAGGAGATGTAAAATGCATGATCTTCTGCAGGGCTTGTTCTATCATTATCAAACAAAGAAAAGTTTGCTGCTGTACATGGTGGTGGAGGAGAAATGAAAGAATGCAAATCACGACGCATTTCAATTCACAAATCCCATGGAGAACTTGAACCATTTACAAGTATGTCAAAGTTTCGTTCCTTTCTTTTTTTTAACAAATCGTTGAAAACATTGCCTTCCGGAAGTAAAATGTTAAGGGTCCTAGATTTGGAGGATGCCCCCAGTGATGAATTTCCTGATGAACTATCCAAATTATTCAACTTAAGATATTTGAATTTAAGGGGAACTTTAGTAAAGAAGCTTCCAAATTCCATAGGGAGGCTCCTTAATCTTCAAACCTTGGATATTAGGGACGCACAAATAGAGGCCCTTCCTCATGGAATAGGAAATTTGGAAAATTTGTGGCATCTAATTATGTATTGCTACACTGGGAACTGGAATGACTTCAAATATTTTATAGGGATGCAAGCACCATCAAATGTCGGGTGGTTAAAGAATTTGCAAACTGTATGCACTATTGAGGCAAAAGGTGATTTGGTAAGACAAATTTGTAGCATGACCCAACTCACTTCGATTGGTATAGGCAACGTGAAAGCAGCAGACAAGATGGACTTAAGTCTCTCAATTCAAAACATGCCACATCTTAGGTCTCATGTCAATCGAGGTAAATAATGAGGAGGAAACTCTCTGAATGGATGCTCTCTCATCCCCTCCTCCGAAACTTCAAAAGCTTTATTTGAATGGAAAACTAGAGAAGGTGCCACAGTTTTTTTGTTCACTTCAAAGCCTCAAAAATTTGCAATTGCATTGGTCAAGGATGGAAGAAGATCTACTCCCTCACATTGCTGCTTTGCCCATTTTGGGACATCTTTCACTTATTAAAGCCTATGTTGGAAAACAGCTATGTTTCATTACAGGCTTTCCCAAGCTCACAGAATTGTGGATCTGTAATTTCCCTCAGTTGAATGAGATAATAATAGAAAAGGGAGTAACGCCAAGTGTGCAATTTCTATGGATTGACAGCTGCATGGAGTTAAAGACAGTGCCTAAGGGCATTGAATACCTTAATCTCCAAAAACTATTTTGGACATATGCCTCAATGGAACTTAAAAGTTGCATTGAAAGAGAAGTTGCATTGAAGGAGAAGGTAGCATGGATTTTCCAAAGGTGCGGCACATCCCAAAGATCTACATAAGGTTGTAATTCGGAATGCTTCATGAAGGTAGCTTTTTAATTATCTGTTTTCCATCTTTTAATCGTCAATGCATGGTCATTGAACTCATTTTATCTATCATCTTTAAAAAACAAAAAAATTGCATCATTTAAGCTATTTCACTAATAAATTTATATATGCCTGTAACATGCTTGATTTATATTATGAATTCACTTTAAAATGGCTTATGTTTTTGGAACTAATGTTTTCTGACATGATAAATAAGTAATCTTTTTTAATGATTAATTTTACTTTACCATATCAATGTTTTTTTCTCTTACCTGTGGTAGAATCAGGCTCACTAATGCTTTCTACTGCTTGATTGCTTGTAGACTTGTACTTTGTTTTAGCTACCATCTTGGCTTAAGCACATCAATTTCCTCGAAATAGATCAAATTAGTTTTTGGGTCTGACTCATAATGCTGTGTTTATATATGTATTTAGGTGTGTATGTATGTATGCTAGTGTGTTTGTAGGTGTGTTCTGTATGTGGGTATGTCAAGCCCACCGTATGTTTGAAGAAAGTCCTCTGTGGACATTGTGTGATTGGAAGATACAAGATGGTGACTTATGTAACTCCACAAAATTTTCTGGATTTTTCATTATGTATCTTTCATGCGTGTTGATTATCCTAAGCTTGCATATGATTTTCAATTGTATGTACAGAGGTTTCTTAGATTTGGTTTGGATATGATGTCTTATTTGTGGTTTGGAACATGTATTGGTCCATTTTTATAAGCCACATGTCAGCCCACAATTTGTTTATATATAAATATTTATGTTCCAAACTTTTAAGTGTTTACTTTGCTTCTTGTATAATATGAGAACTAGTCCTCGTGAGAAACTTTGATTAATAATTGCTTTATTTATTTATTTATTTTTATGACATTGATACTAGGATGTTTGAATTCTCAGTGCTCCCATTGTTAGTCTCCCACACTATGGTGGTAGGTTTATTGTCTAATTTAAGATAGGATGTCTTCTGTACTTGCAATTTAGCTAGATTCAAGCTACCAGTGTCTTTTCCTTGATGCCCTTTTACGTACTATTATGCTATCCATTTGAGAAGCAACATTTAGGTTCAGAAATAATTTTCTTCACTTTATAAATGTTGTCCCCTCATATTTTCCTCACAGGTGTTCCCCTCGCATTTATGCTGAGGCATTGTTGTTTTGAGGAGATCATGTATGGGAGGGGGGACTAGTGCCTTGTTTCTGGGAAGACACTCTTAGGTTGTACTTTCTTTTTGCATTGTCTCTTAACCTTAGAACCCAAGAGATGCACGAACTACTATCCAGAAGATGCACAATTCCCATCCATTTCTGTACCCATGCCTGAAAAAGTGGTTGTATCACGTTAAAAAAAAGGTTTTCAGTTTTTGCTTTACACCCTATGCTCTTTAATTTGCAATTCCTTTGTAAATGAGGTGTGATTAAGGTTTATTTATACATACAAGCAATGTGATTAAGGTTTATTTATTTTTGGAAAGTATTATCATAGTTTAGTTAGTTGTACTTTATTGAGCACCTTTGGCTATTAACCTATGGCTCTTGAGTCTTAGTTATAAATCTTTGACTTGCATAAAAATTCTTAAATGAGGTTTCCAGTAGTAATTTTTTTCCTATATGTTTTCCAATTCTTTTCTTGGGTATCAAATCTCTTGCTTTAAACTGTATTTTTACTGCATTCCTTATTTTTTAGGTTGTCTCATGAAGAGAAATTAGTGCTCAAAGTCATAATATCCAAGTACTAAGTGTTGAGGGTTAGCAAAAAAAAGTACTACATGTTGAAATTTTTTTCTGTCTTCTTTTTTGTGATTAGAAATGCAACTCGATAATTTGTGTTACCTAAGTTAACAATATCTATTTGAATTTGTGAACATAATAATCTTAGTCATAATTCATAAGTTCCTCTTTTGTCATTCGCTGTTGGACATGTATATACTAATATAATAGCCTCTTTGTGCAGTTTTTCTCCTCTATCATATGCAACTCTTTTTATCTTGTAATCATTTTACAAAGGAAGAAGTACTGATGTCTTTTCTCTTTGCTTTCAAACATGCTTGCCTTTTTGTTTCCTCAAAATGTAGTTATGGTTAATTTTGTTTAAGTTTTACAAATAAATAGTGTTTTATATTGCTTTGCAGTGTGAGTGAAGAAACTTCATAAATTCCTTTTCTGACTGTTCAGAAAGCATATCTAATTTCAAAATTAGCGAGAAGATGATATGGGAACCTCTAGCAGTCCAAGGCTTTCTGGAATGCAGAAGCAAGTACTTACATCTATATAGAGGGTTTTTGTGAGCAGCTGATTCCAAATCTACTGAAGATTGAATCAATTGGGTCAGCTGAGTTCCATTGTAATTCCAAGCAAGTAGATCGGAAAAATTTCCTCTACATCGTGTACTCATTTCTCCGAGGTAAGAAACAGTTGGATCAACTTAAGAGTCCTGATTTAATTGGGTTGTCGTTGTTAAATGCCAGTGTCTTTGAAACCATAAATCCTAAGCCTTGAACAAAGAAATTTATTTAATTCTTATTCTGTTTTGAAGCTGAAATTGTTTTATTCACTAGTTAAATGATTATTTGATGAAAAGGATATCATGGTCTCATAATCTTAGTATTAGTAAATTAAGACATGGTATACTGCTTTAAAAGTTGTAAATCTTTTCCAATTATTGATTATTCCATCCTCTTCAAGGGCAGCATAGATAGATGAATCTTATACTTAAGTTATGTATCATATGGTTCCCTGTTTTGGCAATGGTAAATCTTGCAATTATTGCCTTTTCATGCTCTTAAACATATGCTTACTTTTAGGCTTAGATGTCCAACTCTTATCCTTAGTGTTGTTTATGATATGACGAACATTTTGCCATGGCTTAGAACATGTAGGTAGTGAATATGATCAATTCCAGAGAAATAAAGAAGGATTCAACATATGATATCCTTATGATAAGGATTCAGCCTTTTCAACCTAAGTTAAGAGTGTATATAAATTTTTTTTTACCTTCAATATGTGGAAATTCGAGGCTGGGCTCAATCTGTGAGAATTGAAGCCCTCGGAGAGACTGAGCAAAAACAAAAGCTCGATTAACTTTAACGTAATCAACTGAGAACTGCTCTATTTTGATAAATGAGTTCAATAATGAAGGCTTCATGCATTTTTTTAAAAACCAATTATAAAAAAAAAAAAAAAAAGGATTTGAACCCTTAAGGCTTAAAGTTTCGGCTGGAAATATTAGTTTTGCCTTTGGAAATTATTGCGAAAAGTTTTGTTTTTTGCCTTTTGTCTTAGTTTTATTTTTTTGGTTGCAAATAAGCAATGGGCCATTGATCAGCAATGGCTACTTCCAGTCTGTAGTAAAAGGCTACTCTCATTCTCTGTTTTGCTAAGAAGAAAGAAAATTCTACTCATTCTCAACTCTCAAGTGAAATACAGAGTGGAGAAAAACCATCTTTATATTATTTAATTTATTTCTCTCATTTGCGATCCTCCCTATTTATAATATTTCTTTATCACCTTCAATTGTTAATTCCTCTTGTAAGCTCTCGAAGTGTACAATTCTTCTCAAGAAAATATTCAAGTTTATTTTCCAAGTCTATTCTTTAAAATATTTAACCCCTGTATTTGCATATTTTAAATATTTAAAAGCATTAATTAGCTTTTGTTTCTATATTTGATAATTTGTTCTTTTGGATCTCCTAGGTAACATCTATCTTCAATTTGAGTATCAGATAATCTTGGGTACCAATTTCGATTAGTGGACTCAGGACTGGAGGTGGGAGTTGAAATTTTTATTTTATTAATTTGAATATTGTAATTTTAGTTCAATTCTACTTATGTCTATATCATATATTCATTCTTTATTAATTATTGAGACCACACTTCATGAGGTTGAGGTTGAGGTTGAGGTTGGGTCATTTTGAATTTTAATATCTTTTATTTTTAGGGGAGTTTGAATTTCTAATTGTTCTGCTTTTAATCAATTAGTTTGTACTTTTATTAGTAAATTTCATTTGTAAGTGTGGGGGTATTTCATGAGGAATAAATAAGGGTTTTCTATCTTTTCAGTTGGTGGAATCACTTCATTTTATGTATTAATAATATATGTTCTATTCTCTCTCATTGGTCACCTATTGTCTAACTGTTTGGTTTAAAATGCAAATTGCAATGCTTTTATTATCAATTAAACTTATCATTTGAAAAAAAAGGCCAAATTGTTTGATCAATTAATGATAAAGAGGAATAAAAACCATCGATCATGCTTTGGGTGTTCTACTTTATGTTCTACTAATTACATACTATTACATAGTTTTTTATTTCTCCTCTCATTTTCAAGTAACCAAAGTATATTGTTTTAAAAATAAAAATAAAATACATTACGTATTATAATTGATGAAGTATAAACTATAAAGTATAAAGTGAAACACTAGCGTAGGACATGAGACTTTTGTTTGAGAATAAGAAGATTCAAAACAATTAAAATTAATTGGTCCCTTATGGAAACATGACTCTATGGTTTATTAATAAAGAAATAATAGATCAAGGAAAATTGAAATGTAAATTGTAAATCATCTCTTAAACATTGCAAATCAAACAAATGTGTTAAACTTCATCTCTTATTAATGATTTAATTGTCACTTGAACAAGTTTAATATGTGAAAATTTATAATTTTATCGATGTCTTTTATTGTCTTTACCTAAGAATAAATGCAATTATTATCATGTAATAATTTGTTTAAAAGTTTTTAATTTCATTATAAGATAAGAATGATATTTTAGAAAGACTCAATTCTTTTGTTCGAAAGAAATTAAAAAAAAAAGTCAAAATTTTGGTCCATAAATTATATAATTTTTTAATTCTTTTATCAAATCATCATTATTTCATTTTAGTCCTTAAATCTTTTTTTTTTTTTTGTGTGTGTGTGTGGAGAATCTTACTTCTTAAACCTTTATAAACATTTATTGGTACATCGCCTTTCCTTACCATTATTATGCAGTAAAACAAAAAAACTAATATAAAGACTAATGTACACATCCTCCTTTTTTCTTTTTTCTTTTTTTTTTTGAAAGTTCACAAATCACATCCTTCTAGTGTTCTGTTTAATGTACAAATCACATATTAGACAACATCTGGTGTCATAAATGAAAATGTTGCCAGCGACAAATAGAAATATTTCTCACTGTTTAATTTAATTAAGTACAACGATCATTGTTTAATTTAAATAAATATAAAAATCACTGTATCTACACTTATCTCCCAAAAAAAAAAAATCATTCTTCAACTTAACTGATGTACTGGTACACTTTTTGAGAATTAGAATCCTTTCATGCATTATGTTTCTCACCTCTATTCTTTTTTCTTTTTTTGTACAGATCTCCTAGGACCAGCAAGCAACAAGTCAAAGCATGGCATTCTCTTTCTCTTTGGATGTGATTCAACTTGAAGAAAGGGAGCATAAAAACTTGGTGACTAAAGCTAGAAGGGGAGTTTGAACTGTGAAGTTAAAAATGGATCAGGCTGTAGTGGAACTCTTGATTGAAAATATCATTTCAATCCTTTCAAATGAAGCATCTTTGTTATGGGGGGCTCATGATGCAATTGAAGATATCAAAGATGAGTTGATAAACATGCGATCGTTCTTAGTAGATGCTGATAGAAAGGGAGTAGGGATCGTTCTTAGTAGATGCTGATAGAAAGGGAGCAGGGAGTGAAGGAGAGAAGACTTGGGTGGCAAATGTGAGAGACATGGCGTATGAAGTTGAAGACATTATTGACTACTTCATGTATCACATGAATCGCCAACGAATTGGGGGTCGATCTTCCTGGATCTTTCACCACACCATTTACTTTCCAAAAAATCTTTGGGTGAGGTGTCAAACAGCCACCAAGATACAAAAAATTAATGGGAAAATCAAGGGCGCCATACCAGAGAGAAACCAAAGATATGGTATTGATCATATAGAGGGAACTAGTTCTAAAGATAATCAAAAATGGGTGGTGCATCACGCTGAATCATCTCTTCTTCTTTTTAAAGAAGACGAACTTGTAGGGATTGAAAAGAAAAGGCAATTGATAATGGGTTGGTTGATGGATGGAGAACCACATCTTACTGTCATTTCGATAGTTGGGATAGGAGGTTCAGGCAAGACCGCACAAGCTGCCAACACCTACAACAATGAAGATGTAAAGAAACATTTTGATTGTTGTGCATGGATCACAATTTCCCAAGCATATGAATTAGAAGACATATTGAGGGGCTTGATTAAGGAATTCCACGAGTCAAGGAAGGAAACAAATCCAGCAGACTTGAATTCCATGAACTACAGACTGTTAGTAAAAACACTGGTTAATTATTTAGAGAAGAAAAGGTATCTACTTGTCCTAGATGATGTTTGGGACACAAACCTCTTAGATGAAATAAAGGTATCACTTCGAGATAGTTGTTTTGGGAGTAGAATCATCCTTACGACTCGAAAAGAAGATGATGTAGCTTGCCATTAAATGGGAGGTAAACATCACATTCATAAAATGGAATTGTTGCTAACGGAAGAGGCTTGGGAACTCTTTTGCAAGAAAGCACTCTCAAGCAGTCCTAATGGAAGTTGTCCACCAGAGCTTAAATCTTTTGCTCAGGAACTTGTGGGAAAATGTGATGGCCTACCTCTAGCAATTGCAGCTTTGGGCAGTCTTATGTACTCTGAGAATATGTCTGAGTGGAACGAAATTTACAACAGCTTGAATTGGAGTCTAAGTAAAAATCCTAAGCTAGAAGCAGTGAAGAGCATTTTGTTGCTTAGTTTCAATGATTTACCATATCAATTGAAGTATTGTTTCCTATATTGCGAAGAAAGAGGCTCATAAAGCTATGGATGACAGAAGGATTTGTAGATCAAGATAAAAGGTCCATGCCAAAGGAAGTAGCAGAGAGCTACCTATTAGAATTCATATTTCGAAGCATGCTTCAAGTTGTAAAAAGGAATGAATTTGGAAGGCCAAAGAGATGTAAAATGCATGATATTCTACGGGAGCTTGCTCTATCAATATCAGAGAGAGAGAAGATTGGTGTTGTACATGTTGGAAGAGAAGAATTGAAAGAATGCGAAGCACGCCGCATTTCAATTCACAAAACTGATGAAGAAGTCAAATCATTTACGAGTATGTCAAAGCTCCATTCTTTTCTTGTTTTTAACAAGATCTTGAAAACATTGCCTTTTAGAAGTAAAATGTTAAGGGTCCTAGATTTGGAAGATGCCCCCATTGATGACTTGCCTGATGAACTATTCAAATTATTTAACTTAAGATATTTGAATTAAGGGGAACTTTAGTTAAGGAGCTTCCAAAATCTGTAGGGTGGCTCCGAAACCTTCAAACCTTGGACATCCGAGACACAAAACTAGAGGTCCTTCCTTGTGAAATAGGAGAGTTGCAAAACTTGCGGCATCTAATTCTACACCAATACAATGGAAATTGGAATGATTCCAAAATTGTTATTGGGCCGCGAACACCATCAAATATCTGTAGATTAAAAAATTTGCAAGTTGTGACATATTTAGAAATAAAAGGTGACTTGTTGAAACAGATTCGGAGCATGACTCAGCTTACCACGATCGTTCTTTCAAATGTGAATGCAGAGATGGACTTATATGATTCAATTCATAACATGAAGCTTATGTGCTATTTGTGTATCGTGGTTACAAATGCGGAGGAAACCCTCCGTATGGATGCACTTTCATCTCCTCCTACCAACCTTCAAAAGCTTGTTTTGTCTGGAAAACTAGAAAAGGTGCCATAGTGGTTTCATTCACTTCAAAGCCTCACATCTTTGTATCTGCATTGACTGAGACTGGAAGAAGATTTACTCCCCCACATTGCTGCTTTGCCCCATTTGGGACGTCTTGTACTTACTAATGTCTATGTTGGAAAACAGCTATGTTTCAGTATAGGCTTTCTTAAGCTTTCAGGGTTGGTTATTTGTAATTTCCCTCAATTGAATGAGATAATAATAGAAAAGGGGGTGATGCCAAATGTGAAATCCCTATATATTGTCAGCTGCATGGAGTTAAAGACAGTGCCCAAGGGCATTGAATACCTTCAAAATCTCCAACAACTATATTTGCAATTTGTCTCAATGGAACTTCAAAATCGCATTCGCAAAGTGGATTTTCCAAAGGTTCAGCACATACTAGCAATCTACATCTTAAAGTAATTCAAAATGTTTAACAAAGGTAGCTTCTTAGTTCTATCTAATTTTTCTTCCACTTTTAATCTTTAAATGAATGGTTGCATTCATTTTATCATTTAAGTTATTTCTTTGAACTAATGGTTTTTGACATGATAAATAAGTAATCTGTTCTAACGATTAATTGTACTTAATCGTATGTTTGTTTTTTTACCCATGGCAGAATCATGCTTGCTATTGCTTGATTGCTTGGAATTTGCTTTATCTACCATCTTGGCATAGAAAAATAAAATAAAATAACAAATTTCCTCGCAATAGATAAAATTAGTTTCTAGGCCTGACTCAAAATACTGTTTATACATATGTATTTGGGGGTATTCTCTATGTGGGTATGTCAAACCCACCATATGTTCAAGGAAAGTCCTCTATGGACGTTGTGTGATTGGAAGATACAAGATGTTTGACTTATGTAACCACAAGACTTTTGCTTGATTTTTCATTATGTGTCTTCCATGCATGTCGATTATCCTAAGCTTGCATGTCATTTTCAATTTTATGTATATAGGTTTCTTAGATTTGGTTTGGTTATGATGTCTTATTTGTGGTTTGGACCACGTATTGGTTCATTTTAGTAAGTCACATGTTAGCCAGTGATTTGTTTATATATAAATTTTTTGTGTTTCAAACTTCTAAAGTGCATACTTTGCTCCTTTTATAATTTGAGAACTAGTCATCATGAAATACATTGATTAATAATAGGTTCTTTTTATTATTTTATTTTTATTTTTTTGTCATCGATAATAGGATGAACTCTTAAGTGCTCACATTGTTAGTCTACCACACTAAGGTCATAGATTTATGTCTAATTTAAGGTAGGATGTCTTCTGTAATTGCTTTTTAGCTTGGCACATGCTCCCTATGTCTTTTCATTGATGTCCCTTGTACCTGTTTGTACATATTGCTATCCATTTGAGAAGCAGCATATTTTCTTGACTTTATGTAGGTGTTCCTTCCCATTTAGGAGATCACGTAAGGGAAGGGGACTAGTGCCTTGTTTCCAGGAAGATGCTCATAAGAGTTAGGTCATACTTTCTTTTTGCACTAACTCTTAACCATAGTACCCAAGAGATGCACAAACTAATAGCCAGAAGACGCATAGTCTCTCTCCATTTCTATACCCATGCATCATGCATGAAAAAGTGGCTGTATCAATTTAAGAAAAAAAGTTGTCAATTTCTGTTTTGGACCCTATGCTCTTAAGTTCGCAACTCCTATATGAATGAGATGTGATTAAGGTTTATTTATTTTCTGATGAGTATAATCACAATTTAATTATTTTCCCTTTATTGATGCATCTTGGCCATTAACCTATGGTTCTTGAGTCCTAGTTAAAGATCATTGACTTACATATAAATTCTTAATGAGATTTCTTATTTTTCTCTGTTTTAGCAATTCTTTTTTTGGATAGCAAATCTCTTGCTTTAAACTGTATTTTTATTGCATTCCTCATTGGTAGGTTGTCATAAGCTCATGAAGATAAATGAGTGATACAAGTCATAATTTCCAATTAATACATGTTGAACTATTTTGTTTGTATCTTTTTATATGTGATTGGAACTGCAACTTGATACTTTGTGTTACCTAAATTGGCAATATTTATTTGAATTTGTCATCATACTTTTAGGGTCTATTTGAGATCTGTTTATTTTGCTGAAACTGAAAACTTTTTACTGAAAATACTGTAAATTAAGATAAAAGTTTGCTAAAATAGTACAGTGGAACTCATGAATAATACTAAAAAGTGCAGTAAAACCCATGAATAGTAACAAAAATAAGCTGAATAATAAATAAGCTGGCTTTTTTTAATTTGGAGCCAAACGCACACTTAGTCACAACCTATGAAGCACGGGTGCGGGTGCGGGTACGGGTGCGGGTACGGGTGCAGGACTCGGCAATTTTTGAAAAAGGTGGGTGCGGGTGCGGCGGGACTCGGCAATTAAAAAATTATTAAAAATATTTTTATTTATATTTTCTATATATTTTTACTATTAAAATATTCTTAAAAAACATATTACTAATTTACTATGCCTTGATTCACAAAACAAAGAAAGAAAAAAGCAAGAAACACAAAACCAAAAAGAAAACACAAAAGAAGCAACAAATGTTCAAAATAAAATTAAGAAAGGATAGATTTAGGGTTTTTGGGTCTCATTTAGAGCCGATTTCGGCTGTTGCAGCATGAATCGAGGCCTGTTTCGGCATGTTTCGGCCGTTTCGGTCGCCGGCCGATACAGCCCGATACGGCCGAAACAGGCCCGATTCTGGCCGAATCGGCCCGAATCTGCTCGAATCGGCGCCGTGTCGGCGCGAGTCGGCTGAAAAAAAAGGAAAACACATGGCCGACGCGGCCCGACGCGGCACCAACGCGCGAGCAGCAGCGTCCCTCACGCGTCGCCGCGTCGCGCCGCGTCGGACGCGGGTGCGGCACCTCCGGCGCCGCGTCCGTGCTTCCTAGGTCACAACTCATAAGTTACTCTGTCATTCAGTGTTGCTGTGCATCCCAAAGATCTACATCTGGTTGTAATTCGGGAATGTTTCTCAATTCTCTCTATTTTTATTCTTCTTTTTATCCTTTTTCATGAATGGATCTTGCATTCATTTTTATCTTTCATCTAAACCCCCCAAAACAAAACAAAATTGCTTTTCACTAACAAGTTTATGTATGTCTGTGAAATGCTAGATATATACATTGTTAGTCCCCTTTGTAATAGCTTAAATTTTTATGAGAAGAACCTAGACAAAATTTACCATATCTCTGTTTTTTTTTTTTTTACTAGTGGCAGAATCATGCTGAAGATTATGAGTTTGCCTTGTTTGCTTCGAAAGGATCCTGTTTTTTTTTTGGAACTCCAATTCTAAGTGTCATTTTGATATTCTGTTTATTGTTCAATAAATTAGTACTCAAGACTTTCTACATTGTTGTAATAAATTTAAAAGTTTGAACTCCAAGATGCCTTAGTGGCAAGTTGTTGGAAGATTGTTACTGGTTCAATGGTGGAATTGCTCCTCTTTTCTGTGTTGTAGATAATTTAGCTTGTGCAAACTATTAACATCCCTATTAATTATTTTCTATTGTTCCAGTGAGTTTTGTACTTCTTTTGTTCATTTTTCTTTGATGTGTGTAGATCTAATCCACCAATTCAATGAAGCCGATCCAACCCAATCTAAACCAACGCCTAGGGTTGGTTTTTTATGGGTTGAAGGGGTGGGTTGGGCTTTTTATTTTAGAAACTTGGGTTGGATTAGATTTGAGTTGGCAAAAATTTCAGTCCAAGTAAATCCATTGCAAGCTCTTACTTAATGGTTAAAAAAATATATTTGGTTTAAATTTGTTATTTTAAATTATTTTGATTTTTGTAACTAGTTTAGATGAAATTGTAATTCTTTATTTGAAAGTGGGCTTAAATTGTAGAATGAAAACCATTTTTTTTTTTTTTTTTAACTAGGTCTGGCAAAATTGTTTCAACCCAATTACCTGACCCAACCCATCATGTTTCCTATAAATCAATCTGGTTTGTTTTTTAGAGCTACTGTGGTCCATGAGTTTAGTTAGGTTTGGAGATTTCTTAGTATGTGAAATTTATGTTGGATTGAAAAATGCCCAAAACTCGACTCTGTTTTGATTTATGATAATAATTATGTGTTTGGCTCTAGCTTAAAAAGTTAGCTTATTTGATTATTCAGTTTATTTTTGGTACTATTTATGAGCCTCACTCATTTTTTGGTACTATTCATAAGTTCTATTGTACTATTTCAGCTAACACCCTACCCTTCTCATCCTAAGCTAAACTGTTCAAGCGAATTGAAACATTGAATAATATTTTTCGTGAAGCCACAAATTTGTTTTTTTGATACAATAGTGAACCAACGAATTGAATAAAAGTTTGAGAAACCCTTTTTCATTACCCTAAGGGTACGTCTGTTTGGCGTGAAAATAGGGAGGATAGAAAATAAAGAGAGGAAAATATGGTGGAATATGTTGTTTTTTACTGTTTGGTTGGGAAAAGAAAATAGAAAGAAGAGAAAACCCGGGAGAAAGTTTTCTTTCCGGGCTCACATTTTTTCCCTCCCAAATTGGGAGGAAAATCTGGAGAGAAAAATGTTATAGTAGCACTTTTACAAAAATGCCCTCTTTCCACCTTTTTTTTTCAACGTTCTCTTCTCTCTCTCTCTCTCTCTCTCTCTTTTTTTTTTTCAACATGACCTGGGATTTTTTTTTTCAATGTGACCCGATCTATTTTTTTTCAACGTTCTCTTCTCTCTCTCTCTCTTTTTCAACGTGACCTGATCTATAATAATAAAAATAACAATATAAATTTATATATATGATGTGATAAATTTTATATTATATAATGAGTACAAATAAATCTATTTCTTATATATTATATAACAAGGGTATAATAGTCAATTTATATAAATTACATATTTCATCCTTCCATTTTTCTCTCCAACCAAACAAAAGAGTTTTCTACCCTTCCACTTTTCCATCCCTTCAACCGAACACACAAGAGGGAAAACTAAATATTTTCTATCCTCCCACAATTTTCCATCGTCCCACAATTTTCCATCCTCCCACTTTTTCACTTCTCTAACTGAACGGACCCTAAGAGAATGAGTGAGTCAAGCTATTAGGGATTATGTGCTGCCACTGTTATGCTTAAAATTATTACATCCAATTACTAAACTATTACTCCTTTCCTCACATAAACTTCCATACTTTAAAATAAATTATGGGGAAAAGAAGGTTGAGTGAATATATTAATGGCAATGACTTCTTTGAAAAATTCAATGAGGAAGACAAAGCCGTCATGATTCTTCTTCACATACAGCATGCCAAGCTGGATGAGAAATTTGCCATAGCTTTGCATAAAATCCAAACCCAAAGAATTAGGCATAAGCAACATGTAGCAAATATAGCATGCCATAACCCATTTAATTTTTTCCAGGAAAACCAAAGTTTGTAAGCTTGTCCATGAAAGCTTATGCTTACAAGCCCCCAGATTTTCCACCATTCCCACACCTCAACGTCAACGGCCTCATAGGAGCATGCTTTAGTCCTTTGAGAAGCTGTTGATATCCGGCGATGTAAGGGGTGACCAAAGCAAGCTGTCCCTGAACAAACTAGACGTGGCAAAATTTCTCTTGCCATTGCTAAACAAGAACGAAGTTGTGGATAATGGAATTCATGTCACTGTGTGTGACATAAAAAGTAAAGAATACCCAATGGCATTCAGGGTTTGGGGGTCTAGGGTGTCATGTATTTTAGGTTCCTCAATTAAATTTAATAATATGGCCGCATCAAATAACAAAATTTAATTTAATTGTCATCAAAGGAAGATAGCACATTTGAGCTACATTAATCAATATGGTCACATAGTTGAATTTAAATAGAGAAGGTACAACATCTAAAAAATTATATTTAAGTATTAATTTTGATCCCTACATATCAATTGATATTAGCTAGATGTTTTTTGTGCTAGGAGAGGCAGTTTACATTAAGTGTTGGTTTTAAGTATTATGTTAGCTAGAAGGGTGGTTTTAGCTTCTTCTTCTTCTTCTTTTTTTTGGGACAAAATGCCCATGTGGGTTTGACAACATTTTTTTTTTTTTAATTTGATGAAAATGTGGGTTTGACAACATTGCAATAGTACATTTTGGAATGATAATAAACTTTTTTTTTTTTCGTTTGAACCATAAATGTTATTCCCATGACTTGATCTCTTTGCCTTGATTTTGTAATGCACAAATCGGCTTCAGGGGGTTCGTAGCCAGGATTTATACCACTACTAGAGTACTAGTTGCCATTTGCCAATCATCTTACGCAACAACTTGCTGAATGTTATTTATCAATCTGTTAGCTTGTAGCAAAATATCAATATGATTAAATAGTATTTCAATATAATGAATTGATTTATGAAGTTACACTCCGCTTCCATTTTCCATTTTCCATTTTCCATTTTATAGCTAACAAAATCACCACAAAAGTAGTAATTTTATACAATAAAGCTAAACATTTACACCATCTTTTGCAATTCTTATCACCCAAAGATAGAGAGGGAAAGAGTTCCATTAACACTTTTCTATATCATTCTATTGTGTCTACATGTTTCTTGAACAACACTATACACTACTTGTATATTTCAAAGTTTGAAACAGTGATTTATTTCCTTGTAAATTGTGATATGCGGTATAACGTTGAGGACAATAGCATCAGCGGGATATAAACGCTGTCGTATTTAAAAGGACTGAAGAGTAGGAAATTAACTCAAGCTTGCTTTCCTCACACGATTAGCACGTGTTGTATTTAAATATTTGTTAGCTTAGCTGTACTATAAATATTTATAGCCTATTGTGAATGTAATTTTACTTGCGCAGTATACAATCAACATTTTCACTCATTTCCTCTCAAATTTTCTCTCTAGAATTCCAGTCCAGATTACTCTGTTCTGTTCTTTCTTATTGAAAACAGAGTAATTGTCCATTCTTTTTTTCAAGATTAAGGTCTTCTGAATCTGTAGCTTGATCAATACACTAGACTTTGCTTCCTTCTGATAAGGAGCGACAGTGGTTTTTTCAAAGCGCCATAAAATCACGTTCCATAGCGTTGAAAACAGAGTTTTTTTAAAGCAAATTGTTTTAGCTACCATCTTGTCATAAACACATCAAATTCCTTCGAAATAGAACAAATCAGTTTCTGGGTCAGACTCAAAATGCTGTGTTTGTATGTATTTAGGTGTGTATGCATGCATGAATGTGTGGTTTGTATGCGGGTAAATCGAGCTCACCATATGTTTGAGGAAAGTCCTCGATGGAATTTACTGGATTATCTAAGCTTGCATGTGATTTTCAATTGTATGTACATAGTTTTCTTAGATTTGATTTGGTTATGATGCCTTATTTGTGGTTTAGAACATGTGTTTGTCTGTTGTAATTTGTTCATAAATATTTGTGTTTCCCACTTCTAATTGCTTACTTTGCTTCTTGAATCAATCATCATGAAAAGGGTTGACTAATAAGCGCAATTGTTCACAATATCTCACATTGGTCGAAGTTTCACATGATGATTAAATTCTCAAATTAAACAAAAATTAAAGTGTGTTTTTTTATTTTTTATACTTCCAACCAAAATTATAGCAGATCCAAAATATTTTCATAATTAATAGATGAGTTATTGTTGGGTAAGGTTTGGTCAATTAATTAACATCCAAGATGTATACTTTAGCCAATAAGCTACAGTTTATTTAGATTTTCTGTGTGTTATGCTGCTAACTATTGTTTACTACAGCTCAGCTTTATGAGTCATGAACTATATTACATGAATTGTTTGCTTCATCAAAAAAAAAAAAGAAAAAAAAAAAGAGATACTAAATCAATGATGACTACATCTCATCTTCTAACAGATATGAAAATATATATCTTGGATGTTAATTGAGGAAGTCTTGCCTGACTAATAGTAAATAAGCTACACCCTTTTTGAGAAGGTGAATAGCTTCATGCGTTATACTTCCTCCAATAAGGAGCGACATTGGCTTTTTTCAAAGCGCCACATGAATCTTGTTCCATAGCGTTGAAGACTGAGTTTGTTTAAAGCAAATTGTTTTAGCTACCATCTTGTCATAAACACATCAAATTCCTTAGAAATAGAACACATCAGTTTTTGGGTCAGACTCAAAATGCTGTGTTTGTATGTATTTAGGTGTGTATGCATGCATGAATGTGTGGCTTGTATGCGGGTAAATCAAGCTCACCATATGTTTGAGGAAAGTCCTTGATGGACTTTACTGGATTATCTAAGCTTGCATGTGGTTTTCAGTTGTATGTACATAGTTTTCTTAGATTTGATTTGATTATGATGCCTTAATTGTGGTTTAGAACATGTGTTTGTCTTTAGAAATAAGAACAAAATGGGATATTAGAAAGGATGGGAACCTCAAAATCCAGCAACAAGACTAGAGTGTTCAGCTTTTGGGTATGGTAGACATGTTTTATTTCATTTTTTACATGTGCTAATGATGTAAGATAGAGCCAAAGTTTAATTGCAAAGTATTTGGGATACATCCATGCTTAAAATTTTGATTTTATTTAATAAATTGATATCAGAGCAATCTCTCCATGTTCATTTGCGATATAATATTTTAAATATCATTTGATGTTATGGGCTAATCATGTTACTGAACTATCACATTTAAGGTTTGCTCTCCCGTTTAAGCTTAGATGATTGGTATATTTCACTTTACTTAAGAAAACCCATTCTATATAATTTTACATTTGCTAAATTCATGAAGATATAGTGGATTAGGTTGGAATTTCCCTAGTGATTGACTTTTTTATATGTACTAGTGAAGTAAATTAAAAGTCCTACATGAAGTAAAAATAATAGAATTTGAAGGATTAACATAACATGTTTGGGTCCAAACACATCTTAACCTTTCAGTTTAAGTGATGTTTCTATATCTTATATTAAGGTTTCGGAGTTAATAAAAATAAATTGGTCCCTCATTCAAACTTTATTTTATCCTAATAATGAATCAAGAAAAGTTACAAAACAGATCCATTTAACTTGGTCTTGTTAATGGTTTAATTTCAACTTGAACTACTCCTTTATGCAAAAATTTATATTTTGATGGTGTGTTTTAATAGCTTTGTAATTTTTTGTTAATGACAGCTTTAATTGGGGATTCGAATGAACTCAACTTCTCCTGTACAGTGCCATTGGACCATAAGGCTCTTGAGTCTTTAAGAAAAATTGTGAAGTCAAGCATAGCTGATTTGTACTGCTACACATTTTTGGGAAAAAAATTACCTTCATCCAATATATCTCTCACCTTTATTCTGATTGTGTAGGTCTCCTATGAACAACAATCAAGCAACAAGTCAAAAAGCTTGTCATTTTCTTTCCCTTCTTTCCACTAATCCATTTTGATATTGTAAATACATGATTGGAAGAAAGGGAGAGTAAAACTCAATGACGAAGCTAGAAGGAAATTTAAAGGCAAAAATAAATTCGGCTGTAGTAAAATATTTGATTAACAATATCCTTTCAATGCTTGCAACCGAAGCATCATTGTTATGGGGGGTTCGTGATGCAATTGGCAATGTCAAGGATGAGTTGATAAGTATGCAATCTTTTTTAGTAGATGCTGATAAGAAGGGAACAAGCAATGAAGGAGAGATAACTGGGGTGGCAAATGTGAGAGACTTGGCATATGTGGTTGATAATGTTATTGATCAGTTCATGTATCAGATCATTAGCCAACAAACTGGAGGTCGATCTGCCAGGTTCCTTCACCAAAACATTTATTTTCCAAAGGAATCTATAGGTGAGGCATCAAGCCACCACCAAGTTACAGAAAATCAGTAAGGCAATCAAGACCATTGCAGAAATGAACCAGAGATATGGTGTTAATCATATAGAGGGTACAAGTTCTAAAGATAATCATAAATGGATCGTGTGTCGTGGTGAATCTTCTTTGTTTCTTAAAGAGGATGAACCTGTGGGGATCGAAAATAAAGGGCAATTGATAATGGGTTGGTTGATGGATGGAGAACCACATCAGATTATCATTTCAATAGCCGGGATGGGAGGTTCAGGCAAGACCACACTAGTTGCCAACACCTACAACAATGATGATGTAAAGAAGCATTTTGACTGTTTTGCATGGATCACAGTGTCCCAAGCATATGAATTAGAAGACTTATTGAGGAGCTTGATTACAGAATTCTATGAGTCTTGGAAGCAAGCAAATCTAGTAGACTCGAGTTCCATGAACTACAGATTATTAGTAAAAACACTGGTGAACTATTTAGAGAAGAAAATTTATCTACCTGTCCTAGATGATATTTGGGACACAAACGTGTTGGATAAAATAAAGGTATTACTTCGAGATAGTTTTCTTGGGAGTAGAATCATCCTTACAACTCGAAAGGAAGATGTAGCTTGCTATCATTTGGGGGGTAAACATCACATTCATCATATTCAACTCCTGCAACAGGAAGAGGCCTGGGAACTCTTTTGCAAAAAAGCATTCTCAAGCAGTCCCAATGGAAGTTTTCCATTGGAGTTTAAATCTTTTGCTCAAACACTTGTGGGAAAATGTGAAGGCCTACCTCTTGCAATTACAGCTTTGGGAAGTCATATGTACTCCAAGACTTTGTCTCAATGGAATGAAATTTACAGCAACTTGAATTGGAGTCTTAAGTAAAAATCCTAAGCTAGAAGCAGTGAACAAGATTTTGTTGCTTAGTTTCAATGATTTACCATATCATTTGAAGCATTGTTTCTTGTATTGCTCCCTTTTCCCAGAAGATCATGGGATTTGAAGAAAAAGGCTCATTAAGCTTTGGATGGCTGAAGGATTTGTAGAACCGATTGAAGGGTGCACTCTAGAAGAAGTAGCAGATAGCTATCTAGTAGAACTCAATTTCCGTAACATGCTTCTAGTTATAAAGAGGAATGAATATGGAAGGTCAAGGAGATGTAAAATGCATGATCTTCTGTGGGAGCTTGCTCTATCATTATCAAACAAAGAAAAGTTTACTGCTGTACATGGTGGTGGAGGAGAAATGAAAGAATGCAAAGCACGACGCATTTGAATTCACGAAACCCATGGAGAACTTGAACCATTTACAAGTATGTCAAATCTTCGTTCTTTTCTTGTTTTTTTTTCTTGTTTCTAACAAATCGTTGAAAACATTGCCTTCTAGAGGTAAAATGTTAGGGGTCCTAGATTTGGAGGATGCCCCCATTGATGAATTTCCTGATGTACTATTCAAATTATTCAACTAAAGATAGTTGAATTTTAGTAAAGAAGCTTCCAAATTCCATAGGGAGGCTCCTTAATCTTCAAACCTTAGGGACACACAAATAGAGGCCCTTCCTCATGGAATAGGAAATTTAGAAAACTTGCGGCATCTAATATGTATCGCTACACTGGGAACTGGAATGACTTCAAATATTTTATAGGGATGCAAGCACCATCAAATATCGGGCGGTTAAAGAATTTGCAGACGACATGGATTTATGTGTCTCAATTCAAAACAGGCCACATCTTAGGTTCATGTCAATCGAGGTAAATAATGAGGAAGAAACTCTCCAAATGGATGCTCTCTCATCCCCTCCTCCCAAACTTCAAAAGCTTTATTTGAATGGAAAACTAGAGAAGGTGCCACAGTTTTTTTGTTCACTTCAAAGCCTCAAAGATTTGCAATTGCATTGGTCAAGGATGGAAGAAGATCTACTCCATCACATTGCTGCTTTGCCCATTTTGGGACGTCTTTCACTTATTAAAGCCTATGTTGGAAAACAGCTATGTTTCATTACAGGCTTTCCCAAGCTCACAGAATTGAGGATCCGTAATTTCCCTCAGTTGAGTGAGATACAGAATTGAGGATCCGTAATTTCCCTCAGTTGAGTGAGATAATAACAGATAAGGTAGTAATGCCAAGTATGCAATTTCTATGGATTGACAGCTGCATGGACTTAAAGACAGTGCCTAAAGGCATCGAATACCTTAATCTCCAAAAACTATTTTGGACATATGCCTCAATGGAACTTAAAAGTTGCATTGAAGGAGAAGGTAGCATAGATTTTCCTAAGGTGTAGCACATCCCAAAGATCTACATAAGGTTGTTATTCAGAATGCTTCATGAAGGTAGCTTTTTAATTATCTGTTTTCCTTCTTTTAATTGTCAAATGAATGGTCATTGCACTCATTTTATCTATCATCTTAAAAAAAAAAATGTTGCTTCATTTAAGCTATTTTACTAATAAATTTATATATGCCTGTAACATGCTTGATTTATATTATTAATTCACTTTGAAATGGCTTATGTTTTTGGAACTAATGTTTTCTGACATGATAAATAAGTAATCTTTTCTAACGATTAATTTTACTTTACCATATCAATGTTTTTTTTTCTTACCTGTGGTAGAATCAGGCTCACTAATGCTTTCTACTGCTTGATTGCTTGTAGACTTGTACTTTGTTTTAGCTACCATCTTGGCATAAGCACATCAATTTCCTCAAAATAGATCAAATTAGTTTCTAGGTCTGACTCATAATGCTGTGTTTATATATGTATTTAGGTGTGTATGCATGTACGCTAGTGTGTTTGTAGGTGTGTTCTGTATGTGGGTATGTCAAGCCCACCATGTTTGAAGAAAGTCCTCTGTGGACATTGTGTGATTGGAAGATACAAGATGGTGACTTATTTACTCCACAAATTTTGCTGGATTTTCCATTATGTGTCTTTCATGCGTGTTGATTATCTTAAACTTGCATATGATTTTCAATTTGTATGGACAGAGGTTTCTTAGATTTGGTTTGGATATGATGTCTTATTTGTGGTTTGGAACATGTATTGGTCTGTTTTTATAAGCCACATGTTAGCCTGCAATTTGTTTATATATAAATATTTGTGTTCCAAACTTTTAAGAGTTTACTTTGCTTCTTGTATAATATGAGAACTAGTCCTCGTGAGAAACTTTGATTAATAATTGCTTTTTTTTTTTTTTTTTTAATGATATTTATACTAGGATGTTTGAATGCTCAGTGCTTACATTGTTAGTCTCCCACAGTACGGTGGTAGGTTTATTGTCTAATTTGAGATAGGATGTCTTCTGTACTTGCAATTTAGCTTGATACAAGCTGCCAGTATCTTTTCATTGATGCCCTTTTACATACTATTTTGTTATCCATTTGAGAAGCAACATTTAGGTTCAGAGATAATTTTCTTGACTTTATAAATGTCATCCCCTCATATTTTCCTCACAGGTGTTCCCCTCGCATTTATGCTGAGGCATTGTTGTTTTGAGGAGATCATGTATGGGAGGGGGGGACTAGTGCCTTGTTTCTGGTAAGACGCTCTTAGGTTGTACTTTCTTTTTGCGTTGTCTCTTAACCTTAGAACCCAAGAGATGCACAAACTACTATCCAGAAGATGCACAATTCCCATCCATTTCGGTACCCATGCCTGAAAAAGTGGTTGTATCAAGTTAAGATAAACGTTTTCAGTTTTATTTTTACACCCTATGCTCTTTAATTTGCAAATCCTTTGTAAATGTGGCGTGATTAAGGTTTATTTATACATACAAGCGATGTGATTAGGTTGTCTAATGAAAAAAAATTAGTTGCTCAAAGTCATAATATCCAAGTACTAAGTGTTGAGGGTTAGGGAGATACTTGCAACCTAGCGTAGTGAGGGGAAACAATATAATTAGTTGACAAACATTTGAAAGGATTTTGTAAACTAGCATCTCGAGTTTTATATACTCGATTTGTGTTGAAATCAAGATGCAAGCTCGAAGGTTCATCAATGGAGGAAATGACAAACATGCAGAGAGAGAGAGAAAGAATGAACATTACGGAGCTTGAGAGAATGTTTTCTATATATCTTAAATATCTGGCTCTGTTTCTTTATATACCAGAAACAGAGTAACAAACAAGTCAACCTATACAACCAATACAAACATGACAAGTGGCAGTAAACAACTAATTGACTATGCTCTGTAAACTACACCGTATATTGCATTACAAGCCTATGCTACTGTAGCTTAGGACTACTATATACAAAACAACTAAACAAGTATCTAGATATTCTACCCTTTAACAAATATCTACAAGTCTCAAATATCTACAATCTACAAGATATTTAACACTCCCCCTCAAGATGAACTATATATGTTGACTAAGTTCATCTTGGATAACGGATAGTGAAATTGTTTATACCCAAGTGCCTTAGTAAAAAAAATCTGCAATCTGGTGTCTAGTAGGTACATGGAAGGTCTTTATCACTCCATCTTGAATCTTTTCTCGGATGAAGTGGCAGTCTATTTCTATATGCTTTGTTCCCTCGTGAAAGACTGGATTGGCAGCAATATAGATAGCTGCCTTGCTATCAAAGTAAAGAGAAGCTACATGATTGTGCTCTAGTCCAAAAGTCTTGAGCAAAGCTATCAACCAAACAACTTCACTTGTGACTGTAGCCATTGATCTATACTCTGATTCTATTGAAGATCTTGATACAATTTGTTGCTTTTTACATATCCAAGAAATCAAGGATTCACCAAGAAAAACACAAAAACCTGATATAGACCTTCTAGTATCTGGACATGCAGCCCAGTCAGCATCACAGTAGGCCTTAAGTTTCAATTCTGAGCTAGCAGAAAGAAATAAACCCTAACCTGGTGTCTTCTTTAGGTACTTAAGAATTCTATAGGCTGCTTGCAAGTGAGGCACCTTGGGAGAGCTCATGAACTGACTAAGTTTGTGTACTAAGTAGCATATGTCTGGTCTAGTGAGTGTCAAATAGAGTAATTTACCTATCAACCTTCTATACAAAGAAGGATCAGGAACATCCTCACCCATTGAACTACTGAATTTGGTAGATTGTTCCATTGGCACATTAGCAGGCTTGCTAGCTAGCAAACCTGTATCAGACAATAGCTCCAAGGTAAATTTCCTTTGACATAAACTAATACCCTTCTCAGTTCTAGCAACTTCAAGGCCTAAGAAATACTTCAAAGTGCCATGATCTTTTAGCTTGAACTTCTTGTCCAGAAAAAGCTTAAAGATATTCACAGCATCCACATTATTGCTAGCTATGAGAATGTCATCAACATGCACCAACAAAATGATGATTGAACCTTTGTGGACCTTGGTGAAGACAAAATAATCAGATTTAGATTGAATAAAACCATCAGCAATGATAGTAGTAGACAACTTAGCAAACCATTGTCTACTAGCTTGTTTGAGACCATAAAGAGACTTTGTGAGTTTACACACCTCCTTCTTGCTGCCAAATCCAGGTGGAGGAACCATGTACACTTCCTCATCCCCATGAAGGAAGGCATTGTTGACATCCAATTGAAAGAGATGCCAACCATAAATAGCAGCAAGAGCCAACAATGTTCTAACAGTGACAAACTTCACCACAGGAGAGAAAGTCTCATAATAATCAATGCCCTCAGCTTGAGTGAATCCCTTTGCAACCAATCTTGTTTTGTACCTCTCAACAGACCCATCTGACTTGAGTTTAATTTTGTAGACCCACTTGCAGCCAATGGGAACTTTGCCAGGAGGAAGTTTGGTCATAACCCAAGTGTTGTTAGCTTGAAGAGCATCAATCTCAACCTTCATGGTAGCTTGCCCCCAAATGTCAGCATGAACCAAATCAAAGCAAGATAAAGAAGTGTTAGAAGAATGAGTAAAAGGCAATCTATGCTGTTTAGCTAAAGGACAAATGTGACAATCAAAAGGCTTTGTTTTATTGCAAGAATTGATTTCAGGTACAATATTATTCAACAAAGTCAATCTTTGTGCAGATGGATGACCTAATCTATAGTGCCATAGCCTAAAAGCACTATCAGAAGAATCAAGACTACAAGAATTAATGATTTTGCCATGAAAACAAGATGACAACATTGACAAAGCCTCAGAAACAGAATTTGGTAGAATGACTTATGGAGTGCACTGCAGTGTGTAAAGACCTCCTTGCTTTTTACCCAACCCAATCATCTTCCAATGCTGTAAGTCCTGGAGAAAACAATAATTGGAGAGAAAGATACAGCAACAAGAAGGATTCTGGGTTAGTTTGCTAATAGAAATAAGATTGAAGGGAAAACTAGGAATGCAAAGAACATTCTCTAAGATTAAAGAGGCAAAAACTTGAACAGTGCCTAGATGAGTCACCTTGACCATATCACCATTGGGTAATCTAACAAAAATCTGAACTGAAGATGTAATGGACTTAAAAAATGAAGAGAGTGAACCATGTGATCAGTAGCTCCACTGTCAAGAATCCAATCAGTGGAGCCTATATGTGAAGTATTGACACTTGAAGAAAAAACTGAATACTCAAAGGATGGATAGAACTAGATACCTAACAGCTCTTGACCTTGAGAACCAAATGGAAGTTGAGAACCAAGAGGAGGTTGAGTTATGATACTAGCAACCTGGTGAGTAGTGGTCAAACTTGCTTTTTGTGGGGCTTGAGTACCAAAATGACATTGTGAATTCAGCAAACCAACCAACTGTTGATACTCAGCTCTAGTAAGGGAGACAGATTCATTGGAACTATCTTCAGTTGCAACCAGATTGCTTGCAAAGGTGTGAGACTTAGACTTGAATTTGTACCCAGGAGGATAACCATGTAACTTGTAACACTTATCAACTACATGTCCCATAGCACCACAGTGAGTGCATTGAGGTTTGCCACCAGCCTTTTTATTGAAATTCTTAGCATAACTACCAGATTTGGATCCCAATGCTGCCAATGCAGCTACTGTCTCATGCATAACACTCTTACCAGAACCAACTTTTCTTTGCTTCTCATCTTGAGGTAAAAGAGAGAAAACCTTACTCAAAGGAGGTATAGGATCCATAAGAAGAATCTGACTTCTGACAGTTGCATAAGTCTCATTCAACCCCATTAGGAAAGACATAGTACAATCCTCTACTTGATGTCCACAAGTACATGTCCTATAATTGGTAAATTCATCCCAAAGACCCTTAAATTTTGTGTAGTATGCATTTATGGTGAAATCATCTTGAGTCAAAAAACTAATTTCCTTCCTCAACTCAAAGATTCTAGGCCCATTGCCCTGCCCATATCTGTGCTGCAAGTCAATCCAGACATCTCTGGCAGTCTTGAAATACACTATACTTGGTTGTAAATCCTTAGAAACAGAATTAAATAGCCAGGCTAGGACTATGCTGTTGCATTTACACCAGGCTGTGTAATAGGGGTGATTAACAGATTGAGGTTTAGGAATGGAGCCATCAATAAATCCTAATTTGGTCTTGGCATCCAAAGATATGAGGATTGCCCTACTCCAAGTGTTGTAATTCTCCTCAGTAAGAGGTTGAACTACCAATGAAACACTAGGATTATCTCCACTGGATAGAAAATATGGACTAGATGAATTTTCCCAAGGTTGTGCAGTAGGAACACTTGCACTGGATGTACTTTCAGTCATACTTAATGCAATGATGAAGATACAGAATCCCAAACAAGAATTAACAAAGGTAAAGAAAACCAGAATTGACTTCCAGAGAGCTTTTTACGAACAAGCAATGAAATTAACAATCTTGATGTGCAACCAAATCAAATCAAGATTCAATATACAATCTTGATGAATTCACAATCAGAGGTGCGAATTGAAACCCTAAGATTGAAGAAAAACATATCAAGATTCAATTTACAATCTTGATGAACTCAATGCAAAATGGGAATTGAAACCCTAAAATTGGAAAGAAATCAATGTCCAATTATGAAGAAAGAAATCTAGGTTTCAAAATGCTAAAGAAATCAAAACTTAGAAGAAGAAGATCTTAGTGCAAGAATCAATCAGGACACAATGAAGAAAAAATTATAATCGATTCGAAAGAAACACCAAGGAATACGGAAGAAAAAAAAAATTGAACTCGGAAGAATCAGAGAATACCAGACTTGAATGATTCCCTGATCTAGTTCAACTCTGATACCATGTTAAAATCAAGATGCAAGCTCGAAGGTTCATCAATGGAGGAAATGACAAACATGCAAAGAGAGAGAGAAAGAATGAACATTACGGAGCTTGAGAGAATGATTTCTATATATCTTAAATATCTGGATCTGTTTCTTTATATACCAAAAACAGAGTAACAAACAAGTCAACCTATACAACCAATACAAACATGACAAGTGGCAGTAAACAACTAACTGACTATGCTCTGTAAACTACACCGTATATTGCATTACAAGCCTATGCTACTGTAGCTTAGTACTACTATATACAAAACAACTAAACAAAATAACTAAACAAGTATCTAGATATTCTACCCTTTAACAAATATCTACAAGTCTCAAATATCTACAATCTACAAGATATTTAACAATTTGTAACTCGAGTTTTATATACTGGATCTGTAACTCAAGTTTTATAAACTTGATTTATGCTGGTGCTGAGCACAGAACATCAGAAGAAAGAATCTGGAAACAGAGGAAGAATCTGGTTTGAGATCCACCGAAGAACATCAGAAGCAAAATGGAGGAACATTAGATGGTTTGAGATCCACTGAAAGAACAGGGGAAGAAGAAGAAATCCACCGAAGAACATCAGAAGCAAAACAGAGGAACATCAGATGGTTTGAGATCCACTAAAAGAACAGGGGAAGAAGAGAAGAAGACGAAGATGAAGAGCTGATCTGAAAAGAAAATGGTGGAATGCGAGTTTCTAAGACTCGAGTTCTACCACCGCTTGCATCTCGAGTTTTTAAAACTCGAGATCAATGGTAGAACTCGAGTTTTCGAGTTTGTTTTGCAACATGACAACTAACGATATTCTTAGAAAATTAAAGAAAATTCTGAGGGTTAGCAAAAAAAAGTACTACATGTTGAACATTTTTGTCTATCTTCTTTTTTGTCATTAGAAATGCAACTTGATAATTTGTGTTACCTAAGTTAACTATATCTATTTGAATTTGTGAACATAATAATCTTAGTCATAACTCATAAGCTGCTCTTTTGTCATTTGCTGTTGGACATGTATATACTAATATAATAGCCTCTTTGTGCAGTTTTTCTCCTCTATCATATGCAACTCTTTTTATCTTGTAATCATTTAACAAAGGAAGAATTACTGATGTCTTTTCTCTTTGCTTTCAAACATGCTTGCCTTTTTGTTTCCTCAAAATGTAGTAATGGTTAATTTGGTTTAAGTTTTACAAATAAATAGTGTTTTATATTGCTTTGCAATGTGAGTGAAGAAACTTCATAGATTCCTTTTCTGACTGTTCAGAAAGCATATCTAATTTCAAAATTAATGAGAAGATGCTATGGGAACGTCTAGCAGTCCAAGGCTTTCTGGAATGCAGAAGCAAGTACTTAAGTCTACATAGAGGGTTTATGTGAGCAGCTCATTCCAAATCTGCTGAAGACCAACATAAGATTGAATCAATTGGGTCAGCTGAGTTCTGTTGTAATTCCAAGCAAGTAGATCGGAAAAATTTCCTCTACATCGTGTACTTATTTCTCGAAGGTAAGAAACAGTTGGATCAGCTTAAGAGTCCTGATTTAATTGGGTTGCCGTTGTTAAATGCCAGTGTCTATGAAACCATAAATCCTAAGCCTTGAACAAAGACATTTATTTAATTCTTATTCTATTTTGAAGCTGAAATTTGTTTTATTCATTAGCTAAATGATTATTTGATGAAAAGGATATCATGGTCTCATAATCTTAGTATTAGTAAATCAAGACATGGTATACTGCATTAAAAGTTGTAAATCTTTTCCAATTATTGATTATTCCATCCTCTTCAAGGGCAGCATATATAGATGAATCTTATACTTAAGTTTTGTATCATATGGTTCCCTGTTTTGGCAATGGAAAATCTTGCAATTATTTCCTTTTCATGCTCTTAAACATATGCTTACTTTTAGGCTTAGATGTCCAACTCTTATCCTTTGTGTTGTTTTTGATATGACGAACATTTTGCCATGTCTTAGAACATGTAGGTAGTGAATATGATCAATTCCAGAGAAATAAAGAAGGATTCAACATATGATATCCTTATGATAAGGATTCAGCCTTTTCAACCTAAGTTAAGAGTGTATATAAATTTTTTTTTACCTTCAACATGTGGAAATTCGAGGCTGGGCTCAATCTGTGAGAATTGAAGCCCTCGGAGAGACTGAGCAAAACAAAAGCTCAATTAACTTTAACGCAATCAACTGAGAACTTCTCTATTTTGATAAATGAGTTCAATAATGAAGGCTTCATGCATTTTTTTAAAACCAATTATCAAAAAAAAAAAAAAAGGATTTGAACCCCTGAGGCTTAAAGTTTCGGCTGGAAATATTAGTTTTTCCTTTGGAAATTATTGCGAAAAGTTTTGTTTTTGCTTTTTGTCTCAGTTTTATATTTTTGGTTGCAAATATTCTAACTTTTAGCTTTTTTGAAATAAACTAATTTTAGTTTTTTGTAACACATTTAACATAAAAATTATAAAAAATTATAGTTTTTATCAAACACTACACAAATAAATTACCAAAAATAAACGATTTCAAGACAAAGATCAGAACTTTTGAACTTGTTGGACTTGTTGGGATACAAGTTGAAAGCTCTAAAAGTTTTTTTGTTAGAGAAATCAAACATTGCCTCGTATTTGTTGAATTGTTCAGTAACCGTACATGAGGTGTGGCTTGATAGTAAGAGTTCTTGTCTTAACATCTAGAGAGGAGCGGTTTGAGCGATTGTCTTAACAAGACTTGTATTATACACGTGATATTACCCATTGTCGTCACATAACATGAGATCAATGAACCCATACAGAAATACCATTTTTCATTCAATCATAAAATAAATAAATAAATAATCAATTGTGCAGTCCTAGTGACCAATAATTCAATACCAAACTTTCATCGAAAAAACCCAAGATCCAATCGCAATTAAGTCACATGCGAAAAGGAACATAGGGGATAATTGTCCACTTTTATTTTTTTTTTTTGGTTGAGAAACAATTGTCCACGTTTAAGTGTGAACATGGTGACAAACTTTCTCAACATCATAATGAGCATTGAAGACTCTCTCAAATGGTAAAGCAAGTGGGCTGTTATCTTTTTCCTAAATAAATGTTTTTTTTATTATTTATTTTTAGAAACAATTGTCTACGTTTAAGTGTGAACATGGTGACCACCGCACACTTTTGTGCGATGATTACTCCATAAGTATAAGTGTTTGTAAAGTGTGGAGGGTAAGGGTCAGGATTCAAGTCTCTAGGAAGTCCCCAGTTTCCCCATATCAAAACGGGATTTGATAATCAAGTAGAAAACTTCACACACATATATACTTAAATTAGGCTAAAATAAAAATTTTATCTTATATTAAAAAAAAAAAATTGTGAACACGGTGACAAACTTTCTCAACATCATAATGACTATTGAAGACTCTCTCAAATGGTAAAGACTGGCTGTTATCTTTTTCCTAAATAAATGTTTTTTTTTTTTTGAGAAACAATTGTCCACGTTTAAGTGTGAACATGGTGACAAACTTTCTCAACATCATAATGACTATTGAAGACTCTCTCAAATGGTAAAGCAAGTGGGCTGTTTTTTTCTTCCTAAATAAATTTTTTTTTTTTTTAGAAACAATTGTCCACGTTTAAGTGTGAACATGATGATCACCGCATATTTTTGGTGCGATGGTCACTCTATAGGTATAAGTGCTTGTGGAGTGTGGGAGCAAGAGTCGGAGTTCAAGTCTTTAGGAGAGAGTTTCACACACATATACACTTAAATTAAGCTAGAGTAAAAATTTTATCTTTTATATATATATATATAAAAGTGTGAACATGGTGACAAACTTTCTCAACATCATAATGACTATTGAAGACTCTCTCAAATGGTAAAGCCAGTGGGCTGCTATCTTTTTCCTAAATAATTTTTTTTTTTTTTTTTTGAGAAACAATTGTCCACGTTTAAGTGTGAACATGGTGATAAACTTTCTCGACATCATAATGACTATTGAAGACTCTCTCAAATGGTAAAGCAAGTGGGCTGTTATCTTTTTCCTAAATAAATGTTTTTTTTTTTTTAAGAAACAATTGTCCACGTTCAAGTGTGAACATGGTGACAAACTTTCTCCACATCATAATGACTATTGAAGACTCTCTCAAATGATAAAGCAAGTGGGCTGTTATCTTTTTCCTAAATAAATGTTTTTTTTTTTTTAAGAAACAATTGTCCACGTTTAAGTGTGAACATGGTGACAAACTTTCTCAACATCATAATGACTATTGAAGACTCTCTCAAATGGTAAAGCAAGTGGGCTGTTTTTTTTTCCTAAATAAATGTTTTTTTTTTAAAGAAATAATTGTCCACGTTTAAGTGTGAACATGGTGATCACCGTACATTCTTGGTACGATGGTCATACTACAGGTATAAGAGCTTGTGAAATGTGGGAGCAAGGATCGGAGTTCAAGTCTTTAAGAGAGAGTTTTACACACATATACATTTAAATTAGACTAGAATAAAAATTTTATCTTATATATATATATATATATAAAAGTGTGAACATGGTGACAAACTTTCTCAACATCATAATGACTATTGAAGACTCTCTCAAATGGTAAAGCAAGTGGGCTGTTATCTTTTTCCTAAATAATTTTTTTTTTTTTTAGAAACAATTGTCCACGTTTAAGTGTGAACATGGTGATAAACTTTCTCGACATCATAATGACCATTGAAGACTCTCTCAAATGGTAAAGCAAGTGGGCTGTTATCTTTTTCCTAAATAATTTTTTTTTTTTTTTTTTAGAAACAATTGTCCACGTTTAAGTGTGAACATGGTGATAAACTTTCTCGACATCATAATGACCATTGAAGACTCTCTCAAATGGTAAAGCAAGTGGGCTGTTATCTTTTTCCCAAATAAATGTTTTTTTTTTTTGAGAAACAATTGTCCACGTTCAAGTGTGAACATGGTGACAAACTTTCTCAACATCATAATGACTATTGAAGACTCTCTCAAATGGTAAAGCAAGTGGGCTGTTATCTTTTTCCCAAATAAATGTAAAAAAGTGAAAGCAAAAAGAATAATTCAAAAAAGCAGACAAGCAGTGAAAGCAAAAGTCATTAAGTGAAAAAAGTGAAGATTCTTCAGTCCGTGAAAATCTATTTGGGAAATAAAATTACAAGACGAAAAAGCCAAGTGAAAACAAAAGAAGAAGAAATTGATCACCAAAGGGCTACTTCATGTCTGTCAAAGGCTACTCATTCTCTGTGTTGCTGAGAAGAAAAAAAAATAGGGCTACTCATTCTCAAGTGAAAAACAGTGGAGAGAAACCATCTTGATATTATTTCCCATTTGCAATCCTCTCTATTTGTTATTCTTTAGAGCATTTGCATTTGAAATTTATAAATTATTCTATTTTACCATCTCAAAACTTACTTTATCATTTATACCATACCATTTTACAATACTCCCAACATCCCAACTTTTATTTTCTTATTCTACTCATTAAAATAATACTTCTACATAATAAAATAATATGTCCTAAAATCACCATCATTTACAATACAACACATTATTTATTCTCTCTCTCATTCTTTCCGTTCAACAACCACAAATTTACTAAAAACCACCATCACCACAAGCTCACCACTGCTACACTACACACACTTGACACCACCACCACCACCACCAGCAACCCATAATCTACCATCAACACCCAAAAAAAAAAACTAGACCATCAACACCACCAAAAAAACAAAAAACAAAAAAACAGTAACCTGCGGTGGCAAACCCAGATCCAGACCCAGACCCATGGCCAACCCAAACCCAGACCCATGACAACACACCTAGACCCATACCAGTAAACCCACCCCTTCACCACCCACAACAACCCCAACCTCCACGGCTCCACCATCATCAATCACCACACCACCACCAAACCAACCAATCCGAATCCAAACCAACCTAGTCATGACCCACCCGATCTCCTCTGCTCGATCAAAACCCATGAACCACACCAATCAAAACTCACGAACCACAATGATCTCCATTACTCAACGATCTCAACCCACTCGATCAACCACCATGCCGAACCCAAACCCATAATTACACCGATCCATGTCGCCAATGTCAACCAGAGAGAGAAGGCAGGTCACGTCGCCGCCGTCAACCAGACCGATCTGCAACAAGAAAGAGGATAAATAATGGGAGTGGTGGCTCGCCGTGGTGTGGTAACTATGAGTTTTGGGTCTAAAGAGAGAGAGAGAGAGAGAGAGAGAGAGAGAGAGAGAATTAAATAATAATATTTAAGTTTAGAATTGTGCTACAGTGCAATTCTAAAGGTAGAATTGCACTATAGCACAATTGCGAATGTTTTTGCAATACTTGGTTTTACAAGTTCGGATGTGGGGGAGATTTTGGGATTTTATGCTAAATGTACGCTATATATGGCATATGGCATGCTGGGTGTGAATGCTCTTATTAACTTCAATTGTAAACTCCTTTTGTAAGAGCATCCACATCAGTTCTTCTATTTTACACATCTATTTTTACAATAAAAACCTACTTTTTATATTTTGCACATTCACTTTTACAAATCACCCACATCAGTTCATCTATTTTACCCATATTTTAATTAAATAACCAATTCTCTCACAATTTTTTTTTTATTTCTCCTAACAACTTTTACAAAACGCGCGCTCTCTCTCCTTTCTCATTTCTGATTTTTCTCTCTCTCTTTTCTTTCTCATTTCTGATTCTTTCTCTCTCTCTCTCTCTCTCTCTCTCTCTCTCTCTCATTTCTGATTTTTTTCTCTCTCGCTCGCTCTTTCTCTCTCTACCCATTTCAGATAAACTCTTTCTCTCTCTCGATTAACTCTCTGATCTGCTCTGATCCGAGCTCCAATCCACGATTCACCAGCTTCGAGCTCGGATTCGCTCCGATCTACCAGCTCCGATCCGCTCCGATCCACCAGCTTCAATCTGCTCCGATCCACTAGCTCCGATCTGAGCTTCGAGTTCTGATCCACGATCCACCAGCTCCGAGCTCTGATCCGAGCTCCAAGCTCCGATCCACGATCCACCAGCTCCGAGCTCCGATCCACGATCCACCAGCCACAAGCTCTAATCCGAGCTCCGATCCACTATTTGTGTGTGTATCTCTTTTTTTTTTTGAGCAAGTGTATCTCTGTGATGATATGTCTGTGTGTTTGTTTGTGGGTGTGTTTGTGTGCATCTGAGGAAAAAGAAGATGAGCAGTTAACTGAGTTTGTTGAGCAAGGATAGGAGAGAGAAAAAAAAAGGAGCGAACGGAAATTAATTTAAAAAAAAGGATAAACGAGTTACAGTAACCATGTTAATATACACGGTTACTGTAGCTCGGGGATGGATTTACATAATTTTGCATATTTTTACACCTATTGATGTGGGAGTTTTTTTACTCAAAATGTGTAAAATTGGTAGTTATTTCTATTTTAGAGGATTTTAGAGGGACTGATGTGGATGCTCTAAGCTCTTGAAGTATGCAATTCTTCTGAAGAAAATATTCAAGGTTAATTTTCAGGTAAGTTTATTCTTTAAATATTTCACATTTTTCACCACTATATTTGCATATTTTAAATATTCTAGTTTAATTTTCAAGTGAGTTTATTCTATTAGCATTTGTTTCTATATTTGATGATTTGTTCTTTTGGATCTCCTAGGTTCCTACATCTATCTTCAAGTTGAATATCAGATGGTGTAAATCTTGGGTATCAATTTCGATTAGTGGACACAGGACCTAGAGGTTGAAGTTGAATTTTATTTATTATTTTATTAATTTGAATATTGTAAATTGTAGTTCAACTCTACATTTATGTCTATATCATATATTCATTCTTTATTAATTATTGAGACCACATTTCATGAGGTTGAGTCAGGTTGAATTTTTAAGTTGTCTATTTTTTATTTGGAGAAAAACTCATTTTTGTCCCTACATTTTCATGCGATTCTCACTTTCGTTCCTAACCTTTTTTTCCATCGCTTTTAGTTCCTATCCTAGAAAATGCATCTCGTTTTTGTCCCTGCCGTTATATTAAAGATGGAAAATGCACACGTGGCAAACGAAGTGCATTGTTGGCCCACTAAAAGCTTATATGACCATTAAAATACTAATAAAAAATGTTATTTGGCATTAAAAAAAATGCCATGTCAGTAACTAAATTTAAAAAATTAATTTATTAGTTTTAACTAAATAAAAAAAATCAAAACAGAAATAAAAATTAAAATTCACATGAATTAAGATCTAAAAGTATCTTAACAAGAACACCAACCCAGACTTAAGATCTCAAAATTGAAATCCAAAAACCTCATATTGCACAAAATCCACCATCACTGCCATAAAATCTCTACCAAACATCCACCAAAACTTCTACCAAACTCCACAGATTGCACAAGTTCTCCAACCCACTCAAATTCTTCACACGAATTCAACCCTCATCAAAGTCAAATTCCAAAAATTCATTAAACCCCATTCAATGAGAAACCCATAAATTCATTACCAAAAGAGAAAAAGAAAAAGAGGAACCCTAATCCGGGCACTTCCGAAAAAATGGTTGATTCTGCTCACCGTGTTTGGCGTCTCCGGTTACGGTGTTTACAAGGTCTATAACTTGCCCTCTGTGACCAAGAAGAGGAAAAGACTGATGAAGCTCTTCAGAGCTTTGGTTTCTCTTGCTGAAACGGTCGTTGACTCCGCCGAGATGATCGGTGTTGTCTCTAAGGACTTGAAGGAGTTTCTCCAATCCAATTTTGACAAAAGTCCCAATAGTTTGAAGCAGATTTCGAAAATCGCGAGGTCGGAGGAGTTTTTCCGAGTCCTTGGTTAGGGTTACTTAGGCTTTGACGGTTGGGATTTTGCGGGGATATAAGGTTGATGCGAAGGTCGATAGGGATTCAAATATGGCTTTGGGGAATTCGGGCTTTTCTGATAGGGTTTTGGAGAAGCTTTTCTCTACGATTGGGATCAGTTTTGTTTTAGTTGTGGTTGGAAGCTTTGCGAAGAGCTTGGTTTTGGGATATTACTCCAATGGTGAATCTAGGAATCGTTCTAGTGTGTCGAGTTTATTGGAGGTGCCCGGATGGTTAAATGTGGTTTTAATTTTTTGAGCAATCTGTGGTTTTTGGTTTTCAATTTTGAGATCTTAAGTCTAGGTTGGTGTTTTTGGTGTTCTTGTTAAGATACTTTTAGATCTTAATTCATGTGAATTTTGATTTTTATTTCTGTTTTGATTTTTATTTATTTATTTAAAATTAATAAATTAATTTTTTAAATTTAATTGCTAACGTGGCATTTTTTAATGCCAAATAACATTTTTATTAGTATTTTAATGGCCACGTCAACTTTTAGTGGGCCAACAATGCACTCTGTTTGCCACGTGTGTATTTTTTGTCTCTGATGTAACGGCAGAGACAAAAATAAGACGCTTTTTCTAGGATATGGACTAAAAGCGGTGGAAAAAAAAGTTAGGGACCAAAGTGAGAATCACGTGAAAATATAGGGACGAAAATGAGTTTTTCGCCTTTTTATTTTTATGGGAATTTGAATTTCTAAGAGGTGTTTGGGAGAGTAATTTAAGTGATGTTGTTTTGGTGTTTTTGATATACGTGTGAGGGAAAATGTGTGTAATGTTGTTTAAAATGTGTAAAAATGTGTTATAACTTGCTTGCCAAACAGCTCCTAATTGTTTTGCTTTTAATTAATAGTTTGTCATTTTATTAGTAAAATCTCATTTGTAAGAATATTCCCATTCTGAAATTTTATCCAATTTTATTTTACCAATTTACAATATACCCAATATTCCAATTTTTATTTTACACTATAATACATTAAAATATTATAGGAAGAAATCACTTTTTAGTCCCTACATTTTTAGTCAATTCCCACTTTAGTCCCTACATTTTATTTTTACCAGATTTAGTCTCTATTATGAAAAATGCTTCCTGGTTTGGTCCCTGCAGTTACATCAGAGACGAAATAAGATGATGTGGCAGACGGTAGAAATAAAAAATAATAAACTATTGAAATCAGCTGACACATGGCCTACTCCCTTAGTTCAGCCCTTACTTAGTTGCGTGGCCCTCACGTGACAGCCCCTAACCCAAAAAACCCCAAATCAACTAACCATTCTCACAATTGAAATCCCTAATCTCTAAGTCTTATCCGTTGCTCATCACATGACCAAATCGGCACAAGCACAATCCCACAAATTGGCACAAGCACAATCACAAATCGACTAAGAAGATTGCGAAGGTTCTCATTACGTCTCTCTCTCTCTCTCTCTCTCTCTCTCTCTCTCTCTCTCTCTCTCTCTCTCTCTCTCTCTTATGAATGCCATTTTTAAGTGATGGGTCTGAATCTCAGCTGTTGAGTTTTGAGTGATGGGTCTCGAAAAATATGTTTGATAGTGTTGGAGACATCTCACCCATTTTTCTTTTCCTTTCTCTTTCAAATGGGGGAAAATAAAATTAAAATTAAAAAAGCCACCAGGAAAAAGGAACACCCAATAACCTATATTAGATTGCAAAGAATTTTCTTGGGCTTGTGGGAAAGGGATTAATATTCAAAGCATATCTTGTGTTTATCTAGCTAAAAGGGCCCTAGCTAGTTGCCACTTTTGTCGTCAATAATGTGTGCACACGGACATCTTTGAATAAGCCCAAATAATCCAAATTTCTATAATAGCTGTGGGGTCATGGACTTTGGGATTTGGCCGAGAGCATGTGGTTTTGGCCGAGAAGCATGGGTGGTCCGAGTCTGAGGAGTCCTATCTCCTCGGATAAAGCTAAACGCAAATCTGGTATAGATCCTAATGATCAAGGATGACCTTTCAAGAAGTTCTAATAATAGCAACGAGCATCATGAACGTACAAGAGGGATAAGGACTCAAAAATATCTAAGGGAAAGCTACTACCACCGCATTAATGAGAAAGTGACCTCTGAACAGTATTATGGCAGCCTTACAGCCACCCCAGTAGACTTTTTGAGGGGGCTAATGGGACAAGTATCAGCATAAACCATCAACTGTCTACATGTAGTCCACGTGTAGGGTAAGGATGAAGGGAAAGATGTAATATAAATAAGGGTAGAGATCCCAGAGAAGGAGGAGAATGAAAAAAGGAGAAGAGAAAGCACTATAGCAATCTCAATAACTCTTGTAACCATTGTCATCCAATATATACTAGAACAGAGCTTCTCGGACTGTGTCGAGGACAAACTTTCTCGCACAAACCGGGTTCAATTCTTGTTGGCTCATCATCCAAAACTATATTAATTGTTATCCATGCACTAAAGCCTAGCTCTTTGACCCACTCTCTACAAATTTATTGTACTGGGTTCACTGAGCCAAGATCCCTTACATTTTTGGGCTTGGTCTGAAAATCATGTCCCTACAATAGCTTTAAGAAAATCTAATCCAAACTTTGACCATGATAGTGGAATATTTTTGGGATTTGCATTGTTTGGATGTTGTGTGTTGCTTTTGGTATTTGCTGTTTGTTTTACTTTTGTTTCACAGGCTACAATACTGACTGTGATAAAAAATGAGATATTTTTGTTGTTTGTCTATATTGTGCGTTGCTCAAGGGCCACTATATTGACTTTGATAAACCATGGAATTTTTGTGTTGGTATTTGCATTGATTGTATGTGTTGTGTCTTGCTTTTTGAGAAGTGGCTGGGTCCATGTGTTCCGTTTGTCTGTGTTGTATGCTTTTTTAATTGTTTATTAGCCTAACAAAGTATTATTAATTTCATGACTTGCATGCTTTTTTATTTATTTCCGTGACTTGCATGCAAGATGGATGAGCCTTTTACTCTGCATGTCCACCATGGTGGGCATGTTAGGTGAGACTCTCAAGTGTATGTGGGAGGCACAGTTGATATAATGGATAATTGTGACCCAGATAAGTGGTCAAAAGTAGAGGTTGAGAGTATCTGTAGGGAGTTTGGGTACATTGCAGTAGATAGACTATGGTTTAAAATGCCTGGTGTGAACCCAGAGCAGGAAAATTTCCATCAGGTGGTTGATGATGATACTGTTATGTTCATGACTGACTTGGTGAAGGGATATGGGGAGATTCATGTCTTTGTGGAGCATCCAGTGCATGAACCACTTGAGTTACCGTTGGAGGATTTTGAGCCCTTAGCTGCTAGACTACCTGGTAGTGAACTAGAAGGTATAGATGGTAAGGCTTTAGAGTGATCACTATTATGAGTATGCTGAGTATGGTGATGTAGAGTACAGACCTGAATTTTCACAGTTTGGAGGCTATGATAATGCTGAATTTACTAATGTTGACCTTGGTGAGCCATATGAGGTAGATGCTGAGCAGGTTTGTGCTAGGAGGGCTGGCAAAGCACCAATTTTTGATGACCAAGTTGAGGAGAGTAGTGAGGATGAGGGGAGTGACTTAGAAGAAGAGCCAGAAATGCAACCAATGAACATTGGTGAAGATAGTACTGATAGTTGGGACAATCAAGCTGAAGATGAAAAGGTTGAATCAGGAAAAATGGGTGGTGGTGTCATGAATTCTGACTATGAGAATGAGGAGTTGCTTAGCCTTGATGAATTATCATCAAGCAGTGAGGATGGTGATGATTCAAGTGATGATGATATCCCTATTGCTGAGGTTGACAATTCTATTAGGAGGAGCAGATACCTAATCTTTAGGCCAGTAGCCAAAGTTGAGCACCTTAGGTTTGAGAAGGATACGTTGTTCATCTCAACTAAACAATTTAAAGATGCTATAACTGATTATGTAGTCCATGGTGGTTGGGGTATAGAGTTTGTGAAAAATGACTTAGTGAGAGTGAGAGCCCGATGCCAACCAGGGTGTGAGTTTGTTGCCTACCTTGCAAAGGTGCCAAGGGAGAAGAGTTTTAGATTGAAAACACTGAACATGGAACACACATGCAGTAGAAGTTATAGAAATCCAAGGTGCACAGCATCATACATTGGGAAATAGTTAATGAAGAGGGTTAGGAGACAACCTGACATAAAGCTCAAGGACATTCAGGATGCTGTGCATGAGAAGTACATGATTGACATAAGTACAGGCAAGGCAAGTAGGGCTAGAGAGAAAGCTCAAGATGCTGTTGATGGGGCCCACACTGCACAGTTCAACCAGCTATGGGAGTACTATGATTAGTTGAGAAGGTGTAGTCCTGGGAGCACAGTTTTGATGAGGGTGCATACTTATAATGATGTTGATTTGGCAGTTGAGCATGCCTTGACAATTGGGCTGCTATATTTTGAAAGAATATACATTTGCTGAAAGGTTGCAAGAAGGGCTTTTTGGCAGGGTGCAGGCCAATCATTGGTCTAGATGCATGCCATCTGAAGACCAAGACAGGTGGTCAGTTGATGTGTGCTATTGGAAGAGATCCCAATGATGAATACTTCCCTTTCGCATATGCAGTAGTTGAGGCTGAAATGAAGGACACTTGGACTTGGTTTCTTAATTTATTGCTTGCTGACATAGGAGATGGCAATAGATGGGTGTTCATATCTGATCAGCAGAAGGTTTAATGGTAGCTTTATTGCTTGCTGAATTAATTAAGGTTGATGGTAGCTTCATTGCTTGCTGAATAAAATGTTTGTGCTTTGCAGGGGTTGGTGAACACCTTTGTTGACAATTGGCCATAGTATGAGCATAGGATCTGCTGCAGACATTTAAACAATAATTTAGGGAAGAATCACCCTGGTGTCCTTATTAGAGACCTTTTTTGGGAAGCAGCCAAGGCTACCTATCAGCAAGAACATGAGAGGGCAATGAATGAGTTAAAGGAGGTGGATGACTAGATTTCAAGCAAACAGACAAATGATTATGAAGGTGGAATCTGAGTTGTGTCCTAAGATAAGGAAGTTACTGTACAAGGAGAAGTTGGCATGCAGCAAGTGGCTAGCATGTTGGGCTGGTCTTAGCAAGTTTGAAGTGATGAATGGGCTGGAGAGTTTCACTGTGGACTTGGAAGAGAAGAAGTGCAGCTGTAGGAAGTGGGACATAACTGGCATACCATGTTGCCATGCCATTTCCTGTATCTTTTTCAACAGGGAAGATGCTGAAAAGTATGTCAATGCTTACTACAAAAGGACTACCTACATTGATTGCTATGACCCCATTATATAGCCCATCAATGGCCAAAATATGTGGAGACCTAGTGGACTGCCACTTGTGCAACCCCCTATCAAGAGGAGACCTCCTGGCAAGCCTAAGAAGAAGAGGGCACTAAAGCCTAATGAACCTAGAAGTCACAGAAAAAATAGAGGTCTAGGCATCTCAAAACAATGCAAGTTATGTGGGAAATTAGGACAATACAAAAGGAGATGCAAGGGAGAAGTAGGAGGGAACTCCTCCTTGCCCAGGAGTGCATCCCAAGTCAGCAAGACCACTCGGAGGGTAAATAAACTTCTTTGACTTAGATATCCGCATTGTTTTGTTTTTCAGTTGGCATACCATTAATTGTTATTGTGCATGTGCTTGCAAGCAGCCAAGGATGGACATGCAAATAGCCCAGCTGTAGGTAGTGTACCTCCACCCCCCATTGATAACCAGTCCAATCCAAGACCAAAAAGACGGAGGAAGAGAGGTGCAGTCACTATTGAGACCTTGAATGCAACTGGGACTACAGCAAGGGATATGGCATCAATGAGATCTGCTGGAAGATAGCAAGCTAAAGCAGGACTTTTTTTGTGTGTGTGCTATATGTTGAAAGCACTCTTCATATGTTTATGTAATTGCCAGGACAAGTGGCATTTTGGTATATCTATATAATGGCTAACCAAGTCCTTTTTTTGTATGCATTCAAATGGGTAGACTTTGTCCCATATTTTGTAATAATTTTGGTACACCAAAAACTATCATTGGTGTTAATTAGTGATCATTAGTATTTACAGGTTGTGCTTGAGCTTGAGTGTTTATATAGTCAACTTCTTGACTTTTGTTTTATTTAAATGGGGTTTTTCATTATAAGTTTTTCCTCTCATTTTCACAAGGCGCCGAAATATGTGTCAATAATGGTTTAGGTTCCATTTTCTTGCTTGGCAGACACACTACTGCATTGGTGTATAACAGGTTGTAGGACAAGTTAATTTTACAGGTTTTAGAGTGTATTAATGGCATTGAATATTGCTGCATTGGTGGTTCAGTGGAGCACTATTTAGTGGCATTGGTGGTTCAATGGCATTAAAACAAGACATTTCTCAATGTTAGTCTATACTAACAGAATTATTCACTTCTCCCCACTTTTAATCTTTCTTAGAGATAGCATTTATTGTACCAGCTTCTGACTCTGTTCATGTGCAATGTCATGTATTAATTGATGCCCTTCTCTTTGGAATGAGATTATTTAGTTCTTTCCTCTGTATTCTGTGTCTTTGTACTTGTTTCATATGTCTACTTAAATCTTTGGAGTTAGTATTATGAAGTGAGTATAATGCAGATACATAATACTTCTCAATGTTAGATTCTGTTCAAACTGCTTTGGTGTTGAGTGCAGCCCCAGACAGATTACAAAGAGAATCAAAATCTTAGAATACAAGTCATAGATTAATTGGTATACAAGTCATAGATGTATTAAAAAGACCATGTTCCATTACTAAAGTCTCAGATTACAGAGAGAATTACACTAAAATTTAGGCCTTTTTCACCAGAATTACATACCAACACAAATTATGACCTTTTTCCACTAACAGCTACCCACCTAATGACCCTTTCCCCCCCACCTATTTAGCCAACCAAAAGAAGCAACCAACTAAGTAGCATCCGAGCAGCCTCTTCTCTCTCTTCATGTAGCCTGCAATAACAGCTTCAAGGGTCAAAATCCGTTGCCTCTACACCGGAAGCAGCACCTTGCCACCCACTATATATATCTTCAACCAAAGTCATGAAAAAATAACACATAGTATTAGCAAAATACTAATATCCTTGAAACTAAAAAAAACCCACTGAAGAAAAGCTAAAAGACCCACTAAAAAAGACCCATAAAAAGACCAACTGATTAGAAACCCAGAAATTGAAGTGCTTCCAAAGTTAAAAACCTGAAATGCTTCCCAAAATTAAAAACCAACCTAGGTAGTAAAATTGCTCACCAAGCACAAAAATACAGCATAATGAGAAAGCCCAAAACTTTAACACCCACCCAAAAAACATGATCAGAGCGAGTCAGACCTAACCCAAGAACACAAACTGAAAAGTTAAAACAGTTAAACCCTGTCGCTTCAAAAATCACAACCAAACAAATATCAATTCCAAGTTCCAAGTTCAAATCCAAAAACCAAACCGAAGGCAAAACCACCATGCCAAAACCAGAAGAACAAACAGAGGAGCTTTTGAAAGATGGCTCCGACATCTGCCAACAACTCATGGACCGTTACGCCAGGGCCTCACAATAGCCGCCACTGCTTCCAATTTTGACACACTTGACTCCACCGCTACTGTTGTCATTTTTGCCCGTCGTGTTTCCGCTGGTGCCAACACAAGAAATTAGTGTAGAGAAGGCGGGCGAAGTGGTGTTTGTGCTGGTCAATTTGGTTGGCAAGGAGAGAGGGAGCGATGGAGGCTTGGCCGTGGCCACTGTGAAGGCTGTGGTCAAGTGTTTAGGAATTTTGTTAGGGTTTTAGGACTTGGAGAATTGGGATTCTCTCAAATTGGGTTCGTGGGTGAGAGGGGAGCTAAGAAAATTTGGGGGATTAGGGATTTCAATTGTGAGAATGGTCAGCTAATTTGGGGTTTTTGGTTAGGGGCTGTCACGTGAGGGCCACGTGACTAAGTAAGGGCTAAACTAAGGGCAGTAGGCCACGTGTCAGCTGATTTCAATAGTTTATTATTTTTTATTTCTGCTGTCTACCACGTCATCTTATTTTGTCTCTGATGTAATGGCAGGGACCAAATCAGGAAGTGTTTTTGATAATAGGGACTAAATCCGGTATAAATAAAATGTGGGGACTAAAGTGAGAATTGATTGAAAATGTAGGAACTAAAAAATAATTTCCACCAATATTATATTTACATAATAAAATAATATATTGAATAAAAGCTGAAAATAAGACACGGAGACTTGAAGAGAAACCGAGATTGAGACGTGAGTCACTGGGAAGTGAGAGAAGAAAAAAAAATTATTTCCTTAAAAAGGCTGTTATAATTAAAAATATTATTTCCTTAAAAAATATTATTTCCTCAGAAGGACTGTTTGCCAGAAATGACCAAACCATGGGACCACAATAATTAAAAGATGCAGACGACCCATTTGAAAACAAAATAAACGAAGGCCATGTGGCTTTGTAAGAAGGAAAAGACAAGTGAATAAAAAATAAGTGGTTGAAAAGGGCTACCTAAAAAAATATATATTATTTTCAGAGAAATGCTAGGACACATATTTTTGCACAATTTTAATTATAACTTAACGAGTTGTGATCGGTTAAAATGTATCTTCACATGTCTTACTAATAAATTAACTAATCACTAATTACAAATTACCATATAACGAGATATAGTACAAAATTATACAAAAATCTATGTCTATAACATTTCTCTTATTTTCATATTTCCTACTGAAAAAAAGGAATACAAGAAATATTACTCTTGTCAATGTCAAGTGTGAACGGGTGACATCTTTTCCAATATGACTATTGAAGACCGTCTCAGAAGCACATGGGCTGTCATCTTTTTCCTAATAAATTTAAAAATGTGAAGCAATAATCTGAAAAAAAAAAAAAAAAAAAAAAAGAAAAAAGAAGAAGCTGTGTTACAGTAATAATTCAAGAAACAGACGAGTGAAAGTCATAAAAGCAGACAAGCAGTTAAGCAAAAAGTCGTAAAAGTGAGGAATCATTCTACAGTACAGAGGAAAGCGCGAGGAAAAAGCCAAATGAAAACAGAAGGTTTTCATCCCTCTCAAATAGTGAAGCAAATGAGTGTCATCTTTTTCCTAATAATTTTAAAAATGTGAAGCAATAATCTTAAAAAAAAAAAAAAAAAAGCTGTGTGACAGTAATAATTCAAGAAACAGACAAGTGAAAGTCATAAAGCAAACAAGCAGTTAAGCAAAAAGTCATAGAAGTGAAAAAAGTGAAGAATAAGAAGAGAGTGGTCGACAATTGCTACTTCGAGTCTGTAGTAAAAGGCTACTCATTCTCTGTTTTGCTGAGAAGAAAGAAAATGCTTCTCATTCTCAACTCTCTCAGTCTCAAGTGAAATACAGAGTGGAGAAAAACCATCATTGTATTATTTAATTTATTTCTCTCGTTTGCGATCCTCCCTATTTATAATTTCTTTATCACCTTCAATTGTAAACTCCTCTTGTTAGCTCTCGAAGTGTACCATTCTTCTCAAGAAAATATTCAAGTTTATTGTTCAAGTAAGTCTATTCTTTAAAATATTTCACCACTGTATTTGCATATTTTAAATATTTGAAAGCATTAATTAGTTTTTGTTTCTATATTTGATAATTTGTTCTTTTGGATCTCCTAGGTTCCTACATCTATCTTCAAATTGAATATCAGATGGTGGAAGTCTTCGGTAACGATTTCGAGTAGTGGAGGTTGGAATTGAAAACTTTTATATATTATTTTATAAATTTGAAGATTGTAAATTGTTGTTCACTTCTACTTATGTCTATGTCATATATTTATTCTTCATTAATTATTAAGACCACACCTCATGAGGTTGAGGTTGTGGCCAGTTTGAATTTCTAATTGTTTTGCTTTTTAATCAATTAGTTTGTCTTTTTATTAGTAAAGTAACTTGTAATTTGTGTTTTCTCGGGAAACATTGAACAATAAAAATAAAAAAAATTGAAGAATTTTGCCTATATTTTGTATTCTTCTTCTTCTTCTTCTTCATGTAACAAAGTATTGGTTGTGATTATTAACTACTCGTTAATCTGTGAGATGTATGGAAAAAACACTTAAAAAGAAATTAAAAAAAAAATAGTAATATTTTTCAAAAGATATTTTTTACATTCATGTTATCAAATTAAAGAGATTTAGAAATACTTAAAGAGATTTAAAAATAGTAGTAAATGTAATCAAATTTATAAAAAATATATAGATAGTACGACTGTCATGTATTTCTTGATATAAAACAGAATATAATTGATATAATATTTGATAGTTTGTTCTTTTGGATCTCCTAGGTTCCTACATCTATCTTCAAAGAAAAGGCTACTCATTCTCAACTCTCAAGTGAAATACATATTGGAGAAAACCGACTTGATATATTCCTCATTGGCGATCCTCCCTATTTGTATTTCTTTACTGTAAACTCCTCTTGTACGTAAGCTCTCGAAGTGTGAAGAAAATATTCAAGTGAAATTTACAAGTAAGTTTTTTCTTTAAAATATTTCATATTTTAAATATGGACTAATTACAACTTACCACCAAAATTTAAGTTAACTACTCATGGTTTGAAATTTGACATTTTATTCACTTAGATTAACTTAGTTAGGTTTCCGTAACCAAACTCGGTTAAAAATTAGACTAAATATGTATTTTTGTTCTCTTTTATGTTTCCTTCTTCTCAAAACACAAAAAAAAAAAAAAAAAAAGATAAAAAAGTGAGAGTTTTGTATAAATTAAGAACAAATATTACCACCAGCATAGAAGCTTCAACTACAAAACTCTCACTTTTTCATCCTATTTTGTCTTATTCTTTTATGTTTTGTATGTTTTGAGAGGAGAGAAATAAAAAAGAGAGCAAAAATACATATTTAACCCAATTTTTTAATAGACATAGGTTATGGAACCCTAATTAAGCTAACTTCAATCAAGGATAGACAACTTAAATTTTGACTAAACCATAAGTGGGAAAGTTATAATTCGCCATTTAAATATTTAAAAGCATTTATTAGCATTTGTTTCTATATTTGATTATTTGTTATTTTGGATCCCCTAGGTTCCCACATCTATCTTTGAATTGAATATTGGCAAATCTTTTATTATCAATGAAACTTATCATTAGAAAAGAAAAAAAAGGCCAAATTGTTTGATCAATTAATGATAAGTGGAAAAAATAATTCTCACTTTATGCACCACCAATTAGGTACACTATACATTAAGCACCTTTAGTATGATAATCACTCCACAAGTACAAAGTTGTATACACCATACAATCACACTTTATATATATATATATATATATATCAAACACATTACATGCTATAATTAATGGAGTATGAAGTGAAACACTCGAGTTTATAAATAAATAAAAAAAGTGAAATTGTTGGAGTTTGACATGAGTTTTTATTGAAGGGAAGTTTCAATACAATTAAAATAAATTGGTCCCTCAAGGAAACATGACTCTATGGTTTCTTAAAATAGAAATAACAGATCCAAGGAAAATTGAAATGTAAATTGTAAAGCATCTCTTAAACATGGCAAATCAAAGACATGTATTAAACTTCATCTTTGTTGATTATGATTTAAATGTCACTTGAACAAGATGCTAAAATTTATATTTCTGTCGATGTCTTTTAATATCTTTCCTTGAGAATAAATGTGATTATCATAATTAAAGTAATAATTTGTTCAAAAGTGTTAATTGTGTTATCAGATAAGGATGATATTTTTAGAAAGATTCAATTATTTTGTTTCGAAAGAAATAAAAAATGTCAAAATTTTGGTCCATAAACTATATAATTTTCTAATTTTTTTTTTATAGGATTATCAGTTATTTCATTTTAGTCCTTAAATCTTTATAAGCATTTTCTGGTATGTACGGTACCCTCACCTTCCCTTATCATTATTATGCAATAAAATTTAAATAAATAAAAAAAAGCTAATATAGAAGATTAAGGAAAATTCCTTCATTCATATTAACTTTTACGGTTTTACCTTGATTCTTATGCCGTAGGTCTCTCGTGTGGCGAGAAACAAGTCAAAGCATGGCACTCTATTTCTCTCCTTCCACTCATCCCTATTCTCCAAGTTCCAACTTAATTGATTGAAAGAAGGGGAGCCTAACAATTCAGCAACAGAGCTAGGTGCGAGTTTGAAAGCAAAAATGGAATCGGCTATAGCAGAACTCTTGATTGACAATATCATTTCAACTCTTGCAACTGAAGCGTCGCTATTATGGGGGGTTCGTGATGCAATTGAAGATATCGACCGTGAGTTGACAAGCATGCAGTCTTTTTTACAAGAGGCAGATAAAAGGGGAGCAAGCAGTGCCGTAGAGAAAACTTGGGTGACAAATGTGAGGAACACAGCATATGATGTTGAAGATGTTATTGATATGTTCATGTATCACATCAATAGCCAACAAATTGGGGGTCGATTTGCTTGGTTCCTTCACCATACAATTTACATTCCACAGACTCTTTGGGTGAGGCATAAAATAGCCTGCAAGTTACAAAATATCAATAAGACAATCAAGAGAACTTCAGAGTTAAAAGAGAGATATCGTGGTGATCCTATAGAGGGGAAAAGTTCAGAAGATTTTCACAAATGGGTTGTGCGGCATGCCCAATCATCTTTGTTTTTCAAAGAAGATGAACTTGTAGGGATCGAAGATAAAAGAAAACAGTTAATAATGCGGTTGATGGATAGAGAACAGCAACAGACTGTCATTTCAATCTTGGGGATGGGAGGATCTGGCAAAACCACACTAGTTGCCAACATCTATAACAGTGACGTTGTACAGAAACATTTTGATTGTTATGCATGGATCACTGTCTCCCAAAAATATGGTGTAGAAGACTTATTGAGGAGCATGATTGAGAAATTCTATGAGTCAAAGAAGGAAACAAATCCATCAGACTTGAGTTCTAAGGACTACATATCGCTAGGAAAAATGCTGGAGAGCTACTTAGAGAAGAAATCATATCTACTTGTCCTAGATGATGTTTGGAACACAAATGTCTTAAATGAACTAAGACTATCACTTCAAGATGGAGATCCTGGGAGCAAAATCATCCTTACAACTCGTAAAGATGATGTATCTCACCATCGTTTTATGGGTGAACCTTATGTTCATCGTATTCAATTGCTTGAACCAGATGAGGCGTGGGAACTCTTTTGCAAGAAAGCATTCTTAGGCAGTCCAAATAGAATCTGTCCACCAGAGCTTGAATCTGTTGCTCACGAACTTGTAAGAAAATGTGAAGGCCTACCTCTTGCAATTGTGGCTTTGGGCAGTCTTATGTATTCCAAGAATGATTTTCAATGGAGTGAAATTCGTAACACCTTGAATTCGAGTCTAAGTAACAATCCTGACCTAGAAGTAGTGAAGAGCATTTTGTTGCTTAGTTTCAACGAATTACCATATCAATTGAAGCATTGTTTCTTATATTGCTCTCTTTTCCCAGAAGATCATGAGATTCGAAGAAAAAGGCTCATTAAGCTATGGATGGCAGAAGGATTTGTGAAAAAATTTGAAGGGCGCCTTCTAGAAGAAGTAGCAGATAACTATCTAGGAGAACTCACTTTCAGGAACATGCTTCAAGTCGTAAGGTGGAACGAATCTGGAAGGCCACAGAGATATAAAATGCATGATATTTTGCGGGACCTTGCTCTGTCAATATCAGTCAAAGAAAAATTTGGTGTTGTACATGATGGAGCAGAAGAAATGAAAGAATGCAAAGCACGCCGCATTTCAATTCACAAAACTGATGGAGAATTCAAATCATTTACGGGTACGTCAAAGCTCCGTTCTTTTCTTGTTTTTAACAAGTTGTTGAAAACACTTCCTTTAAAAAGTAAAATGTTAAGGGTTCTAGATTTGGAGGATGCCCCCATTGATAAATTGCCTAATGAAGTATTCAAATTATTCAACTTAAGATATTTGAATTTAAGGGGGACTTTACTTAAAAAGCTCCCAAATTCCATTGGGAGGCTCATTAATCTTCAAACCTTGGACGTTAAGGACACACATATAGAGGCCCTTCCTCATGGAATAGGAAAGTTGCAAAACTTGCGGCATTTAATAATGTATCGCTACACTGGAAATTGGAATGACTTCAAATATCTTATAGGAATGCAAGCACCATCAAATATTGGGCAATTAAAGAATTTGCAAACCTTGTGTTGTTTTGAAGCAAAAGGTGACTTGATAAGACAAATTCGGAGCATGACCCAACTTACCTCGATTGGTATTGGCAACGTGAAAGAAGTAGATGAGACGGACTTATGTATCTCAATTCAAAACATGAGACGTCTTAGGGTCTTGACTATCATAGTAGCTGATGAAGAGGAAACTCTCCGAATGGATGCACTCTCAAATCCTCCCGACCTTCGAAATCTTATTTTGTGTGGAAAACTAGAGAGGGTGCCACAGTGGTTTCGTTCACTTCGAAGCCTCACATTTTTGCAATTGGATTGGTCAAGACTGATAGAAGATTTACTCCCTCACATCTCTACTTTGCCCCTTTTGGGACATCTTATACTTACTAATGCCTATGTTGGAAATCAGCTATGTTTCAATACAGGATTTTGTAAGCTTACAAAGTTGGGAATTTGTAATTTCCCACAATTGAATGAGATAATAATAGAAAAGGACGTGATGCCAAATTTGGAAACCCTAAATATTGACAGCTGCAAGGAATTAAAGACAGTGCCCAAGGGCATTGAATACCTTCAAAATCTCCAAGAACTGCATTTGATATCTGTCTCAATGGAACTTATAAATCGTATTTGCAACATGGATCTTCTAAAGGTGCAGCATATCCCAAAGAGGTACATCTGGAAGTAATTCAGAATGTTTCACGAAGGTAGCTTCTCAGTTCTATCTATTTTTTCTTCCACTTTTAATCTTTAAATGAATGGTTGCATTCATTTTATCATTTTAGCTATTTCTTTGAACTAATGATTTCTTCATCATAAAATTAGTTTATGGGCCTGACTCAAAATACTGTTTATATAAATGTGTTTGGGTGTGTTCTGTTTGTGGGTATGTTAAGTCCACCATATGTTTGAGGAAAGTCCTGTGTGAATGTTGTGTGATTGGAAGATACAAGATTTTTTTTTTTTTTTTTTGGTAAACTGGAGAATGCATTTCACTAAGAAATAGAGACATGTACATCAGAAGCAGGGCAAAGCCTAAAGTGGCATAGGCCATACAAATCAGAGAGAAGAGTGTTCAAAGTGTAGTTGGGAGGGGAATTATAAAACAAAAGATCTGACGATACAAGATTTTGACTTATGTAACCCCGCGACTTTTGCTGGATTTTTCATTATGCGTCTTTCATGGGCGTTGATTATCCTAAGCTTGCATATAATTTTCAATTCTATGTAAAAAGGTTTCTTAGATTTGGTTTGGTTATGATGTCTTTTTTGTTGTTTGGACCACATATTGGTCTGTTTTAGTAAGCCACATGTTAGCCTGTGATTTGTTTATATATATAAATCTTTGTGTTTCAAACTTCTAAGTGCATACTTTGCTTCTTATATAATTTGATAACTAGTCATCATGAAAATACATTGATTAATAATAACTTCTTTTTATTTTTTTGCCATTGATAATAGGATGTTTTAACTCTTAAGTGCTTACATTGTTAGTCTGCCACACTATGCTCTTAAGTTCGCAATTCCTATATGAATGAGATGTGATTAGGGTTTATTTATTTTCTGATAAGTATAATCACAATTTAATTATTTTCCCTTTATTGATGCATCTTGGCCATTAACCTATGGTTCTTGAGTCCTAGTTAAAAATCCTTGACTTACATACAAATTCTTAATGAGATTTCCAATTTTTCTCTGTTTTTCCAATTCTTCTTTTGGGTTGCAAATCTCTTGCTTTAAAATTTATTTTTACTACATTCCTCATTGTTAGGTTGTCACTTGTCATAAGCTCATGAAGAGAAATGAGTGATCCAAGTCAAAATTTCCAACTAATACATGTTGAACAATTTTGTTTTGTCTTCATTTATGTGATTGGAATTGCAACTTGACACTTTGTGCTACCTAAGTTAGCAATATCTATTTGAATTTGTTATCATACTCTTAGACATAACTCGTAAGTTACACTTTGTTATTCAGTGTTGCGGTGCATTCCAAATATTTACATCTAGTAGTAATTCGGGAATGTTTCATGAAGGTAGCTTCTCAATTCTTTGTGTTTTTTTCTTCTTCTTTTTAGCTTTTTTCATGAATGGTTATCACATTCATTTCTATCTTTCATCTAACCCCCCCCCCCAAAAAAAAGCTTTGCTTCATCTAAGTTATTTCACTAACAAATTTATGTATGCTTGACTTATATTATTTATCCACTTTGTAATAGCTTAAGTTTTTGAAACTAATGGTTTTTGACATCATAAATAAGTAACCATGGTCATGCCTACCAATGCTTGCTATTGCTTGATTGCTTGGAGTTTGATTTAGTTACCATCTTGGCAAAAACTGATAAACACATCAAATTCTTTGAAATAGAATTAATTAGCTTTTGGATCCTGTGCCAAAATACTGTTGTGGGGAGTAAAAGGACCCAAGTGGGCATATGGGCCTTTGGACTGTAGCATGGAGGACCGACCTGCTCCAAAATTAAGAATTTGTTAACTCTACGAATTGGCCCATATGCCGAGGGTCCGAGGATATAGCCGAGGGTGAGTTCCTCCTCGGACCGTTCCAAGAGAACTCGGAGATGCACTACAAAGGTCAAGGCAGAATTCTGGGAAGACTGTTGGTTAAAAGGGGGAGACCCTGAACCTTCTAGAGGCACCAGTGTTAAAAAATATCAAGAGCAAAGGCTGCCACCTCCGCATTTAAGACTCTGCACCTACCTCCCTGGCCGCATTAATGGGGAAGTGACCCCTGAACAGTAAGGCTGAAACTTCTAGTCACTGTCCAAAAAGCAAGAGGTCAAGAAGTTTTTAAGGGGGGTGAAGGCCATAGAGACAGGGGGGTCTGAAAAGAAAGAAAGAAATTAAGAATTGTAATCTTTAAGGAAGAAAGAGAAATAGTAAAGAAAGAGTCCTCGGCTCAAGTCCGAGGAGACCCATTTGCAATTATCATTCATTGTTTACAAGTGTTGGCATATAAAAACCTGTTATCAAGTTCTCAGTACCTTTAATCTAGATATCGAACCCACGCTCTACAAATTTTCGTTGTTTAAGGCTCATTGGGCCTGAGCCCATAATCTTCTTTGGGTCTAGGTGCAATTGTGTACTTACAACTGTTTTTAATATGTATTTTAGTGTATATGCATGTGTGAATGTGTGTTTGTAGGCTTGTTCTGTATGTGAGTAATGCCCACCATATTTCCAAGAAAGTCCTCTATGAATGATATGTGATTGGTACATACAAGATTGTGACTTATGTAACACTGACTTTTTCTGGGTTTTTTCATTATGTGTCCTCGATGCATGTCAATAATCCTAATCTTGCTTGTGATTTTCATCTGTATGTACAGAGATTTCTTAGATTTAGTTTGGTTGTGATGTCTTATTATTTGTGGTTTGGAACGTGAATTTGTCAGTTTTAATAAGCCATATCTCTGGTTTTTTTTTAAAATTTTATTTTACTTGTGACAGAATGATGCTGAAGATTATGAGTTTGCTTTGTTTGCTTCAAAAGGATTCTGTTTCGTTTGGAGCTCCAATTCTAAATATTGTTTGGGTATTTTGGTTATTATTCAATAAATTAATACTCAAGACTTTGTTTCTTATTTGTCTGTAATAAATGTAAAAGTTTGAACTCCAAGATGCCTTTGTGGCAGTTTGTTGGAAGATTGCCACTGGTTCAACCGTGGATTTGCTCATCTTTTGTGTTGTAATTTGTATGTAATTTATCTTGTGTAAACCATTAACATCCGTGTGAATTGTTGTCTATTGTTTCTGAGTTTTATAGTTCTTTTGTTTATTCTTCTTTAACAACTTGATGAACCTAATCCAAACCAACATTAGGGTTTTTTTTTTTTTGTGGGTTGAAGGGTTTGGTTGGGTCCTTATTTTTTTGAAACTTGAGTTGGATTGGGTTGAAAAGTTGTCAAAAATTTTAATCCAAATAACCCGATCCAACCCCGCTATTAATTAATACTATAAAAAAAATGTGTATAAACTCTTTAATTTATATTATTTTAGATTTTATATACCTATAAAAAAAATTTATTTTAGACTTTATAACTTTAAATTTGTTAGCTCCGACTGTCTTAGTACTTTGAGATTTATTTTAGATGAAATTATAATTATTTATTAAAAAAATGGGTTTAAATTGGTGAATGAAAACCAAAATTTTTTAATAGGCCTAACAAAATGGTTCTAACGAACCGACCCAACCCTACATGTTCCCTATGAATCAGGTTGAGTTGAACATTTCTTAACATGTGAAATTGTTGGCTTTTATAAAAACACAAAACAAAATCCAACCTATTCCAATGCATTCACACCTCTATTTTCATTTTTCATATACAATTATGCTTTTGCAACTCTGTACATCTTATGACTGATGATAATAATAAAATAAAGTTTCTATTTTTTCTAAAAATTATTTGACACCCTACTCCCCTCTTCATAGCAAAATTGTTAAAATGAATTAAATAATATTTTTGGAGAACCCACAATTTTTTTTCATGGATACAATAGTGAGCACACAATTTGAATAGTAGTTTGATGAACCCTTTTTCATCCTATTACTATATTAGTCTTGTAGACGTAGTCGTTTCCTCATATAAACTTAGATACTGAAATTAAATTATGGGGAAAATTAGGTTGAGTGGATATGTTAATGGCAATGACTTCCTTCACAAATTCAATGAGGAAGACAAAGCTGCTATGATTCTTCTTCACATAAAGCATGCCAATTGCTGGATGAGAAATTCGCCATAGCTTTGCATGAAATCAAAAACCAAAGAATTAGGCATAACCAACATGTAGCAAATACTAGCAAGCCAGAACCCATTCAATGTTTCCAAAGAAAACCATGGTTATTAACCCTGTCCGTGAAAGCCTATTCCTGCAAGCCCCTGGAATCCCCACCATTCCCATGCGTCAACAGCCTCATAGGATGTAAGGGGTGACCAAAGCAAGCTGTCCCTGAACAAACTAGATGTCAAAAACTCTCTTACCATTGCTAAACAAGAACGAAGTTGTTGATAATGGAATTCCTATCTTTATGTATGACATAAAAGGTAAGGAACACTCAATGACATTCAAACTTTGGGAGTCCAGGGTTTATGTTCTCAAGGAAGGGTGGAACACGTTTTGCCAAAAACATGCATGAGCATGAAGATTTCGTGACAGTGTGGATGTTCTGCCATGTTCAAACTATGCTTTTCCATCTCTTCGAGAAGACTAAGTTACACAATTGATTTTTTTTTTTTTTTTTTTTTTTTGAGAATCTAGTTACATGGTTAAATTTAATTGTTATCAAAAGAAGATGACACATTTTACAATATCTCTTAAATACGAACCTTACATATCAATCATTATTAGCTAGATGTTTTTAGTGTTAGGAGGGAGTTTGTATTAAGTGTAGATATTAACTATTACTGTTAGCTAGAGTAGGGAGATTTAGCAAAAAGATTTTCAATTTGTCAGTAGGAAGTATAGGACATTACATAACGCCCATGTTGGAGGGTTTGACAACATTATAATAGTACATATTTGGAATGATAATAAACCTTTTTTTATTTTTATTTTTTCGTCTGAACCATGGATGTTATTCCCATGACTTGATCTCTTTGCAATAATTTTGTAATGCACAAATCGGCCTTGGTGGGTTCATAGCCAGGGTTTATACCACTACTAGTTGCCAATCATCTTAAGCAACAATTTGCTCAACCTTATTTACCAATCTGTCGGCTTGTAGCAAAATATGATTAAATAGTATTTCAATATAGTGAATTGATTTTTTAAGTTACGCACCACAACAGTTTTCCATTTGATAGCTCAAAAAATCACCACAAAAGGAGTAATTTTATACAATAAAGCTACAAATTTACACCGTCTTTTGCAATTCTCATCACCCAAAAAGAGAGAGAGAGAGAGAGTTCCATTAACACCTTTCTATATCATTCTTTTGTGTGTCAGTGTCTACATGTGTTTTTGAACAACACTATACACTATTTGTATATGTCCATTTGATTTCACCTAAATCCCATAGGGATTAGTTTCAAGTATACTTCCATTTAACCAACTGCTACTCTGCTACATAGCACAACTAATCCACTCCCCTCATTCTCAATCAACATTTCAAGGGTGAGCCTTGGTGTGGACAATGGCATATCCTTTTCATTGTAACTTTGACTATCATTCCCATCGTAGCACAACACAATCATAAATTTCAGGACTTTCCGCAATGTTAAAAGTATGAGATAATTTGGCCCAAAATGCAGTGATATGATAATAACAAAAATTGCTTCCATTTCATCAATTGCACTTGCATGATGCATCTAAAGGCGTGTAGCAAGAATTTGAATACTGCTGCTGTCATCAGCACTTCCTCCAAATTTTCTTGGCTTTTTTTTAAAAAAATTTCTAACCATAACAATGTCAGAGAATATTAATGGAAGTTCTTCATCAACAGTCTCTCTTTGATTAGACCAGCCTGTGGAACCACTTTCTTCTTTTGAGTTGCCCCCACTAGATTTCGCAGGTGAGTTGGGGTCTTCAAGTATATCTCGATACAAGTGTTTTAATATGAAAAGAGCGGTATCATGATCCCTCCAATAGTTTCTGTATACCAAGATTCACAAATTAAAAGAAGATTAAGGTACAAAAGCAGCACAACATGTAGGCTCAAATTACTTGTCTGTTATTATATTCCCCACTACAAAGAATGGGGATAAATGAGAAGAAAACTATTAAATTTTTAAACCCCACAATCAAACCCCCAAATCAAACTCAAAAGGCCCAGAGTTTAAAGTGATACGATTTTAAAAGTCCAGAGTTCAATTTGAAACTTTAAACTTCACGATTTAAATTGAAACTTTTGAAATTATAGTATTTATTTTGAAACCACAATTATTGGGTTTGATTTGAAAGAACCCCAGATATACATGGTGTAAAATGTAATTTCCCTAATCTTTTTCTCCAATTCTGCAACTTAATTTCTTTCTTTCTGACTGAAATTATGGATTTGTGACAATTTTTGTTGCCTATGGATTTTGCTGTTGTACTCATGTTATTAATTCAAGTCGGTGCTGCATTTGTTCTTTGTAGTTTTGTTATTAATTCAGTTTCTTTATTCATAAAACAAGATTATTGTTAGAAGTATATGGTTAAATAATTAAATTTACCATATCCTAATAACTTAATCTTTTGGGATAATCAGTAATTTAACATGGTATCAAAGCGAGAGGTTCTGAGTTCGATCTCTGTCTCCTCCATTCTACCTCCGATTTAAATTCCCACATGTTAGGCCGCATCTATTAAAAGGTAATTTCGGCTCACACTTGAGGGGGAGTGTTAGAAGTATATGGTTCAATGATTAAATCTATCATATTCTAATGGCTTAAGTTTTTTAGACAATTAGTAATTTAACAATTACAAATAGATGAAAAAGATTAGTGTAATTTATCAAATGATTACGAATAGATGAAAAAAAAAGAAGTTATGAGAACATAAATATCCTAAACTCAATCAGACATTTTGTTAAAATATTTTAACCCTTCTGAGGTGTAAGAATAACAAAGAGAAACGAAAAAAGAAAAACTTTTTAGCAACTGCAAGTATATAGTAATCATTGACATTGTGAAAACCTTATGGTTAGCAGAAATAGATTATAAGATAAAAACCAAATAGGATAGCTTGAAAAAATGCAAAAAACGCCAATAAATGTAAACACATAAGAAGAATCATAGTGATAGTTGTTGCTTAAACATGGTTTGGTGGGATCAGATACATTAATCATTAAATGCTAATTGCATGAACATTTTGTGCCAAATGTTCAAAGGAGAAGTTAATGATGGAAGGCAAATGATAATTGTTGTACACAATGTAGATAGTGAGTACTTGCCCAATAACAAGCAATACTTGACAGAACCAAAATTATGTATAAAATGACTTTTTTTAGAAAGTAGAAAGCGGGTACTTAACGTTTGTGATCCAAGGGCTTGTAAGTACGGATGCTCAAATGTTTTATCCTACACGAACAACATCAAACTATCATTGGAAAAACATATTTCAACATGCAAATACAACTCCAGTTCAACTTAATCTTAATCACAACATTGATATCAGTTACATGAGTCTTTTTCCACTTCAACACTTCAAAAGTCATGTTCTTTGCTAACTCCTTGGAAATCTTCTTACTACTACCCACGTATTTTTTTAATCCCCTTATCGGCTTACCCTTAACACTCCTTCCACCTATATCAACTTTTTTAAACTATTGCATCTGTAGATCTTCATTGCACATAATGAACCATCTGAGGTGACTCTTGCATCTTATCCTTGATTGATACAATGCCAATCTTGGCATCAATATCTCAACTCCTCATTTGATTTTCCTTATGTTGCGAGTCATCCATCTGAACCCTCTTAACATTCACATCATGTAATTTATCTTAATGCTGCCATGTCTAAGACCTACATGTGCTGGGTACACAGCACCATGTCCATATCCTTGTTTTAAGATTAGCATGCAACAAGGTGGGGATAAATACAAGGAATCTGGCATGAAAGCTGCTCCAATGATCAGGTTAGGTCCTTATATGTTGAACTGGTACTACCTTATCCATTTTTAATGACTTCTAACAAGTAACCCATGCAAGATGTTAATCCCAGTTGTCATTAGAAGTATATGTGCAGTATCAGTACGTGCATGTGCATGACCATTTACATGGTTGTATGATTTAGCATCAAATTGGTAAAACAACGCACTTGAAGCATGTGATCAATCCGTCCTTCTTCACTTCCAAATAATCTCTGAATCATAAGAGAACCATATGATCTCCCCTCTTTTTCTTGGGAATCCTCTCCTTCTTCTGCAATATAAACATTAGAATTTTTACACGTATTAATAATATAGATCAAAGAATATAAGATTGATTAAAATACTTCTCCACACAGTCGTAGATAGGCTTAAATAGCAAAAAATGGATTTCCATAATAAATACCGATTAGTTTGAGCCACCACTCAGTGGAGCTGGACTATAGTATCAAAATTATTTTTTGGTCGTGGGGCAACAGTTTGATTTATTTTTCTCCGTTTTTCTTGTTTCCTATTTGTAAAAAAAGCAGGGGCCTGGGGAAAGGGGGGTGGGGGGTTGATGTGGACACTTGGAAGAGGACCACTCTATTAAGATATCCCCAATCCTCCTTACCTTTATGAACAGAAGGAGGAGAATATGAAGTGACAAGGAAGGGGGGAAACAGGAAAAGTAATGCAAAACAGAAGGGTGAAAGATTATGTTACCTTCTAGGCTATCCATGCTTCTGGATTGGCAAACTGTGAGTACTTTGAGATTCGAAAAAAAAGGCTCATTAAACTATGGATGGCAGAAGGATTTGTAGAACAAGTAAAAGGGTCCACTACAGAAGAAGTAGCAGATAGCTATCTTGTAGAACTCACTTTCCGGAATATGCTTCAAGTTGTAGAGAGGAATGAATTTGGAAGGCCAAAGAGATGTAAAATGCATGATCTTCTACGGGAGCTTGCTCTATCAATATCAATCAAAGAAAAATTTGGTGTTGTACATGATGGAGGAGAGGAAATGAAAGAATGCAATGCACGTCTTTTGCTTACTAATGCCTATGTTGGAAAACAACTATGCTTCAGTACTGGCTTTCTTAAACTTACAAGTTTAAGAATTCGTATTTTCCCTCAATTGAATGAGATAATAATAGAAAAGGGGGTGATGCCCAATCTGAAATCCCTAGATATCATCAACTGCATGGAGTTAAACATAGTGCCCAAGGGCATTAAATACCTTCAAAATCTCCAAGAACTGGTTTTGGCATCTATCTTAATGGAACTTTAAAATCACATTGAAGGAGAAGGAAGAATGGATTTTCCAAAGGTGCAGCACATCCCAAAGATCTACATCTGGTAGTAATTCGAAATGTTATATTATATTATTAAATTGACTTTGAAATGGAACTAATGTTTTCTTACTTGAAAAATAAGTAATCTTTTCTAATGATTGATTTTACTTTACCGTATCTCTTTTTTTTTTTTTTTTTTTTTTTTTTTCTGTGGTACCACAGAATCAAGCTCACTAATGCTTTCTACTGCTTGATTGCTTGTAGTTTGTTTTAGCTACCACTTTGGCATAAGCACATCAATTTCCTCAAAACAGATAGAATTAGTTTCTAGGTCTGACTCTTAATGCTATGTGGGTATGTAAAGCCTACCATATGTTTGAGGAAAATCCTCTGTGGACGTTGTGTGATTGGAGAATACAAGATGGTGACTTATGTAACCCTAAGACTTTCGCTAGATTTTTCATTACGTCTTTCATGATATGATTTTCAATTGTACGTACAGAGGTTTCTTAGACTTGGTTTGGATATGATGTCTTATTTGTGATTTGGAACATGTATTGGTCTGTTTTAATAAGCTACATGTTTGCTCCATTTGTTTATATATATAAATATCTGTCTTTCAAACTTCCAAATGCTTACTTTGCTTCTTGTATAATTTGAGAACTAGTCATCATTGAAAACTTTGATTAATAATAGCTTGGTACATGCTTACTATGTCTTTTTGTTGATTCCCTTGTCCATGCTTCTATCCATTTGAGAAGTAACATGTAAGTTCAGAAATAAATTTCTTGACTTTATACACGTTGTCCCTCATACTTTCCTCACAGGTATTCCCCTCCCAAAGCTGAGGCATGGTTGTTTTTACTTTTTAGGAGATTGTGTAGGGGGGCTACTGGACTAGAGCCTAGTTTATGGGTAGTCGATCTTAGTCATACTTTCTTTTTGCACAAACTAGTACCCTGTAGATGTTCAAACTAGTAGACAGTAGATGAGCAATCCCCTTCCATTTATGTACCCATGCTTGAAAATGATGAAATAGTGGTTGTATCAAGTTGAGGAAAAAATAAAAAGGTTCCTAGTTTTTGTTTTTGTTTTAGAGCATCCACAGTAGTGGAGTTAAAAATTTAGCTATTTGGCACTACCAAAAGTTACTTTATCTATTTTACCTACTCACATGTTGCAGCAGTGGATCTATTTTAGTTTTCAACACAATAAAATAATATATCTATTACAATAAAATAATACATCCCACTACCAACCAAGAACAACCGCCCACAACCAGCCAACAACAACTAGCAAGCCAAGAACAACCACTCACAACCACTGCCAAAAATCTAAATTAGCCAAAAACCACCACACAAATCACCACCAACACAGCCACACCACCAATGACCCACGAAACTTCGCCACCATGAAACCCAGCCAACCGTCATCATGAAACCCAAAGAAATCCACAAAATCCAGCCACAGCCACGAAATTCGCGGCGCTCTTGAGTTCAATGAAGGCGGTTCCGATGGAGCCTGGATCGACAATGAAGCTTAGGTCGGCAATGGAGCTTGGATTGGCGGTGAGATGGAGGACTGGGCGAGATGGGTCGGCGGCATGGGAGATGAAGATGAAGATGAAGATCGGCGATGAAGACAAACCCAAAACCGATCGGTGATGAAGATGAAGATCCAGAACAGATCGGCGAAGCAAAGAGTAGATGAGGGAGAGAAAAAAAAATGTGAAGGAAAAAGGAAGAAAGAAGAGAAGCCGGAGAGAGAGAGAAAAAGAAAGAAAGAGAAAATATTTTTTAAATGAAAGAAGAGAGAGAAATTTAATAAAATAATTTTTTTTTTCTTTTTTTTACCTTTGAGCTACAGTGCACATCTATCTTTAGATGTGCACTGTAGCTGAGAAGCCAAATTTTTTGGCTATAGCTCTACTACTGCAGCCATCTTTTTTGTGTTTTGGTGTAGCTAAAATAGCTATATAGCTATTTAGCTACACTGCTGCAAATCCTCTTACACCGTATGCTCTTTAGTTTGCAATTCCTGTATAAATGAGATTTGATTAAGGCTTATTTTATTTTTTTGATTAGTATAATCATAGTTTAATTGGTTTCCCTTTATTAATGCATCTTTGACCATTAACCTATGGATCTTGAGTCCTCGTTAAAAATCTTTGACTTACATTTAAATTCTTAATGAGATTTCCCTTTTTTTTCCTCTGTTTTTTTTTTCAATTCTTCTTTTTGGTAGCAAATTTGTTGTTTTAAACTGTATTTTTATTACATTCCTCATTGTTAGGTTGTCTGTTCATGAAGAGAAATTAGTGCTCAAAGTCATAATATCAAACTAATACATATTGGAACAATTTTGTTTTAGTCTTCTAATGTGTGATCAGAACTGCAACTTGATACTTTTGTGTTACCTAAGTTAGCAATATCTATTTGAAATTGTAATCGTACTCTTAGTCATGACTCAAGTTACTATTTTGTTATTCAGTGTTGCCTTTACATATACTAATATAATAGCCACTTTTTGTAGTTTTTCTCCTCTACCAAATGCATCTCTTTCTCTTTTGGTAATCATTTTGATAGTAAGAAGTAAGATGTCTCTTCTCTTTGCTTACAAATATGCTTTCCTTCTTGTTTTCCTTGAAATATATTTTTGTTGGCTACAGCTTTGCATGGGTCTGATCTTGAGCATTATTCATGACTACCCACTCTGACATCATGACAAATTACCAATTATTTTGAAAACTTAAACTGTTAAGAAAGATGCATTTAATCATTTAATTAACATTCTAGCAGATTGAGCTTTTCTTTCCCACATCTTGGAAGTTATGGTTTCACTGAAATGAGTCTTGTGTAGGTGATGGCCCTAAAAGTCCAGAAGGACATGAGGAACCAGCTTTGCGGTGGTGGTCACCTGTAACAGGTGATGTTAAAGGCACTAAATTGCTGCTAAGGCGCATAGAAACACTGTACATGAACAACCATATTAATTGGATGTTTGGATGCTACGGAGTTTTCTTGGGATATTGGTATATTTCAGATTGTGCTTAAAATTTCAAGTAGATTCTTGAAACTATTCAAGAATCTAGATTGTTTTTAAATTTTGTGTTTAAGAAATACAATTTTAAATGTTGAAATCGTATTTTGATAATACAAATTTTACTTAAATTTTGTCCAAGTTGAAATCGCGTTTTAAGAACAATGTTTTAAGGGATGAAAAAAGAAAAGTTTTCAAAAAAAAAAACAAAAAAGTTTAGATTCTCAAATAATTTCAAAACAATGTCAATGTAAAAAATTAATATAAATATTTTGCAAATTTTGTGACACATCAAAAGTGTGGCTCAGTGGGACATCTTATAGAAGATGTTCTTAGCTTACAGTGATTTTTACCAACTTTTTTTTTATGATTTTTTTTTTTTTTTACCAACAAGAATACATGATTGTGTCCTGAAGTATTTAACAAATCTGCATTCTAATCCTTAATATAGAATGATCACTACATTCTAATCCTCACGTGACCTTCCATCTGAAATCTTAATTTTATGAATCAAAAAATGGAAATATTTCAAGCAAAACCGCGGTGTATTCCATCTCAAATGCTTAAATGGGCATTAGAGTGAGTGGTTTATTTCTTTTGGACCAGTAAAGAGTACCAAGTAATTTAGAGTATAGTCATGTAACATTGCTGCATAATCTGATTAAACAGATTCAAAAAATCAATCATCCAGTCCAAGTGATCAATCCCAAGTCTTATTTGAAAAGGCCAAGATCCAATGTCCAATGACAATTACGTACTGATGCCTCCAAAAAAGAAAAATGTAGGAGATTATTGCTAAATGCCGTCTCAACATAGACCGTGGCATCTTTCTCAATATAAAAAGATGATGGCTATACAAATGTGGAGTAATAATCCAAAACAATTAATGTCACAGCAATAATTAAAAATAAAAAAAAGCAGACAAATTGTGAAGGTGAAAGCAAAATTCATAGAAGGAGGGGTGGAGATTCTTATGTCAGGGGAAGACAACAACCCATTTGAAAATGAAATAAAGCCGTCCGCTAATGGATACTATGATTTCACCTATATAATGGATACTAATCATCCATTGAATGGACCGTCCGCTAATGGATACTATGGGTTCGTTTGGATAGAACTTATTGCTGAAAACTGAAAACTGAAAACACTGTAGTAAAATAATTTTTAAATATGTGAATAGTACTGTAGGACCCATTTTTAATAAAAAATTGCTAAAAAAGTACGTGAACAGTGTGCGATCACTACGCGTTCCCCCCCCCCCAGCAGACCGCAGTAGAAACAAAGAAAAAAAAAAAAAAAGCAAAACGCACACAGCAAAACGTGGAAAAAAATAAGTTGGATCCAAACCCTCGCTATATCATTCAAACGACTAACGTAGTGATAAAGCTAGCAATCACCTTTTCTGTTTTTCACTAGTACCAAAAAAAAAAAAACTAGATTTAATGATGACTACAACTCATCTTCTAACATTTCTGAAAATATGTCTTGGATGTTAAAGTTGTTAACTGAGGAAGTCTTACCTAACTCGAAGTAAAATAGCATCCACTATTCTCATCCATTATTCTTTCTCTAATAAGTTATAGCATCCACTCTATTTCACTTCATTTCAGCTGTCCATATCCTTAGAGTGTTTAGCTTTCCGGTATATTGAAAAAAGGTGTGCTTTCTGCTTTCTGTAGAAGCCTACTCATTCTCTGTTTTGCTGAGAAGAAAGAAAAGGCTACTCATTCTCATCAAGTGGAGAAAAGCCTTCTTAATTTGTATTATTTCTTATTTGCAATCCTCCCTATTTGTATTTCTTTATCACCTTCAATTGTAAACTCCTCTTGTAAGCTCTCGTAGTCTACAAGTTTCCTGAAGAAAATATTCAACTGTAATTTTCGAGTAAGTTTATGTTTTAAAATATTTGACCACTTTATTTTTCCTATTTTTAATATTTAAAAGCATCAATTAGCATTTGTTTCTATATTTGATAATTTGTTCTTTTGGATCTCCTAGGTTCCTACATTTATCTTCAAATTGAATATCAGGTGGTACTAGTCTTGGGTACCGAATTCGAGTAGTGGAGGTTGGAATTGAAAACTTTTCTTTATTATTTTATAAATTTGAAGATTGTAAATTTCTGTTCAAATCTACTTATGTCTATGTCATATATTTATTCTTTATTAATTATTGAGACCACACCTCATGAGGTTGAGGTTGAGGTTGAGATCAGTTTGAATTTTTAATTATTTTGTTATTTAATCAATTAGTTTGTCCTTTTAGTGTGGGGGTATTTCATTAGGAATAAATAAAGGGTTTTCTAACTTTTCACTTGGTGGAATCACTTCATTTTATGTATTATCATTTTCTTTTCTCTCTCATTGGTCACCTATTGTATTGGTTCAAATTGCAAACTGCAATGTTTTTATTATTAGTTAGTTGTAGACTCGCGCATTGCGCGTGATAATATTATTTTTTTAGTTATTACTTATTAACAGTTGGTTTTGCATTATCTTTTAAGTTAATAAAGACCATACATATACTTTTTCTTAAACCATTATACATACATATATATATATATAATTTATTTATTTATTTAATGTGAATCTTTACATATATAAACTCTATATGTTCCATTTCTTTGTATACATAAAACCATAGATGTGTGTATATATATATATATATATATATATATATGTGCATACATATATATATATATATATATATATATTATTTACTTAATGTGATTGTTTACGTATATAAACTCTATATATTACATTTCTTTATATACATAAAATCATAGACTACAACTCCATAATGATAGTGGTTAATTAGTTTTATTATTTTTTATAATGCAATATGTTGAATAAAATAATGCGAGAAAAAAAAAAGTAAAAATAATATATATATATATATATAACTAAAAAAATAAGAAAACATATTTAGGTCTTAAAAACTAATATAAATAGAAGTCTATCAAAAACTAATATTTAGTTCTTAAAAACTAAGAAAACATATCTTCTTTTTAAATAGAAGTCTATCAAAAACTAATATTTAGGTCTTAAAAAAAAAACAATGTAATAGAAGGTTTGAAATTCTCTTTTATCCATAATACCCAAATCTTAGATACATTTTGGTGCGGGCGCAAAACATTGCTTTGCCTCAACTTTCTTTAATTGTTTTCGTTGCTTTCACTATTCTATCTGTTTCTCTTCCTGGTTCAATAGTTTGGAATTTATGATCTTTAATTCTAGCTGACTTCCTGCATGATGTGCAGGGAAACTTAAGTTTTCTCCAATATTTTAATAATTTTAGCCAAGAATCTTGTAGTTTAACTGGTAGGCACATTTCCAACAGAGACATCCAAGATTCAAATTTCCCGCCCAACAATCGATGTACAAAAAAAAAAATTATTTCAATAATTTTTTTTGGAATTTTTTTTGGTAATATTTAGTTATTTTATATACAAAATAGAAAGACGGTAAGAATATTGTAGTGATTTGATTACACTATATGTGTGTGTGTGTGTGTGTGTGTGTGTACTCTATGTGTGCGTGTTTACAAATTGAAAATTGCATGATATAGTGGCTAATATAGACAGGCATGTTTCATGCCTACTAAAAAAAAATGCAAATATCCTTTTTATTATTTTTTTTACATTCTAGATATTGTGTAACTAAATTTATTTATTTTTTCCTTTTTGTTGGACATTGTTTCAATTGTTGCAAAAACAACTTAATTTGAGCAATAACACCATATTTCAAACCAATTGTTTCTCACATATAAAAAATTCAATTGTTTCTCTTTTAAATCTTAGAAAAATGACATTAAAGTTTCATTATGCTTAAAATAATTAATATAACAAAATAAATATATTTATTCTATTAGTAATCTTTCTAATCACATAGAATAAAAATTAAAACGTTAGTTACCCCCCCCCCCCTACACACACAGACATGTGTGTGTGTGTGTATTACATGTCACTAAAATGAGTTAGGAAATTATGGTCTTCTCAATAGGTGTTTGACACCACGCTAAGATTGATGAGGATAAACATCTTCACAATTTAAACCAATAGATAATAGTAGTAATACTATGGTTTAGGGGTATTTTTATCATCTAGTGATTTTAGTATTTTTTTTTTTTGTTCATTTTAATCATTCCTAATATATTTTGTAAATCTGGAGGCATAGGGGTATATTGTTCATTTTGAAAATTTTAAAAATATTTCTATATTTATGGACATTTTGGAGACATTTTGGTCATTTTCTATTTCTAGGGGTATTTGTGTCATTATGAGTATTTTAGGGATATTTTGGTCATTAGGGTATTAGTTTTCTACATTGGAGTATAAAAAAACAAAAACAAAAACAAAAAGGACTAAACTTTGTAGTTTTGTATTTAGAAAACAACTATAGAAGCACAAAAAATAAAGTATATTGTAGCAGTTGGAAAACCGCTACAAAAAAAAAAAAAAAAAAAAAAAAAGAGTATATTGTAGCGGTTACAAAGGAACCATTGCTAAAAAGAGATTATTTATAGTAGCATTTGAAAATCCGCTTCTCTTTTAAATCTTAGAAAAATGACATTAAAGTTTCATTGTGCTTAAAATAATTAATATAACAAAATAAACATATTTATTCTATAAGTAATCTATCTAATCACATAAAAATAAAAGCTAAAATGTTAGTTCTCCCCCCCCCCCCCCTTTTTCACACACAGACGTGTGTGTGTGTGTGTATTATATATCACTAAAATGAGTTAGGAAATTATGGCCTTCTCAATAGGTGTTTGACACCACACTGAGATTGCTAAGGATAAATATCTTCACAATTTAAACCAATAGATAATAGTAGTAATACTATGGTTTGGGGGTATTTTTATTGTTTAGTGATTTTAGGATTTTCTTTTTTTGTTCATTTTAATCATTCCTAATATATTTTGTAAATCTGGAGGCATAGGGGTATATTATTCATTTTGAAAATTTTAAAAATATTTCTATATTTATGGACATTCTGGAGACATTTTGGTCATTTTCTATTTCTAGGGGTATTTGTGTCATTATGAGTATTTTATGGATATTTTGGTCATTAGGGTATTAGTTTTCTACATTGGAGTATAAAAAAAAACAAAAAAAACAAAAACAAAAGGACTAAACTTTATAGTTTTGTATTTAGAAAACAACTATAGAAGCACAAAAAATAAAGTATATTGTAGTAGTTGGAAAACCGCTACACAAAAAAAAAAAAAAAAGTATATTGTAGCGGTTACAAAAAAACCATTGCTAAAAAGAGATTTATAGTAGCATTTGAAAATCTGCTACAACGCTCTAGTAGTATTTTTTGTAAGCGCTACAGAAAAGACCACTGTTATAACTCTTTTTTTTTTTTTGTAGTGATCAAAAGTGGATTTCATAATGTTTTTTTTTTTTTGAGAGAGTTTCAACCTATGACTTCTGCTCTTGATGAGCGCTCTTTGTCATCAGACCAAAACACCAATCAGTTTTTGGTGTAGACAGAGATTGAACCCTAGATCTCTTATTCAACTATCAGAGACTTTACCAATTGAGCTAACTGGAATATGTGGATTTCATAAGTTGAAACTATATAAAAAAATTATAATAATAATAGAAAAAATATAATTCTTATACTTCTATTTAAATAATATTTCTAGGTTTTTTGTTATTCAAAAAACTTTGTTTATACCAAAAATCGATTAAAATTTTAGTCTGATGATAAAAAATACAATTATTAAAAGTGGATTTTAAAAATTGAAACTCTAATATATATATATATATATATATATATATATATATATATATATAATTCATATAATTGTATTTAAATAAGATCTCTAGTTTTTTATCCAAAAAAAAAGAAAAAGTTTGAGTCTTCCCAAGTCCCAACTGGAGGTGGGCTTTACATGGGCCAGGGTTATCTTGAGTCACCAATCAAAGTTTTTGAGCTTTAGCTAAACTATCAAGTATGAAATATCAACCCGACCCAATCCTCCAATTTGAAAGTTGAAACCCTAGTAGCTCATCATCCCCATCCCGATATGGTACAGAAAAGAAAGGGAGGCCTCTCTAATCTATTACTATCAGTAACAGTCCCAAACCCCAAAAACCCCTATAAAGCCTCATTTTTCCACTAAAACCCTAGAAACCCTCATTTTCTCTCACACTCACACTAACACACACACACACACAGTCACACAGACACAGCAACCCCCGAACCAAACCAAAACCCAAAACCCAAAACCCAGAACCCAGAAACCATGTCCGAGGTTGAGCTTTCGCGGTCGGAGAAGAAAAAGAAGAAGCACAAGTCCAAAGACGAAACCCCAATGTTACCAGAACCGCAAGCTCCACTCGACGATGTTCCTGACGACAACAACAAGGACTTCGTGATCAAACCCCAGAGCTTCACTCCTTCCATCGACACCTCACAGTGGCCGATCCTCCTCAAAAACTACGACCGCCTCAACGTGCGAACCGGACACTACACTCCTCTCCCCTCCGGTTACTCTCCTCTCAAGCGCCCTCTCGATCAGTATATCAAGTATGGTGTTCTCAACCTTGATAAACCCGCTAACCCTTCTTCTCATGAGGTTGTTGCTTGGATTAAACGTATTCTCAAGGTTGAGAAAACCGGTCACAGTGGTACTTTGGATCCCAAAGTCACTGGAAATCTTATTGTTTGTATTGATAGAGCTACTAGGCTTGTTAAATCCCAACAGGGTGCTGGGAAAGAGTATGTTTGTGTTGCTAGATTGCACTCTGCTGTGCCTGCTGTGTCTAAGGTTGCTTGGGCGCTTGAGACGCTTACTGGGGCTGTGTTTCAGCGGCCCCCTTTGATTACTGCTGTGAAAAGGCAGCTTAGGATTAGGACTATTTATGAAAGTAAGCTTCTTGAGTATGACTCAGATAAGCATTTGGTTGTTTTTTGGATTTCTTGTGAGGCTGGGACTTATGTGAGGACTATGTGTGTGCATTTGGGTTTGATTCTTGGGGTTAGGGGGCATATGCAGGAGTTGAGGAGAGTGAGGTCTGGGATTTCGGGGGAGAAGGATAATATGGTAACGATGCATGATGTGATGGATGGACAATGGGTTTATGAGAACTATAGGGATGAGACGTATTTGAGGAGGGTGATTATGCCGCTTGAAGTGCTTTTGACGAGTTATAAGAGGTTGGTTGTGAAGGATTCAGCTGTCAATGCTATTTGCTATGGTGCCAAGTTGATGATTCCTGGATTGTTGAGGTTTGAGAATGATATTGAGGTTGGGGAGGAAGTGGTGCTCATGACTACTAAAGGAGAAGCAATTGCATTGGGGATTGCGGAAATGACTACTGCTGTGATGGCTACTTGTGAGCATGGTGTGGTGGCAAAGATTAAGAGGGTGGTGATGGATCGGGATATCTACCCGAGGAAATGGGGGTTGGGGCCAAGGGCGTCGATGAAGAAGAAGTTGATTGCCGAGGGGAAGTTGGATAAGCATGGGAAGCCGACTGGTAATACACCTCAAGAGTGGGCAAGGAATCTAGTTTTACCAGCTGGTGGTGATTCTGTGGTTGCAGGGCTTGCTGCCACTACTGAACCTGCTTTAGTGGATAAAGTAAAGAAAGAGAAGATTACAAGCAAGGATGAGGAAAATGGGGAAGGGCGAAAGCGGAAGTTGGATGAAAGCACTGATGGCCCTGCTCCTGTATCTTCCAAGAAAGCTAAAGTTGCTGAGGTCCAAGAAGTTGAGAAGGAAGAGAGTGTGAAGGTTAAGAAGATCAAGGAAGAGGATGTGGATGCTGAAGTTGAAAAGAAAAAGAAGAAAAAGAAAAAGGACAAAGAGGACGGGAATGCGGAGCCTTTAGGTGATGAAAAGGCTGAGAAGAAGAAGAAGAAAAAGGAGCACAAAGATAAGGCTGAAGCTGGTTCTCCTGAAGCAGAGAAGTCTGAGAAGAAGAAAAAGAAGAAAAAGAGCAAAGAGGCTGAGGATGGTGATGCAGCTTTTCCCACTGGCATTGCTAATGGTGATGGTGAGGCTGATTTGAGTGAGAAGAAGAAAAAGAAGAAGAAAAAGAATAAAGACGCAGATGAAGAATAGGTGGAAGAAATGAATGTATGACCATCTGTTTCCCATCTCATCTGTAATGAGTATTTTTATAATAGTTCTTGTAACTCTTTTATGCGTTTCCTAGACCTAATTTCCACAGTTTAGCTTTGAGGCTGTTTTCTCTATCTAATTTTGGCTTTGTTAATTCTTCATTATTTAAATATATGTCAAATTTTCCCCCCTAGCTAGGAATGTATGCCAATTTTTTCTGGTTTAGTCTCTAGAAATTGGCATGTCTAGTCTAAGCTGCAGTTATGTATGCTTATATGGTTTCAAATTAGCTTGTGTATGGATGCAATTAGTATGCATTTGAAATGAAAAATAAGTTGGATTTTTGTGGCTCTAAGATCGATTGGCTTATCTAGTCAACAAGTGTCAGTTGCCATTGGGAATGTCTTCTTTGAATCAAGGCATCTATACCCCCTTATGTATTCTGGTTAATAATCTTTCCTGGCCGTCAAGAATGAGAAGCACAAATGGATGCTCAATCTCTGGATTGAAATTTGTTAGTGCCTGCATAAAGTGCTGCCGAGTTTTCTGATTTTTGCAGTTGGTTTTTGGTATGGGAGTGAATTAGTAACATCATAACATGTGGTCTTCTATGTGAGAGCTTATTTCTAATTCATCTTTGATCTTCATGAAATTTGGTTTCCTCCATTTTATTTACTCTGTAGGATATCTGAGCTAGCTAAGAAATGCCTTCTCTCTACTAGTGGAGTCTTGATTCTAAAGTCATGAACATAGAAGGGAGAAGAGCAGAAACAGGAGAGAGGTATATATACCCTGGCTGATGTAGGAAAATTTAAGTCCAGAAAAAAGAAAAAGAAAAAAGACAGTCATTGGTTTATTGTCTTTAATCTCTCTATGTTATGTTAAGTTTATAGTTGTCTACTTGTCTTCAATATATTATAAGGTCATGTGAGTATATGAATTTTAATGAAGTTGGATGGCTAGGATTTAATTCTTATATGTAAGATGAAAGGTCAGGATTCTAGAATTATTAAAGGCTATTATAAATAAGCCTCTTTTGCTTCATTGTATGAAGCCTTTTTCTAATCTATTTGATGGAGTTTTAAACTTGAATATTTTTTTGAGCTCTTTGAGCCTAGAAATTGATATTTGATTGTTCCAATTTCAATCGAATTATCTTTTTCTTAGTTTTAATTGTGTTTGTTGTTGGAATAACTTCTCAAACATCGCACTTTCATGAGTCATGACATGGGACAGCTCCTAGGGAAGTTGTGTGAATAAATGATTCTTAGGATTTGAATATTAGATTATGCCATGAGCTCTTTCATCTGACCTCATAACTCTTTCTACCTTTTTGGTAAGGTGAACTTCCCAGTACTAGTTGGAGACTTGCAGTGCTGTTTCAACTTGATTAGCTTTAACTTTATCTTCTTAACTTTTTTATTTGTTTTTTTTTTCTGCAAATTATGTTACCAATGATCGCAAAACTTGCTTGGTCGCTTTTGTACTATTAAAAAGAAAAAAAAAGAAGATGCAGCTTGTTTTCATTTGCAATTTTGCGTCAAATACCTTGAGTCAGTTCAAATTGTTTTGTGAATATAGGCAATCCCTCTTCAAATCACATTTTCTCTTACATGTTAGCTCCTTGTGCCCGTAGCTTGACCCCAACCTTTAACTTCCTTCTGCAATGCCTTCCCTTTCTTGCAAAGTGAACTGAGCAAACCAATAAATGACATTAGAGAGGACTAGAACTTAAGATTTAAAGGAAGATGGGAGAATACAGACAAAGAGGTTGAGCATTTTAATGCTGCTTGGTCCACTGCCATTGTTGATGGTGCTGGTGCTGGTGTTGCTTATATTAGGAAGAAGAAACAAGAATAAAGATGCAGAAGAATAGATAAAAGGATTTTGATATTGGTTTTCAATTGGCAGAACTCTTAAATATGCCTGTGTTTCTTACAATCTGCAATGAGTACTGCATGGTTTCTGTAACATTCTGGAGACCTACTTTTTGATGTTTAGCTCTGCCTGGTAGGCTGTTTTCTCCCTTTAATTTGATATTGTTAATTTATTATAATCAGCATTTATTTTTGGGACTTATTTTTGAACAAGGAAGGTTTGATTACTCTTTCTAGTAACATGTGTGATATCTGCTACAAAATTTAGTTTATAGGATGGGCATTTTTATTTGATGTGTTTGTTTAAAAATAACTTGCTAAAGAATGGAAGTAGTTATTGCTTGAAATGAGGAAAGATTGACTTTGGTTTTGTCTACATGATTGATTAGCTTATCTAATTTGCTAACAGTGAGTCTCATTTGTTACTAGAATGTTAGCTTTGGGTTGAAGCATTTATGTACTCAATATATGCTGGATAATAATCTTGTTGGCTCTTAAAAAAGAGCAAGGAAGCTCAAATGGGTGCTCCTCCATAGGGCCAGTTGAGCTTTGGCATTGCCTGCATAGAAGGGGACTGGCAAGTTTGCCAATCTTTGTTTATGGTTCTGGGTAGTTGTAAGTTAAAACCTTAAACTGTACTGTGTCTTGATCTTCTCGAAATACAGTTTCTAACATCCTTTTATTTATTGTGTTGGGTATCTGATCTAATGGTACAGCAGTGCATTATATAATCAAGTTTAAATTCTAATGAACTACCCAAAGATTTGGGCTAATAACAACTAGATTCAAGACTTTTCATAAATGACTAACTTGGTCCCTGAACCCAAGGGAACGTCTAAGGGAGAAACAGAGGAATGCCCATGACCCAATTTGACTATATATGTTAAAAAAGAAGTCTAAGAATACAACAAAATATTAAAATATTTTCACAATACTTTTATTTTTAGGATCTAAATAGATATATTTTTAGTTTATTTGAGAGAAATGCTACATCCATAACATTTTTAGAATCACCTCAAAAAAATAAGATTGTTAGAACAAATTATAAATGACAAGTTGTTATTGGTTTTAAATTGAACCCACTACTGATATCACTTTTTTATCCTTCAAAAATATCTTGCTACATAAAATTTGTTATAAAATTATTATGAAAATGTTGTGGACATAGTATTTCTTTTCCTTTTATTTTATTTTGATCTATAAGGAACTGAGATCTCGCGATTGTGAAAATATTGTGACAAGAAGATGTTATAACATTTTCATAATGCATTTATTTTTAGTTGTGATTGGTCCCAGTCTCTAATTTTATTTTATTTTTTTACCTTTAAAAAATTGACACCTCAATAATGATGAAAATATTGTAAAAATTTGTTGTGTCAATGTAATTGTGTATGCACATATAATATTTAAAAGTGCAAGCAAAACCAGCATATTGTGAAAAAAAAAAAAAGCCAATGAACAGTGCAAATTGTCAATAATTGTGAAAATATTGTAAGAATTTGTAAAGTTAATGTAACTGTACATACATATAAATATTTAAAAGGAAAGACAAAAACAGCACAACCAAACCTGGCGTACCGTGGTTTGTCGAAAAAAAAAAAAACCCTAATGAACAATGTTGTGAAAATGTTGCGAAAATTGTTGTGGATGTAGCACTTTTTTTTCTTCATAATACCTTTAGTTTTAGTTGTGGATGATTCTAGTATGATATTTTATTTTAAACTATAAGGAATTAACATATCAACAATTGCAAAAATATTGTGACAATTTATTGTGTTAATTAACAGCTTTATATATAAAATAAAATAAAATAAAAAGAGCACGATATTACGCCCAAAAAAAAATACAGAGAAAAAAAAAAAGCAGCAACAGTGCAGAGGCGCAAGATTTCCACTAAAGTTGGTGGAAATTTCGTGGGAACAGCATAACTATTGGCTAAAACAATTTGGTTCTTTTGTAAATAAATTTTGAGAATTTACTATGACAAAACCTATTTACTAAATGTAATATCTACTCACTAAAAATACTAAAAAGAATGATAATAAATGTTATTATCTTTTCATAATATTTAAATTTTCTCAATAAATGATGATATATGCAACAATTTTTTTGAAGATTTTCATCAAATTAAATACGTGTAACCATTGTGAGGATACTTCCCCAATTAATCGGATTTATCCGCTTTGGGGAGCCAGTCCCTCACGGTTTATCGGCTCGTCCCCGAGTGCAGGCAGGATTTTCACCAGGAGCAAGGGCTAGACCTTGGACCATATGTGGGAGGGAACTCTAACCGATGTGGGACTTGGTGTCAAGCCTGCGAGTCCAAGGTCTAGCCCTTGCTCCTGGTGAAAATCCTGCCTACACTCGGGGACGAGCCGATAAACCGTGAGGGACTGGCTCCCCAAAGCGGATAAATCCGATTAATTGGGGAAGTATCCTCACATTAAAAGGGCCCTTTTAATGTGAGGATACTTCCCCAATTAATCGGATTTATCCGCTTTGGGGAGCCGTGTTGTAGTGGTACACATATGGTTGCTCCAGAAGCTTATAAAACATATGTGGGAGGGAACTCTAACCGATGTGGGACTTGGTGTCAAGCCTGCGAGTCCAAGGTCTAGCCCTTGCTCCTGGTGAAAATCCTGCCTGCACTCGGGGACGAGCCGATAAACCGTGAGGGACTGGCTCCCCAAAGCGGATAAATCCGATTAATTGGGGAAGTATCCTCACAACCATCTACAATGAAGATTTTGTTATTTATACTTCATTCTTTATCTTCTTATTTTATGAGTCTAACTATGATGTTTAGCTTACTTTTTTTTGATAAACAACCTTTTATGTAGGAAAAGAAATTAAAATAGAGAACAAAAAAACAAAAGACATCTATCATCAAAGTTTCTATTAGATAAAATTATAAGTTTAGAAGATTTAAACCTAATAGATTAGTATTCTCTAGGTAACAAATAGAACACCATATATCATCATTCTAACTTTTCAAGTATAACTACCAATCTACTACATAATATTCAAAATACACGAAGGAATTTTTTGGGACATTAAAATTTAGTAAGAGTATTTTAGATATTGCACAATGGAATATTTTAGGAATTATAAGATTTCGTTAGAATTTAAATAAGAGAGTAACAATAGGAGTATATGCTCATTTATAAAATATAAAAGAGGAAATTATTCAACTTTAGTTTAGGAGGAATGAAACTATCTCAAACATAAAAGAGAAAAGTACTACTTCGTCAATTTGTGTGTGTGTGTATGTGTGTAAAACAATGTGTTTTTTTAAAAAACTTGAAACAATGTGTTAAAAAAAAATCAACCTAGAACACTATGCATAAAATAATGAATTTTGGTTCAAAAAATTGACTAAACTAAAAAAGACGTCTAGGAACATAACAGAATGTCACGATATTTTTACAATACCTTTATTTCTAACTATGGTGTGTTCTGGTTTGATATTTTATTATTTTATTTTAAAATAATGTTACATCAACAACATTTTCATAATAAATTGTAATACGCCGATTTGATTTTATGATCATCACTATCATTGTCATTATTAATATAGAGTTGAGGTATTTTATGTGTGTGCATAGTAAGATGGGAGTAGACAATTTTGTGGTGTTACAAAATAGGTGAGAAGATTAAAGTTTCAATGCATACAATTTAGTGCAGTAGTTTAAATAATTAAATAAAAGAGGAAGATGTTTATTGGCCTCTTGGAGACTAAAAAGATAAGTTTAAATGAGTTTTAAACTACAGCCCACGACCCCATTAAGCCCAGCTCTGGTGTGTTAAATATAAGGTGGAAGAAAAGTTAAATTAGGGTTTTAATAAGAAGGTTTCATCACCAAAGAGGATAAAAGGTGTTTTTCCCTTAGAGTTTGGAGCACATGTAATTGAAAAGGCAATCAGATTGTTTATGATTTCTCACCATTAGAAACAAAGAATTAAAAGTTTATAAGGTTATCTTGGAATTATAAGTTTATAAGGTTATAGTCTTTACGGTTATATTTATATATATATATATATATATATATATATATATATATATATAATCCTAGATTGAAGTCAAAGAATGCGGCCATTTAGTACATATTATATATATATATTAGGAAAGTTGTAAGGTTTTCTGTGGTGGATATATATGTTAGGTGGCTTTAACGTGGGTAGGGTTATGTATATCAACTTAAACCCTAAAGTATTAGCTACTGCCTTTGAGTTTTGATAAATTCAAGGAAAACACATTTTTGGGTAGAGGTACTTTGCATTTGTGCTATCATTTAGTTCAGCAAAGTATTTTACTAGTGAGTCAGTTTGTATAGTTTAGTAAAATTTATATTTTGTGGAGGATATTAAGTAATTTCCATGGTTGATTATAGGTCCTATTTAAGAGTATTTTGAGGCTTTTTGGAGGTTGTTTTGGCTGGACTTTCAGAGTGATTCAAGTGCTGTAAGTAATTATGCATAATATGCACAAGTTTTGTCCATTAGGTTCTTAGAAGTTAAAAGTTTTCCAAAATTTTGTATTTCAAACTTATATTTTCTAAAGTTTGTCAAAAGTATTTTTGCATCATTGAAAGAGGAATTTCGACTATTAAATAATGTTTTAAAGAGAAATTTCGAATTTTAAATAACGTTTTGAATGCCCAAATCTCATTTAAAAGATGATTTCTAAATTAAACTATTTTTCGAAAATAATTGAGTTTCAAAGCAAGCTTTCTAAAAAGGTTCTTGTTCTTTAAATTCATTAAAACCAAGTGATTTCAAAGTCATATTCATATTCTTCAAATGATATTTAAAATGTTTCTTTTATCAAATTGAATTCTCAGATTTACTCATGAATTGTAATATATTTATATAAACTCCTTAGTTTCTTTTCGTTCCTCAAGAGAGTCAAGCATCTTTTGATTTATGTTCTATTTGATATTGTAATCTTTGATATGCCTCTGTGTTTGGAATAAATGTTAATATCAAATAAATTATTATATTTTGTATAAACTTTGCTTATGTGATATGTGACTCAAAATAAGTGTTTTTTTTTATTTATTTATAGAATTGATCAAATTTATGTGTAAATCCACTCACAGGATTGTATGTGAGAATATGTATTGATCCCTCACCAGCAGGGGTTAGATGTTGGTATCCGCTTACAGGATTGTATGTGAGAATATGTGATGTGTATATATGACACCATGCTCTGATCAATTATTTGTATGTGTTTTCGAAATACTTTAAGATTTGATTACGTATGTATTAAGTGATGCATTATATGTTTTGGAATAATTATTTTTAATATCATTGAATGAGTTTGTGAAAAATCAAAATACTCGTGTCTTACTTGACTCTACTCTGTTGTGTATTCTGTATAATTACTTACTAGATATGTGGCTCACCCCATCAATTACTATTTTCAGATTAAAGTATAGTTGGGAATATAGAACCCTTGAATCGCTTTGTGAGGTGCAAGGTAGAGTGTAGAAGTTATAGGCGGTTTCAGTGTTACTTGAAAACTTATAAAATTTAGTTACCTTTGTTTTGTAATTCACGTTTTATATAGTGGAGATTATTTTCAATTTATGGAGTTTTGAAAAGATTATTAGTTATAATTTTTTTTTATTCCGTTTAGACTTTACAATATTTTGGAGATTATTATAAATTGTGGATTTTAGTTATTATAAGAGTTTTATCAGTAGCATTGTTTATTTGGAGTTTTATTGAACTAAGTTTCAATAAATTATGTTTATCAAGCTAGGTAAGGTTAGCAAGTTAGTCATGTATCTAAATTCATGTTTCATGGATTTGGGTCGTTACATAAATCCTAGGTGGTAAGTTGTTATTGATTTTAAATTTGGCTAACCACTTTTAACCGTGTATTTAAAAAAAATAAAAAATAAAGAGCCAATTGAAGAAAATTGTGCCTAAAAAAATTGAATTTTGGCTTACCAAATTTGACTAAATAAAAAAAAGAATCCTAGGAACACAACAAAATGTTACACAAAAAAGAATCTTAGGAACACAACAAAATGTCACAACACTTTCGTAATATTTTTTTATTTCCAATTGTGGTAGGTCTCAATTTGATATTATTATTTTATTTTTTACATCCACAACATTTTCACAGCAAATCTTCAATGAAAAATTATTTATGGTTTTAAAATTATGCATTAAAAAAATAAACAAAATGAAAACACAAGAAAATTGTGTGAAGCTGTGATATTTGGCTCACCCAATTTGACTATACTAAAAAAAAAAAGTCTAAGAATACAACAAAATATCACAACATTTTCACAATAGCTTCATTTTTAGGATCCAAATAATTTTTTTAATTTTATTTAAGAGAAATGCTACATGATTAGAACAAATTCTAAATGACAAATTGTTATTGGTTTAAACTGAGCCCACTACTGATATCACTTTTTTATCCATAAAAAATACCTTGCCACATGAAATTTTTTGTGAAAATGTTGTGGATATAGCATTACTCCTTAAACATTAAAATCAAGCAATTTTTCCCTTAATATTTTGGAAAATAGCAAATATATCATATTGTTATTCTCTCAGTTAAACCCTAATGAAAACTTATGATTCTTAAAATATTTATTTTGTAATGTCTAAGATACTTCCACTAAATTTTAACATTTCAAAAAAAAAAATTTCACATATTTTAAGTTTTAGATGGTAGTAATTTTTAATTTCTTAATTTATTATTTTATTTTGACTTTTTAAAACTTGATACTTCAATAATTGTGAAAATATTGTAAAAATGTGTTATGTTAGTGTAACTGTATATGCACATATAAATATTTAAAAGAGAAGACAAAAAGAGTACAAGCAAAACCGGTATGGGGAAAAAAAGAGAAGCTAATGACCAGTGCAAATTGTCAAATAATTGTAAAAATTTGTTAAGTCCATGAGACTGTATATACACATATAAATAATAAATATTTAAAATAAAAGACAAAAAATCACAAACAACACCAGCCCAAAAAAAATAATAATAAAGGCCAGATAAACAGTGCACATGGGTTGAATAAACCAAACACTGTAGAGAGAGGCATGGCCACTTTTTTATATAGTTAGTAGATTAGTAGAAGTAGAAATAAGGGGGAGGCCGGCTGTTGAAAATTTTAAAAGTATAATAGTCTTTCCGCATATTACATGTGCTGAAGTGGAGGGAGTGTCTCATAGGATTCTTTCTCAATTTCTACAATTTAAAAAAAAAAAAAAAAAAAATATATATATATATATATATATATATATATATATATATTCTAGAATTACTAGGACAGAACGCAAAAGAGCTGGGAATCAATAACTTAATTGTGGAGATGGATGCTTTGAGTGTGGTTATGCTTATGACTAATAGCTCGGCCAATCTTTTAATAGAACCTTTTCTATCTGATTGCAGGAAACTATTGAAAGAAATTCCCAACAAGAGGGTAGTCCATGGGCCAAAATGGGCAATTAGCCACAGTTGCTGAAGAATATAGTTAGTAGGCATTGGTGCGAAAGTAAATATAATTCTAACATCTTGAGTTTAAGAGAGTCAATTTTGGGGGTCAAAATCGAGTCTCAAAGACTCGATTTCCAAGGTCTATCACGTCTGATGTGGCATTTTATCCACGTGGTGACCACCTGAAAATCGAACTTAGAGACTTGATTTACAAACCACCAAAAAAAAAATCTCAGAAATCGCGACCTGGGTCGCGCCGCCTAGGTCATGCGCCTGGGTCGCGACCCAAGCGTGCGACCTAGGTCGCGACCCAGGCGCACTGTCATGACCCAAATCCATGAAACATGAATTTAGATACATGACTAACTTGCTAACCTTTCCTAGCTCAATAAACATAATTTATTTAAACATTGTTCCATAAAACTCCAAATAAACAATGCTTCTGATAAACCTCTTATAATAACTAAAATCCACAATTTATAATAATCTCCAAAATATTGTGAATTCTAAGCGGAATAAAAAAAATAAAAACTAATAATCTTTTCAAAACTCCACAAATTGAGAATAAACTCCACTATATAAAATGTGAACTACAAAACAAAGGTAACTAAAATTTTATGAGTCTTCAAGTAACACTGAAGCTGCCTACAACTTCCACGCTCTACCTTGCACCTCACAAGCGGTCCAAAGGTTCTAATTCCCAACTATACTTTAATCTGAAAATATTAATTGATGGGGTGAGCCACACATCTAGTAAGTAATTATACAGAATACACAACGGAATAGAGTCAAGCAAAGCACGAGTTTGATTCACAATTTCACTCAAAATATCCAATATAGTTTTCAAAACATGTAAAGAATCACTTAATACATATATAATCACATCTTAAAGTTTTTTGGAAACACATACAAATAATTGATCAGAGCACAATGTCACATATACACATCACATATTCTCACATACAATCCTGTGAGCGGATACCAACATCTAACCCCTGCTGGTGAGGGATCAACACATATTCTCACATACAATCCTGTGAGCGGATTTACACATATATCTGATCAATTCTAAAAACACTCATTTTAAGTCACATATCACAAACAATAAAGTTTATACAACATATAATAATTTTCTCAATATTAACAATTGTTCCAACAATAAAGATATATTGAATATCACAATATCAAATTGAAACATAAATCAAAAGATGCTTGACTCTCTTAGGGAACGAATAGGAACTGAAGAGGTTATATAAATATTTTTACAATTCTTGAATAAGTTTGAAAATCCAATTTGCTAAAAGGAACGTCTTAAATACCATTTGAAAAACAAGAACATGATTTCGAAATCACTTGGTTTGAAACAATTTAAAGAACAAAAATTTTTTTAGAAAACTTACTTTGAAATTCAATTATTTTCAGAAAATAGTTTAGTTAAAAATCATCTTTTAAATGGGATTTGGACATTCAAAACGTTATTCAAAATTTGAAATTTCTTTTAAAACATTATTTAAAAGCCAATTAAAATTTCTCTTTCAATAGTGTAAAAATGCTTTTTGATAAACTTTTAAAAAAATGTAAGCTTAAAAATATAACTTTGAAAATCTTTAACTTCTAAGAACCTAAAGAGCAAAACTTGTGCATATTGTGCATAATTACTTACCGCTCTCGAATCACTCTGAAAGTCCAGCCAAAATAATCTCCAAAGAGCCTCAAGACACTCTTAAATCGGACCTATAATCAATTATGGAAATTACTCAATATCCTCTACAAAATATAAATTTTACTAAACTATAAAAACTGACTCACTAGTAAAATACTTTGTTGAACTAAATGATAGCACTAATGCAAAGTATCTCTACCCAAAAATATGTTTTCCTTGAATTTATCAGAACGCAAAGGCAGCAGCTAATACCTTAGAGTTTAAGTTGATATACATAACCCCAAACAAGCCATATTATATATATATATATATATATATATATATATATATATATATATATATAACACCACACTGGCATAGCATAAGTCCCAGAGGCAATGAAACCACAGCCGAATTATTTGACTTATAGAATAATCTCAAGGCAAGGTCTCAGAGGCAAAACACAGCCGCAATCTTTGACTTCTTCTATTCATTATATATATATATATATATATATATACCAATTCAATGGAAGAAGAATGGCCGAATTGTTTGACTTCAATCTAGGATTATATGTACAAATCCAATGGAAGACTTAAACAAAAATATTGATTCGTGAAATCCCATGGCTCAAATCTAACATCTAATCCAGCGGCAAATCTAAATGTTAGAATATAAATTTTAGGATCAAAATCAAATTTCTAAATAACCTTATAAAATTCTAATTTTTTTTGTTTCTAATTGTGAGAAATCTTACCTTGAACAATCTGATTGTCTCTTCAATTGTACGTGCTCTAGCTCCAAGGAAAACACCTCTTAGCCTCTTAGCCTCTTAGATAAAACCCTGACTATCTCTTCCTCTACTCTGTAGCTTGTATTATAAGATGTGGGCTTAGTGGGTAGTGGGCTGCAACAATAATTAAAAGAAAGCCTATAGCTCAACAATTATATTTTAAAGAAAACTCTTAAATAAAAATTATGTGGGGTATTACACTCTTCCCCTCTTAAAATAAGTTTAGTTCCCTAAACTTGATGTACCTCAATTAGAAAATAGATAGGGGTATTTTTCTTTCATGTCTTCCTCTTTTTCCTATGTCGCTTCTTGAACTGTATGATTTCTCCACAACACCTTCACTAAGGATATATTCCTTGAACGTAGCACTTGCTCCTTCCTATCAAGAATCTGCACTGGTTGCTCTTCATAAGACAAGTCCTCTCTAACATTGATCGGCTCATACTCCAAAACATGTGATGGATCAGGCATGTACTTTCGTAACTCTGATACATGGAATATGTTATGAATATGTGACAAAGCTGGTGGCAATGCCAACCTGTAAGATACGTTGCCCACTCTATCCAAGATCTCAAAAGGACCAATATACCTCTGACTTAACTTGCCTTTCTTCCCAAACCTCATCACACCCTTCGATGGAGACACCTTTAAGAATACATGATCCCCAACTTGAAATTCTAAGTCTCGCCTTCTATTATCTGCATAACTCTTTTGCCTACTTTGAGCAGCTAGAAGTCTTTCACGAATCAACTAAATCTTTTCCGTAGTCACTTGAACTAGTTCTGGACCAAGCAACTTCCTTTCACCCACTTCATTCCAACAAATAGGTGACCTACACTTCCGGCCATACAATGCCTCAAAAGGAGCCATCTCTATGCTGGAATGGTAACTGTTATTATAAGCAAATTCAATTAAAGGCAAGTGAGTCTCCTAACTACCTTTTAAGTCTAACACACAGGCTCTTAGCATGTCTTCAAGTGTCTGTATAGTTCTTTCTGATTGCCCATCCATTTGAGGATGAAAAGCTGTACTAAAATCTAACTTGGTTCCCATAGCCTTGTGTAAACTGTTCCAAAACTTAGAGGTGAAACGAGGGTCTCTATTAGAAACTATAGAGATAGGAACTCCATGCAATCTCACTATTTCGATAACATATAATTGAGCCAATCTATCCAATGAAAACGTAGTTTTGATTGGTAGAAAATGGGAAGACTTGGTCAGTCTATCCACTATTACCCATATAGCATCATGACCCTTAACTGACTTAGGCAATCCAGTCACAAAGTCCATAGAGATATGTTCCCACTTCCACTCTGGAATACTGAGAGGTTGAAGTAACCCAGCAAGCCTTTGATGCTCAACTTTAACTTGCTGACAAATTAAACACCGAGATACAAAATCTGCAATCTCTCTTTTCATATTATTTCACCAATACACTTCTCTAAGATCTCGATACATTTTGGTGCTACCTGGGTGAACAGCGTATGCAGATTTATGAGCCTTCTCCATAATTTCCCTTTTTAATTCAGCATTATTAGGAACACATAATCGATTTCTAAATCGTAAAACACCATCTCCTTGAACTTCAAACTCAGCTCGATTACCTTCCTTTACCTCTTCCATAATCTTTACCAAATTAGGATCAGATCCTTGAGCAATCTTCACCTTTCCAACTAAAGTAGGTTGCACTTGAAAATGAGCAACAAGTACCCTTGACTCATTAAATTGGAGCTCCACATTAATCTCCTTCAACTCTTCAAAGAAAAGTCTTTTCCTCGAAATTATACTTGCCACCCTACTAAAGGATTTTCTACTCAAGGCATCAGCCACCACATTTGCTTTACCAGGGTGATAATGTATTGTACAATCATAGTCTTTCAACAACTCAATCCATCTCCTTTGCCACATATTCAATTCTTTTTTAGAGAACAAATATTTCAAACTTTTATGGTCAGTGTAAATCTCACACGTCTCCCCATATAAGTAGTGCCTCCATATCTTTAATGCAAAGACCACTACTGCTAACTCCAAGTCATGAGTAGGGTAATTCTGTTCATACCTTTTTAGCTGCCTAGAAGCATATGCTATCACCTTTCCATGCTGCATAAGAACACAACCAAGACCTTTCTGTGAAGCATCACTGTAAATTACAAACCCTCCTGAACCCATTGGCAATGTCAAAACTGGAGCAGAAACCAACCGGTCTTTCAATTCTTGGAAGCTCTTTTCACAATCATCTTTCCACAAGAATTTAGCATTCTTTTGGGTCAACCTAGTCAAGGGATTTGCTATACTTGAAAAACCTTCAACAAACCTCCTATAGTAACCTACAAGACCCAAGAAACTACGAACTTCAGATACACTTGTTGGTCTAGGCCAATTTACCACAGCTTCCACCTTTTTAGGATCCACAAAAATGCCATCCTTAGATATTACATGCCCCAAAAACTTTACCTCATCTAACCAAAACTCACACTTCTTAAACTTGGCATATAATTTTTGCTCCCTCAAAACCTGCAACACCATCCTCAAGTGTTCTACATGCTCTTCCTGAGTTTTAGAATAAACTAAAATATCATCAATAAAAACAATAACGAACTGATCCAAATAAGGCTTGAACACACGGTTCATTAAATCCATGAAGGCAGCAGGGGCATTGGTCAATCCAAATGGCATCACTAGAAACTCGTAGTGTCCATAGCGAGTACGGAAGGCAGTCTTAGGTATATCTTCTTGCTTAACCTTGAGTTGATGATAACCTGATCTAAGGTCAATCTTCGAAAAGACTTTAGCACCTTGCAATTGATCAAACAAATCATCAATCCTAGTTAAAGGATATTTATTCCTCACAGTGACCTTATTCAACTGCCTATAGTCAATGCATAATCTCATAGACCAATCCTTTTTCTTTACAAAAAGAACAGGAGCACCCCAAGGAGATACACTAGGTCTAATAAATCCCTTTTCTAAAAGCTCTTGCAATTGCAATTTAAGCTCCTTCAACTCTGCAGGTGCCGTATGATATGGTGCCATAGAAATAGGTGCAGTTTCTGGCACTAAATCAATGGCAAATTCTATCTCTCTATCAAATGGTAACCCAGGGAGATCCTCAGGAAATACATCAACAAAGTCCCTCACAATAGGAATGTCATCAATCTTAATCCCTTCCTTCTCATTATCCACCACATATGCAAGATAACCTTTACAACCTTTTCTAAGTAACTTATTAGCATGAATGGCAGAAATAACATTAGACACGAGGCTCTCTTTAGACCCATGAAATACAAATTTAGGTCGACTTGGAATACAAAACACCACTTCCTTCTTGTAATAGTCAACATTAGCATGATAAGCTGCTAACCAATCCATGCCTAAGATTACATCAAATTCTTGAATTTCTAAGAGAATCAAATCAGCCAACAATTCATTTTCTCCAATCTTAATCGCACAAGACTTACATATAAACTCAGCAACCATAGTTTCACCCAAAGGAGTAGAAACAGAAAGTTCAAAGTCCAACAATTCAGGCACACAATCAGCATATTTCATATAAGCACAAGATACAAAGGAATGAGTAGAACCAGGATCAATAAGAACTCGTGCAGTATGAGAAAATATGGGAATGGTACCTGTTACTACTGACTTGGATGCCTTAGCATCTTGCTCAGTAATAGCAAACATGCGTCCTTGGACCTTTGGCCTTTGCTTCACATCAGCGGGCTTAGCCACCAACTCACTCTTCATGGCTGGGCAATCTTTGATACGATGACCCATTTGACCACACTTAAAACAAGCCCCACTTTCACGATAGCAAACACCCTTATGCTTTTTACCACACTTCTGACAAACCTCTACTACCTGTTGCACCATTTTAGTCTTTGGTTCTGCTGTAGTCTTCTTCTTAAATGGCTTATTGTGTTCATTCCCTTTATGAAACCCTTCAGTCTTAGGTCTTTTGTTATTCTGACTCCTAATCCTCTGATAGTCTTCACACTCCTACTCAACAACCTTTGCAGTCTCCACAACCTCAGAATAAGACTTCAATCGTAAGGCTGCCATCCTAGTTCTGATACTTGGTCGTAGTCCCTTCTGAAATTTCTTAGCCTTCCTAACATCATCAGCCACAATGTGAGGGGCAAATCGAGACAACTCAGTAAATTTAGCCTCATACTGTAACACCGTCTTATTTCCTTGAATAAGCTCCATAAACTCCACTTCTTTCTCATCCCGTACACTTTCTGGAAAATACTTTTCATAAAAGGCCTCAAGGAAAATACTCCAAGTCAGTGTCTCATCTTCCTCAAGTGGCAAGGTCTTTTTGGTAGATCTCCACCAATGCTCGGCTTCCCCTTTCAGCATAAAGGAAGCAAAGGAGACTTTTTGCACTTCAGTACAGCCAATCACATCAAAAATTTTCTCCATTTGCATTATCCAAAATTTTGCTTCTGTAGGATCAGGGTTGCCCAAAAATGAAGAAGGACCCAATTTCCTGAATTGCTCAATGGTACATCCTTCAACCTCCGTATCTTTGGGCTTAACTGTTCCACTAGTACTAACATGCTTCTCTACCACTTCAGCAAGACTTTTAATAGCACTTAAAACACCCTCAAGGCTCTCAGATTTTGGTTCAAGACCAAAAGGGGTAGAAGCGCGGGGTGGCATTTTCCTATAACCAAATAAACAACACCTTAGAGTCAAATAAATCACAAGCAAAGTCATGATATACAAGATATACTAAACCCTTTACTATTATAATATTTTAAGCATATAAGCATATAGCGTCTAACAATTATCAAACTCCCAAAACTACCTTTTGCCTATGAATAATAATTCAAGCCTATTCCTCCACATCTTATAAAAATATCGTAAGTCCTAATTGTCTATAGAATCATAACCTGGCTTTGATACCAACACTGTCATGACCCAAATCCATGAAACATGAATTTAGATACATGACTAACTTGCTAACCTTACCTAGCTCAATAAACATAATTTATTTAAACATTGTTCCATAAAACTCCAAATAAACAATCCTTCTGATAAATCTCATATAATAACTAAAATCCACAATTTATAATAATCTCCAAAATATTGTGAATTCTAAGCGGAATAAAAAAAAATAAAAACTAATAATCTTTTCAAAACTCCACAAATTGAGAATAAACTCCACTATATAAAATGTGAACTACAAAACAAAGGTAACTAAAATTTTATGAGTTTTCAAGTAACACTGAAGCCGCCTACAACTTCCACGCTCTACCTTGCACCTCACAAGCGGTCCAAAGGTTCTAATTCTCAACTATACTTTAATCTGAAAATATTAATTGATGGGGTGAGCCACACATCTAGTAAGTAATTATACAGAATACACAACGGAATAGAGTCAAGCAAAGCACGAGTTTGATTCATAATATCACTCAAAATATCCAATATAGTTTTCAAAACATGTAAAGAATCACTTAATACATATATAATCACATCTTAAAGTCTTTCGGAAACACATACAAATAATTGATTAGAGCACAATGTCACATATACACATCACATATTCTCACATACAATCCTGTGAGCGGATACCAACATCTAACCCCTGCTGGTGAGGGATCAACACATATTCTCACATACAATCCTGTGAGCGGATTTACACATATATCTGATCAATTCTAAAAACACTCATTTTGAGTCACATATCACAAACAATAAAGTTTATACAACATATAATAATTTTCTCAATATTAACAATTGTTCCAACAATAAAGATATATTGAATATCACAATATCAAATTGAAACATAAATCAAAAGATGCTTGACTCTCTTAGGGAACGAATAGGAACTGAAGAGGTTATATAAATATTTTTACAATTCTTGAATAAGTTTGAAATACCATTTGAAAAACAAGAACATGATTTCGAAATCACTTGGTTTGAAACAATTTAAAGAACAAAAATCTTTTTAGAAAACTTACTTTGAAACTCAATTATTTTCAGAAAATAGTTTAGTTAAAAATCATCTTTTAAATGAGATTTGGACATTCAAAACGTTATTCAAAATTTGAAATTTCTTTTAAAACATTATTTAAAAGCCAATTAAAATTTCTCTTTCAATAGTGTAAAAATGCTTTTTGATAAACTTTTAAAAAAATGTAAGCTTAAAAATATAACTTTGAAAATCTTTAACTTCTAAGAACCTAAAGAGCAAAACTTGTGCATATTGTGCATAATTACTTAACGCACTCGAATCACTCTGAAAGTCCAGCCAAAATAATCTCCAAAGAGCCTCAAGACACTCTTAAATCGGACCTATAATCAATTATGGAAATTACTCAATATCCTCTACAAAATATAAATTTTACTAAACTATAAAAACTGACTCACTAGTAAAATACTTTGTTGAACTAAATGATAGCACTAATGCAAAGTATCTCTACCCAAAAATATCTTTTCCTTGAATTTATCAGAACGCAGAGGCAGCAGCTAATACCTTAGAGTTTAAGTTGATATACATAACCCCAAACAAGCCATATTATATATATATATATATATATATATATATATATATATATATATATATATATATATATATATATATATATAAACCACACTGGCATAGCATAAGTCCCAGAGGCAATGAAACCACAGCCGAATTATTTGACTTATAGCATAATCTCAAGGCAAGGTCTCAGAGGCAAAACACAACCGCAATCTTTGACTTCTTCTATTCATTATATATATATATATATATATATATATATATATATATATATATATATATATATATATATATATATATATACCAATTCAGTGGAAGAAGAATGGCCGAATTGTTTGACTTCAATTTAGGATTATATGTACAAATCCAATGGAAAACTTAAACAAAAATATTGATTCGTGAAATCCCATGGCTCAAATCTAACATCTAATCCAGCGGCAAATCTAAACGTTAGAATATAAATTTTAGGATCAAAATCAAATTTCTAAATAACCTTATAAAATTCTAATTTTTTTTGTTTCTAATTGTGAGAAATCTTACCTTGAACAATCTGATTGTCTCTTCAATTGTACGTGCTCTAGCTCCAAGGAAAACACCTCTTAGCCTCTTAGCCTCTTAGATAAAACCCTGACTATCTCTTCCTCTACTCTGTAGCTTGTATTATAAGATGTGGGCTTAGTGGGTAGTGGGCTGCAATAATAATTAAAAGAAAGCCTATAGCTCAACAATTATATTTTAAAGAAAACTCTTAAATAAAAATTATGTGGGGTATTACACGCGCGACCTGGGTCTCGCGACCTAGGTTGTGCCGCCTGGGTAGCGCCGCCTGGGTCGCGCTGCTGGTCGGCGACGATGGGCTTGTGGTGGCTGACCTTGTGCCGAAAGACAGATGCAATGAGGAAATAAAACTCAGAAAAAAAGAGAAGGAAAATAAGAAAAAACAAGTGAAAATTATAAATCGAGTGTCAGATACTCGATTTCCAGGTAGAGTCCACGTGGAAAAAATGCCACATCAGACTTGATTTGACCATGAAAATCGAGTCTTTGAGACTCGATTTATAGCCTAAAATCGATTCTTTTAGACTCGAGATGTTAGTAAAAAAATATAGTTTAAGAACAGTACCTACTAATTATAATGTTTAAAAATTAATGCTAATGGGCCATTTTGGCCGTAATCCATGCATTCCGTGAAGCGAGCCAACGTGTGGATGCACTTGCTAGATTTGGAGGAAGCTCTGTTTCCGCTTTTGTTGTTTTCTTGCACCCACCGCCTGTGGTGGTTGAGCCTCTCTTTGCTGATAAGGAGGCTGTTGCTTGTAACAGACTCGTGTTTTCTTAGTTTTCTAATATAATTCAGGTTTACCTATAAAAAAAAAAAAATCGTAAAAAGGCTAGACGGCACTCCGCCCCTCCCATTCCCAACAACTCTTCTTCAACTACCATTCCCAACATTATAATAATAATTCTCTCTCACAATCTCTCTCTCTTTTTCTTTGACTCTTGGAGCCTTATAATGAAGACCCATTCCCTTCTTCCTATAGTCTCCGAAGCACAACATTCTTATATTTTCGGTGAAATTAAAATAAAAAAAAAATTTCCAAAATGTCGCAGATTCATCTCATCAAAAAAAAAGAAAAGAAACCGATTCGAAGATCCTTCAATCCTTCAAAGATGGATCGGACTAAGGCTGCGATGAACGGTGATCTCCATCCAGAGATGCAGATCTTCGTGGAAACCCTAAGCGGAGAAATCATCACCCTGGAGGTGGAGAGCTCCGACATCATAGCCAACGTCAAGGCCAAGATTAAGGCTGCGATGAGCGGTGATCTCCATCCAAAGATGCAGATCTTCGTGAAAACCCTAACCGGAGAAATCACCCTGGAGGTGGAGAGCTTCGACACCATATACAACGTCAAGGCCAAGATCCTGGACAAGGAAGGCACTCCCCTGTACGAGCAGAGGCTCTTCTTGGACTGTATACAATTGAAGGACCATCGTACCCTCGCCGATTACAACATCCAGCACGAGTCAACGCTCTACCTCGTCTGCAACCGGGACCGATTTAACGATTTCCCATTCCCTGAATATGACCTCATTAAAGAAGCTTCAACAATGCAGATCTTCGTGAAAACCCTAACCGGAGAAATCATCACCCTGGAGGTGGAGAGATGCGACACCATAGACAACGTCAAGGCCAAGATCCAGGACAAGGAAGGCACTCCCCCGGAACAGCAGAGGCTCTTCTTGACCGGTATACGATTGAAGGACGATCGTACCCTCGCCTATTACAACATCCAGCAAGAGTCAACAATCCACCTCGTCTGCAAGCAAGACCTATTTAAGGATTTCCCATTCCCTGAACATATCCTCATTAAAGAAGTTTCAACAATGCAGATCTTCGTGAAAACCCTAACCGGAGAAATCATCACCCTGGAGGTGGAGAGATGCGACACCATAGACAACGTCAAGGCCAAGATCCAGGACAAGGAAGGCACTCCCCTGGACGTGCAGAGGCTCTTCTTCGCCGGTAAACAATTGGAGGACGGTCGTACCCTCGTCGATTACAAGATCCAGCGAAAGTCAACAATTCACCTCTTCGATTTCTCATTACCTGAATATACCCTCATTAAAGAAGCTTCAACAATGCAGATCTTCGTGAAAACCCTAACCGGAGAAATCATCACCCTGGAGGTGGAGAGATCCGACACCATATACGACGTCAAGGCCAAGATCCGAGACAAGGAAGGCACTCCTCCGGAACAGCAGAGGCTCTTCTTGGCCGGTATACGATTGAAGGACGCTCGTATCGTCGCCGATTACCCCATCGGGCGAGAGTCAATGCTCTACCTCGTCTGCAACTGGGACCGATTTGAGGATTTCCCATTCCCTGAAGATGACATCATTGAAGGAGCTTCAACGATGCAGATCTTCCTGTTAAACTTACGCGGAGAAATCTTCTCCCTGGAGGTGGAGAGCTCTGACACCATAGACAACGTCAAGGCCAAGATACAGGACAAGGAAGGCACTCCCCTGGACCAGCAGAGGCTCATCTTCGCTGGTAACCAATTGGAGGACGATCGTACCCTCGCCGATTACTACATCCAGCAAGAGTCAGTGCTCCACCTCGTGTTGAGGGTCAGGGGAGGAGGAGGAACAGGCAAGAAGAACAAACGGTTAGAAGACAGTAAGACCCTCGCCTATTATAATATTCGTGACGGATCGACTCTGCGTATTCAGCAGGAATCGACTCCGCCTTCGGTGTCGAGGCCCAGTGGACATATGAAGATATTCGTCGAGACTCCGAGTGGGGACAGGATTACTCTGGAGGTGGAGAGTTCTGATACGATCGATAATGTGAAGGCGAAGATTCAAGACAAGGTGAAAATCCCTTCGGATAGGCAGAGGTTGACCTTTGGTGGTAAGGAATTAAAGGATGGGAGGACTCTCGCTGAATGTAACATTCAAAAGGAGTCCACTCTTCACCTTGCTCTTCGCGGTGGCCAGTAAAAGGTTTTCTCTGAAAGAAGAAGGTTTTATGTGTTTGCGGTGTGGTTTCCTTAATAAGTATAGTTGATTTTGATTTGGATGTTTAGAGGTATTTATTGCCAAGAGTATTGTTGAAAAGATTAGCAGCCTCTCATCACAATTCACCACTATTTTATCTGTTGCTAGTGTTGTATATAGTCTTTCTCGTTCATGGTTGTTCCAGTAATGCATTTATAAGCAAAGCATTTTAGGTAGATATTCTAGTTCTGTGCCAATGTGGTATTGGGTATGTTTATTTATTGTGTTTTATTTGCTGTGATATCTATCTATCTATATATATTGGTTTTTGAGATAATTCAGTAGTTGGGGGAGGGGAGGGGGGGGGGGGGGTTTAAACCTAGGTGTCTTGGAATTGCACGTTAAGCTACAAGCCTTAGCTCTTGGCTGTTTGTGGTGGTGTTTGATATCATGTACTCCATATGATTCCTGTTCTAATCCGCTTGATAAATCAAAGGTTATGATGTCAACTTCCCTAGCTTCATATGGGGTGTGATTGTTGTTACTTTCGTTAGTTAGAAAAGCCATTTTTATGTAGTTTTTTTCTAGATTCTGTTGGGTTGAATATGAATTGGCTGCTGGATGGGCAGTACGTATAATAATAGTGTGCTATGGTACTGATCAATTTTTCATTAGTGTTTAAAATTGTTGTTGAGGGAAATTGTGAGTGCTGCAATTAAGTTACAGACTCTGTGAGTCGCTTTCATCCCTAATACCTTGGGCTGTGTTAGTTAAAACTGAAGTTTTTGTGAAATAAATTCAAAATAGCTTCTTGTTAGTAACTACAGCCTACAGCTGAAATGTTGCTGGTATTTTTAGCATTGGTCTGGATAAATAAGCTTTGATTCAGAGCTCTGAAATAATCGTATTGAAATTCAAGCTATTCTGTTGCTTTTCTGTCAGCTTTCTGCCTTGAGGAAACCTGAGGTTGCTGATTATGAATTATGATTGCCAGTTATGTAGTGTTGGCTCTGTTCAAATTCAATTGTCAGAATGGATAAAACTAGTACTTCAGGTTAGGTTATTTGGGTCCTAGTAGAAGTTGTTTTTAAGTATGCTTCCGTTAGCTCTTTCATGAATCTACTCTGCTTTAACTAGTTATTCTGAGTAGAAGCATGTTTAAATATCTTTATGTTTGGTTCAAGATCTTTTATTTGATAAAATTTGTACTAGGTGTTTTTAATGTCAAGAATGCAATTATATGATATTTCTTTTCTATCAAGCATTTTGTCTTTCTTCCCTTTTCAAGGGGTTAAGCCACTTAAATTGCAATCTCAATGAGCTATTGCTCTCCTGACAGCCACATACTTCTTGTGTGACTGTTGGTGAGAGTGATTGATTGGTTTAGAGTGTGTTGATTTAGTCTGTACATATGTATTTGGACTCTTTATTCTCAGTGGGGATGAATATGTCTTATGAAAGAAGAGGTGCGTTTGGATAAGCTATTGCAAAACGGTGTTTTGGGTTTAAAGTGAGCATTTGTAAAAAAGTTTTGAAGAGTTGCTGTTGTAAAATGGAGTTTTGGGTTTTGAAAACGCCATTTTAACCCCTCAAAATGCCAAACAAAATGGACCTAAGATGGTTGTATTAAACAGAGACTTTGTTGATGAATAACAAGTATCCATAATTAAGTGTTGAAATTGAAAATGTTTCTAATCTTCCAAATCCAGTAGCTTTCTTCTAGAGATTATTGAATTAATTTGGTCATTGTATATGTTTGGGTGGCTTGAAACTTATACTGGTTAGGCAAAAATAATTGCTTTGGTGGTAGAGTGGTGCTTGATGCTTACATTGTTAAATAAGTGACTTCCTAGTGCTAGAGGAGAATGTCCTGATCTTTATGATTCTCATTGACTATTTATTGTTATTCCTATAGTGACTTATAAAATGTCCTTTTTTTCTTTTGCATGTAATGAATTTGGCTTGTCCTAATTCCAAAATTTCCTTTGTTATGTTCATTTGGTACCTTGGATTTATAGCACTTCTTATTAGTATTATCTTTTTTGGAATTGCACGTTGAGCTACAAGCCTTAGCTCTTGGTCGTTTGTGGTGGTGTTTGATATCATGTACTCCATATGATTCCTGTTCTAATCCGCCTGATAAATCAAAGGTTATGATGTCAACATCCCTAGCTTCATATGGGGTGTGATTGTTGTTACTTTCGTTAGTTAGCAAAGCCATTTATATATAGTTTTCTCTAGATTCTGTTGGGTTGAATATGAATTGGCTGCCGGATGGGCGGTACACCTCACAGTGGCCAATCCTCCTCAAAAACTACGACCGCCTCAACGTGCGAACTGGACACTACACTCCTCTTCCCTCCGGATACTCTCCTCTCAAGCGCCCTCTCGATCAGTATATCAAGTATGGTGTTCTCAACCTTGATAAACCCACTAACCCTTCTTCTCATGAAGTTGTTGCTTGGATTAAACGTATTCTCAAGGTTGAGAAAACCAGTCACAGTGGTACTTTGGATCCCAAAGTCACCGGACATCTTATTGTTTGTATTGATAGAGCTACTAGGCTTGTTAAATCCCAACAGGGTGCTGGGAAAGAGTATGTTTGTGTTGCTAGATTGCACTCTGCTGTGCCTGCTGTGTCTAAGGTTGCTTGGGCGCTTGAGACGCTTACTGGGGCTGTGTTTCAGCGGCCCCCTTTGATTACTGCTGTGAAAAGGCAGCTTAGGATTAGGACTATTTATGAAAGTAAGCTTCTTGAGTATGACTCAGATAAGCATTTGGTTGTTTTTTGGATTTATTGTGAGGCTGGGACTTATGTGAGGACCATGTGTGTGCATTTGGGTTTGATTCTTGGGGTTGGAGGGCATATTCAGGAGCTGAGGAGGGTGAGGTCTGGGATTTCGGGGGAGAAGGATAATATGGTAACGATGCACGATGTGATGGATGCACAATGGGTTTATGAGAATTATAGGGATGAGACTTATCTGAGGAGGGTGATTATGCCACTTGAAGTGCTTTTGACGAGTTATAAGAGGTTGGTTGTGAAGGATTCGGCTGTCAATGCTATTTGCTATGGTGCCAAGTTGATGATTCCTGGATTGTTGAGGTTTGAGAATGATATTGAGGTTGGGGAGGAAGTGGTGCTCATTGGGGATTGTAGAAATGACTATTGCTGTGATGGCTACTTATGATCTATGAAGCACGGGTGCGGGTGCGGGTACGGGTACGGGTGCGGGTACGGGTGCGGGACTCGGCAATTTTTGAAAAAAGTGGGTGCGGGTGCGGCGGGACTCGGCAATTAAAAAATTATTAAAAATATTTTTATTTATATTTTCTATATATTTTTACTATTAAAATATTCTTAAAAAACATATTACTAATTTACTATGCCTTGATTCACAAAACACAACACAAAACCAAAAAGAAAACACAAAAGAAGCAACAAATATTCAAAATAAAATTAAGGAAGGATAGATTTAGGGTTTTTGGGTCTCATTTAGAGCTGATTTCGGCGGTTGCAGCATGATTAGAGGCCTGTTTCGGCCTGTTTCGGCCGTTTCGGGTCTGTTTCGGCCGTTTCGATCGCCGGCCGATACGGACCGATACGGCCAGCCGGCCGGTCGGCCGTCGGCCGAATCGGCCCGAATCTGCTTGAATCGGCGCCGCGTCGGCGCGATTCAAGCCGCGTCGGCGCGAGTCGGCGGGAAAAAAAAGATGCCACGTGGCCGACTCGGCCGGACGCCGCACCGATGCGCGAGCAGCGGCGTCCCTCGCGCGTCGGCGAGTCCCGCCGCGTCGGACGCGGGTGCGGCACCTCCGGTGCCGCGTCCGTGCATCCCAGCTTATGATCATGGTGTGGTGGCAAAGATTAAGAGGGTGGTAATGGATCGGGATATCTACCCGAGGAAATGGGGGTTGGGGCCAAGGGTGTCGATGAAGAAGTTGATTGCAGAGGGGAAGTTGGATAAGCATGGGAAACCGACTGGTAATACACCTCAAGAGTGGGTAAGGAATCTAGTTTTACCAGCTGGTGGTGATTCTGTGGTTGCAGGGCTTGCCGCTGCTACCGAACCTGCTTTAGTGGATAAAGTAAAGAAAGAGAAGATTACAAGTAAGGATGAGGAAAATGGGGAAGGGCAAAAGCAGAAGTTGGATGAAAGCACTGATGGCCCTGCTCTTGTATCTTCCAAGAAAGCTAAAGTTGCCGAGGTCCAAGAAGTTGAGAAGGAAGAGAGTGTGAAGGTTAAGAAGATCAAGGAAGAGGATGTGGATTTTGAAGTTGAAAAGAAAGAGAAGAAGAAAATGAAAAAGGACAAAGAGGACGGTAATGCGGAGCCTTTAGGTGATGAGAAGGCTGAGAAGAAGAAGAAGAAGAAAAAGGAGCACAAAGATAAGGCTGAAGCTGGTTCTCCTGAAGCAGAGAAGTCTGAGAAGAAGAAAAAGAGCAAAGGGGCCGAGGATGGTGATGCAGTTTTGCCCACTGGCATTGCTAATGGTGATGGTGAGGCTGATTTGAGTGAGAAGAAGAAAAAGAATAAAGACACAGATGAGAATAGGTGGAAGAAATGAATGTATGACCATCTGTTTCCCATCTCTTCTGTAATGAGTATTTTTATAATAGTTTTTGTAACTCTTTTATGCGTTTCCTAGACCTAATTTCCCCAGTTTAGCTTTGAGGCTGTTCTGTCTATCTAGTTTTGGTTTTGTTAATTCTTCATTATTTAAATATATGTCAAATTTTCCCCCCTAACTAGGAATGTATGCCAATTTTTTCTGGTTTAGTCTCTAGAAATTGGCATGTCTAGTCTAAGCTGCAGTTATGTATTATATGGTTTCAAATTAGATTGTGTATGGATGCAATTAGTATGCATTTGAAAAGAAAAATAAGTTGGATTTTTGTGGCTCTAAGATCGATTGGCTTATCTAGTCAACAAGTGTCAGTTGCCATTGGGAATGTCTTCTTTGAATCAAGGCATCTATACCCCCTTATGTATACTGGTTAATAATCTTTCCTGGCCGTAAAGAATGAGGAAGCACAAATGGATGCTCAATTTCTGGATTGAAATTTGTTAGTGCCTGCATAAAGTGCTGCCGAGTTTGCTGATTTTTGCAGTTGGTTTTTGGTATGGGAGTGAATTTGTAACATCATAACATGTGGTCTTCTATGTGAGAGCTTATTTCTAATTCATCTTTGATCTTCATGAAATTTGGTTTCCTCCATTTTATTTACTCTGGGATATCTGAGCTAGCTAAGAAATACCTTCTCTCTACTAGTGGAGCCTTGATTCTAAAGTCATGACCATAGAAGGGAGAAGAGCAGAAACAGGACAGAGGTATATGGACCCTGGCTGATGTAGGAAAATTTATGCCCAAAAAAAATGAAAAAAGATATTCATTGGTTTATTGTCTTTAATCTCTCTATGTTATGTTAAATTTATAGTTGTCTATTTGTCTTCAATATTTTATAAGGTCATGTGAGTATATGAATTTTGATGAAGTTTGATGGCTAGGATTAAATTCTTATATGTAAGATGAAAGGTCAGGATTCTAGAATTATTGAAAGCTATTATAAATAAGCTTCTTTTGAGTCATTGTATGAAGCCTTTTCTAATCTATTTTATGGAGTTTCAAACTTGAATAATTTTTGAGCTCTTTGAGCCTAGAAATTGATATTTGATTGTTCCAATTTCAATCCAATTATCTTTCTCTTAGTTTTAATTGTGTTTGTTGTTGGAATTTCTTCTCAAAACATCACTGACTTTCATGAGTCATGACATGGGACAGCTCCTAGGGAAGTTGTGTGAAGAAATGATTCTTAGGATTTGAATATTAGATTATGCCATGAGCTTTTTTATCTGACTTCATGCCTCTTTCTACCTTTTTGGTAAGCTGAACTTCCCAGTACTAATTGGAGACTTGCAGTGCTGTTTCAACTTAATTAGCTTTAACTTTATCTTCTTAACTTTTTTATTTTTTATTTTTTCTGCAAATTATGTTACTAATGATCACAAAATTTGCTTGGTCGCATTTGTACTTATCAAAAAAAGAATCAGCTTGTTTTAATTTGTTATTTCACGTCATATACCTTGAGTCAGTTCAAATTTTTTTGTGAATATAGTCAATCCCTCTTCAAATCACATTTTCTCTTACATGTTAGCTCCCTGTGCCCATAGCTTGACCCCAACCTTTAGAGAGGACTGAGCAAACCAATAAATGACATTAGAGAGGACTAGATCTTAAGATTTAAAGGAAGAAACGGAATAAAGACACAGGCTGAGCGTTTTAATGCTGCATGGTCCACTGCCATTGTTGATGGTGCTGGTGATGGTGTTGCTTATATTAGCAAGAAGAAACAAGAATGCAAAAGAAGAATAAATGAAAGGATTTTGATATTAATTTTCAATTGGCAGAACTCTTAAGTATGCTTGTGTTTCTTACAATCTGCAATGAGTACTGCATGGTTTCCGTAGCATTCTGGAGACCTACTTTTTGATGTTTAGCTCTGCCTGGTAGGCTGTTTTCTCCCTTTAATTTGATATTGTTAATTTATTATAATCAGAATTTATTTTTGGGACCTATTTTTGAACAAGGAAGGTTTGATTACTCTTTCTAGTAACATGTGTGATCTCTGCTCAAAATTTAGTTTATAATATGGGCACTATTATTTGATGTGTTTGTTTAAAAATAACTTGCCAAAGAATGGAAGTAGTTAGTGCCTGAAATGAGGAAAGATTAACTTTGGTTTTGTCTCCATGATTGATTAGCTTATCTAATTTGCTACCGGTGAGTCTCATTTGTCACTAGAATGTTAGCTTTGGGTTGAAGCATTTATATACTCAATATATGCTGGAAAATAATCTTGTTGGCTCTTAAAAAAGAGCAAGGAAGCTCAAATGGGTGCTCCTCCATAGGACCAATTGAGCTTTAGTATTGCCTGCATAGAAGGGGACTGGTAAGTTTGCCAATCTTTGTTTATGGTTCTGGGTAGTTGTAAGTTAAAACCTTAAACTGTACTGTGTCTTGATCTTCTCGAAATACAGTTTTCTAACATCCTTTTATTTATTGTGTTGGGTATCCAATCTAATGGTACAGCAGTGCATTATATAATCAAGGGTAAATTCTAATAAACTATCCCGAGATTTGGGCTAATACCAACTAGGTTCATGATTTTTCAAAATGACCAATTTGGTCCCTGAACACAAGGGAACATGTACGGGTGAAACAGAGGAATGCCCATGACCCTCATGAGTCCTTACATGGAACTATCTTTAGTGAAGGTGTGTCTGCATGATCGCTTTTTTAAAGTTTGCATTCTCAATTTAACTATAAATTTTTAAAAAAGTTAGCATTCTCAATTGTGCCATGACCTGTATCATCTGATAGCAAAACCATTCTTGTAAGGTGGAACTTATCAATTCAAGCGGGAGATTTTGGGAGTGATGTTTCAATTTGATAAGTGATATGATTGGAGTTTATCTTATTCACTGGTTTTATTTAACAGTTTCTTCCTCAAAATTTATTGCAATTGATCACAAATTTTGCTTGATGTATTTTGTAAATTTGCATAAATCTCTTAGTTCAGCCCAAACTGTCGGTTACAGAAGCCATCCCTCTTTCAAGTGACTACCTGCTCTAGTATATGATGCTACTTGAGAACTCCTGTGCCCATAACTTGACCCGAAACTTTTAACTGTCGCATCAATATGCCTTCCATTCCTTGCAAAGCAAACGGATTAAATAAATGAAACGAGATAAAACCTAATCTTCTTGGACAAAGATCGACCATGCTCATGTAGTAGCTTTCTGTGGCTACAAGAAGCCCTCAAGCTTTTGCTACCGAAAACTATGTTTGAAACATATGGAGATAGGAGGGGAAGGAGAGGGGATAGTATAGGGAAAGTGATACAGGAATAAAGTGGCAGCAATTAAGGTCATTATTTTGAATGATTGTTCCCACAATTTAAGAAGATAGTTTGAAGATTAATAGGATATTTTGTCCAAGAAGTCAAATAACATTTAATTGGGGTTTTCCTAGAGAATATTTAGCTTTTATGTTTTAGTTCTCCGAGGCAGACAAGTCATTTATTTATTTTATTGTACCTATGAGTCAAGATCTTGAAGGTGTAATGTTTTTAATTGCTAATTTCATTGTGCCATGCTTAAAAGGGTTGTTCTAAGCATTATATAATCCATTTGACTGAATTGAATAAAATCATATTGTAGAGTGTTCTCAAAACTAGCCTTTATGCTTTTCAGAAGACAAATTTCTTCTAAATTAACTCTTATCCCTTGATTGGATTTCTTTGAGTGGCAAGTTTCGGTTTTTGTATCTTTTTGGGTGGTGATATTATGTATCCCATTAAGTGGTGAGCCAATCCAATTATGTATCCTTAGTTAAATTCCTTTGGGTGGTGATATCTATATCCTTTTGGGTTTGCCTTGGTAGTGAGGTTATTTATTATTTTAGTTTTTGAGTGTTTTTCTTATTCCATACAACTAGAAAATATAAAAACAGGGTTGTCACCATTTAGATTCGTTGGATTTATTGGAATTGGAGTTAGAATATGGAAGATGCTCCCAAGCCCATAATTGTAATATGAAAACAAGGCCTGAAACCTCCATGCTTTTTTTAATAGCAACAGTACACAACTTTTTATAAAGGAAAGCAAGTGTGGCACTACCCTAACTATATTCCCTAGCAAAACCAAAGTCCTATAACAGCTGGAGAACGTAGCAATGCAATCTACTTTGGCTCTTATTTCGAAATAGTAAAGCCAAAACCTGGAACATGTATGCCCTAGCATATTGTTGGGTTGTTACAGCATTGACATCCTCTGGTAGGTTTGAGAATGTATTCCTTACCCATGTTATTTTAAGGCCACCATATTCCAATACATTTGCAGGTGGTGTCACCCTAAGTAAATTCTGACAGACTGTTTCCCAATTCAAATTAGTGGGCCCGCACATTGCATTGCCATCCACAGGCAATCTTGTAATGATTGCTATATCCTTTAGAGTCATTAACATTTCATAAGTAGGTAGGTGAAATGTATAGGATTCAAATCACCGCCGCTCTACCAAAGAAGTGATAATACCCCAGTCAAGATCTATATGTGGTAGGCGAGTAACATGGTATAGTTTACATGATGCAAATATGGGGTGATACGCTTGCCTAAATGCGCAGGGGGTGCAAATGGTTGGGGTCGCACTCGTAAGGTGGAAACTTGAAAATTTTAAAAAAATGTACAATGTTATATTGTTAATGTTGAAATTATTTTCATGTAAATTGAATAGTTGTAGATATTATTAGGACGTTAATAAATTTTGACCTTGCAACGTATATTGCCTTCCATTACATCATTAGAGATGTGATATTGTTGTTAGGTTAGCAAAGAAGGATCGAATGGCCCAGGCTTCGTTTCAAATATATCCTACGTTAAATGCTACAATGAATTAAACCATGCAACATCCATTACCTCTATATTAGGGAAAATTATTAGGTACTTCCAGAGTACCATAAATGCGTACTCTCTCCTCTCACATGAATGGTAGGTCCCGCCATAAATTTAGTTAGTGAGACCCACTATTCATTTAGTTAGTGGGACCCACCATTCATGTGAGAGGAGGGAGTACGCATTTATGGTATTCCGAGAGTACACAATAGTTTTCTCTATATTGGTAGGAAATTGTCTACAAATCAAACTAAATTAACCTTTTTTTTTTTGGGACTGAGATAACCTCTATGACATTAATGAATTGACAAAAAAGTACTATTAAGATGTTGGTTAACCATAAATTAAATAGAATATAAGAATTTAATCATAATCATAATCATACTCATACTCATAATTGGAATGTAATCAACCCTAATTATTGTATTCTTAAATTCATAGACACATAATATAAAGTAAAGTGTGAGTGAGGGCGCGTTTTCACAATATCTTTAATATATAAACACTAAGATTAAAAAATTACAATATCTGAAAGTATATTTTTTACAAACCATCTATATAAAAAATTACAAACTAAGAAAATAATTTCCAATTAAATTAGGGGGCTACAATCACAATACTAAGTGAAGGAATACAAGAATTATAGAGTGATACTTGCAAGAAAAGAAAAAAAAAACACAATCAGATAATCATAAATATCTTCTAAAAAAAATATAATCCTAAATAAAAACAAAAGAACAATAATAAAAAATAATAAAATTAATATATAGTGACTACTATAGTTTTTTATGCTAATTATTAAATATAACTTACAATGTTTGTAGTTCATAATAAAATTGAAAGAAACTCACAATAATACAATTTATTACAATTTTTGTGGTCATATAATAATAATAACAATAAATAATATTAAATAATTTCAAAATTAACAAAACACATACATAAATTTAATTAGAGAGTCGAGATGCTTACCACAATTGTGATACCAACCAAAAGAGTGGGAATTATAGAGTGATACTTGCCAAAAAAAAAAAAACACAATCAGATAATAATAAATAAACACAAAATAACAACAATACTAAAAAGTTTATATGAATCAGTTTGACCCTTAAAAGAGTTCAAGATATTGTATTTATAATGATATCAACAAGTTACTTGAGATTTGCTATACAAGGCAATATTCTGCAACGAGTGAAAAAAAAGAAAAGAAAAAAGTATTCCTAGCATAAAAGCATAATCTTTTTTTTTTTTTTTTTGTCCTTTTGAGAAGCACCTAAGTCATAGGGTGATTATAAATTATCAACTACAAAATAATCAAATTCATATATGGTGACTATTACAATTTATTATGGTAAATTTCAAATATAATTAAAATTCTTGTTGTCCTAACCATAAAAAATTCATTAATCTAAAATTTGAATAACAACAACAACAACAACAACAATAATCATAATCATAATCATAGTCATACAAACAATATTAACAACAACAATACATTTTTCTAAAATAAAAAAATAACAATACATAATATTTTACAATGTATTAGCTTCTAATATTTACAAAGCATATATTTATACAATAATAATAAATCTGTTAATTTCTAGAGTTGTAAGTTAATATGTAAAGCAAAAAAACTCATATTAATCTAAAACTTAATGTCCTTAGTTGTGCACATTGAAGCAAAGAGGAGTAATATAGCATTGTGGAGGTAAGTGAAGTAATATGAAAAATGTAGGAGATGCAATGCTTTAGTGATGGTGCCTGTCTTTTATAACAAGGAGAGAAATGAAAAGACAAAAAAAAAAAAAATCCATGACATAGGTTCATATTAGTAGACTAGGTTTTATTGGGAATAATTAAGGAATATATTCCAAAGAACTTGGAGAAGTGAATAAGAGTCAAAGGAAGAAGTGAGGTGATTGACTTCCTCCAAATTTTATTTATCCGGACAAATCTCTCTCTCTCTCTCCGCCCTCCAATTTTCGGCAAATCAATTGCAACAATTTTTCCCCCCTTCTATTTTGGCAATGTCATTGCCACAAATCAATTGCCACTTTTTTTTTTTCCTTCTATTTCGGCCATCAGGCATTGCCATAATTTTTTTGTTTTTAAATTCTTCCCCAAGATTTCAGCAACTTGGTTGCCACAATTTTTTTCCCTCCATTTTTGACAACTTGGTTGCCACAATTCATATTTTCTCTCTCCTCACTCCCTTGCAATTTTGGCAACTTAGTTGCCACAATTGGTTTATTTGAGCACTCCACCTTGCATAGCACTGCGGGCACACTTTTGGACAAGAAGGTTCGGCAGCAAGAATTTCGATAATGAGATTACCGAAATTCAAAATTTTCTTATCTCCTCACATCACATCGCTACCTTTCCTCTCTCATACTTTTTGTTGCAATTTCGGCAACACTATTGTCGAAATTCACTTTCTCTCCTCACTTTGCCAAATACTTTTAAACAGTATTTATAACACTAATAAACTCAGTCTTTTGCAATATTCAGCCAAAAGACGAGAGAGAATTTCTAAAATTTGATTTCAGAAATAAGGGGAGGCGACCAGTTGAAAATTTTAAGAGTATAATGGTCTTTCCGCATATTACATGTGCTGAGGTGGAGAGAGTGTCTCAAAGGATTCTTTCTCAATTTCTACAACTTTATCACAAAAAAAAAAATTTTAAAAAAAAATTCTAGTAGTATTGGGAGAGAACGTATAGGATAATTTCGTAGAAAGGCTAATGCTCTCCCATTCCCAACATTATAATAATAATAATTCTCTCTCACAATCTCTCTCCTTTTCTTTTACCCTTGGGACCTTGATATATACCCAACCCATCAACTATTTTCACCATCCAAATTTCTCAGCTATAGCAAGTAGCAACCAATCATCCTATAGTCTCTGAAGCACAACATTCACAAGTTCAAAATGTCGTTGATTCCAAGCTCCTTCTATGGTCAACGGATCAATACCTGTGTTTCATTCGAGCAGGAGATCTGCAACTGGGACCCATTTAAGGATTTCCCATCCCCTGATCGGAAGGAAACCCCAGAAGCCCATATGTTTGAGGCTGATCTTCGTGTGCTCGAAAAGGAGGAAGTGAAAGTCGAGGCTGAAGATGACATCATTGAAGGAGCTTCAACGATGCAGATCTTCGCCGGAAAACTGTTAGAAGACGGTCGTACCCTCGCCCATTATAATATTCATGAGGGATCGACTCTGCATATTCAGCAGGAATCAACTCTGCCTTTGGTGTTGAGGCCCAGTGGAGGCGAAGATTCAAGATAAGGAGAAAATCCCTTCGGATGTGCAGAGGTTGATCTTTGCTGGTAGGAAATTGGAGGATGGGAGGACTCTCGCTGATTATGACATTCAAAAGGAGTCCACTCTTCACCTTGCTCTTCGTCTTCGCCGGGGCCAGTAAAAGAAAGAAGAAGGTTTTATGTGTTTGCGGTGTGGTTTCCTTAATAAATGTAGTTGTTTAAAGGTTTTTTAAGAACTCTGTTGTGGTACCGGGAGGCATATTGAGATTTTGATTTGGATGTTTAGAGGTATTTAACTATTTATTGCCAAGAGTGTTGTTGCCAGTGGCGGAGCCAAGATGATTTCAGTCTGGGGGGAGGGTTAAAAAAAAAACTAAAAACAAAATTAATCTAAAAATATTAATAGATAATAAAAACAAAATAAATAGACAAACTACATGCATATATTTCATATTATTAAAACAAAGAAACAAAAATAATCAACCATAGTTACTAACAATTAAAGTGAGAAATTAATTTAAGTATATAAAATAAATTTTAAAAAATAAATCAATCTACAAAAGTTAATTATGGAACCTACTAATTGAATTGTCCAACAAAAATAACTTTTTCATAATAAATTTTACAATTACTAAAATGGTGGATTGTGACTTGTGAAGAAAATAAAGTAGTGGGTTTATTAATGTAAGTTGTTTAGCTCTTTACAGTTATCTATTTTTATAATTGTAAAATTTATTATGAAAAATATTATGTGTATAGCATTATAATTATAATAAGAAAAGACAAGAAAGATTAGAATAGGGAATAAAAGTACGGTAAAAAGTAGAATGGATGGGAAAAGATCAAGACTACTTGAAATAAATAATATTTAAGAATAGCAATAATATTTAAGAATAGCAAAATAGGTGAAGTGTGATTGTGTGGGAGAATTGAGGAGCTTTTTTTCTTTTCTTTCTTTCCGGTGTTAGGACAGTTTCATAATAGTAGGAGTGCTTTTTCTATTTTTTTTTCCACTGACAGAGAGCAAACTACTTAAATACACATCATATAGTAGGTATCGAGGCATTTTTTTAAAGGAGTCAAGGGGGACAATTGCCCCCTCTCCCCCCTCCCCCTTGGCTCCGCCCCTGGTTGTTGAAAAGATCTTTAAGATTTGAAGAAGGATGGGGAATAAAGACAGTGGCTGAGCATTTTAATGCCGCATGGTCCATTGCCATTGTTGATGGTGCTGTTGATGGTGTTGCTTGTATTAGCAAGAAGAAACAAGAATAAAGATGCAAAAGAAGAATAAATGAAAGGATTTTGATATTAATTTTCAATTGGCAGAACTCTTAAGTATGCTTGTGTTTCTTACAATCTGCAATGAGTACTGCATGGTTTCCGTAGCATTCTGGAGACCTACTTTTTGATGTTTAGCTCTGCCTGGTAGGCTGTTTTCTCCCTTTAATTTGATATTGTTAATTTATTATAATCAGAATTTATTTTTGGGACCTATTTTTGAACAAGGAAGGTTTGATTACTCTTTCTAGTAACATGTGTGATCTCTGCTCAAAATTTAGTTTATAATATGGGCACTATTATTTGATGTGTTTGTTTAAAAATAACTTGCCAAAGAATGGAAGTAGTTAGTGCCTGAAATGAGGAAAGATTAACTTTGGTTTTGTCTCCATGATTGATTAGCTTATCTAATTTGCTATCGATGAGTCTCATTTGTCACTAGAATGTTAGCTTTGGGTTGAAGCATTTATATACTCAATATATGCTGGATAATAATCTTGCTGGCTCTTAAAAAAGAGCAAGGAAGCTCAAATGGGTGCTCCTCCATAGGACCAGTTGAGCTTTGGTATTGCCTGCATAGAAGGGGACTGGCAAGTTTGCCAATCTTTGTTTATGGTTCTGTGTAGTGGTAAGTTAAAATCTTAAACTGTACTGTGTCTTGATCTTCTCGAAATACAGTTTCTAACATCCTTTTATTTATTGTGTTCGGTATCTGATCTAATGGTACAGCAGTGCATTATATAGTCAAGTGTAAATTCTAATAAACTACCCAAAGATTTGGGCTAATACCAACTAGATTCAAGACTTTTAAAAAATGACCGACTTGGTCCCTAAACAGAAGGGAACATGTAAGGGAGAAACAGAGGAATGCCCATGCCCCTCATGAGTCCTTACATGGGACTGTCTTTAGTGAAGGTATGTCTGCGTGATCGCTTTTTTAAAGTTTGCATTCTCAATTTAACTATGAATTAAAAAAAAAGTTAGCATTCTCAATTGTGCCATGACCTCTATCATCTGACCTCAAAACCTTTCTTGTAAGATTGAACTTATCAATTCTAGTGGGAGATTTTGGAGTGATGTTTCAATTTGATAAGTGATATGATTTGAGTTTATCTTATTCACTGGTTTTTTTTACAGTTATTTCTGCAAATTTTATTGCGATTGATCACAAATTTTGCTTGATGTATTTTGTAAATTTGCATAAATCTCTTAGTTCAGCCCAAACTGTCGGTTACAGATGCCATCCCTCTTTCAAGTGACTACTTTATCTAGTATATGATGCTACTTGAGAACTCCTGTGCCCATAACTTGACCCGAAACTTTTAACTGTCGCATCAATATGCCTCCATTCCTTGCAAAGCAAACGGATTAAATAAATGAAACGAGATAGAACCTAATCTTCTTGCACAAAGACCGACCATGCTCATGTAGTAGCTTTCTGTGGCTACAAGAAGCCCTTAAGCTTTGGCTACCGAAAACTATGGTTGGGAACATATGGAGATAAAGGGGAAGGAGAGGGGAGAGTAGAGGGAAAGTGACACAGGAATAAAGTGGCAGCAAATAAGGCCATTATTTTGAATGAATTTTCCCACAATTTTAGAAGATAATTTGAATATTAATAGGTTATTTTGTCCAAGAGTTCAAGTAACATTTAATTGGGGTTTTCTAGGGAATATTTAACTTTTATATTTTAGTTTTTGTAGGTAGACAAGTCATTTATTTTGTTAGGTTATGCTAACAAGTGCCCTTAGGGTAATAATTAATAATCTATTTTAGAAAAGTTTTGATATCACCTTTATGAGAAATGAAAAAAAGTTGTCAAAATATTTTTTTTTCCCATAAAAAAATTCTTTAAATGGATTGTTAACTATTGTCTTAAAGGAATCTGATAGGATTTCCCTATTTTGTTATAGTTCCTATGAGTTAAGGTCTTGAAAATGTAGTGTTTTTAATTGCTAATTTCATTCTTCCATACTTAAAGGGTTGTTCTAAGCATTATATAAGCAATTTGACTGAATTGAATAAAATCAAATTATAGAGTGTTCTCAGAACTAGCATTTGTGCTTTTCAGAAAATAGATTTCTTCTAAATTATCTCTTATCTCTTGGGTGGATTCCTTTGAATAGCTAGTCTCGGTTTCTGTATCTCTTTGGGTGGTGATATTCTGTATCCCATTAAATGATGAGCTAGTCCAGTTATGTATCCTTAGTTAAATTCTTTTGGGTGGTGATATCTATATACCTTTGAGTTTGTTTTGGTAGTGAGCTTATTTATCATTTTAGTTTTTGTGTGTTTTTCTTATTCTATATAACTAGATAATATTTAAATATATATATCCACCTTGCTCTCATTTATCATATCGGATAAGTTTGGGTTACCTCATATGATTCCAGTATCAAAGAAGGTAGTTGAAATATACTATAATTTAGTACATTTTAATCATATTCTATTCTCTTCTCCTTACTCTTTTCTCATCTCCCTTCATCTAAATATAGAAGAAAATGATTTTCTGTTCAAATAGGAGTAAAAAAGGGATTCGCTGTCACTTCAAATGGTAGAATTCTTTTTCATTCCAAAGTAAGGCAAGAAATGAATAATTGTGTTATGTCTGTAAAAAAAAAAAAAAAAACTGTGCTATGCAACGCTTTGTTCTTCTTGAGTATGGTAGAAAGGAATTTGAATTTTTTTTTTAATTCAACTAAAAGTAATTTGCACTCTTGAAATTTAGGGCTAATTTTTATTTTTTTCACTTAAATTTTAAAATTTAAATTTGTACCTCTAATGTTTGGAAAATAGTTCTTCCGTCCGTACTCTTTCATTATGTATCTGGTAAGTGTCATATCAACTCAAAATAACGTAGTTATAATGTGTTAAAATTATTTTGTTTCATACACACATAAATGGAGTATGCTTCCATATTGCATTTTTAGTGGTACATCATTTTAATCCTGAAGGTAAGGGGTCGTACACATAACATAGTCTCACATACTAAACTGTGAGTAAAGCTTATTTGCAGTTAAAAAAATACACAGTTTACATATCATAGCGTAAACAAAGTTATTCAAAATATAAATAATTTACTAAATGAGATAAATATTTCAATACACAACATTTTTTTTAATAGGTTATGTGGCTTATTTGCATAATACGCATGGATTGTTTTATAAGTCACGTGGTAAGTTGGAGAATATAGCTCCAAATTACTTATGAATGATCTTTTCAATCGCCACATCAAGATAGTGCAAAAGGAATTTTTTTGGGAGGGGGGGGGGAATATACTTTACCACCTTAAACTATACCTTAGATTACACTTTACATCATAAACTATAACTCTTGTTACACAATGCGCCTCAACGTTTAGTTTGCCGTTAACTTGGATGGAAAAGTATGACATTATATGCTTCTTTCTCAATCCCTTAAAAATGAAGAGAAAATTATACTATACCATCTTAAATTATACTCTTGATTACACTTTACACCTTAAACTTTGGATTTCCATCCAAGTTAATAACAAACTTAACGTCAGGGTGCAAAGTGTAACAAGAGTCATAGTTTATGGTACAAAACATGCATTTGAAAAGTTTAGGATACTAAATATAATTTAGGGCATAGTTTAAGGTAGTAAAGTATAATACCTCTGAAATTTGGAACCAAACGTTTTCCATAATTATATGAGCATCAATTTGACTTACGAGGACCAGCATATTAGCTCTCAAATCTAAGACACCACACACATCCTATGAAGGGGAAAATGGCTAAATAATTTTAATTTTTATACTATGTAACCAAACAACCCTCTTTTCAAACCATATAACAAAATACCACTCTTTTGGAACTTGACATTGCTAATGTCAAGTTTTGATTGCAACTCAACATTAGCAATATTGAGTTCTATACATATTTTTAAGTGGAATTCAATATTTCCTAATGTTGAGTTCTACGTAAAATTTAAAAAAAAAAAAAATTAAGTGACAAAATATACATAGAACTCCATTGCTTATGTCAAGTTATGTCTGGAACTCGATATCAGCAATATCAAGTTTCTAAATCAGTGGAATATTACTATTGTGTGGGGCAAAAAGATCCTGGTGGGAACGTGGGCCTTTTGGGCCGTGTTAAGGAAGGCCGACCTGACCCTGGGGTTAGAAATTGTTAGTGCTATGGGTCGGCCCATACGCCGAGGATCCGAGGATCCAGCCGATGGTGAACTTACCCTCGGATGAACACTGAAGAACTCGGGATTTCATAGTGAAGATTAGGGGATGACACAGTTAAGACCAATGGTAAAAAGGGGTGAACCCTAGAACGCCCCAGAAGCACCGGTGTTGAAGAAATGTCAAAGATAAAGGCTGCTACCTCCACATTAAAGACCCTGCACCTACCACCCTGGCCGCATTAATAGGGAAGTGACACTTGAATAGTGGAAGGGAAACTTCTAGTTACTGTTCAAAGGCACTAAGAAAAGAAATATCTAGGCTAAGGGAGGAGTTGGGGCAACACGTGTATAAAGTATTAAAAAGAGGAGTATTTAAGGAGGGACCTAGAGCAGAAAGGGGACGAACTTTTTGTAACCTAAATAGAAAAAAGACAAAGAGAAGGAGATAATAGAAGAACAGCTCTCGGCTTACGTCCGAGGAGGCCTATTTACATTACTCCTTGTTATTTCCAAGTACTGGCAATCTTTGGTTTGTCCTTTAATTCCCACCCATTTCTAACCTAGGTTTCAAGCCCACACTCTACAAATTCGTATTGTTTAAGGCTCATTGGGCCTGAGCCCATAACTGTTCTTGGGTCCAGGTGCAATTGTGCACTTACAACTATATAGTTTAAAAATGAGCTATTTCGCTATGTAGTTTAAAAATTAAACTATTTAGCCATTTTTACCTCTTTTTTTTTTTTAGCAAATTTTTTTTTGCCTCCTCTTAAGGGCATAAACTTAGCCGTAGTAAATTACTTGCCATGTGTTATAGTGTGTGTTTGGAATGAGTTGAATTTTTCAGCTTATCTCTACTTTTATCTTATTTTTACTACTAATCATGAGTTTCACTGCACTTTTTGATATTGTTCATAAATCTTACTGTAATTTTTGATACTATTCATAAGTCTCATTGTACTATTCAACTTATTTTTTAATTTTTTAATTTTCTTTTTTACATTTTCACCAAAATAATTTTTTAATTTCAGTTAAATGAGCAGTTCTAGACACAATATTGTATTAAACGAGGTGTAGTAATGGACACGGCTTTAGATCTTAGGTTGGTTGTCCGTGCAGCGACCTTAATAGCGACTACTTAGTCATGACCAAAGCCTCACACAAAGTCACCATAGTAGTTGATACGGTAAACAAGTAATTAAACCCACCTTAATTAGTCCAACTACCACCTTAATAACAATAATACTGTGCTTAAGCTTAACCCAAATTACAAGTACAAACTTTTTAGTATTTTACAACTGAAAAAAACAACAAACAAAAATGGCACCAAGCAAAAGCTACTACTCCTGTTCCTATTCCTATTCCTATTCCTCATGGAGGACCAAAAAGCTGTGCTACTCAAGAACCTCATCGACGTTGTGGACGAGATCTCCGAGATCTCAGACTTCAGATGCGTTTTCAGGAAGCAGTGTCACGATCTCAGCAGGAGATTGAGGCTCCTGAAGCCTTTGTTCGAAGATTTGGAAGAGATGAAGCTCCATATCTCCGAAGACACTGTCAAAGCTCTCGTTTTTTTCAAGGAAGCTCTGGACAAAGCCAAGGATTTGCTTCTGTTTGTAAGCCGAGGCAGCAAGCTTTACATGGTCTCACCACTAATAATAATGTTTGTTTGTTTGTTTTCTTTTTTTCAATTCTCTGAGATATGAATTGGTTTATTATGTGGTTTTTGCAGGTACTGAAGAGAGAAGATATAGACTATAAATTTGAGGAAGTTACAATTCATTTTGAAAGAGCATTGAGTGATATTTCCTATGACAAATTTGACATCTCAGATGAAGTTAAGGAACAGGTAAATTATTCATAATTGCAAGTTTCTTTGCTCTAGTGAGAATTAGCTCACTTATGTTTCATTCTTCTATGCAGAATTTAGTAATGTGCTATATATATAAAATTGATTAGGGGAACCATAAAAAGAAAGGAGCTCTTTGCATCTATTAAAGTTGTTGTGTGAATGTGTGTGATAATTGAATAATGAGCGAAAGCATGAAAGAGAAAGCACACAAAGGTTTTCATGGTTTGGCTTACTCCTATAGTGAGAAAGCTCTTGATGTTACAATGAACCCAATGTAGGGTTTATATACTAGAGAATATTAACCCTAGGCTAACCATAGACTAACTTAAGGTTAATTTGCTTGTTTTACAAGTACATGAAAGACCTAACCAGGGGATTTTTTATGGAAAAACTTAATGGATGCCTAAGCATTGGTTTAGGAAATATTTTTAGAAACTTTTGATGGGAAAAGAAAAGAGCAATTAATTTTTTTGACAACCTTTTATATTTTCAATGAAAGTGGTGTTAAAACTTTCTTAAACTCCTAAGGGCATCCGTTAACAAGACTTTTTTTTTATTAATAATTTTTGGGGGTATGACCTTTTTAAACATAATTGCAAGTTTTTTTTTGGGTGTTTGAGTAGTGGGTACAATGTTTTTCATATATCTTTCTTATGGCCAAAATAAATTGTTGGTAGTTAACTCACAAGCAATTTTAGTACTTTAAGTTTAAAGTGATTGCTTGTAGTTCCTAACAAACTTCAAGTGATAACTTGTACTCCCTACAAACATAAAGTTATCATTTTTAGGCGCAAAAAAATTTAAATTGATCAATTTTAGTCCCTAACAAATTTGAAGCGATTGCTTTTAGTCCTATAGAGTGATAATGTGTCATTTTTTAGTTTGGTGATGTCATCTAAAGGATTAAAAGCAATCCCTTTAAGCTTTGGGGACTAAAATTCCTTGTGTGCTATACTTTAGCGACCAACAACATGTTTAAGCCCTTCTTTTTTTAGTGTGGAGCTTAAGTGAATCTTGGAAGCATTCATTTCCTGTACGTATTCACTTGAGAATTTGCAGCCACCTATAAAATGATGCTCTATTAGAGTTTTGTTCAGATTGTTCTGTTGATGTTTAAATGTTAGTTGTATAAATGTTGCTATTTTCAGGTTGAGCTTGTTCATACTCAATTTAAAAGATGCAAGGAACGGATTGATGCTCCTGACTTGGAGCTGTATGAGGATCTGTTATCCATGTACAACCAGAGCAATGATGTGGACACTGACCCTGGGATTCTATGTATATTATGCAAAAAACTAAATTTTAGGGAAGTTAAAGACATCAAACAAGAATCACTAGCTCTGCAGGAGATAATTGGTTCAGGGGGTGAAAATCTGGAGGAAAGTGTAAAGAAGATGTCAATGCTGCTCAAGAAATTTGAAAACTTTGTGCAAGCAGGATACAGCAACATGGGTGTTTCTGCAAGTAATGGTTGTTCTCCCCATTGCGGTCATCAGGCATGCACTGATCAGTGTTCCCAATCACCAGTTGTCCCAAATGATTTTCGTTGCCCAATATCACTTGAGTTGATGAAAGATCCTGTCATTATTTCCACAGGGCAGGTTTGTTCTTAAAAGAATCATTTTGAGTCATTGATTAGTTGGGTTTCTCACTATATTCTTGTGAATGTTTTGGAAAGTTTTTGTCTTCTATATTTAGTTTTGAGAAAATTGCTAATAGGAAGCCAGTGCTAATGTTGATCTTCTTTGTCCAATACCTTGTCCCCAATGGGTTCTATCTAGGAGATTTAACAAGTCTTAGTTAATCCTAATAAATTTTCATCTCTCCCTACCAATGAACTCTAGCTCAACTGGCACCTCCTTACCTTATAAATTTTAGCTAGAGAGTGAGGTCATGGGTTCAAGACCCAATGGGCACTTGTGTAACTCACCAATTGAAAAAATTAAAAAATAAATAAAAATTGTCAATTGCAAAGTTCCAGTGTTTGATTTATTGTGTGTATGGAAGTTAATAAGAGAGTAGAAAAGGATGGGAAATTAAGATGAAGAGGGAATGAGAAGGAACAGAAGGACTGTAGTTCTGTTCCTTTCAGTTTCTCTGTTGTTTTGATATTTGTAAAGAAAATAAATTAGTATCTCCTGTTTTGAAGCATGGTTAGAACAATATAATTATTATACCCTTTTCTAAAAAGTAGAAAGATTGTTTTGTCATGAAATTTAAAGGTTAGAAAGGTAATATTGTAAGTAAAGCTCTTAACGTGCTTTCTATTGCCTCATGTCATTATTTCCACAGGGCAGGTTTGTTCTTAAAAGAATCATTTGAGTCATCGATTAATGGGTTCATCACAACATTCTTTTGGATGTTTTGGAAAGGTTTTGCCTTCTATATTAAGTTTTGAGAGAACTAGTAGGAAGCCAGTGCTAATGAAATCCCATCCACTTGTGTAATTTACCAATTGAAAAAAAAAAATTGTTGATTGTAAACTTCCAGTGTCTGATTTATTGTGTGTTTGGAAGTTAATAAGAGAGTAGAAAAGGATGAGAAATTAAAATGAAGAGAGAATGGAAAGGAGCAAAAGTTAATAGTTCTGTTCCTTTCAGATCCTCTGCTGTTTGGATATTTGTAAAGAAAATCAGTATCTCTTGTTTTGTTGTATGATTAGAACAATGTAATTATTATACCCTTTTCTAAAATGTAGACAGATTGTTTTGTTATGAAATTTAAAGGTTATAAATTTTGTAAGTAAGGCACTTAATGTGCTCTCTATTTCCTTGTGTTCCACCCACTTTTGGGGGGACCCAAAAATTAGGCTTGAGGGCAATGGAAAGGAATGAGACTCATTCCATTTCCTCCCAAAAAACTTCCCAATGGGGGGATGCCAGCATTCCATTCCCATTATCTTCCCCCTCCCAAACAGCCTGTTAGGAGAGCGCTAATTTTAAGTATAAATTTCTTACAAGGGTCTTTCCATTTTGTAGACTTATGAACGAGCTTGCATTAAGAAATGGCTTGAAGGAGGACATGGAACATGTCCAAAGACACAACAGATCCTTTCCAGAACTAACCTTACTCCCAACTATGTTTTATCGAGTCTTATATCCAATTGGTGTGAGATGAATGGGGTGGAACCCTCTAATCGGCCAGGCAATTCGCACCAAGGAAGGGTTGTGTCTACTGGTTCTGCTGAAGGCGTGGAGCTAGATATTCTTCTGAGCAAGCTTACCTCTGACAACATCGAGGACCAGCGATCTGCAGCAGGTGACAATAGAAACAAAAATTTCTTCATTTCAGAATGAAAGGGAAAATAAAAAAAAGAATACATTTCTGCATATTGGGATCTTAGTCCCCCCCCCCCTCCCTTTTCTCCCTTTCCCTAATCTAGTTCCTTTTTTATTTTTTATTTTGTTGAAGTCTTAATAATTTTGAATATTGTAATTTTCTTTGTATAGTTGCAATTTCTATTCCAGAAAATTCTCTATCTTCTTCTGCAACTTCCACTGACATATGTGCCTTTTTCCTGTGAAAATTTTCAAAATCGGAATTTATCAAGCAATGGCTTCAAAATATGAAATTAGCTAAAAATTGTGTTGGTTGATTGTGGTAAATTCATTTCTAACTCAACAAGTATCCATTTATACTTTAAATATTTTGAGTTTGACATAATGTTACTTCATCCCTTATAGATAGATTCGAAGATATGAAGAAAGAGAAAAACTTTTTTTTTGATAGGTAAGAAGAAAGAGAAAAAAACCAATCGAGTGAACCTTGTTATCCTACTTATTGTTAGGAAATGTAATATTCTACTGGAGAGAATCGAATTGAAAACTGGAGCCAAATCCCTTAAATCAAAGGTGAAAGCAGGAAAAAGGCTACAAACCCATATTTCTTTCTTTGTCGGTAGACTTGAAAGGTGCTTACAACAGGCTTTTATTTCGTTGGTTCTAGTGTAATTTTAGATTCTTTAATTTTGGGTTGTAACCACATGGAACAGTATCCTATGAAATGGAAAGAGTCCATTTCACGGCTAAAGTTTTATTTCCTGAATTTGACAGTGTATAGAATGCCATGTCATTTCAAATTTTAAATGACGTGGCTCTAGATAAACCTTTAGATTTGTAATAATTAATCTGAATCATGAAACGGAACCATCTCAACTGGAGAGGATCTGGTACTATGTACTTCATCTCTTGGGATTCCAAATATCTCTCCAAGCTTATATGATTGGACACTGCAGTTGATATTTTCATTGGCATGTCACTACTGTCAGTGAATTCATTCTCTCTTTGTTTGCAAAAGATGCATAGGTTCAAAATATGATTACTGTAATCTATGTAGAGAGTGATTTTCTTTATCAATTTTATTTTGTACCCAGTATATCAGGATTAGGATTTTATATTCTTCTCTTGGATCTCAGAAACACAGGTCCTTTTTTTATAACTATAATTACTTTCTGACAAATCCTAATCTTGTTGCAGCTGAGCTCCGTCTTCTTGCCAAGCACAATGGTGACAACCGTGTGTTAATTGCTGAGGCTGGTGCCATACCCCTCCTTGTTGGTCTCCTCTTTTCACCTGACTCTCGCACCCAAGAGCATGCAGTTACTGCTCTCCTGAACCTGTCAATATGTCAGGATAACAAAGGGTGCATCATATCTTCTGTGGCTGTTCCTGGAATCCTTCATGTACTTAAGAATGGGAATATGCAGGCACGTGAAAATGCAGCTGCCACTGTTTTCAGCCTGTCTGTGGTGGATGAGTACAAGGTGACTCTTGGTGATTCTGGAGCAATCCCAGCACTGGTAACACTCTTGAGTGAAGGTAGCCAAAGGGGGAAGGTGGATGCTGCTACAGCACTTTTCAATTTATGCATTTTTCAAGGGAACAAGGGCCGGGCAATCAGGGCTGGAGTTGTGCCCATGCTGATGAAACTGCTTACAGAACCTAGTGGTGACATGGTGGGTGAGGCATTGGCCATATTGGCAATACTGGCCAGTCACCCTGATGGAAAAATGGCAATTGGAGCTTTGAATGCTGTGCCAAGTTTGGTGGAGTTAATTGGGAATGGATCTCCTAGGAATAGGGAGAATGCAACTGCATTGCTGGTGCACCTTTGTGCTGATCCTCAGCATCTCTCTGAGGCCAAGGAACTTGGTGTGATGACTCTCCTGTTGGACCTCGCTGAAAGTGGCACAGAAAGGGGTAAGCGGAAGGCTGTTCAGTTGCTTGAGATTGTAGGTAGCTCCGAAGAGAATCGTGCACAAACTCAAATGCAAGCTGATACCCAGCCTCAGGCTCAGGTGTCACATTTGCCTTTTTTAGCAAGTGGCACAGATGTTGGGACAGGGGATAGCTAAGTTAATAGTTTTTATTTTACTTTATATATCATTTTGCATTGTCTGCTCATTACCCTTCGTTTATGGGGGTAAGTGCTACTGCCATTATACTGTAGTAATTTATGTTAGGAGGCTTATGAGAGGTGTTGTAAAGAGGTTTAGGAATGGGAGAAATTGAGGTGTGGATATAATTGTGTAGCTATAATGCATTTCTGATGATTCCTACTTTAATTTTTATGGTGGAACAAATTTATAATTGAACATGTACTGCCTGCATAAATTAGAGTCTGAATTTGCATGAGTCCTTGACAAGATGGTTTGTCGTAAGAGAGTGGAGATGAGAAAATAGAAGGTGTTTCAGATGCATGTATCATCCCACTCACATAAGGGTGGGTTCCACACTTGTGGGGCCCACCCTCATGTGAGTGTGAGGATGTATGCATAGTGTGGAACCCACCTTCATGTGAGTGTGAGGATGTATGCATCCGAAACACCTAATATTGCCTCAATGTAGACAGACTTGAAGTCTTTTGTATCATGCATATCCGGATCTTAGTCTGGCCCATTGGGGAGAAGAGAGGCTGTGGTTGCTCTAGTCTGATATTCTGATTACAATGTGCTATTGAGGGTGAGATTTTTTGTACTGGGCCAGCATTCAGATAAGTTCTCGCTGCCCTTTTCTTAAACTCTTAACTGTTGTTTTACACTACTTGATGTACACGAGATTGCACGATGTCCACATTTGTAAAGCCAGATATCCACTTTTTTTCAAGGACGTCCGCACTTTACACTGAGTGTGCGTCATGGGAATGAGACTTGTCTAGTGCAGATAGGACGAATGAAAATTAATCTGTCGTGATCTAGTTATAGACTCAGCGAGGACGACATCAATTGTTATCTTATTTATTGAAGCAATGCAAATGAAAAGAAAATTCCATCTACTAGGCTCAAATATTATTGACCAAGCAAAGGAAATGGATCCTGTCAAGCAACAGTGAAGTTACATAGCAAAGGCAAAACTGATTATAGTGGTACTATAATGTTACAGTAGTGCTAATCATCATCAACTGGAAAGAGATATTGCCAATACAGCGATGGGGGGAGGAATCTGTGGTTCAATAAGCCAGCTTTTTGGTGTCACTCCAACACTGTTCAAGCTCGATGATACATTCAATTGTCACAATCTCCAGCTTTTTGAAGTCAAAAAGCTATTTGAATGGGCTTGACCCAATATTCAAAGAATGTTTTCTCATGAGAGAGTGCAATGTTGTGTATCTCATGCATTTGGTAGAAACAAAATTTCTCTTTAAATATGTGAACTCTATTATTCTACCCTGATGTAAGAGCTACACAGTACATATTATGATGCATGAGAAATTATTGCACCAGGATACAGTGAACCCACAAAAAGTGTGAAAACACTCAAGGAAGAAGAGGAAGATAGGAGGGTGAGGACGAGGAATCTGTACCCTATGAACTAACTATATTGATATTGGTTAGATTGGACATGGACCTTGTAACTTGTTTTGACTTATTTGACAATTTCTGAAGTTGGTCCGAGAATTGCGTTTGTCTTCTATTCATCTTGTTCTTATTTGAAGTTAACATTTAACTTAAGAATATTGTACTTTGTACGGTGAGGCAAGTCATGCACTCACTTCCTGAACTAGAAAAGTACTAATCATTGTACTATTTAATAAAACTAGAAGCATCTAGCATGGAAGATGAAGAGCACCCTCAATAATTTAGATGAGAAATACAAATTTTTTGTGCTATAACTTTGACACGTAAAACTGTGAATTATAGAGAGAAGATGGTAGATTTATGTGAAAGTGATGGTTCATCAATCACAATCGCACATATAATTAAATTGTGATAAAGCGTGTAATAATAGAAAAACTGAATCTATATTCCTATAACCTCACCTTTTTAAGGAGATTTAAAGCCTATATTAAGGTACTTAAAATATTAAATGTTTAAATAAAGGAAAATTGAAGATGAAATGTATACAAACTAAAAAAAGTAAAGGTCTATAATTGGATTGGATGATACTGAAATCACAATGAGTGCTATTAGGTGGGCCTTGAGATTTGGAATATGGATACATGGAGGCCCACCTGAACAGAGCGATTTCTCCGCGCTTTCAGACCAACACGGATAAGAGTTTTTCATTTTCTTCTTTCTCTTACTTTTAAAGCTCAATTATCCTGGAATTAAATAAAATCCTAATAAATTCATTTTCTGTGTATTAATCTATTGTTCTTATTCTGATGATGAATCCTAGAAAATCTCTCTCTGAATTCTCAACCACCAGATTTATGTTTGGGGGATAATAAGATTTGAAATGAACGGTAAAGGAAACAAACCCAATTATATGAGTGCTTTCTCACGCAAGCATCCATTCCATGCATACACGACATATATATACCATAAACCTAAGGTTTAACAGGGACAAAACTTAAGGACAATCTGACAAAAATATATTTTCAACATTTAAAATGCTTATAAAATAGAACAATCTCCTACTAATCCATATCTTCAAAATAAACTTATCCAACATTTAAATAAATAAAAAATTATAATACTAAAAAAAAAAAAAGTCTCATCACACGTGCAAAGTGCATATAACGAGACTAGTATATATATAGAAACTACTAAACCCTCACCAATCAAAGAGTCACACCAGCTCAATTATGTACTGGTCATATTATAATATCTTAACACCAAGTTGTATGGGGACGTACAATAGAAAACATAAACAAAGTGCTACATTATTTTATATATATATATATATATATATATATATATATATATATATATATAGAGAGAGAGAGAGAGAGAGAGAGAGAGAGGACAAAAACACATCAAGATATACTTTGTTTTGCATGAAAAACACGACAGCGCACTAGAGCCTCTATATTTGCCATTTGCAAAATGCTCTCTCTCTATTTGTAACTTTGTTAATGTTAAAAAAAAAAAGAAGCTATATGGATACTGGTTCTATTTTATTTATATATTATAGTATATTTAGTCTTGAATTTTAATATATTTTCATTCTTGACTTCTAAAAGCTTTTTTTTATTATTCATGCTTTGGTCTCTTAAAGCTAAAATTCGGGTTTGGTGATAGGATGATTGGTATTACAAGCTCTATGTTTATCAAAGTATCAAACGCCATTCAAGAGAGTATGGCAATAATGGCATTAGTAACATGCTAGATCAGAAGAGTTAATGGCCATTTAAGCTGGCTTAGCAAATACAATTTACAGGATATTTGGATTCCATCTAAAATCTAGGAGGTTCATTTACCTTGGAAAATGAGACAAGAACTAAGCTAGGATAGATTGTGAGAAGACCGATTTATAGACCCTAATTGATTATGTATAGAGTTTATGAATTAATCTTTAATAATCTCAAAACTATGCAATCACAATTTCAATACAATAAACCACAAATAGCAGCACATCAAATCATAAAGAAATAAACATAAAATAATGAACATATAGGATTTGGTGTGCAGATCCTTGTAGATTTTGGTAACTTATTTGTTTAGTGTTTATCAAAAGATTGTTAACTATATGACAAAAAACCAAAAGTTTTTATTTTTTATTATTTTTTTAAATTTTTAAAAGCTAGTTTTGTTATTATTATTTTAAAAATGAACCAAAAAAAATAAATAAATAAATAAAAACTAAAAATAAGCTTTTAGCCAAATAGACACTTGGTGACAAAGTGAAAAATCGATGGAGCACGTCTCCTCAAATTTCAGAACTTCTCATACATATGAACCCTTTCACGAGCAACATGAATGTGTTAATGATTGAACCTCTAATTGTTGTAATAACTTGATGCCAATTATTTTTTCAATTTATCGCAACAAAATTTTTGAAATGATATCTCATTGAAATGAAGTTATCATTGCAATAACTTGATATAAATTATTTCACAATTTATTACAATGTCAAACATGAAGTTGCAATGCAACTATTATTGCAATAACCTATATTAATTGACAGAAATGTCAATGTAATTTCTATGGTTGGGATTGGAGGTTTGGGGAAGACCACACTTGCCAAGTTGGTTTATAACGATGAACAGGTAGTTGGTCATTTTCATTTGAGAATGTGGGTATGCATATCTGAGAATTTTGATATTATATGGTTGATAAAAGAAATCCTTAAATTTGCACTTGCTAAAATTGATGAGACTTTGAGTCTAGATTGGTTGCAAATTCGCATAAGAGAACTTATAAAAGATAAGAAATTTCTTCTTGTCTTGGATGACGTTTCGAATGAAGATAGTAAAAAATGGATTGAATTGAAAAATTTGTTGCTTGGTGATTGTAAAGGAAGTAAAATCTTAGTGACAACACGGAATAGCTCTGTGGCTACTATTATGGGCACTAGTACCACATATAATCTAAAAGGTCTACTTGAAGAGGACTGTATGTCTCTGTTTATTTATTACAACAAAAGTTTCGTTGCAATAATTTGATCAAATTATTTTTTTCGATTATTTGTAATCCATTACAATAAGATTTGGGTAGTAATAACCTATTGCTACAAGGTATATTAGAAGCAATAAATTGTTTATTGCAGCAACTTATATATTATTATATCAAAATTTTCATTAAAATATTTATAATTTATTGTAACGGAATTTTTTTTTGTACAAATATCTTATCACAAATTTTATTGTAACATACCGCATCAATTATTGTAATGACTCCGATATTATTCCAACAATTTTTTTCGTTATAATAAACATTTTTTTTTTCTTATAGTGTCCTCTTATACGTTGGATTGTAGGGAAGACTACACTCCTTAAATAAGAAAGACAAGAAGGGATACAATGGTAATCTTTGGTGTTTCTTTGGCCCAAAAAAGAAGAATATATAATTGTATGATCTTTGAATGTTCATTTAGTAAAAGGATTTAGCAAGCAACGCAATAATGTATGGTTGATAGCTGGTATATATATAAAATTACAGTGATGTCATGCATTGTGTCATAATCACAAGCTAAAAGGTAAAAGTTTCAAAACAACTCCTACAAGAGCTGGCCCAGGCTACTTCTCATACTATTTTGTGGGTATAGCAACGAAATGCTCGAATGCTCAGCACAAAAGTTATGACAAAGAAAGGAGGTTTTCAATTATTTAGGGATAGTGTTAGACATAGAATGATTTTGTAGAAGTGTTAAAAATTTTAGGTAAAATTGACATCAAATTGGTAAAGTCTTAACAAAACTTGTTTTAGCATTTTTGTATTAGTTTCAAACTAAATTCTAGAATTATCCCGAAAAATTAGCCTGTAGCAAGTTATATATCATTGAAAGGTTTTGTGTCTATAGTTTTCAACACATCAAACTTTGTTCAATTTGAAGTTTTTTCGTGGTCGTTATGATCATTTTACTGCAGACTTTCTGAGTTGATATAATGCACTCCAAAAATAGTAATATTTGTATTCTTTTGCTTCTAGTTGTGTCTACTTGTTATTCCAAGTTGATTCTATATATAAGGCCAATCTCATATATATAGATGAAAATCAGGGAATATTGAGTATTATTTTTGGCCTTTAGGTTTTGATAAGATTTCTTCTCTTGTTAAACTCTGATTCTTAGGTAGATTTCTTAAAGAGATAAGTGTTCTATCTATTATTCTGTAACCATAGATTCCTTTAGGTGTGGTAAGCTTATCTTGTTAATATGTACTTTTATTCCCTCTCATTAATTACTCACCAAAAAAATCCTTGGTCATTTTATAAAAATGTTAAAAAATTATTTATTGGATGATAGTGTCAGTAGCTTGCATTTTCTTATTCTAGCTAGTTTTTTCTTTTCTTTTTCTTTTTCCTTCTTTGCTAGTGTGTATTTATATAGCCTTACTGCCTTTACTAACACCGAATTATTCTAATTGTACAACATGAATACATTTAAAATTCATACACGTGCATGTGAGAGAGTCATTAACTAATGGCAAAGCATCCATAATGTAATAATGCCTTAGCAGGACTTAATTAAAAATTAATCCTAAAATATAATAATACAATTCTACATATTCGTGCCAGAATATTGTTTAATGACCACATCTGATGCACAGAGTGCCACTTAGGATATAGATCTGCATAAATTAAGGCTTTTAGTTATTAGTTAATTTATTAATCACACTGCTAAAAATACAAATGCCATTAGATTAATTACATAAGATCCTGATGTAGAAATAGTACCCAATGACATAGATCTTTGGACATAGTTGGAAAAAAGTGAATTCATATTTCATAGGATGCTAAGCTCACCTAAAAAGCTGTCAAATAATTGTTTGGTTCATCTAATATTGTAGGGCCAGCTAACATAAGAGGGGCCCTCTGGTTCTGGATTATTTCTTATTCTTGGTGACACATTTTTAACAGGGTTAAGGAAAGCTTCTCAAGAAATTACATCGGATTGAAATTTTGCCCCATTAAGGAAACTAGGTTGGGATATATATATATCAATGTGGGTCCAATAGGGTCTTTCAAAATTTTTGTATGACTAGGGAATCTAAAATCTGGGACATGTGTATGATTGAGTACATGTGGGAGAACGTGAGGACTCAGAAGAGCTTGGAATCTCAGTCCCTCACTTTCTTTCTTTCTTTCACCCAACTGTTCATTGAGATCATGTAGAGAGAGAAAAAATGTGTTATAACAAGGACGTTACAAAAGTGAAAGCTGCTATATCAATATGTGTGAGTGTGTGAGAGAGAGTGAGGAATTAAGGACATCTCACACACACATATCCATGTGGGCATCAACATGGAAGTCATGTTGAACACAAATAGAGAGAGAAAGAGAGAGAGAGAATAGATTTGGCTTGGATTTCTGAGCCTCTAATTCCTTCTACTACTCTCTCTTCGTACGAGGCTTCTTTTTTACATGGTCTAGCTATTACTATGTCTTTCTGTGTGTGTATATATATATATATATATATATATACATATACCCGCATTTCAAAATCGATAATTTCGGGATCCCACACTATACATAAGGTAACCCTTTGATTACTGAACAGCGAAGACGACCGATCACCGACCAACCAACCATGAAAATTGTTATCTTTGTAGCTGTTTGAGAGAGAGAGAGAGAGAGAAAGAGAGAGACTTTTTCATGAGGGTTTTGAATGTGCTTTATTCGTTCTTGGTAAGCAGCCTTGGTTCTAGCAAAAGCTAATCTCCAAACAGATTCCTTTCTTTCAAGATGACCCGCCACAGTTGGAAAAAATATACATATATATATAATCCATTATTGTAATCACATTATTATTACGGCTAGATCAGGGAAGTTTCCTAAAGACTGAGATGGGATTTTCTTTTACCTTTATTATATCGTTTTGAGGATTGGTCCAACACTATGTTTAATGTTTCCCATACCGCTAAAGAATTTTTTTTTTTTTTTTCTAAAACAACTTTTCTGTTTTTTAAGACTTTTCGGCGGATATTTTGCAAAATTTCCAAGTGATTTGAACTATGAAGCATTTAGAGGGAAAGCCAAACTTAAAAAACTTCTTAGTACTTAAAAAAATTTAACAAACTAATCACATCTTGTGTTGCTGCACCCTTTGATCCCTGATTCAGAATTTATATTATATGCTAAAAATATTGGTGTTAACTTTGGTTGGAGTTGTTAGAAATCTTATATTTCAGAGATCCCTAAACTAATTAGTGTAAGCCTATATATTGTAAAGCAAGTAAAGCAAACTTGATTCTATTTATAGTGCAAGTATTACAACCCTAGAATTAACCTAAGGTTATCTACTATAATGTAATTTACATTGTGTTTGTTATATCACATGATTTATATAGTAATTGAAGACATATTTATATACACTAATCGTGAACACTTATAACTCTTTCAAGAGTTGCCACATCAATAAGGCTGCCAACAAGCTGCATTATGTTACTACCTTTCTTTGGACTAGTATTGATATTAAACTAAATAATGTGATTATACGTTAAGAGTTTTGTAGCTCAATTAGTACATCTTCATAATTTGAATTGAGACATTAAGAATTTAAATTTCCAAACCTAAGCACCACACATGCTAGCATCATATACCTCAAAAGTCGCCAACACACTCATGTGCCTCACATGCATAAATGCACTTCTCAAACTACATGTTGAATAGCCATCAATAACATTTTCCATAACTAATGCGATCACTTTTTGTTAAGTGTGTAGAGAAACATTTATCGGTGGACAAATTTTCGGCAAACAATGTTAGCCATTGTCATCGACCATCACCAACCATTGTCATCTATTGTCACCAACATCTATCATGCGTTTCATTCCACATCAAGTACAATCTTTTACACATCCAGTTCTACCTAGTTTTTTGAATCCAAACTCAATGTATCATCAAACCTCCACCTTAAATTTGAGGGATGTTAAAGTTATCATAGGCCCGATTGTTACTGTTGTTTAAACAACATTACACATAATTTTACACACTTTTTCATCCATATGTATTTTCAAAAAATACAAATAGCATTGCTAAAAATCCCTTACCAAATAGGCTCTATGTTTCAAGAAATTCAAAAAACCAATGCATTTGTAGAACAAACAAAATAATCATAATCAATCTTATAGTACAAGTATTATTCCCTAGGACTAGTCTAAGGTTAATCTAGGCTTAACAACTATATATACAACTTTACATTGTGTTCATGATAAATTGATAACATAGAGGTGATATAATAAATATGTCACTGCAAAGAATTTTCTTTTGTATAATTAAACCATCATACCCATCACGGTAATTTTTAGTTCCATTTTCTCCCTTTTCTCTCTCTCTCTCTCTCTCTCTCACTATCAAGTCTCAATCTAATGACAAATCACAAAATGGTGAACTCTGAAGCCTGAACCAAAAAGCCTATAGTCAGCTAAGACCATCATTTCCACAGACTTCGTCTTCTTTCTTAAAAATATCAATGTGATATTATGCACACAAAATTATTAATATTGTAGAGTAGATTCGAGTACGTATTAGTCTGGCCATCCTGAACTGTAACCTTAGAACCGTACGTATGTGAGGTCCTCTCTGTTTGGACCACACTCACTTTTAGTGTCAGAAATACGACTAAATGAATGCAAATTATACCCAAAAAAAAAAAAAAAAAAAACTAGAATCACACAAAATATGGATAAGTTTTATGGAAAATACTGATGAATATCTTAGCGTAATGGTTAATTATTTATTTAAAAAAAATTTTATGAGAAAAAAAAAAATAATTAATATTTTAACTATTTTTTTTTATAAAAATAATGTCAAAAATTTACTAAAATAAATTATTAATTATTATTTTAAAAACATTTATTAGCATGACCCAAATTTTATTATAGCTCCGTAAAAATAAAAATAAAAGTTTACGTGGAAATATCAGGTAGCCAATCACAGTCTGATAACACTAAATTTTATAAACTGAACAGAGACAACCCCAATGGGCACGGTAAAAGATTTTCAAAGCTCCACCCTGCATTGAAGCGCGTGAAGTGTGTGAACGAATCACTAGGAGGTAGCGCCAGTGTCAGGTTGCTTATACTGACAAAAAAGTACATTGTCTTCTTGTGAGCCGTGACAGGAACACGCGCTCACGGGCGTGAAGATTGCGAAAGGGTCAGACATTCTTTCCAGAGTTGTAGCTAGAAATTTTTGACTCTGTTTTCTGTGGCAGTCTCCTCTTAACGTTATTCTTCAGCAACAAACTTCGAGAATTCTCTCCTAACAGTTTTCTAAGACTCAGGTAGCTAGAAGATTTTTTTTTTTTCCCTTTATTTATTTATAAGTTCGGTTAACTCTTAAAATATATAAATAAATTTATTTTTGAAAATTTTTTATTGAGAAATTTTCGAAAATTAAAAAAATTCTTTTATTTCTTGATAAATTTTTTTTCAAAAATAATATATTATTGTGTATTTTTAAAACATACGCTAATAAATTTTTTTATTTATTTAATGAATTGATTTTTGGTCATGGTATTGAGTGGCATTTTGGCGTCTTTTGAGACCCTTTGTCTTGCAATGGAAATCACGAAATTAACGCTGAGGGAGAGTGATGACAACAGTCTCAGTCTTAGTCACAGTCTCAGTCTCACCCAACACTAAGTACATTCCCCATATTATTACAAAATCATTCCCCTTCACTCACTCTTACCTAACCAATAAGTGGGAATTCATGATTACACTTACAATTATTATATTTTGAAATCTATGTCTTATAGAAAACAATAGTATTGCTTTCTGTCATGCAAAATAATAATTATAATAATGATGATTTTATATAGACCATGCAAGACTTAAAGAATCGATTTCTTAGAGATCAGTTGGAAGTGACTACTCTCGGTGGAAACCTGAGATTTTTTCTTTTGAATCTGCATTGAAATGACAGAGAACACAGAGAACGAAAGGAAAAACTTAAAAAAGAATTATATAAAGGGAAATGTCTATTTCACACACATGTTATAGTGCGTATAATATGTGTAAATAGGTATGTGTAAAAGGTATTTCTCATATTCAAATTCAATGAAATGATTCGTTGTTGTTAGTGTAATTTTCAAGATTAAAGAAAACCATTATTCAGACAAAATTTGAGGTTCCTATGATATTTAGTATCTAGTATTTTATATGCAAATATTGACATATAATATTTCATCTAAACCGGTGGGTTACAATTAATTCAATTAGTTAAGTACTTTGACAAAAAAAAAAAATACATACATACATATATATATATATATATATATATATATATATATATATATATATGAGATTCAAATCTCACTTGCATAAAAAATTAATTAATTTCTTGATTTGATAATAAAAAAAACAATTATCATGAAATGTATATATACCAATCATGTTATATATACCCAAACATAAACTTTTATATATAAGCCACATGAGAGGGAGCATTAACTCAATGTTTATTCACTGCATTTAAGATAAAAAGTTGATCGATGTATTACTTACCCAACAAAAGAGATGAAGGCTGATTGATGTAGGAGGAATTACTAAGAAACTTTTTTCTAGTCTAAGTTTCTAGAACATCCGGATCAATTACCTCAGGTAAATTGATTGTTGAAGTAATCATCAAAATAAGCAACACCAAACTTCAAAACCGCCGTGTTGGTTGTTGAAACAGAAGCATAATTTTGACCAAATATTCATACACATATAGGTAGGCATTAATTGCTAGCTAGTAGAAGTCCTACTTCATTTAAATTGTTTTGATACTTCTATCCATTTTTGTCGGTTAAAAATGACTGTAATTCCTCATTACCAAAAGATTATTAAACAAGTGAGATAGTTATATACAGGTACAACTCATTGGATGAGTTATTTTTTATTTTTTATTTAAAAAGCCTCAGTGTAATGAAACATAATTTTCTTTACCCCAAAGGATGAAGCAACTTCAAAGGAGTGGAAGACATTAACATGTATGGAGTATTTACTATTAAGAGCAAAGCGTAGGTATGGTTACTTAAAATGCTGCACCTTAGATTCCCAAACTAAATTCAACATAGTTATACTGACCAATGTATCAAAGAACCATAGTTGTATTAACCAATTCATTGAAGAACCATGAGCTTACAATATAATGACCCAATGAAAAGGATTAGCCACATTTGCACTAAACAACAAAAGGACTAATCTAATTACAATTAAGTCTCTTTTTAGTTATTAATAAAGCCTAGATTAACCAATGTATGCCCAATAACCAATCAATTTTGGGGCATCACACATCTGTGATACCTTGTAAGATTCTGAGGAAATCTACGGTCACACCCTAAAAAGACTAGTCAGGTTATAGTTGAATCTTCTCCTAATCACTTATAAACCAAAATCTACCTAGTAAAAATTTAATGTGGAATTCAGCACACACTTAAACAATTCAATTCCTTCGAATCCACATAATTTAGGATACCACACGTTGGTCAATACAACCAAGACATTAAATTTAAGGATTTAATTAGGTACAGTGGCTAAGGACTGCCGAAGTCTTACCTTTAACTATTTCTTGTAAGTTAATTATTCCTCTGAGAACTAACTTTTGAACTTTAAAATAGAATCAAAATCAACAAAAGGACTTATACCAAATTCTGCCGCTGACTCTTGCCGTAACTTCCAAAATTTTACACTGCAACACACAACGTGAAGAGAACAAAATGACACTTTTGTGCGGGCAGTGACTGAAGTTATTATTATTAATACCCCTATCTTTTTTGGATGAATAACAGAAGTTAATTGGCCTTTTTCATTTTGCTAGAACCTTCAATAAGATTCTAATAACAACATTCTTTAAGTACCTTATAAGAACATGAAACTTTGAAGTGTGTTCGATATTGAAAAAAAAAAGAAGATTCTAAAAACTCAAAGCATTAACTATTTTCTACCAAATAGATCTTAGTTATGAATGACACCATCCATAAATTGATCAAATCATAGGAGACAATTACACTTATTAGCTGAAGTTTTTAGAAATACTGAATAGTTGAAGACTTGCAGAAATTAGCTTCTGATATGCTATGTAATCAAATTAGAACGTAATGCAACAATCAGTGCCACAAAAGGAAGATGTTGTTTGTGTCAGCATAGAACTTCAGTCAAATAATATAGCACAATGCTTTTGATCGATCAATATGTCTGATTGGTTTAAAAATCCATGAACTCATACACTCATATGGTAAACATGATCATACATGGCAATCTAAAGCTAAATAAGAAAGATAAAGAAAACGAAAAAAGAAAACCTAATTGGGAAGAACCCAAAAAAAAAAAAAAAGAAAGAAAGAAAAAAACTACCATATCTAGGGTTTTCATTTGATCTTGAGACAAGGTTCTTGGTTTATCCTCAAATTTCTAGACCTTGGACGAGGGGCTTAAAGTTTCATTCTATGGATAGATGGACAGAATAATGTCTATAAGGTTAACTTTTCTTTGATTCCAGTCACACTAACAAAAACACAATTAAAGCTTCTTGGCGAGCTTCTTAAACCACAAGCAGGTAGCGAAATCCTATAGGGGATTGCTAGTAGCTGTGGAAGAAGAGCTAAAACCAGAAAGATCAGTCCATGCAGTAGTATTACCATTCCAATACTGCTCATTCCCAGCTTGGATTCCCAAGAACTGCCTTGACAGATTCATCTCCTGATTATCTTCCATTTTCACTGAAGCCATCTGAGCCGCCACTGAATTAGACTGCTTAGCCCGGCCTTGACTTGCTCCTACATAACCCGATGCAGCATCAACACCACTTTCGAAAAACCCTGGTGAAGGATCTAAGCCACCCAAGAAGGGAAATTGCTGTGTTTGCTGCAATCGCCACTGCTCTACTCCCCCAGCTGATAACAAAGACCCATGACTACTACCACCACCACCACCACCACCACTTCCTCCTAAAGCATTTCCTAAGTGAAAATTCAAGTCCCCAGCTAGTCCCATTGGTGTTGACATAGGATGACCATAATTCAAGCCATAGTTCAAGCCAATCTCACCCGAAGGAAAGTCAGTAAATTGATGCAAAGGAGACATGAACCTCAGCTGTGGGACTTGTGAGGACAAGCCTATCATATCTCCAGCTCCACTATGAGAAGGAATTGAGCTAGCCGAACCAGCACTAGCTGATTGGCGATCAGCACTGCTTGCTGGGGACTTTGAACTACTACTCCCTTTGCTTCTTTTATTCCTTCTGCAGCCTCCTCCTACTGGGACATTTCTGAGAGCACCCCCTCTTGTCCAATACCTTCTGCAAGTCTTGCAGAAGTGACGAGGCTGAGTGAGGCTGTAGTTGTTGAAATAGCAAAATTTAGTATTTGAGGAGTCACATCTTGGGCATTTTAATGCAGTCTCTGGCATCGGTATGTTGGCCATCCGGGCTCGATCGGCCATGGATCCAGGCCTGATCGAGCCCGCTCCGCCGCCACCCATATGGGGTTGTGGGGGTGGCGGCGGCGGTGGTGGAGGTGGAAGAAGATGAGAACTTGCTGCGCTACTAGTCCCAGTTGGATGATTTTGTTGCTGTAAAACCAAAAAAAATAAAAGAAAAAGAAAGTGAACAAAATATAAACTTAATAAATCAAATATCTGGTATATTCAAGAAGATATATATAAGAAAAGTAGCAGGAATATTTGTCTTTTGAATTTTCGCTTTTTTGGCAAAGAAACCATAGGAACAAATTGAAGAAAACCCTTACCTGTTGCCAGTTGGCTGGATCAAGATAAGCTGGGAGTGAAGAAAAAACCATGGTTCTTGCTCTTTCTCTCTTTTGTAAAAGGTTGATAAGTTTTTGGAGATAATAGTGGAGAATCACATCAAAGAGAGAGAGAGAGAGAGAGAGAGATAAAAAGAAAGAGAAAGAGAAAGGAAGGGAAGGTGGGAATGAAGAGCAAAAATAAAGGAGGGTCCTTTTGATATATTTATATATAATGTTAGTTCTTTTTTGTTCCTTCTCACTAAGACTCTTTTTGTTTTATTGCTTTTTAGGGTTTAGAGAAGTTGATGTTTCTTAACTCATAAGCTTCTTTGCGATGCTCTGTTGGGTACATGGGTACTGTGTTTTGGAAAAAAAAAGAAAAAAAAGAAAGAGATTATAGTAAGTGGTTTTCTCTCTTAGCATGAAGAAAAAGTTAAATTGTATGACTGTCTGTCTGTCTCATTGATAGAGAGAGAGAGAGAGAGAGAAATTAAAGTGCAGACCAGCCCTATGTTTATTTAATAATACTACTACATAGGCAATGCCTAGGTTTTAATAATGATTTTGTAGTACTTAAAGTAATGAATGGAAAAATTGAGGTAAGGAATTTTGTTTAATAGCTAAGAAAAGTTAGTTGCTTCTCCAAAAAAAAAAAAAAAAAAAAAAAAAAAACTAAGAAAAGTTAGTTCTTGGTGGCTTGGTGTGGTTTGCTGTATATTTGTGAAAACAGTCGATGTGTCCCGACCTAGTAAGCCTTTTCCCCGGTCCTCTCTGTTCCCTCCCCCACTCTTTTAGGTCTTTATTTTGCATGGCGAATTAATGTGGATGTGTGCCACCTCACGCTCCTTTCAAGTGCGTCCTTTCACTCTCCCTTACAATTCTCTTTCAATTTTTCCTTTTCTCTCACCTTTTTTTTTTTACCGTATAAAGGTTAGTGTTTATTACACAGACTCTAGTGTACACATAGCATGGTCATGCTACAATTTAGAAGAGAATTGGTTACTTTGAAGTCATGAGTTCCCTTGTAAAATGCAGTTGTGTGTACTATGCGTACACTTAACTGTGCACACTAATCATTTCTTTTGGATAAACTACAAAAGAATAGTGAGTGTTGCATACTGCGTGTGTACGTACTTTAAGTAATGATTTTGAACTTTGAAATTGTGACTTATAGTCAAGAGTTCTTTTGGAAAATGCAATTGTGTGTACTATATATGTATACACTTAGATACCTGTACTAGTCACTTCTCTTAAATAAATTATGAAAGAGTAGTGATTGTTGCACATTGTGTGTACGTACACACACAACATGAAACAACTAAAATGATATCTAGTTTAAAATTATGACTTGAAGTCACTGTTTTAATTGTTTCATGTAATGTGTGCAACAAGAATTACCCATTACAAAAACTATCTTAAACTAATAACATGTATGCTTTCTTTCAACGATTTGTCAAAAACTATCTCGAACTAATAACAAGTACACTTCCTTTCAAGGAATGATTATATATTATAATAATTATATGTATCATAGTGTTTAAATACAACAATACTACAAACACAACAATTCTCACACATAATTTCACAATTTGTTGATTTGTATAATTCTAAATGGTCAACAAAAAATATTAGGTAACACAAGTTAATAGTGAGTGAAAAATATCGACCACTTATAGTCACACAAATCAATAAATTATAAATTTGAGTGTGAAATTAGTTGTTTCTAGAGTTATTCTTTTAGGTAGTCAATGATATAAATAGTAGTCAAAGGGGAAGAATGATCATTGTGTTTAGAAATAAAATTGAATAAAAACAAAATTCTAATAGTATCTGGCATTAGCTCAATCCTTGGATATATATACTTTTGTATTTTACTGTATTTTGTTTTTTTTTTTTTGAATATTTATTTTATTTCGTACAAATTGTCATTATTCCCTTCAATAATTTTTTTTTATTATATTAATTCTTTTGTTAAATTTTGTTCTATTTTCTTATGAGAATTAATTTTTTATTAATTGTAAAGAGATTTGTTAACAGAATACCTTTATCATTTAACAATATTACTTTCTCTTCTCATTCAAAGTTAAAATTCAGACTTTTATTAAGGGGGAAAAAAACACAACAAAACAAACAAACAAAAAAGTAGAGAACTTAAAAAATAAATAACAAGGCAGAATGTTAGGACATGAATAGTAGTAGACTGCTCTTTGATGAAGACAAAAGAACTTAAGTTCGTTAATATTCCGTACATCTTCCATCCAGGAGCCATCTTATCGAAGTACCAAATTCCGCTCCAACAAACACTGACAATCATGAAAGAAATATATATATTATATATATACACTCTGACATTTAGATTTTCGCAAATACTCTGTTCACCATGTCAAAGTTTCCTCCATTCTACTCTACTAGCAATTTTCTCCCCCCAACAAATTTTGGGAAAAGCAAAAAGGAAAAGGGCAAATTCTTCAAATCAGTCCCTTGTTTCTTTTGATACTGTTTTTACATATATTCAATGATCAAGGAACAACCAAAGCAATTAATAGGCACTCAAACAATGCTGCACTTGAGTTATCCTTAAAAGTGAGACAGGGATGATTAACTTATTTCAGGTTCCTCTAACCTTTGACAATACTTTTGCTCTATGTTAGTTTTGGGAAGTAATTATAAGCCAACTTTTTACTTATTTTATGTGTTGTTTGTGTGTTTTATACTACCTTTTGTCTTAATTTTATTTCAAATAATTTAATTTTTAATTTTTTGTCACACATTATGTAAATAAACTATCGAAAATAAATAATTCTTAAATAGAAATATTATTTCAACAACCAAAAAATAAATAAAAATCAACGAAGTCCACTACAAATGCCCATCCACAAGAAAATTTCACTCATCATTGAGTTTGTAGGGCACATAATCTGGTCCATGATCTATATAAGCTATACCTTCATATAATCCTCTCAAACCCTAAGGTAAGCAGAACACCTATTGAGTTAACTATGATCACATCTAAAAGAAAGCTAATCAGGCAAGTGGTATCCTTCAAGTCATTTTTTTCTGCAACATATTTACCAATATAGAGCAATGCTAAGGACAACTATTTTCACTACCTTTTTTTACAATAGATGAATGCTAAGGAGTAAGGACACTCTTACCAATCAATAATCACTTACCATACCCGCCACTACCACCACGGGCAGTGGTTCAATGGTCACCAGGTTCACTCCAAAGAGTTTAACAGGCACTAGGTCCTGGGTTTTACTCTCGCAACGGAAATCACCTATGGACTATTTGTAAAATACTAGCTTAGTGCCAATGGTGTCCCAGTGAGGCTAAGTTAGCTAATATTTCTAAAACACTAGCTTAGTGCCATTGGTGTCCTAGTGAGGCTAAGTTAGCTATGGCTCAACGCTCGGTAGGTAGGACGTTATGATGACAACCTTCAGAAACCTCCTACCTTTTTTTATTCATTGAAAAAAATCACCTCCCATGTCCCACCCCTAATTTCAACAATAAAAAAAAAAACATAATCATAAATAAATAGATATAGTTGATCATATGATACAGTGCGTGTTCAAATCCCATGCATAACACAAGAAAACAGTTTGATGGTCATCTGTTGTGATACAGCATTAGAAGCTAATGATGCGATAAACTCCATTTGTATTGCCCAAAAACATGTTACATGGTAGCACATTGTTATTTACAAGGCTCTCTTCAGCCTAAAAATCAAAAGCAAACATGCAACTGCTGCTGATATCCAAAAACCATTTTAAACAACAAAATATATTGACGTATAAACATCAGCTGAGATGCATTTATACGTGTGCTTTGCCTATTTCTTTTCCCTTCTTACATTACAATAAATCTACTTATGCTTTCCAACCTACGTTCATCTCAGAGAGTGTGTTTCAGAGTTCCAATGAAAGGGTTTGGTGCCTTGAGTAGTGCCGGAGCTTGAAGAAGACTGAACAAAAGAACTTGGAGAAACATCTCTACATTCTGGCTGTTGGTTGTACCGCATCATCTTCAGAACGTAAGCATCATCATGCAAGGAGAAGGGTGAACTATCAAATGAAACAGAGTGGTATGAGATTCATTACCATGAACAACATTAAATTCTCTTCATAATAAGGCAAATTACTTGTACCTATTAAAGTCAAAGTGCACCAATTGCATGTCTTCAGAAATCTCTATCTCAACCGTAGCATGAGGGGTTGTCTAAAGAGAGAAAGAGGGGTTACAATTAGGTAATTCACGGCCCACATAACAGAAACTGACAACTAGAATGTATTTCATAATTCCAAACCACAAACATAACTTTTCCCACTTGCATTTTAACAAGATAAAAGGTTTTCAGAAAATTTTGATTTTGATTTTTTTTTTTGGTTCAAGTAGAATAAAACTTTCGGTTATCTTCAGTAGTTATTGAAGGGGCTACTTAGCAAAGAAATTATGAAAGGGGCAGAGAACAGGGGCTTATTTAAACTTTTTCATTGCAATGTAAAAAAAGCTTGTATGTTTTTAGCAGAAAACATAAGGGGTTTCTAAGCCCTGAAGAAGATTGCATTAACAATGTAAGCATAAGTTTCCAGTTCATCCTAACCATAAACAAGATAAATAGTTTCAGAAATAGAATAAGGTGGAAACGCAGAACAGAACTGCAATAACGTTTCAATTTCAACTAATGCGAGACAAACAAACTTATTTATTTATTTATACAAAACAAACATATAGATTGGAGGAAAATATATACTTCAACCAGTAGAAAAGGCAAAGAAAATCTTCCTTCTGGAGAGGCACTTCCACACTCAAGTAACTGACGATTGCGTGCCATCAAATTCTGGAGACCTGAAATCTTTTTTTTTTTTTTTCCCCACAAAACAGTTGAGAACACACACACAAAAAAAAGGGTACAATAATTTAACTTACAAGAATTTAAAAATAAAAATAAAAATCATTTCATTAAAAGAATTGAGAACATGGAAAGCAGAGTAATAAATAAGTATAAACTGTCCTCATTCTAACTTTTCTTTGTTTGTATATGCAGTAAGTGTTAAACCCTTGAGCCTACCAGTCTCATCCCAATGCGATGAATATATCCTGTTGATTCAGGAATATTGGTATATATAATCCTAACTAATTGAAATTTCTGAAATATGGAAAATAGGTCATATAACATGACATGAATGTAGGAATAGTTTATGAATCATGTGGAGTATACTATTGTCAATTTTCAACTTCATTATATCTTTTAAGTAAAAGGAGTATCTATTTGCTAAAAACTGAAGCCCTATTTACATGCCATCATTCCACATAATACTTAGCTTTGGAATTTAGTAATCATTTCTATACATTTTTTCAATGGTAAGTTACAAATGCGGTAATAGGTCTGGAACCCATGACCTCACCCTTCCCCTAGAACTTATAAGCGGAGGAAATTCTAAAAGGTTACTCCAGTGATGGATTTTCTTATAACGTTTGTATAAGATTAAAATGCACAAGAAACACAAGAAACAAACTAAGGACATCAATTAAATGCTCCCAGTTTGACACAGACCTACTTACCCATTTACCTTTTGGAGAAAAAAAATCTCCACACCCAAAATAATCTTTACCAATATCATGTACATGATTAGCATAAAAATGAGGGTCTTATACCATGGTTTTAAAAACTTCAAATACAAAGAGTAAGTTGTAACTTTGAGAGCTACAATATTTATACTTATTTAGCATTAATTAGACACACTGTTGACAGCATCAAGCATCTTAATGATCTTGCATTATCAAGAATACTCAATAAATTAAGCAGAGACGATGACGAAAATCACATGATAGATGTAAGCTACATGGGAAGACGAAGAGGACTGTCAAAACTATTAACAGATAAATAGAATTGAGAATGTTCAATACAGATATCAATCTCACTTAAAAGAATACATAAAACACTGGTGTGGAGTTGCAGACTGCACCTAGGAAACAGTAAAATGATTATTCTTCAAATATATATATATATATATATATATATATATATATTTTAAATCTAACATAATCATCAAATGACAAATTTATAAAGCATTGTCACAAAACATTACCTGTTCTTCTATATCTTTCATGTAGGCTACTTTTTTTCCAATCCTATTCATCATCTCTACACGCAATGCCTGCATAGAAACAGCAACAAAATTAACACTGTCAGATTATTTATATGTTCTGGTATTCATTAGTGTGTGTGTGTGTGTGTGTGTGTGTGTGTGTGTGTGTGTGTGTGTGTGTGTGTGTGTGTGTGAGAGAGAGAGAGAGAGAGAGAGAGAGAGAGAGGTCCAATAAATTTTGTAGTGTAATTTAAGTAAATAAAAAGTGAGGTTGCTTACCAACCTTAATCTCTTCCAAATCCTTCATATTTGTTTCTGGGAGTCCCTTCCACCAGATTTCCTTTTTGTCTCTGGCAATGATATCCATTGCCATAAGAACATTTAGTGCATCATATACCCGTCGTCTTATATTCTTCTCATCAGACTGGTTAACCAAAATGTCATTTCACAATATAATAAAGTAGCTTATAGCAAAAAGAAAATGTTTAATTATTGAGTTGAATTGAACCTCCAAAGGCACTATTGTATCACTATGTGTTCCAGCAAAATCTGCAATTATTTCATCTGCAACCTGGACCCCATCAACCAATCCACCAAATTTAAAAATTAAAAGTACACGAGGTAATCAATCAGAAAAGGCAAAGACTCTTCTACTAGTCCCAGTGAAAACATATGAACAAACATTGTTGGACTCATATTGGGGGGTGCTTATTTAGAGAAGTGGACGATATGTTTTCCCATAAGGACATTTTCTTTTGTCTTTTTGCTTGGACCCTATAAGGCCAATTGCACGATCTATAGATAAACCTGAAATTAAGCCGTGTGTACTTAAGAAATAAAGTGACAGATTATTTTCCATGATGCATTACCCAATGATTTTAAGAAAAATAACATAGCATGTTCCACAATCATAGACCACCAAAGGGAATGACTTATGCTATGATATTATTTAAGATACTAGTCATATAGAACAATCTAACTTTCGACCTGAAATTTCACTTTATAGAAAGCATCAATTAAAGTTCAAAGCTTTAGAATTGCATAATATTTCTTATTCATAAGTTATTCATGCGCTCAGTGGGTCTAGAACCCATGACTTACCCTCCATCCCATTATTATGGAAGGAGGAAATGCCATTTCAGATAAAATTTATATTTATTGGCTTTGAAATTGCACAATATACAACATTAAACTATGGCTTCTCAAATCTCAATAGATTGCTCAAGTTGAGTAAGCATGATTTTTATTTGGATGGTCAAAGAGAAATCCCAAAATCACCATTGAAGTAAATGTAAAATATTCGTGATCAGAAAAAATGCCAAAAAAACTTATTTAATTTGATCAAGGAGACAATTAGCACATAGGGAGTTCTTGATTCTCTTCCATAAAGCTTCTTCACTAAAACAATCTTCACATTTTCAATTAAAGCATAAAATATACCTCATTATATGTAGTCCTAACCTTGCTCTGCAACTTCTGACAAACTGAGAAAAAGAACAAAACAAATTGTTTACATGGCAAAGAATTACCAGTCGTAATATTGACAATCATTAAACCATGAACAAACCATTCAGGCTTCAACATCCCTATGGTTGGTAGATTTCATGATTGAACTGAGAAAATATGCTAAAGCACAAATTTAAGAAAGACAGCTTGCAGTAAATCAATTTAGGTTGTACACACCTATAACACTGAACTGGCGCAGTCCTCCACCAATAATTCTTGATTCCCTTTTCTTCTTTGCTGCTCTATTTATTTATTTGGTAAAAAGAAAGAACACAATCAAAATTGAGAAGCCTAAAGAACCAATTCTCTACAGTCTAAAAGTGCCAATTATTGCTTCCCATGCAAATTCTTATATAAAAATACTGTAACACAGTAACTTCTGTTCAGCTGCTAACATATTGGTACCAAGAAAAATGAAAATAATGACACATAAGGAACTTTTAATCACCTTTCAACAACTGCATTGCAGGCATTCTCCTGATGGGAAGCCGTATGGTTCATTCCATGGTTGCTTTGGTAAGAAGCTCCAACATTAATAATCTTCGGTGGAGCCCCACCTGGAACCCCTCCACTGGACATTTTCTGATTCGAACCACCAAAAATATATCTCAAGTACCTGTAGTCCATCAAATCTAGAAGATAAATCCCTCGCATACTATCCTTAATTTCCTAGGCAGTATGCTGTAAGCTAAAAAAAAACTATAAAACTAAAAGCTGACAAAGGTTATACGAAATTCAAAAAAAAATTTAAAAAATTAATTAGTAAAGAATTTATAATTATATCATAAAGCAAATACAGATTATAGGAATGAAAATCATCTATACTAGCCTTCTACAGCTTTTTGTTTGGTTTTTCACAAAGGCAAGTTAATATTACTCAGAATAGGCCAGTATTACTTTCACCGGCAGATGCCATGTCATTTATTCCTGGTGCATCTCATAACAAGTCTCAAAACTTAAACTGTAAAAAAACAAAACTTGTAGTTACAAAAAATTTAAGCCTCAGAGCTTCCTTAATATGTTGAAAACCCATAAAGGAAAAGGTCACTTAGAAATATGCAAAATCACAATTTCCAAATGATCCACATTGAATTCAATTCATTTCACAAAATCTATTTGCCACCAAATCTTCCAAAAACAATCCGAAAGTCAAATATAGACTATAGAGCAAATAATGCTAAGATTTAAACCTCCAAAGTTGTCTCTAGCCTTACATGGAGGAAAGACCACTCGTCTCTACTTAAGTTTAGGGCCTACATTTAGATTTATAGGAAACAACAAACTTCTGCACATTAAAGTGAGCAGGAAAAATGTGACTTCTTTGGAATTTCTCTTCAAAACTAAAAGAGTTTATGTAAGGCCTTGTTAAACCAATGTACCCAATGTGACATTTACATTAGGAGCAAATTTGTCCAATGAATTAGACTTCCCTTCCCTTCACCATGGTATTATTCTACTCAAATTTCCACTATGGGCAAAACTTACATATAGTTCCTTAGGTGTTGTATCTTAGGAACGCCAATTAAATTCAATCATCTGGTTTTATTGACCATGTAGTGTGAAAAAAGTCACATTGGGGACATTGGTTTACATTTACCGAGGCCTTAAACAAACTCTTTTTAGTTTGGAAGGGAAATTCCAAACAAGTCACATTTTCAACACCCACTTTCTTTAACGGGCAAAACAGCTCATGCCCTACAATAATGGCCGATCTTCATTTGTAAACATCAAGAAACCATTGCCAAACGCTAAAATTTTAAAAATTTTAAAATGAACCCATTTATCCACCACGCTAATATCTCCTCAGCCTCAAGCTTTTCCAGACCCAAACCCATGAAAAGCCAAAAAAAAGATCTAATTTTTTTCACTACCCTATTGGCAAGTTTTCGAACCAAAACAAATGCCCAAATATCGAACAGAGACAAAAAACAGAGCAGAGACAACTCTGTACTATGAAATTCCGAAATTTGAGGAATTAAAACCTTCGAAAGGGACAACATAACATAAGACAAATATCCATGTATATAATGTTTTATAATATAATAAAGAAATGGAACATAGAGAAAAAAGAGTGAGGTACCTGAAATGAAGATCAAATTGTTTGTTATCAAGAAAGAGAAAGAACCCTAGAAGTAGAAACGTTGTAGAGCGAAACTGTTGTCAAAGATCAATCATCCGCCAGAAGTGTTTCGATTCAAATAACCTTGTGCTTTAAGTACAAGTCCAAATCACCCCCACCTGGATCTATAAAGTTTTCATACACGTGTTGAGTTTTAATTGGGGGGAAAGTTAAATTTCATTATAAACTTTTGTTTTTTTGATAGAATATATATTTTAAAGAAACAACTCAAACAACTTCATCATAAAAATTGAATTCGAAAAGGTGTGGTTAGTAGGATAATTTAATCTATAAAAAAAATTCAAATTACTAAACTTGAAGAAATTCAAAATTATTTTTATCTTATTAAGGCAAGTTACAAATTTTATTATAAAAAATTTAAAAATTGATATGGTGATAAATGTGATGTGTGGGCTTCACCTAATAAAAAAATATTTGAATTTTATTTTTTAATAATTTGTGATACATCAATTTTTTTATGCCTTTTTTGTTTTGATGTAAAATATTTTTAAATGTAAAAAATTTTATTGTAAAGACATTTTTAAGTATTTGAAATGAGAAAACATATAAAAATGCAAGCCACCACCAGCCATCCCCAAATGAGCATAAACCATCACCAACCACCCCCAAAACCAAATCTGGAAGAGAGAAAAAAGATAACCACCACCTAAAAATCTGAGCATTAAACCACAAATCTAAGTATAAAAACCACCAATAATTCACAGTATATGAACATTAAACCACCAAATCGGCACAAATCCAACCAAACCATTCCAATAACCACCAAAAAGAAAGCCAAAAAAACTCACAAACCCATATTGAAAACACAAAAACCTAAGAAGCCAAAAACTTAGATCAAAACTTGAGAACCTTGGCAGTGAGATAAAAAAAAGGGTAAGATGAGAGGAGCACACCGCCTCTAGTGGCAATGGCAATTGTGACGTTTGGGGTTTAGAGGAGCTCGGCGATGGTGGAGATGAAAGCCACCACCACGATGATGGTGACAAGAGGCCTTGAGCAGTGACGCAAGGTCGGCCATGGTGGTCGTGGTTGATGAGAAGTTGGCAAAGGGGAGAAGCAACTGAGCGTGAGATGTAAAATGTTTTACACTTGTTTTAAGTGTAAAACATTTTACTTCTTCTTGCCTTTATTTTTAGTTTGACTGTAAAATGTTTTACATTTAACAAGATTTTACAACAAAATAATCATGGTAAAATATTTTCTTTGCATCGAAACGAACAAAGCATAAATTTGAAATCAAATTTATATATTATGATAATTAATTTAGAATTTCAAGTAGATTATGATAGTTTCGATATTATTTTTATGATTTACTTTTTCTTTTACATAAAATTTATTATAAATTCATGCATCGTATGGATATATTATCAGTGTATATATACATGCTTTTTCTACTATATTTTTTTTTCCTAAACCTTTGTCCCATTTTTGAAAATGATCCATAACCTTTTGTCATTATAATCATTAATCTTTTTTTTTTTGGGGGGGCCAAAATAGTTATTGTTTGTACTTGAACGAAACGGCCTAATGCGCCAAATAGTGAGATTAAGTGTGACGTGGCCTTTATTATTATTATTATTATTATTATTATTATTATTGTTTTATTAAATCTAAAAATAAAAAAAAACTCTTAGAAAGCCTAAAATTCAATCAAGGTTCTCTTTCTCAGTTTTATACAATTCTTTTAATATTCGCTTTCTTTTAAAACAAAAATTAGGGTTATGGCCTTATGGGTGTTTTTAGGATTAGAATTTAGATGTGAAAATTTGGAGGTAATTTGCAGCATAGTAGCTGTTTATAATTATATCATAAAGCAAATACAGATTATAGGAATGAAAATCATCTATACTAGCCTTCTATAGCTTTTTGTTTGGTTTTTCACAAAGGCAAGTTAATATTACTCAGAATAGGCCAGTATTACTTTCACCGGCAGATGCCATGTCATTTATTCCTGGTGCATCTCATAACAAGTCTCAAAACTTAAACTGTAAAAAAACAAAACTTGTAGTTATAAAAAATTTAAGCCTCAGAGCTTCTTTAATATGTTGACAACCCATAAAGGAAAAGGTCACTTAGAAACATGCAAAATCACAATTTCCAAATGATCCACATTGAATTCAATTCATTTCACAAAATCTATTTGCCACCAAATCTTCCAAAAACAATCCGAAAGTCAATATAGACTATAGAGCAAGTAATGCTAAGATTTAAACCTCCAAAGTTGTCTCTAGTCTTACATGGAGGAAAGACCACTCGTCTCTACTTAAGTTTAGGGCCTACATTTAGATGTATAGGAAACAACAAACTTCAGCACATTAAAGTGAGCAGGAAAAATGTGACTTCTTTGGAATTTCTCTTCAAAACTAAAAGAGTTTATGTAAGGCCTTGTTAAACCAATGTACCCAATGTGACATTTACATTGGGACCAAATTTGTCCAATGAATTAGTCTTCCCTTCCCTTCCCTTCACCATGGTATTATTCTACTCAAATTTTCCACTATGGGCAAAACTTACATACAGTTCCTTAGGTGTTGTATTTTAGGCACGCCAATTAAATTCAACCATCTGGTTGTATTGACAATGTAGCGTGAAAAAAGTCACGTTGGGAACATCGGTTTACATTTACCGAGGCCTTAGACAAACTCTTTTTAGTTTAGAAGGGAAATTCCAAACAAGTCACATTTTCAACACCCACTTTCTTTAACGTGCAAAACAGCACAAGTCCTACAATAATGGCTGATCTTCATTTGTAAACACCAAGAAACCATTGCCAAACTCTAAAATTAAAAAATAAATAGATAAATGAACCCATTTGTCCACCACGCTAATATCTCCTCAGCCTCAAGCTTTTCCAGACCCAAATCCATGAAAAGCAAAAAAAAAAAAAAAGATCAAAGTTTTTTCACTACCGTATTGGCAAGTTTTCGAACCAAAACAAATGCCCAAATATCGAACAGAGACAAAAACAGAGCAGAGACAACTCTGTACCATGAAATTCCGAAATTTGAGGAATTAAAACCTTCGAAAGGGACAACCTAACATAAGACAAACATCCATGTATATAATGTTATAAAGAAAAGGAACATAGAGAAAAAAGAGAGTGAGGTACCTGAAATGAAGATCAACTTGTTTGTTATCAAGAAAGAGAAAGAACCCTAGAAATAGAAACGTTATAGGGCGAAACTGTTGTCGAAGATCAATGATCCGCCAGAAGTGTTTCGATTCAAATAACCTTGTGTTTTAAGTATACTAGCCTCTGAACACGCACATGTTCTTCTATTATTTTGGGAAAAAGTTAATAATTTGGATGTGTTATAATTTTAGATTACTATATTTTTCAATCACAAAAAAACTTAGGGGCATGATGATAAATTATTTCACCTGCAAACTCATAATACTCATTACACCCCAATTCCAAATTATAATAGATGCAAATTATTGACTTTCCAAAAAAATAGAATAGCCTCAAAGAGGCTAATGTTTATTTTATTGAGTATAGTTGTAGTCTTAGGTTATAATCAATTTTATACTTAAACTTTGTGCTTTTTTTAATGGAAATTGAAACACAAACTCTCACTATCGTATTTTCAAAAGTTTTCCTTTTTATTTTTATATAGGAATTCAAACACAAACAAAACTTGAGGATAATTCAGCAAAAATATATCTTTAACTCCCACATAAAACTAAACTATTCTTTTTTTCATCAAATCCTAAATTTCAACCTCTTTTATCTCTCCATTTATTTTTTATAATATTGCTGTTTCTTTAAAATTTCAATTCTCACTTTTTTTTTCAATTTTTTTTTTCTAAATCTCTTCTTCCCTATTTGAAAAGTATATTTTCTATTTGAATTCGGTTACTTCTTGGTCCTTCCTTTCTTTTGTTTTTTTATTTTATTTTGTTTTTTGTTTTTTTAAACTCAAATACTCTTAATTGTTCTGTTACTCTTTTTTTTTAATCTTTTTTTTTTTGGGAAGTACATTTTTTTTTTGAACCATTTAGGGAAGTATGTTGGGTTACTTTAAAGAAAAGAAAGAAAAAAAAAATGTCAAAAAAATTTCTCCTCTCAAAATCACGAATTTTTTTTAAATCTCAAACAAAAATAATTGAATTTAAACAAAGTGATAAACATCAATTTGTTATTGATAAACTTCTCATACTCAAATCCTTTAAAAAGAGTTTGTGTTTGAGTGAAAATTTGAAAATATCCACACACAAAAGGAAAAGATAAGCAAAAAAATAAAAAATAAAAAATCTGATACTCGTAGATACAAATGATAAAGGTATACAACAAACGCTCAAATTGAGTTTTATGCCAAAGTGATTCTTTTTGGGCTTTATTATATGTATAGACAACTTCAAAAAAAGAGTTTGTGTGAGTTAAAACTTGAAACTGAAAAGTTTGAAAATATCCACACAAAAAAATAAAAAGGAAAAGATAAGGAAAAAAGAAAAGAAAAAGAAATATAGATACACGTTGGTGCCAAGGAACAAAAATGAAGAAGGAAAATATAAGGAAAAAAAGAGAGAAGATTTTGAAGCACGTGATATTGAAGTCAATCACAGGTAATAAGTAATAGTCAAATACCATTGAATCCCTATAAAAATCTCATTCACCCATAGGTAAGTACACCTCAAATTCTAAATCATTGGTAGCCATGGAAGGTAAGAACTCAAACAATAGTCAATGACGAAGAAAATAAAATAAAAGAAAAGAAAGAACAACTTACAATTTAGATTAGAGATGCAGAAGATAGAACTTGAAAAGCCATTTAGATTGTGTAAGTTATGTTGAATTGTTTAGAACCCAAATTTGGAAATAGAAGAAGAAGAAAGAAGAGGGCGTACTGTTGAGACTGAATTTGTGTAATTTGAAGAAGAGTGACAGTAGATGTTATTGGGTTGTAAACTGGCAAAGTGTACGTCAGTTTGTAGGTTATTAAAGTAAAAAAGTTTTATTTTACATATTTATCCCTGTTAGTTAAAAATTTGTAAGTAAATGGTATAGGGATATTTTAGAACTATGAAAATGAAGAATCCAAACAAAAGAAGCCCCTTAAATAGTAGTATAGATAACCAAATCACCCCCACTTGGGTCTATAAAGTTTTCATACACATGTTGAGTATTAATTGGGGGAAAGTTAAATTTCATTATAAATTATTTTTTTTTGATAGGATAAATTTTTTTTTTAAAGAAACACCTCATACAAGTTCATTATAAAAATTGAATTCGAAAAGGTGTGGTTAGTAGGATAATTTAATCTATCCAAAATTCAAATTACTAAATTTGAAGAAATTCAAAAAAAAAAATTATCTTATTAAGACATGTTACAAATTTTATTATAAAAAATTTAAAAATTGATTTGGTGATAAATGTGATGTGTGGGCTTCAATCACCTAATAAACTAATATTTGACTTCTTCTTCTTTTTGTTTTTGTAATTTGTGATACATCAATTATTTTTTTACGCCTCCTTTATTTTGATGTAAAATATTTTTAAATGTAAAAAATTTTACTGTGAAGATATTTTTAAGTGTTTGGAATGGGAAAATGCATGAAAATGAAAACCGCCACCACCAGCCACCCCCAAATGAGCATAAACCACCACCAACCACCGCAAAAAAAAAAAAAAAAAACACCACCAAATGAGCACCACTACCCACCACCCTCAAAACCAGATCCAGAAGAGAGAAAAGAAGATAGCCGCCACCTAAAAATCTGAGCATTAAACCACAAATCTAAGTATAAAAACCACCAGCAATCCACAGTATATAAACATTAAACCACCAACTCGGCACAAATTCGACCAAACCATTCCAATAACCATAAAAAAGAAAGCCAAAAAACTCACAAACCCATATTGAAAACACAAAAACCTAAGAAGTCAAAATCTCTTATCAAAACTTGAGAACCTCTAGTGACAATGAGATTAAAAAAAAGGGTGAGATGAGAGGAGCACACTGCCTCTAGTGGCAATGGCAATGGCAATGGTGACATTTGGGGTTTAGAGGAGCTTGGCGATGGTGGAGATGGAAGCCACCAACACGATGGTGGTGACAATAGGCCTCAAGCGGTGACACAAGGTCGGCCATGGTGGTCGTGGTTGATGAGAAGTTGGTGAAGTCGTACCATGACTGATGAGGAGTTTAGGAGGGAGAGAAGCAACTGAGCGTGAGATGTAAAATGTTTTACACTTGTTTTAAGTGTAAAACATTTTACTTCTTCTTGCCTTAATTTTCAGTTTGATTGTAAAATGTTTTATGTTTAACAAGATTTTACAACAAAACAAACATGATAAAGTATTTTCTTTACATCGAAACAAACGGAGCATAAATTTGAAATCAAATTTAATATTTATTTTACTTATTTTAATCATCTATCATAATTTTATATTTTAATATATTAAAAATCGCACACTACATATTGTTCTTACATCAAGTGACTTAATATATGTATATATTATGATCATTAATTTAGAATTTCAAGTAGCTTATGATAGTTACGATATTATTTTTATGATTTACTTTTTCTTTTACATAAAATTTATTATAAATCCATGCATCGTATGGATATATTATCGGTATATATATTCCTAAACCTTTGTCCCATTTTTAATAATGATCCATAACCTTTTGTCATTATAATCATTAATCTTTTTTGGGGGGGGGGGGGGGGGGCAAATAGTCATTGTCTGTACTTGAATGAAAAAGCCTAATGCGCCAAATAGTGAGATTAATGGTTTGTTTAGATATCGCTTATTTTGCTGAAAATTAAAATTTTATTACTAAAAACACTGTAGGAAAATATTTTTAAAATAGCAAAACACTGTTCACACTGTGCAGTGGGTCTGCTTTTTTCTTCATTTGTTTGCAACAATTTGTGGGTCCCATGCTTAAAACGCGTGAACAGTGCCTAATGCTGCAAAACGCTTTACCCAAATGCACGCTAAGTGTGATGTGGCCTTTATTATTATTATTATTTATTAAATTTAAATAATAATAAAAAAAACTCTTAGAAAGCCTAAAAGTCAATCAAGGTTCTCTTTCTCAGTTTTATACAATTCTTTTCATATTCGCTTTCTTTAAAAAAAAATTAGGGTTATGGCCTTATGGGTGTTCTTATGATTAGAATTTAAACGTGAAAATTTGAATGGGAGAAGTGATTTTTATAGTCTCTCACATTGAATTTAAGAGTTATGTGCATTTGATTCTCTATTTGTGAGAATGATACTCGAGCACAATCTGGAATTCCTAATCTCCATTCTAAAACGAAGCAAACTGAATTACTCGGTTGGTGAGGATGAAAATAACTTAATTATGACTTAGAAGAAGAGGAAAAGTAACTAACAAGAACAAAAATAGCAATGAATATATCATATAACCCTCTAAATCTTTTGGCCTTTTGGGTGATGCTGGCATAATTCCTATGAGCTTCCGCATGTTTTGCTTTTATTTTTTATTTTTAATAAAGGTCATATGGCATCTAAGTGATGGAAAATGCTTGCTCCCCATGAATCTCATCTAACGACCTCCAATCCTCCATTGGATTTTTTTTTTAATAATTTTGCGAAGGTATGGCATGTATCCGAAACACAATTTTTCCCCCCAGCTGGTATAATTAGGAATGGCAACGAGTCGGGTTCGGGCCGGGTTTTTTTATACCCGAACCCGACCTGCGGGTCTTTTTCTGTTACCCGGCCCGTTTAATAAACGGGTCTTTTTTTTAGCCCCAAACTCGGCCCGCCAGGTCTCCGCAGGCCCCAAGGGGCCCATCCAGCCACAAACACAAACAGCAACACAAATTCACCATTCTTATCTGATTGAATCACCATTCTTGCTTCTCAACAAAAAAAAAATCACCATTCTTACCACAAACAGCAACACAACTAAACCAACACAAAATATACACATTCATTACATTCTATACATATTGAATCCTGAAACAAATACCCAAAAACAAAAACTGAGAGAGGAAATGAGCCAAAAAAAATGAAACGAAAAAAAAAAAAAAAAAAACCTCAGACCACTAAAGCTCCATCAGTGGTGTTCCGATCTAACAACAAGACCACATCTCTCTCTGATCTAACAATCTCATGCTCCGATCTATGGATTTCGTGCTCCTCCGTGACAAACGGCAACCACCACGAGGGTGAGGGTGGTCCGATCTATGGATTTCGCACTCCTCCTTGACAAACGGCAACAACGGTGAACCACCACGAGGGTGAGGGTGGTCCAATCTATGGATTTCGAGCTCCTCCGTGACAAACGGCAACCATGAGGGTGAGGGTGGGTCGGTGACTGTGAGTGTATGAAGGTGAGGGTGGATCGGTGACTGTGAGTGTATGAGAGTGAGGGTGAGGTGTGACAAAGAGATGAGGGTTAGGGTGAGGGCGACAGAGAGAAGTGAATTGAAATAGGATTGAAGGGCAGCTGGGGTATTAGGGTTTACAATGATATATATATATATATAACCGGGTATTATCCGGGCCAGGTTTCGGGTCAGGTTCGGATTTTTTTTTTATAAAACTCGGACCCGCTTTGGGTTTTTTTTTTTTTAAATCCATACCCGACCCTATTCTTTATCAGGCCGGGTAAAATCCGGCCCATTAGGGTCGGGCCGAGCCGGGTATCCGCTGGTCGGATCTAAATTGTCATCCCTAGGTATAATAACCATGTAAATTGGTCAGAAGCACTATGGACATGTAGGTATCATCAACCAAATAATTAATTTAAAACAAAGAATAGGTTCTTTTGCCTGTTCAATCTCTATTGGAAATCATGATTATGCGATCTGTTATCTTAAGAATATATGTATAGATCTCTCTCTCTCTCTCTCTCTCTCTCTATATATATAGACTCTCTCTCTCTCTCTCTCTCTCCTGTTAAAGCCACATCAACGTAGCATTTTGGTCTATTCAACTCAACCCATTTGGTCTACTTTGATCTATTTTGGTTCAATTCAATTCACTTCAGTCTATTTTAAGCCTTATTAATTATTAATTTATTTTTTTAGACACAGCTTTGTATGAATTTCATTTCATAACTAATAAATCAAAGACAAAAATATTATTGATGTTAGGCGACACAAACTTCAACTAGACTAATTAGGACCTTAAATTGATTCTTTCTATAAGTTGTCTTTTCAGTTATTTGCTCAAATTTATTTATTTTTCTTAATTTTTAGGTTGAAAAGTATAAAATTTTATTCTATTTAGGCCAAACTCTTTAATTTAATTAGGTTAAAAAAATAAGTGTTACAAATTAGAGATAAGGGCCCTAAAAAGGCACTAAAATGATAAATATTCACAAGATTATCTTAAAATTCAAGTTTCAATAATATGGGTATTATATTTATATTTAGAAAGAAAAAAAATGCTACAATTTTAAACTCATAATAATTTAAACTTAATGTTATGTTACATGAAATGAGTGTATATTTTCTTCTAAATATTCTTGGATATGTTACTATATAGTGTTGAATACAAAATATATTTGTAAGTGCACAATTGTATCTGGACCCAAAAACTATTATGGGCTCAGGCCCAATGAGCCTTAAACAATGAAATTTGTAGAGTGTGGACTTGAAATCTAGATTAGAAGTACTGAGAACTTGATAACAGGCTATGGTGTGCAAACACTTGTAAATAATGAATGATAATTGCAAATGGACCTCCTCGGACGTGAGCCGAGAACTATTTCTGTATTATTTCTCTTTCTTTCTTAAAGATTACAATTCTTCCTCCTTTTTTTGGGATACTGACTGATCCCCCCTTAAATACTTCTTTTCCTGATGCTTTATCCACGTGTTGCTCAAACCCCCTCCCCTCTAGATATTTCTTCTCTTAGTGTTTTTGAATAATGACCAGAAATTTCAGTTCTACTGTTCAGGGGTCATTTCCCATTAATGCGGCCAGAGAAGTAGGTGCAGAGTCTTTAATGTGGAGGTGGCAGCCTTTGCTCATGATATTTTTCTAACACCGGTGTATCTAGAAGGTTCAGGGTTTTCCCCTCTTAACCAACAGTCTTTCCGAAATTCTGCCTTGCCCTTCGTAGTGAATCTCCAAGTTATCTTGGGTCTGTCCGAGGAGAAACTCACCCTTGGATGTGTCCTCGGACCCTCGGCGTATGGGCCGATTCGCAGTACTAACAAATTCTTAGCTCAAGAACAGATCGGCCCTCCTTGCTAGAGCCCAAAGGCCCAAATGCCTGCTTAGGTCCTTTTACTCCCCACAATAGCCCCTCAAAACTCTATTTTTCAACATCTGAGGAGATAAATAGGGTTTTGATCCAACGAGAACTTACCCCACATGTTTTGTAAATAACTGCACGTGTGGAGATCGTTTCGTGTTCCAGAGGATGCCACTTGGCGGTTTTAATTTCAAAAACGCGCGCATTTATTACCGTAAGTTACACCTTGTCCCCCATATTCAACGGTGAGATGAGCATCTAACGGCCCTTGTTACCCCCTGAAAATTTGGGCGGGACGAATGAAATTTCAAGGCTGCTTTCCGCACGTCGTGACGCTTTGGGAACCTGTGCTTTCATTTATTTCTTCAGAGGCTAATCCCATCAAAAGATCAGTAATCACCTTTTCTCTGCAGAAATCCGTGAAAACTCGCACAACTTCAAACTTGTAAGTTCTTATTCTTCTTCTTTAACCCATTCTCCTCGGATCCTGTCCTCGGCTTCCATTTTAACCATTCTTTCCCTTAAAACTTCATCTTTCGTTCCTTTCTGATGGGTAGATTTAAGTGTTTAGTTGACACCGCCGTTGGGATGGAAGATTTTAGAGCCAAATACCACATTCCCAGCGACGTAGGTTTAAGATACTGTCCGGCGGAAGCCGTGACTGGGTCTAGGAAAACGGGAGAGGTTATCATTCCCATGATTGCCTTCATAGAAGGTGGGATGACCCTCCCTATGAGAAGCGTGACCAGGGAATACCTCCGCAACCACCGGTTGTGTCCTGACCAGTGTGCTCCCAACGTCTTTAGAGTCTTAGGAAGCGTCGATGCTCTAAACGAGCAGATGGGTCTGAACCTTACCTGGCATGACGTCGTCTTTATGTACGAATGCCATAAACTTACTGGGGTAGGCTATTACATCAAGTCCCGCTCTAGCGTAGTTGGGTTGATTTCTTGTCTGCCTAAGTCCAATAAAGGCATGAAGGACGACTACCTCATCGCCTCAGGCAACTGGCACGACGGCCCTCACTGCCCGGTCGAGTAGGGAGATCCAGGTGTGACTCCTTAGGATCTAACTTCCTGCCCCATAGCTCCATCTAAACATGTTTAAATGTCCACTTACGCTTACTAAGTATTTTAACTTTAGTTTATTACATTTCCTACAAATCTGACCATATTTATCTGTTTTGGTGTCTTTCTTTGCAGATAAACAATTCGTCCGCCCGCGCCTGAGCCATTGCAACGTTGCAGATCTGAACCGAGTGCTACGCTCAAAGGTGTTCGTGAGTGAAGATTTGCAACTGAGAGCGGCTCATTTGATATTAGGGTACGACCCTATATCCTGGGACTTCCAGGAGATTGAGAACGCCATCGTTGCGGGTGACCGGAGGCGAAGAAGGATTCACGTAGCCAGACCACACTTCTTAGCCGACCACGATATTCCTGACGACCCCCACATTGTATTGTACACACAGCCCATTGCGGCAATTCCCCTCGCCACGCACTCTTAGGCAACAGTTGTCCCAGAGGAGCAAGTGTCTTCGTCGAACACATTGGACGAGGAGATAAACAACTTTCAACTTGAGGACGTCCAAAGGCCTCGTGGAAGCCCATTTGTCGTCCTCTCCGACGAAGAAGAGGAAGCCGCCGAGACCTCTAGGACAGCCGGTCTAGTGATAGCACGTCCAGACGACAGCTCTATTGAAGAGGACATGGACGTGCTTAAGGACCTTCTAACATGAGAGGGGAGAAAGTTGCCAAAAAGGGGACGAGGGGATCCCAAGCTCCCCCTGCCTTGCCACCACCCCCTCCTCCAGTTGACCCCAAGCCTCCTGCTGACGATCCAAAGAAGAAAAGGAAGGTGGAGGCCGAGGGGGCTGATGGCGAGAAGCAAAAGAAGCTGAAACAGCAGCCACCGCTAGCTTAGCAGCAGAAGCTGGACAAGGGCAAAGGGCGCGCCCATTCAGTTGAAAGCGGCAAGATTAGAGACATGGCCGAGGTGCGCCGAGCACCAGCTATGTGGTCTCCCGAACTGAGACTGGATGGAGCGCCAATTCCCCTCCAGTCCAACATCCGGTTATTCCAACAAGGCCATGCCCTCCACTTGGTAGAGGCGTTGGAGCATCCTCTTCTGCTGCCCAAGGACATGGAAGCCTTGGAGAAGATGAGCCAGCCGCAGCTGTTCCTTTCATTGAAAAGGGATTTAGCTCTGGTAAGTTCCACCTCACACTTATACTCTAGGTTCATTTGTAAACACTTTACCACATTTAACCCCCTGACATTTTTTTTGCAGGCCATCCAAGAAGTTTTTGCGGCCGAGAAGTTCGTGGAGGATTCTCGGAAGCGAGCTGGAATGGAGCAAGAGCTACGGCAAGAGACGAAGGTCCTACGCCGAGGCCCTAGCGAGAAAATGGGAAGATCACATCGCGGCTGGCCGATCTAAAGAGAGAAAGATGGTGCGAGGCCGGCTTAAGGACGATGGAGGAACCAAGTGGAGGGGCAACGTAAGCTTCTTCGCCAAAAGGACGACGAGATCTCCCCGAGCCCGACGGGCACACTCGATTTGGAGAAGGAGCTTACGCGGATGAAGGAGGAGGCTCGCACCACGAGCGCTCATTGGAGGAGGCCGCTAAGTAGGCCAACTATCGGGGAGGAGTAACTACAACGCAGGAGCAGTTGACGAAGCCTTCGCGGCCTTGTGCGGAGTATTGTCAACGGGTACGGGGAGAGGCCTTGAACGCAGCAGGGGTTCCTCAAGCTTCCGAGCTGAGGAAGCCCGAGAACGTTTGGCTTCCCCTAGACATACAGGAGATAGAAGACCCTCATGTTGTTGCCTCTGCTGCCCTTCCTCCCGTGGTGCTAGAACTCATTCCTGATCCTACAGAACCTGAAGGTTCCCATAAAGAGAAGGACGGGTATGAAGCTGCCAAGCAGGAGCCAAGCCAGAACGTGGAGCCCATCCTTCCTCCAACAGACAAAGGGAAACGAGTCTTGTCTGCCTTTGAGTTGGAGCTAAAGAGCACAGAGGCTGGCAGCAGCTCCCTCCAAGACCCCCCTCCCAAAGCTTAGGGCCTAGCATATGATTTTTTCTGTACTTTGCAGTTTTCTTCAAGTAATGATGTATTCTACTTATAATTAATGAAGAACAATGTTTATTCAACCTTTATTCAAGTTGTATTTATTTTACTTTATTCTTTTTGTGCTTTGTCATGAAAGTTCTCACTAACACATAGTTAAAGGAAGAACAGAATAAATAAGTTTAACTCCACGCAGTTAAACAATTATAACTTTTAAACACCCATATGCACACTTGCTTTGCAAAGTATATCATTCAAGAATCTGGCAAAAACTAACTTAGCTTAGATGTATGCAGTGCCTTACTTAGAAAGCCCACATGATAGTTAAACTTTGTAATCTGAGATATCAATTTTAGTAGAGTGTAAGGTTCGAAGATCATACCTTACAGAATCTTTGTTTCGATATTTACAGCTGCTTACCTTAAGATCCAATTTAACAGATGGTAAAGCATTTGACTTCCACAAAATATGTGATAAGAATAAGAACAATGTCTAAATAATAAGATATCAAGGTTCTGTTTAACAAATGATAAGATATCAATTTCCACAAGGTTTGTGGTCCGAGGACCATACTTAACCAAGTTTCTGTTTGACACTTAAGAATAGTAACTTCAAATGTTAATTTCCCCAAAGTAGGAGGTCCGAGGACCAGGCATAACTAAGGTTCTGTTTAACAAATGATAAGATATCAATTTCCACAAGGTTTGTGGTCCGAGGATCATACTTAACCAAGTTTCTGTTTGACACTTAAGAATAGTAACTTCAAATGTTAATTTCCCCAAAGTAGGAGGTCCGAGGACCCGGCATAACTAAGGTTCTGTTTAACAAATGATAAGATATCAATTTCCACAAGGTTTGTGGTCCGAGGACCATACTTAACCAAGTTTCTGTTTAACACTTAAGAATAGTAACTTCAAACCCCCGAGGTATTTATAACTTTGAACTGTTAACTAACAAAAGCACATTTTATTAATAATAATACCTTCGAAGGTTATTTACATTCCATGGGCGTGGTATAATTCTTTCATCTAGGTCAGCTAGCCGATACGACCCTATGTCTGCTACTGAAACAATGCGATAGGGGCCTTCCCAGTTTGGTCCTAGCTTACCCCAAGCTGGGTTCTTAGAAGCACCCACAACTTTTCTTAGTACAAGATCCCCAGGTGCGAGTGGCCTTAACTTCACGTGAGCATCATATCCCCGTTTAAGCTTCTGTTGATAATAAGTCATTTGGACCATAGCTGCCTCGCGTCGTTCCTCAACTAAATCCAAGCCTTTCTCCAGGAGGCCATCGTTATTCTCCGGGCTAAAAGAACTCGTCTTTAGGGTGGGAAAACCAGATTCCAGAGGTATCACCGCCTCAGCTCCATAAGTCATGGAGAATGGCGTTTCCCCCGTGGACCTGCGCGGTGTAGTCCGATACGTCCACAGAACATGTGAGAGTTCTTCTACCCATCTACCTTTCGCATCGTCCAACCTTTTCTTGAGCCCACTGACTATGACCTTGTTAACGGCCTTGGCTTGCCCATTTCCCTAAGGATAAGCTGGGATGGAGTATCTATTTATGATGCCCATATCACCACAATATTTCCTAAAAGCCTTGCTGTCGAATTGAACGCCATTGTCCGAGATAAGTGTGTGTGGTATACCGAATCTAGTGACGATGTTTTTCCAGACAAACTTCTTGGAATCAACGTCTTTGATATTTGCTAAGGGCTCGGCCTCAACCCATTTAGTGAAGTAGTCTGTCCCCACGAGAAGCCATCTTTTGTTTTCACTGCTGACCCTCGAAAATGGCCCCAGCCTATGTCCAATCCCCATTGTGCGAAAGGCCAAGAATTTGGAGAGAGGGTTGAGAACCCACTTTAGGTTGATGAATATTAGGGGCGAACCTCGGCATTGATCACATTTTCGAGCATAGTCTGAGCCTCTCTGCACATATTGGGCCACCAATAACCCGAGTCGAGCTCATGGGATAAGGATCTTCCCGGTGTGGCTCCCACAAATCCCTTCATGCGGTTCTTCCGGAAGTGCTTCCGTTGATTCGGGGTGCACACGCCAACAAGTATGGTCTGAGAAGGATCGCTTATACAATTTCTGGTCCTCGGACAACCGAAGCAACGTGGCGCCTTTCGACGTATCTTATACGCTTCGGACTTGTCTTTAGGAAGGATGTCGTTCTTAAGAAAAGATATGGCCGGGTCAATCCAACTAGGTCAGGCCTTATCGGATGGATGCGAGCTGCGTTGACGGCGATAAGAGTTGGCTCTAGCAAATCCTCCACGAGGATAATCTGGCAAACCACCGAGCCGAAGACGTTGCTAACGTGGCCAAAGAATGCACATGGGTGTTTCCAGCTCCTAGAGATGTGAGACAAGACAAAGGAATCAAATTTAGCATGCGACTTTTGACACAGGGCCAAGTATTCTTGCATTCTTGGGTCCACAGCCTCCATGGTCCCCATGACACGGCCGACCACTAGCGGGAGTCGAGAATGCATGGACTTCCTTTCCACCCATCCTATGTACCATGTTCGTACCCCAGGCCCTTCGTACTCGGCCTCGTTATTAGTAGCCGAGAACGACGGCCTCGAATTTTTGAAGACAATTCCACTCGGGGGATATCGGGACAAGTCCGATGCCGGACCCTCTCGATTCGTGCCCCGTCCCGCATTACACTTTCCAAGTCGAGGTCTTCTTTGTGATCACACCAACTGATTTTTCATCCATGTGTGCTTCTTTCAGGAGTTTCTTCTAGCAATGGTTCGGTAAACTCGCACAAGTCGGCAAGGACACGGCCGCTTCAGGAGGTGCGAGGCCTGTATTAAACGTCAAAGGCTCCCAAAATGGTTCCCCACTTTGCCATCCTGCCAGAGTAATCGGCGCTGCGTAACACCGCCTTCAGAGACAATTGGGTAAGAACCACCATAGTGTGGGACTGGAAATAATGAGGAAGCTTCCGCGTGGCATGAACTATGGCCAGAAGTGCTTTCTCCAAGAGTAGATAGCGCACCTCAGCCTCATTCAAAGACTTACAAACGTAGTATACAGGTCTTTGCACCCCGCTTTCATCCCTTATGAGGACCAGGCTGACCGCGTGGACGGCCACTGCCAGATAAGCAAACAAGACCTCGTCCGCCTCGGGTCGAGACAAAATGGGTGGCCGAGAAAGATATTGTTTAAGTTGTTGGAAGGTTAACACGCAGTCCTCGGTCCATTGAAACCCCTTCCATTTATTCAACAATTGGAAGAAAGGACGGCACCGGTCAGCTGACCGAGAGATAAATCTGCTAAGTGCAGCAATTATTCCGGTCAATTTCTGGATTTCTTTTGGATTCCGAGGCGGCTGCAAATCCTGAATAGCCTTGACCTGCGCTGGGTTTACCTCTATGCCTCTATGAGTAATCATATATCCCAAGAACTTTCCAGATCCCACACCAAAAGAGCACTTTGAGGCGTTAAGGCGCAACCTGTACTTTCTTAGCACTTGGAAGGTGTCGGCCAAATCTTTAACGTGTGAAGGTGTTGTTTTACTCTTCACTACCATATCATCCACATATACCTCAATGGTCTTCCCAGTTCTTTGTTCGAACATTCGTCATCATTCTTTGATAGGTAGCCCCGGCATTCTTCAATCCAAACGGCATGACCTTATAGTGGTAGTTTCTGTTGGAGTAATGAAAGCGTCTTCTCTTGATCCTCCAATGCCAGTAGGATCTGATGGTAGTCTGGAAGGCGTCCAAAAAACTCATACAAGGATGTCCAACGGTGGCGTCCTGGTGATCAATACGCGGCATTAGGAACGAATCCTTGGGCGAGCCTTGTTCAAATGCGTGAAGTCCACACACACTCTCCACGTTCCATTCTTCTTTTTGACCACAACCGTATGCGCCAACCATTCGGGGTAGAAAACTTCTTTAATAGCCCCGACCCTGCGGGTTTGAGCACCTCCTCCTTGACGGCCTCGAAATGTTCCTTGGAAGAACGCCGAGGTGGCTGCCTTCTCGAACAATGGCGGGGTTGACATTTAAATGATGACAAATGAAGCTCGGATCTACGCACGGAGCCTCATGGGGTCCCACGCAAAAACATCAATATTGCCCTTGAAATTCCAACAACTCCATCTTCTCTGATGTGTCATATGTATGCCTACTTGGAAGAACCTCTCTGGGTCATCCAGTAACAAAAACTTCTCTAACTCTTCACAAAGAGCCTTATATCTCCACATCAGCTCCAGGTGCATCGGGGCGTTAATTGCTATGAGTCTTTGATGGAAAGCCGATGACTCGGCTTCTGTCGATGAAGCAACGAAGCCGATATGCATTGTCGGCCACCGATTGGCTACGAGAGGATCTCTTCAACATATTCCACAGAGGGGAACTTAATCTTAACATGCAAGGTAGAAGACGGCTCCCAGAGCGTGCAGCCATGGCACAGCGAGCATGGTGGATATGGGGAGTACGCGTCAACCACGATGAAATCCACCTCGGCCGTTTCTAAGCCGGATTGAACGGGCGAACGAATGTCCCTTCGGCCTGTGGCCTTTCCTTCAAAGCTTATGAGTGGCGAGTCATAAGGAGTAAGATCTTCCGGCTTCAACATTAGCCCCTTAAATAAATCGGGGTACATGATATCTACACCTTTGCCCTAATCAATCATACCCTCTTCACATCATAATTCCCTATCCACGAGAGTGACCACGAGAGCATTGTCATGGGGTTGAATGGTACCAACCTTATCCTCCTCGAAAATCCCAAGACGGGTAAATTCACCTTCAACCTCTTCGGCTGCTGACTGCCTCTTGGCCGAGAATGGGAAACCGCCATCACCACAGTGGGACTGGCCCGATCTTGCCGGGTGCGGCGAAGATAACGTTAATTGTTCCCGATGCCGTGAGATGGATTATTCTTCTAATTGTTTGAGCGGATTATTGCCACACCCGTTAGGTTGACACAGGTGCTGCTTCAGTTTTCCTTCATTGACAAGCTGCTCCAAGTGGTTCCAAAGGGTCTGAAAATTCTCGGTAGTGTGGCCCACGTCCTGATGGTACTGACAAAAGAGGTTCTGATTCCTCTTTGCGGGGTCTCCTACCATCTTACTAGGCCACCTGAAGAAGGGCTCCTTACGAACTTTCTCCAGTAATTGGTGTACTGGTTCTCGGAACACAGTGTTTACGGTCTGAGGTGCTACCGAGCCGGATTGACCAACGTAATCCCTCCTCGGCTTGTTGTTGCGGTATCTATCTGACCTGAAATCCCTTCTCTCTTGCGGGATAACCTTCTCCTTACCTTTTCCTTGCTGCTGGTCTTCCTCTACCCTTTTGTATTCATCAATACGATCCATGAGGCGACGTACGCTGCGGACGGGCTTTTTGGTCAAGGACTTCCTCAAGTCGTGATCAGTAGGAAGGCCTACCTTAAAGGTATTGAGCGCCACCTCATCAAAATCACCATCTATCTCGTTAAACATCTCCTAGTACCGGTCGGAGTATGCTTTCAACGTCTCCCCTTCCCTCATGGTCATGGATAACAGCGAGTCCAATGGCGAGGCACTCTCTTACACGTAATAAACCGCGAAGCGAATGCTCAGTAAGGCACACCCAGAACGAACCTACGGACCCTAGATTTAAGGCCGTTGAACCACCTCGTAACAACGGGTCCCAAGCTAGAGGGGGAAAACTTTACACATCGGGGTCTCGTTGTGAGAGTGCACGCCATCCTCTGGTTAAAGTGACTTACGTGCTCCACTTGGGATCAGTCGGCCATTGTAGATGGTAAAGGTGGTGGGTGAACCTCTGAGGAGCCTCCCCTTCTCAATCCTCTGACGAGAATGGAGATTTGGAGAGTTGGTGCAACGCCCGGAGCTCATAGCTTCGTTCCCCGAGCCCCTGGAAGGAAGTTTCTTGTGTCTGTAGTGGCGGGTTGTCCTCCTCACAAGAGGACATTGCGGCAGGGGGTGAAGCATGACCTCGGCTGTAACTACCGCCTGGACCTCCCTCCGAAGAAGGATTAGATGAGGACGGTGAAGGCTTACGTGCGGCGCGGCGCGGTTTTCTTTTCAAAAGATTAATCTCCTTTTGCATGGCTTTAGCACCATCCTCGTGGGTGGTGCTACCCCGCCATGAGTATGGCTAGCTAGGGTATTACGTATGGACGCTTCCCTCTCGATCCATTCGACGCTCGAGACGCTAGAAAAGATCCTCCGGTTGTGATCCTTGAGATTCTACATGGTGTGAACCTACGCCTACCATAGTATCCCGATTTCTTCCGGACTAGATTCCCCGCGAGACGGCGCCAATTGTAAGTGCACGGTGCACACGGACCCAAAAGACTATTATGGGCTCGGGCCGTGAGCCTTAAACAATGAAATTTGTAGAGTGTGGGCTTGAAATCTAGATTAGAAGTACTTGAGAACTTGATAACGAGTATGGTGTGCAAACACTTGTAAATAATGAATGATAATTGCGGATGGACACTCCTCGGACGTGAGCGGGGACTACTTCTGTATTATTTCTCTTTCTTTCTTAAAGATTACAATTCTTCCTCCTTTTTTTTGGGATACTGACTGATCCCCCCTTAAATACTTCTTTTCCTGATGCTTTATCCACGTGTTGCTCAAACCCCCTCCCCTCTAGATATTTCTTCTCTTAGTGCTTTTGAATAGTAACCGGAAGTTTCAGTTCTACTGTTCAGGGGTCACTTCCCCATTAATGCGGCCAGGGAGGTAGGTGCAGAGTCTTTAATGTGGAGGTGGCAGTCTTTGCTTATGATATTTTTCTAACACCGGTGTATCTAGAAGGTTCAGGGTTTCCCCCTCTTAACCAACAGTCTTTCCGGAATTCTGCCTTGCCCTTCGTAGTGAATCTCCAAGTTATCTTGGGTCTGTCCGAGGAGAAACTCACCCTTGGATGTGTCCTCGGACCCTCGGCGTATGGGCCGATTTGCAGTACTAACAAATTCTTAGCTCAAGAACAGATCGGCCCTCCTTGCTAGAGCCCAAAGGCCCAAATGCCCGCTTAGGTCCTTTTACTCCCCACAATATTATATGTTCCATCACATTAAACTTATAAAAATAAAAAATACTTTTAGATAACACATGAACTATTTAACCTACAATTTTACATTATATTATTATAAAATAATTATATTACCTTTTCTCATGCATCAAGTGAGTTCGCGAGTACTTCTTAATAAAATTAGAGTAAGTGCTTGTGGTATTCTCATCTTAATTTATGACTTGCTTCTTCTTTTTTTTTTATTGGCTAGCTAAAATTACACTTTTTCACATTTATCTTTAATCTCAATTAACCTCTCAAACTATCGAAACACACAAATACTGATCTCCCAAGGCTATATTTTTGTTTCAGTGTGCCCTCAACCATTTGATTTAGTGTTAAGTCTAACGAAAAATGTAGGCACTTGAGAATCACGTGGTATCTAAACAATAAAGTGGTATTTTGGTAATTTTTACCATTTGAAATTACTAAAATACCCCTTAGGTCTCTTTTCTTATCACCAATCTAAAAGTAATAAGGCAAAAACACTATTTTAATCTCTATATTTTGATGTCACGGTCAATTTGGTCTCGTTAATTCACTAATGAAAAATACTTACATGGCTAATGGACTGCGCAGTTGACACTTGAACTTATGTGGCAAATAAAATAAAATAAAAATATTTAATAGATATTTTAAAAGCCGGTCAGCACTTAAATTGAAAAATAAAATCAATTTCTCAATTTTAAAGAAAGAAAAAAAAATGTTAGAGCATTCTTAGTTTTTCTTGCATTTTCTTACCCCACACACACACACACACACACAATGACCCCACACACACACACACACACAAAATGACCACAAACTGCATATAACGCCAACCCAAAAGACAAAAGAAGTAAAAAATAGATGGTCTCAGTCAAGGAAGCAAACCCAGCAACACTCTCACTCACACGTTTCACAGATGGATAGAACTTATTACTGAAAACTGAAAACTGAAAACACTGTAGTAAAATAATTTTTAAATATGTAAATAGTACTGCGGGACTCACTTTTAATAAAAAATTGCTAAAAAAATACATGCACAGTACGCGCACTACGCGCTTGTCCCCCACAGCAGCCAAAAAATAAAAAAAGAAGAGCAAAACGTGGACGCAGCAACTTTAAGCTGCATCCAAACGCCCTCTATATATACTAACCTACTGAATCCAAACTAAAAATTACATCATCCCAGATTGCAAAACCGCTCAATAAACTTATTTGATATCTAAGAGAATCCAAAGAGAAAGGAAATAAATTGATAATTGAGTCCAACATCAAAGAAAGGACTTTTTTTTTTCTTTTTTTGTTTTCTCATTAACCAAACAAGCGTCAAGAAATGCCATCCCAAACCTGCAACAAATTTTGCCAACCCCTTCAATGTCTTCCCTCAATTCCAATTTCCAAGATTCTTAAAATAAATAAATAAAATCCAGCTCTCAACAATAAATGAAATAATTTGACATAAATTAAATTTCACAAACATTCTATATGGAAAATATGTTCAGATTAGCATATGTTTCTTGGGAAAAATTCTACATTTTCCATCAAACAAAACAAAACTGAAGCAGGGAAAATAAATTCTAAGCATGTAAAAGAAAATTACCTCCTCTTCAACATTATGTTAGAGGTGACGACGAACTTCATGCCAGCAATATTTTTGACAACGAGATTGTTGAAGAAGCCGATGAGTCAACAATGAGAGTGACAAAGATGGCATTGGGGAAAATTAAAGCAGGAGCAAAGGGTACTCTGGGGTCTCTACAAAGTTCAATGGTTAGAATGGAGGGGTTTGCTTTTGCAGCAAGCAACACTAATGGTACTAGTGAGAATGAGTTTTGGTCGATGACAGTGAGGAAGGTGGAGTTTATGGTTGTGTAGGAGAGGGTTCATTAATGGCAGTTTTGTAAGTTACTAGTTGTCGTTGATTTGCATGCATGTTTTCCTTCAGATTTAACCCCAAATTAGATGGTAGGAGGCACATTGTAACAAAACTCTCAAATTAATTAGGGGGTCAATCGTGCATTTTGATAATTTGGAGAGATAAGTGTAATTAGGATGAAAGATAAGGGTGAAAAAAGAATAATTTTCCTTTTTGTTATTTCTTGTCTTGCTTGAAGTGTTCTTTAATAAGATTATGCTTCTTTAATTTTTATTGATAAAACACTTTCTTAAACCTTATTAAACGAATCTGGTAAGCTGTCATTCGATGTCTCTTAGCCTGAGGTTAATGGGTTTTGTTGGTCTACCTAAACTAGATATTGGAGCAAAAAATTCAAAAGAATTAATTAAAGTTCCACCAAGCTCAGCCAAGTAATCATACTGTCTTAGTAGTTAGTACTGTGATAAAATAAAAATAAAAATAAAAAGCTGAGTCACCAAACAGTGGGGGCTACCAGTTCTAAGGGCTGAATTCCATGTTCAATCCAATTTTGGATCTCTCAAGAAGCAATGCTTTAGCTATACCCAGAAAGGTTTCACACTACAGTGAACAAACAAGATATCAAATTTGCTAATTAAGACATGAACAACAATTTTTTGATTTTAAAAATTGTTGAAAACAAAAAATGATAAGGACATCGAAACACAATGTTTGACATCACTAACCCTATTTGTCTACCTTGGATTCCCTCATCTTTTTCTCCTTCAAACAACAATACTATAACTACAACTTGTCGGTGATGAAGGTATTGAAAAGCAAACAAAATTCATAACAAAACATTCTCTTCCCGGCCCTCAAGAAACTAATCAAGAAAAAGCAATAAGAAACAAAAATAAGAAGATAACGGATCTAGCTAGATATATATAGTAATAGTAGTGTGAAACTCAAACCAAATCAGATGCATCCGACGAACGTTGCTTAACAGAGACAGAAGCACGACAAACGGGACAGTTAGAATGAGAATTGAGCCACAAGTCAATACAAGGAACATGAAAAGAGTGCTTGCACACACTCAGTTGCTTCACCTCTTCACCCTCCGCAAACACCATCAAACACACAGGACACTCACTGCCAACAACATCTTTACTAGCGTGGCTGCCTTCTTTCTCAACCTTAATAACATCTGCAACCCCATCTACGTTGCTATGTCCATCGGTCTCGCTCGAGTTGCTCCGGTATCTTCGACTTCGAAAAGGGTTCGGAGGGCACTTCACGGCGAAGAAGAAGACGTAGACTAAGGCTGGGATGGTGACTACGGCAATAAGAGCGAGAACGAATTCAAGAGGGGATAAGTCCACGCTGCTTGGCGACGCAGGGAAGGGGGGTGGTTCGATGCTTAGAAGAGCTGTGGGTGCGATCTCCATGGTGGAGAGGAGATAGAGAGTGGTTAGACTCTGGTTCTGTTTGTTTTTTTTGTGTTTTTGCTTTTTCCTGTATTTTTTGTTTTGTATATTAAGTAGCTTATGGAGAAGATTACTAGATTAGTGCCTTGTGAACGGTGGGTGTGGGGATTGCTTTGGAATTTTGAGCAGCAATAATTGACACTTGACGGGAAATGAGGTTAGAAGACAAACCCACATCATGATTGCTACACTACAAAAGCATTTTATTTTCTTTCTATAGTTACGAGTGTGTGTGTATGGACCATGGAGTATGGACCAGAAGAGCAGCCCAGAATCAGGATGGACCAGGGCTGTGAAGAATTTATATAACATCCGAGGCTAGCTGGGTTGGGGCTTAAAATTATATGCATGTACAAGGCCCTTCTGCAGAATTTTGTTTGTGGGTCATATCAGCATCTTTGTGAGGTTTTTAGAGATTGGCAAATTTCACGTGACAAAGACAAACCAATGTGTTAAGATTTAAGAGGGTTGTAATCTATTATAATTGAAGTTTTATGATGTGCAAATGTTTGTCAAGATTAAAGATCTTGAAGACCAGTAATTCTAGTTGAGCAAAATCAAGACTCGCTCGAATGAAACCATTAAGTATGAAGAAAATTCGTGCCAAAACTCACTTAAATGAGATTGTGAAAACCTTATTCAGAAGTTTCGAGTGTCTTTAATTAACTTACACCAAAACCTAAACCTACTTATATAAGCCCCATTAAAAGTCTTTCTCCTTTAGCCAAAATAGATAAGTCCTTATTTGTGATTAACTGAATATACAACTTTCTTCAAAACATAAAACTTTTTTTTTTATGAACAAAAAAATGGCTACTGTACGGTATCATTGTCCTGGCCCACTTAAACTCAAATTTTATGATGTGAGACCACTAAAGCTGCTTGTGTCTATCTATATGGGCACAACATTTTAAACTGAAGCATCACGACTCAAATCATATTGGACTCGTAAGAGTGATGGTTCAAGGGACTCTACCATCAAGCTACCACCCTTCGTTGGTTCCTAAACATAAAACTTGTCACATTGCCATTCACCCTTAAGCTTGGACTATTTATTTTTAAACCCACAGATTTAATTTTTTCGATTATGGGCCGCTACTGTTACTGTCTAGAGTTTTGACGTTGCGAACGAGATATTTATTCATAAAGAAGTCTCATGCAAAAGAATTCTCAAGTTTCTGGGCCACCTCGATGGAAAGAATGAGATTGTGTTTAAGTTACATAAGTTTTGTATGTTTTGATTGATTATTATTGTCTCTTCTAGTGAATTTTCTAAGGGGCTGGACCCCCCTAAGTGATTTTTTCCTTTAAAAAGACTCTTCATTAGATTTCCAATTTATCACCACAATTTGTGTATTGATTTTATTTCTTTTAATATTATTATATTTAGATTTGGTGATCTCTTAATAAATATCATTGAACGATTGTTTACGTGGAATCAATAAACAGCTTTGATGAGTTTAGGAAAAACAATTGGTAATCTACCTTAATAGACAATATTAAATCACCAGTAAGCCATCAAAGAAAGATAAGTAACCACTCAAACACATTCAATATATTCAATGGTGTTCATAACCTAAATGTCTTAAAACTCCTATCAAAACAACGACCGTTACATTTAGAAAAATAATCACCTACAATTATGCACAATAGCTATCTAATCACTTATAAAATTATAAATTTGCCTCACTTGCTAAGGTATGAGAAAAATCTTACAAAATACTATCTATATACAAAAAATAGGGCTAATACTAACTTAAGCATCGAAGGCTCTCCCACAGGACTCAACTCGAGAGTCTCTTCGATCAACTCTGTTTTTTCTTGCAGATCTTAAACGATCGTCAAAAGCTCTAGATTAGATGAATGAACCAATTGACAATTTTTGGTTTTATCAAGCTTGTTCTATTAATTAATAGATAAATTACATTGACACCCTCAAGTTGTAGAGAAATTAGACTTGTTATACCCAATTTTTCAAGAAAAGACACTCCCCAAAGGATCAAAATAATTGATACTTCATCCCAATTCCAACCTCTCAAATGATCAAAACAATTAATACTTCACCCAAAAATAATTTAAAAAATAATGGGGTGCAGTGTGTCAATCATTATGAGCATTCGTGGGGCAAAGTATCATTTCTGTAAAATTAGATATAATAACTCTCTTCTCAAAAAAATAATAATATATAATAACTGAGTAAGTCTAATTTCGCTGTACATGTAATTTATCCTTGATTTTAATTAATATGCTACTTGTTCTTTTGGAATCTAAATCATAACCTTTCAATATTTAATTAGTCAAGCAATAATACCATATGTCAAAAGCCAACACAAATTATATACTATCATATGCTATATATTCTATATAATAGAAGTTTCACTAGTTGCTTTAAATGAATGTTATCTCTTTTTTATTATCATAAATATCTATTTTATTATATTTTTTTTCTCTGTATGTCCCAGACAAATTAGTCAACTAGATTCAAATTGTTGTTGTAATCATCTTAAATTCGATATATTGGGTTTAGCTAGCTTTTAGTATTTCACTACCAAGATTGTAAATTAAACCAGGATTGCTAAACCTTTACATGCATTAGGTTTTTAATGATAAACTTTGAATGAAAATGAACATAGCAAAACTATTAGGATTGAAGCATCTATCTTAATTATTATCAAAAAGAAGTATCTATCTTAATTGATAAGAACAAATATTCTACACAGCATATGATGATTTAACATCTATGCTAAATTGCTAATGCAATTGACCGAACATTTTTTTTCATCTATATTTCACATGTACAATCTAGCTACGACATTGGTCCAAACTTTTAAACACATTCATCTTGCAAACAAGAGTAGCAGAGTTGCAATGCAAAGCCATCTATAAATCATTTGAAGTTTATGCTTATAAATTCGGCAATCTATGGAGCTTTGGCCGCAGAGTTTCACCTGGACTGGACTTGGAGTAGACAAGACCGCATGCAGTGGAGGAATAGTATCAGCTTGACAAAGCGGGCAATTCGAGTGGGAGTTAAGCCACCCATCGATGCAAGTTACATGATACAAATGCAGACATTCAGGCAACACCCGAACCAGATTCTTTGTCTGTTGCTAAAGAACCAGATTCCTATGCTCAAGCCTTGAAAGATCCTTTGTGGAGAGCTGCAATGCAGGTTGAGATTGATGCACTTGAGGCCAATCATACCTAGGTGATGACTCAATTGCCTCCTGGTAAAGTTCCTATAGCTGTAAGTGGGTGTACAAGGTGAAACTCAAGGCAGATGGTTCTCTTAAGAGCTACAAGGCAAGATTGTTGCTAAAGGCTTCACACAGATTGAAGGGGTAGATTTTTCTGAAACTTTCTCCTTTGTAGTGAAGTTTGTGACTGTCAGAACTTTGTTGGCCTTTTGGCTGCTGTCTATGGTTGGCATCTCACTCAATTAGATGTCAACAATGTCTTTCTTCATGGGGATTTGGATGAAGAGTATATATGCTTCCTCTACCAGGATTTCGCAGCAAGGGGGAGCTGTGTAGGTTAACAAAGTCCTTATATGGATTTAAGCAAGCTAGCAGGCAATAGTTTGCAAAATTGTCATCCGCTATTATTGATCTTGATTTTCTACAATCAAAATAAGATTATTCAGTTTTTACTAGGGTCAATAAAGGTTCAATCATCGTTCTTTTGATCTATGTGGATGATATACTAATTGCTAGTTATGATGTAGATGCAGTCAATGTCTTCAAGCAATTCCTAGACAATAAGTTGAAACTCAAGGACTTAGGCACTTTGAAGTATTTTCTAGGTCTTGAAGTTGCTAGAACCACCGAAGGACTGTCATTATGCCAAAGAAAGTATACTTTTGAACTTCTATTTGAGACTAGTTTATTGGCAAGCAAACCTGCCAACATTCTAATGGAGCAATTTGCCAAGTTTAGCAATTCTAATAGTGAAGATGCTCCCGATTCAACTCTCTATAGAAGATTAATAGGAAAGTTGTTGTACTTGACACTCACAAGACCTGACATTTGTTATGCAGTGCATAAATTAAGCCATTTCATGGCTGCCCCTAAAGTGCTTCATTTGCAAGCTGCTTACAAAATTCTTAAGTATTTGAAAAGGAGTCCAGACCAATGTTTATTTATCTCTACAGAATCAGAATTGAGGCTTAAATCATATTGTGATGCTGATTGGGCAGCATGCCCTAACACTAGGAGATCTGTTTCTGGATTTTGTATTTTCCTTGGTGATTCCTTGATCTCTTGGAAGTGTAAAAAACAACATGTAGTATCTAGATCTTCTATAGAATCCGAGTATAGGCCTATGGCTACAGTAACAAGTGAGATAGTATGGCTCATATCATTGCTCAAGACTTTTGGATTAGAGCATAAATAGGCAGCTTCCCTTTACTGTGATAGCAGGGCAGCTTTATATATAACAGCTAATCCAATGTATCATGAAAGAACAAAACATATTGAAGTTGATTGTCATTTTGTTCAAGAGAAGATTCAAGATGGTACAATTAAAACATTCCATGTTCCCTCAAGACATCAAGTTGCAGACTTCTTCACCAAACACTTGGGCACAAGCAGTTTCATTATCTTTTGTCCAAGATGAATCTAATAAATATATATAGTTCATCTTGAGGGGGAGTGTTGAAGATTGCTTTAGTTTGTAATTAGCTCTGCAATTGTGTACATAAACTACATGTAGTAGTTGTAAATAGAACGACCTGTAGCTTAGTAGTATTCATATTTTGGTTAGTTTGTTAATATTGTAGCTTAGTTTGCTAATACTGTAGCTGCCACGTGTATAGAAGCTATGGTTGTATAGTTAGTTTTTATGTTACAGTTTTTCCCTCCCCTGTATCTAGTATATAAAGAACAGAGCAAATTATTTATCAATACAAGAAATTCATTTCACAATTCCTACTTCTTGCTCTACATCTCTCTTCTGTGCGTTGAGCAATCCTCCATTGTAGAAGCTTAGGTTCGTGGAAGAATTTCAGCAGTGTGTCAATCATTTTGACCATTTGTGCGGCAAAGTATCATTTCTGTAAAATTAGATATAATGACTCTTCTCAAAACAATAATAATATACTAGTCTCATCACACGCGCTTCGCGCATGCGATGAGACTTTTCTTTTTTAGTGGTCCTATTTTGTAAAAAAAAATTGTATTTAATTATTATATATATATATGATTTTTATTTTAAAAATCTAATTTATAAGTAAATAAATCAATTTAAAAATTAATAGGAGAGTGGTCCTATTTTTTAGGCAATATTTTAGTGGGAGTTGGAGTTGCATTTTTACCGGATTGTCCTTTAGTTTTGTCTCTACTTAAACATAAGACTGTAGGGGCATCTTTGAACTAAAAAATGAGTTTTACCGGATTATCCTTTAGTTTTGTCTCTACTTAAACATAGGACTGTAGGGACATTTTTGAACTAAAAAAATAGGAATCCAAACAGGAGAAGCCCCTTAAATAGTAGTATAGATAATAACTGAGGGAGTCTAATTTCGCTGTACATGTGATTTATCCTTGATTTTAATTAATATGCTACTATTCTTTTGGAATCTAAATCGTAATCTTTCAATATTTAATTAGTCAAGCAATACTACCATATGTCAAAAGCAAACGCAAATTATTTACTATCATATGCCATATATTCTATATAATAGAAGTTTCACTAGTTGCTTTAAATGAATGTTCTCTCTTTTTTATTATCATAAATATCTTCTTCTTCTTTTTTTTCTCTGTATGTCCTAGACAAACCAGTCAACTAGATTCAAATTGTTATTGTAATCATCTTAAATTCGATATATTGGGTTTAGCTAGCTTTTAGTATTTTACTACCAAGATTGTAAATTAAACCAGGATTGCTAAACCTTTACATGCATTAGGTTTTTAATGATAATCTTTGAATGAAAATGAAGATAACAAAACTATTAGGATTGAAGCATCTATCTTAATTATTATAAAAAAGAAGTATCTATCTTAATTGATAAGAACAAATATTCTACACAGCATATGATGATTTAACATCTATGCTAAATTGCTAATGCGATTGACCGAACATTTTTTTCATCTATATTTCACATGCACAATCTAGCTACGAGATTGGTCCAAGCTTTTAAACACATTCATCTTGCAAACAAGAGTAGCAGAATTGGAATGCAAAGCGATCTATAAATCATTTGAAGTTTATGCTTATAAATTCGGCAATCTATGGAGCTCTGGCAGCAGAATTTCACCTGGACTTGGAGTAGACAAGACCGCATGCAGTGGAGGAATAGTATCAGCTCGACAAAGCGGGCAATTCGAGTGGGAGTTAAGCCACCCATCGATGCAAGTTACATGATACAAATGCAGACATTCGGGCAACACCCGAACCTCCTCGCCTTCCTTGAACTCGGACAAGCACACAGCACACGTTTCTTCTCCACTCTCTTGGGAGTACTTGGAGATTGGTATCAATTGCGCCAATGAATTGCTTGTGCTACTAGGCCTATCTTCTTGATTGGTTTGAGGCCTATTTGATGGACTTGGCTCACGCCTTTGGTTGCAGCAGCTAACAGCAAAAAAATGGTAGATTACTGTCACAATTGCTCCAGCTATGACCCCAAGAAGACCAATAAAATATGGACTAAATTGGGGGTGCTTATTGCCATCCATTAGGGAAGAAAGTATGGCATGGCTGCTCAGAATTGCTAGGGTATTAGGACATTATCTAGACGATGAAATCTAGGTGACTATGGCTCATGCTATACATCTTTTATAATTTTTCTTTTGTACATTTCTATATGTTAACAAAGTAAAGGCTTCATTTTCATTAATGTGGGTGACACGGACATGGTCGAATTATTAGATGTGGTAAATGACCTTTAGGTTATATTTTTTTGGTATAAAGTTAAGGTTTATCTAATCCTAGTTATATACTTGTTGACTAGCTTGATATTGGCAGGAAAATTATATTCCACTTGTTTGAGTTTTCTAACTGCCCCTAAATTGATTTTATCAAAGAGGTTCAAGGTCTAAGGGCCATATTCAATCCAGAAGTCAAGTCTAAATATATTAAAGGCCAACAAAGAGTAACGTTTTCGTCTTCTTTTTGGGACTAAGATACCCAGATCATATCCCATTTTGTGACTCACTGAAACATGGACCAATTCAAACTGCAACCCCTCATATCAACCAAGTTAAGGTAGCAAACAAATATTGCTATTATTTTTCAGGAGAGAAATACTTGAAATATTGCAATTTGCACGTACATTGAAAAAAAAATAAAATTGAAATGCATAACTTCGAACAGATTTGAGGGACATCTTCAATGCTTTATTATAACAAATCAGTTCCCGTTTAATAATGATAATATAAATAATAATTTATGCATGAAAACGACTCTTCCAATTGCAATCGCATATAGCCATAGTAATTTTTTTTTTTTTTTTTCAGTCAGAGAAAAAAGCCATTTACCCAGTTGTGAAAGTGAGGGCATGCGAGAAACCGAGAAGGGATTTTGTATTTCAACGTTGAGATTCCTTAGATCTAGGCTAGAAGTGAATTACATATTTTTCCTGCAAGGGTGAGAATCTCATGTTCATGTATATTAGGTGTAGTGCTGGCAAATTCCATGACGTGTAACCTATTTGAGTTGTAATCGTCAAATTCATATGTACAAGATAAGTGTTCAAGAGTCAACTCAAGAGAAGGAAGTCTCTAGAATCTCAACTCACTTTTGATTGAGTCTTGATCGATCGAGACACGAGAAAACCTAATTTAATCAAGCCCACTAAGTTAATTGGCTGATGGATTTGAAATTGTATCTTACTTTCTAAAATTTATTAGTGCACATTATAATCTATTGAAAAAAAAAAAAAGAAAAAAAAAAGAGCTTTTAAAGAGAGTCGACATACACATCAAACCAAAACCCTAAATGCTCTATTGACCGCGTATTCAAAAATTGAATATGAAGGCAATGTTTTCAAGTTGGTGATCCAAGCCTGAAGCCATAGAATCAATCCTTCTTCGTTTAAATCAGAGAAGAAATATTTAAGGTGGTCCTTAAAGTCACAAACACGATTCATAGTAGAATTTTAGTTTAAAAGAGCTCAACCAGCTTTCAAGGTATAGTGACATTCGCAAGTATCTAATGCAAATACTAGAAATATGGATATGTCCTAGTCGTAAACTTTGATTTTAAATAGTGAAATTCTTCTTACAATTAGGGTTAACTATCCTAATGGTTCCATAGGTTTTTCACTTCACAATCAATTGATTGTATTATTTACTTTACTTATAATTGGTGACCTGTTTTCTTTCTAATGTATTTGAGCGTTTGATTTCACTTTCAAAGCCCAAAATGCACGTTTCCAAGCCCAAAACCCAAAATGTGTTTGGTAAATTATTGTCATCCCGCGTTGCCCAATAGTGGCTTTTTCAAATATGAAGGATTCTTGCGTTTTTATATTGGACCTTGGAGCTGCGATGCGAAAATGCAAATATGATTTGTAATGTTACCGTTGGTCATTTTAAGTATTATCCCTAATCTATCCCTATTTTTATTTTAAAATCCCAATTTTACCTAGATCTCTACCAAAAAAAAATACCATCATGAAGCTGGAGAAGAATTTCTCTACACTTTATGCTCCCTCCTTGTCAATTGCAAGAAGCCCAAAAGAAGAATCTCATCGTGCCAGTAGTAGTGGTTCTTCTTTCTTTTCCTTTCCTCCAAATTTTTAACCAACCAACCACAAAATAGACAAAGAAGGATATGTAAAGAAAATTATTGGCAGAAGAACATACACAAAAAATATGACAAATTATACTTAGAAGGACAAGAACCTCCACTTCTGATCTCACTCTCAAATCTCAACATTTAATCTCACTTCCAATTTGGTTTTGGGGTTAGAGAGAAAAGAGAGAGAGAGGAGTTGATTTTGGATGAAATTGATAAAAATTAACTCACCCTTAATGATTTTTAATTGGCATGCGTAAGGTTGGATGACAAATTTGAGAGGAGTTCGATTTGGTTCTTAGAAGCTGTTTGATGAAATTAGAGAAAAGGAGAAGCAGAAAAAAAGATAATTGTGGATGGGAGAAGATAATTGTGAGAGAAGATAAGGGTGAAAGAAACTATGGTTGAGAAAAAAAATAATAAAAGTAAAAGGTGGTTTGAGTGGGATACATGTCCATCACGAAAGAAAATTTACAAAATAAAAATTACAATTGTGTTAGGATATAGAAAATTATAACAATAGTAGAGATGTCAAATTTTTCATATGCCAAAATTAAATTAAATTAATTAATAAAATATTAGATCAGGACTGACCACAACTAAAAACAAAGAGTATTGTGAAAATATTGTCACATTTTATTGTATCTCTAAACTTTTTAAATTAGTGCTATTTTTCTTTTAAAAAAAATAGTGCTATTGACATAATATTTTCATAACAATTTCATACAAAGGTTTATGCAGTAAGTTATTATTGGTTTTCATTTGAACTACTAGTGACATTATTATAATTTTTTTATCTACTATCAATAACTTGTTATATAGTCTTTATTGTGAAATTTTTGTAAAACTGTTGTCCATAACTTGCATTAAGAGAGGTAATTAAAAACAAAGAATTCTCTCTCTCTCTCTCTCTCTCTCTCTCTCTCTCTCTCTCTCTCTCTCTCTATATATATATATATATATATATATATATATATATCTTGTCATTTTTGGTAATTTACAAATCAAACCACCAATTTTATAAGTGTTAGCCAAATACTTAGTTTCTTCAAAAAAACACTTTTTGACAATTTTTATCAAATACTCTACTTAAAAAAAAAAAAAGGGCCAAAATGCAAAACTGGCCTTTTAAATTTCATCATGTTGTATTTCAGCCTTCTAAATTTGAGTTTTGTCATTTCTGTCCTTTAAATTTCACTCACTCCCAATTAAGTCATCTGTTAGTATTCTATTAGTTGTTGCCGTTAACTTACCAAAAAAACGCAGTTTTCTTAATTTTAGAAAAATTGTTAAATAAAAAAAATAAAAACAAAATTAATCCTCACCCCACCCACCTGGTATCTGAGAAACCTAGAATGAGAGAGGGGGAAAGAGAGAGAGTGAGAGATTAGGAGGGGTAAGAGAGAGAAAGAGGGATCGGGAATGGGAAGATCGAGAGGAAGAGACCGAGAGGGAAGATCACCCACCCTTTTTGTCTTTTGTTTCATCAAGCCTGTTAAAGATGCAATTTCAAAGCAAATCCGTAGTTTGTAGTAATTTTACTGCTAAGTTAGGTAATTGTTGACCTTTTTTGTGGATACGACACTTTGCCTTTCTATGTAGTGCTTTATCTGCATTAAATTGTACTAGCAGCTTAGTTATCTTGTTGCAACTTGTTTCTCTGGGTTGGTCTATAGTTTGTCTCTAGCGTCATTGTCCTCTCTGATTTTAATTTGTTTTGTAATGAAGTTGTTCCATGTATAAAATGGAGATATATAGTGTGCTTTTTTTTACTATTCAGTTTATTTTTATTATTATTTATGAATTATATTGTACTTTTTAATAATATTTATGAGTCTCACTGTATTATTTCAGCTACCTTTTAACTTTATTTACAATACTTTCAACAAAAAGTTTTCAATTTCAGCTATATAAGTTATTCTCAAACGGACCCATAATACTATCAATCTCCTACCCATTGCAACGGCAACAAAGTATATAAGCAAAACTTGTTGGACGGCAATGTATCAGGACCTCTTTGGAACTAAAAGGCATATGTATTGTTGGTCTTCCCTCTCAATCTTCCCCCTCCTAATCTCTCTTTCCCCCTCTTGATCTCTCACTCTCTCTCTCTTTCCCCCTTGGGTTTCTCAGACAAGGTGGGTGGGTTGGGAATTAAATTTTTTTTAATTTAACTATTTTTCTAAAATTAAGAAATAAAAAATAAAATAACAGCGTCATTTTTGGTAAATTAACAACAGAAACTAAAAAAATGTTAACAAAAAACTTAATTGAGATAAATGAAACATGGGGAATTGAAATGACAAAACTCAAACTTAGAACACTAAAATGATAAATGATAAAACTTAGAGATTCAATTTTACATATTAATTAAAAGCTAAAAAAAAAAAAACCAATTTCATTTTTATACTTTAAAAAACTGCTACTTTTTTCGAAAAAAATAGCTAAGAAAGCTGAACCAAACTAAGCCTTAGACAGCATGTAGTGGTGGTCGGTGACTACTGACTTAACTCGCATGAGCATGATGACAAAGCCAAATTAATTGTGTGAATTATTGCTGGGCTCGGATTTGTTGGGTCATAGCCTCATAGGCTTGGTCATGTACAAGTATAGTATGACCCATTCTTGGGCATTTCTGCACAGTTGATGAACCATAAGTTGAATTGGTGATTACACGTACTATAGTAACTTTTTGGCAAAATCAGTCTAATTAGAGGGTACGTTGATTATAAATTTCCAAAATTAAAGGTGCAAATTGCAATTACTCCCAAAATTTAAAGGTGGCCATAGATATTTTTCCCTTATCTAAGTTTTACATTCACGGGTTAATTTTATATTTAAATCTATTGATCAATTCAACAAGGCCGGCCATTAAAACCTCATGTCATGTGTATATATTAACTTTCAGACTTTGCTAGTTGGTGCATCAAATGATTAAATATATATATATTATTGTCAGACTAAGCTCTTTCTACAACCCAAAAGCCAATGAAATGCAATATGAGTGATAGGAAGATTTGATTCCCACCAACTTAAGATGTTGCTTTTTCTTGTAAACAAAAAAAAGGGCTTTGGACACAGTTTTGATCTGTGATACGAGTAGGATCCCAAATGCCACCAATATCTGTCAATATCTATACACAGGGTTTTGGGTTCAATTATTGAGATATTTTTATCTAGAAAGATAAAAAGAGATCTAAATTATTCACAAGCACAACTCTCTTGGCCCAATGGCAAGTCTTATCTATTTTCCTTTTTCTAAGTCTTCACATAAGACTTGAGTCATCCACAAGTACAATAACACAGCTATTATTGATGATGCTCGAACCAATTCCACCAACCCCATTACTCCATTTCCATCATGGTCACACCTCTCTGGTTTTTACCAATTTTTTTTTTATATATATAAAATTAATCCTAAAGTTTTCCAATAGTGACAGTGCCACCTTCATTGTTGTTACCGGCCATAATATTTTTTTTTTATGGGTGAAGAATTTACAGCCATAACTTTAATATATAGGATCTGTTTTTCGCTTTTTAACTTTTTGGTGTGAAAACACAAATTATAATAAACCAATTATGAGGGGTGTGCACATTGGATTGAGTTATATATAATTTTAACATTTGCATTATTATTTTTTATTTCTTTATGGGATCCTTTTAGTTATAGTTCAACCCGACCTAACCCAAGCATCAATCAGATTCTTAGAATTTCATCCCAATTCATATGCTCTGACTACAGGTAGCCCCGTCCGATATACAAATTGCAGTCCTATTATTGAAGGTTAGCTTCTTTATTGTTTGGGTATGGGGATTGGGGAGGAAGGACCTCCCTTCTCCTATTGAAGTTAATTTTAGATGCGATTAGCTTAGGAAAAAATTATTTTTCAAAGTTGTTGATATGATCTATTATGATTGGTACATAATAAAAATAGTGTTGATGATATACTCAAGTAAAAGTGATGTTAACTATTGTGATTAATGTTATGCCCTTAGCAATATGCAATATTCTTTCATATAGTAGTTTTTAGTAAAATCAATTTTACTCCAATCATAATAAGTCATCGTTCTCCTTTTTTTCGCCAAAGCCATCATTGTCTCCAATATGCTTGTCCATGGTTGGTCGGTTAAGAAAATCAGACCTTGGATAGATGAGGTGTTTTTGGCCTTGGGGAGGTAGTTATGGAGAAGAAAAATCATAACATTTAAGGTTTTAATTGATATATAAATGACCATGATTGGTTGTTAAATATGGTATGATGACTTTTTATCAACCAAAAAAAAAAAAATCGTATGATGACAATGAGGTGGGTGGCTATTAATTGCTTTGCCGGTTGATTACTGCGTGTACGTTTGGGAATTGTTGAAAAAAAATTGGCTTTTTTTGCCTCTTTGTCTCAACTTTTTAGCAAATAATTTAGCTTTTTTGAAATAAACTAATTTTTTTTGTAAACATGCAAATGGAAAGATGTAATTAGGTATACTTTTAGTGGAATGTTTCCTTTCTATAAATGAAGAAATCTATCAATGAGGTATACTTCTAGCGGAATGTTTCCTTCTAAAAATAAAGAAATCTATCAATTATTAGTACTAGGATTAATTTATTCTTAATTTAACTAATACATTTGTCTTTCTCTTTTATCTATCGCGATTTCAATTTATTTTCTTAGTATTCTACTTGTATTAGGAAAATGATTGCTCTATTTTTAGAATTTTAACTTATAAGAGTTAATGTGAAAATAGCTAAATGATTTTTCTTTTAAAGATTAAGTTTCATAATGACTAAAACAATACTTAGTAATTATTTTATATCACTAAAAAAAATGTTGTGAAAAAACTCTTTGTAAAAATTCTTCTACATTAATAAATAAGCCTTGTATGCATGAGTTTTTCTTTCAACCACCTATTGTTATTGTATTACTTGTTTATAATTTGTAAATTTGTGAAATTTATAAAATTTCTCAATATGAAACGTATTGTGACTAATTGTTGATTGATTTAGTTATTATTTATTGCAATTGTCATTGTATATGATCAATCTGCAATCTATTGTAATGAACTACTATTAAATGTTTAATTAGGTGCTATTGTGTCAAATAAAACAGTCATCAAAGAATGGTGCATTTAGTTTTTTATTAAAAGATATTGATTTACTTAGAAGAAATTATGAGACCTTATACAAATCATGAATAAGGCACAACTCAATTACAGGTTAAGTAGTTCTTAATTTTTTTGATAAGTATAGATAATGGAAGAGGGGAGGTGAGGTTATATGGGACGCCATAAAGAATATTATTATCATTGAACTATTACTTTTTGATACATCTAGGAAGGTTCGGGAGAGAAATTCGAGTCCAAGTTAAAAATATCAGAAAATACCGGTTGACATAAAGCTTATAGCTAGTGGATCGGCCAAAATGAGTATTTGCCCCTTTCGCCAAAACTTTCCAACAAAATGCTCATATTCTGAAACTATCTAACAAAATGCCCATATTTTAAACTCGATTTTCTAAAAATTGAGTTGTAATGAAAGACTTGATTTCTAGAAAATCGAGTTATGTGAAATAAAACTTTAAAAAAAAATTTAAAAAAAAAACATGGAACTCAAGTTCCATGTAAAATTTCTCACATTACTCAATTTTTATCAAATCAGGTTTCAAAACAATGACATTTTGCTAGATAGTTTCAGAACAGAGGCATTTTGCTACATCTTTTGGGCGAAAGGAACAAATGCTCATTTTGGCCCTAGTGGATCTTACTAAGGACAAATTAATGAGCAAACTATTGACATGAATAGAGCCTATGTAGAGGGAATAAAATAATTCCATTATTTTTCAATGGAGAGTTAATTATTTCTTTAGAAATACTTAATTAATCCCCCTCCCCTTGGGGCTGGAAGTACCCGTAAATAAACCTGTTTTTTTCATTTTGTTTCGGCTAATACAGAGGGAGGTTGCTTCCCATTCTTCTCTCATTCATTACTTCAGTGATGCACTTGTCAATTTATCAAACAAAGTGATAGGCAGGCCTGCATTTTAATAATTTTGGGACCATGTGACTCCATTTCCATTTCTCTTCGTACGTATATGAAAACATGAAACTACCAGGTAGGTTTCAAAGACAGAAACACCTGAACTAAAGGCATAGGTGTTATCTGAGGCATAATGTGACTCAAAAGAAAATTAATAAAAAATTATCATAATTTGTACTTTTAAGCTATAAACAAGTCCATTATACTTCCATTTTTTACATAAGTGGATGGATTAAATTATTGGTTAATTCCAGTTTCAATGTTTCAACCCCCATCAATTATTAAATTAATAAAACTCATACACATGTCCCTAATTTTTTAAATGGAAGAGTGACAAATCCTTGTATTTTTACTTTTTTTCACTTTTCCCTTAATAAACTATGAGCAAGTGCCACGAAAGTGTGGAGCCTAAGTAGAGTGCACTCCACTTTGTCAATTATTGTCTTATGAGACAGTGGCCACACGTTGATAAAACAGTGTATTTACAGTAATTTTATGTTTTTTTAGATGACTTAACCTTTAAGCTCATCACGGATTTCAAAGGGAAATTTTATAGACCTTTTTTCTATGAGTCTATGAAAATTTAGTAGTAGTAATCATTTCATTTTAGGATAAATGTATGACTAATAACAATAATAGAGTTTCCTTGTATATGGACACCTCCTATATCATTTCATTTTAGGATAAATGTATGACTAATAACAATAATAGAGTTTCCTTGTATATGGACACCTCCTATATCATTTCATTTTAGGATAAATGTATGACTAATAACAATAATAGAGTTTCCTTGTATATGGACACCTCCTATGTTTACTTTACCAGAACTTTGTCAAAAATAAATCTCATATTTGGTTACATATTCTCCAAAAGGAAGAAGAATAAGAACTTTAAATTTGACATTTATAAATAATAATAAAAAATGTGCAACAAAATTTTACACTTGAAAAACTGGAGATGAGATAAGCATACGAGGTAACTGTATCATGTTAGTATTTTATTTTACACCTCCTTTTTCATCAGAAAAATATTTAATGGTTCATAAAGTGCGTATATAAGACAAAACAAATTATATGTACTTGCTTATAATAATTAATAAGTAATATATATTTGTGGGTTTCAGTTAGCTCAATTAGTAAAATTTCTAATGGTTGAATAAGAGATTTAAGGTTCAATCCCCACCTACATAAAAAAAACTTATTAGTGTCTTGGTTTAATGATAAGAGCTATCATCCGGAAGCCATAGATTGAAACTGTCTAAAAACAAAAGTAACATATATTCGATAATAATAAAAATGAACCAAACCTTCCTTAGGTGGCTCAGTTCTAGTTGTTCTTTTGTTTTAAAAAAAGAAAACCTCAAATCATTTTTTACATGAACACAACAAAAGAGTTCAAGACTCAATATGTATCACAAAACTCCAAAAGCAATCCCACTTTTCATTGGAGAGAGAGAGAGAGAGAGAGAGGGAGAAAGAGATGTGGGTTTAGGAATAACTAGTGATATGTGTTCCACATCTGAGTTTCAGTGTGATAGGACTGATAGCCACACCCACCATTAAAAAGGGAGAGAGGAGAGGACTGGTGGAGAATACTTTCTTCTTTAAGCAAAAAAAAGGCAACTCCAATCACAATAATTTTAAACTAGTAATGCTTCTTTTGTAAGACACAGAGAATGGAACGGGAATCTCCAAAGCTTATTAAATTAAACAAATAGTTTGTGTATTGAGATTAGTCATATGAGATGATAATGTTGCCATCTTTTCATGTGTTTTTTTAATGTCAAAATATACTTTTGGGGTTTTTTTTTTTCTTTAAACAAAATAGTTTTTAAAATTTGTTCTTAAGTTCTACTTCAGTCTCTAAGTTAGTCATTCTATTCCTTTTTCATTATATTGCTTGCTTACGTGGCTAGGGCAGATGTGGCTTTTTAAAATAAAAAATACATCCGGTCCTTCAAATTTGATTCATATTCTATTTAAGTTCCTGAAATTTAAATTTTTTATTTTTGATCCTTGAACGTATAAATAAACCAAATGAGTTGTCTTGTTCACCCCAAAGAAAGAAGATTTGAATTATGAATATCTTCGTAATAGAGAGCAGACGATGTTATTAAATTACAAGTACCTTTTATGATACTTATTTAAGTAACTAATAATAGTGTTGAAGTGGTTTCTTTGTTTTTTTTTTTTTTTAAATTATTTTTGCCTTTTTCTAGGCAACATACGTGGCCATATATTTGTCACTCAAGGTGTATGTGGGTTCTATGACATTTTTAAACTTCCACGACAGAACTTTCCATATTTCAGATGTGGCTTTTTAAATTAAAAAATACATTTTGGTCCTTGAAATTTGATTTATATTCTATTTAAGTTCCTAATACTTAAATTTTTTATTTTTGATCCTTGAACATATAAAACGTACCGAATGAGTTGTCTCATTCACTCCTTGTTTTATATATATTAAAAATAGTAAAAAAGAAGATTTGAATTATGAATATCTTCATAATAGATAGCAAACAATGGTATTAAATTACAAGTGCTTTAGATGTTATAATACCTATTTAAGTGGCTTTTTTTTGTTTTTAAAATAAAAATTATTTTTACCTTTTTCTAGGCAACATACGTGGCCATATATTTGTCACTCAAGGTGTATGTGGGTTCAATGACCTTTTTAAACTTCCACGACAGAACTTTCCATATGTAAGTTAAAAACAAACGCGCACGCACAAAATGACCATAAGTCCCAAACATATTTGTCAAACGCTCCCCTAAAGCTTGGCACAAATACAATTCTTCAAAGATTACCAATAAAAATAATAAGATCAAATAAAGAAAAAAAAAATCTAAAACAATTAACATGAGTCATCCTAAGCCATAATAATCTTCCATTTCCAACTAAAGAAGAACAAAATGCAAACGTTAAAATGACTTTTTATTTATATATATAATATTAAAGATTGAAACAAATCATTAAAAAATAAAATTGATCTTTTAAAACAATCTCTTTTTCTCTCTCAAAGATTCACTGAGATCACAAAATCCATTCTCTATCCTTATGAAAATTTAAAGGCCAAAAGGCCAAGTTGATACTCTGTTAGCCTTGCATGACAACGGGAATGAGATAGAAGAACAAATTTTTAATTTTTTTAAGATTAGTTATGAGTCTTGTAATTCAATTGATAATTATTGGTGTTTTCAAAAACGACGTTTAGGATTTATATTCTCATTTTCGAATTATTGAATTATTAAAAAAAATTAAGAAGGAATTTTTAAAATGTTTGGAACTAAATAACTTAGGCCAAATTTCATATACCAAAAATATATTTGTTTTAAAAAGAGAAATGTGTCACATCAACTCTCTGTTAGACATACACCTAATCAATATAATGGAAACATAACAGAAAATATAATTAACTTGGTACGATTTGATTTAATTTTATGAATAATAATGAAAATCTTAAATTTTACATACTAAAATAAAGCTTGGACTGAATTTCAGGGATTAAACATATAATTTTATCTTTTTTTTTTAATTAATATGCTAGACGATAATAAACTAATGAGTTGTTGAACCAATAGGCAATCGCTAGGAATGAAAACTCTTGAAACTTATTTCAAGACAGATTTGTTTATATAATTATTTTTTTAGAAAAAGGGCAGGATGCATATTACTCTCATGTACTTGGGGTCATATTACATCGCCTCTACTTTTTCAATAGTACACTTTACCATCTTATGCATTGGAATAAAATGAAAACGTTAGCCTTTCCATTACTAACTACGAAATTAGCCATGTATGACACAATTTAAAAACCCTAAATCTTTAAATGTTGGTTATTTCTATTTCAATATAAAAGGCACACATAGGTAGTCAAAATCCAAAAAATTTCAACCAACTCTCTTCTTATCCACTATTTGGGATGGCAATGAAGTGAGGTTAAATTATGAGCGTCAGTGACTCAGTGTCCCACCCCATCTTCAAGACGAGAAAAACTCATATGAGAAAACGGGTAAGTTGAAGGCATTTTATCATCTTATTAATGAGGTTGTTCTGACACTTATTTGATAAAGAAGAGAGAAAAATTGGAAAGACAACTAAGGTTATCAAAATTATAATTTAGATTATATGATTCTACTTTATTTAAAATGTCAAATTAACATGTATTAAAAATTAATAAATAATCCAAATAGTATAAAGATTGGTTTTTTTATTTTTTAGAAAGTCTATAAAGATTAGTAGAGGAACAGGATTGGAGTAGAATCGGTCAAAGATATATATTATATGGTAGAATCTTAACAATTCTTTCTTTCTTTTTTTTTTTTTTTTTTTTGATGAGCTAATAATTCTTTGTTTGTCAATAATGACATGCCTAATGAAATTTATTAAAAGTAAGTGATAGGAAGAAACATTGACCACATTGCAAGTCTTAAAAAGCCACCGCCTCAAATGTTTCCCTAATGTGATAAGGGCTGTAGCAGATAACGCTCGCTGCTACGATTAACGGCCGTGATCTCTCTCTTTCTCTCTCTCTTCGCTTTATATCTTTGGCTTTTTGATCTGCAAGAATCAGCTTTCTTTGTGTTAACTTATACGGAAGCAATATTGCCATATCTTGTTCTTTTTTTCTTCTTTTATTTTCCCATAATTTTTAATATTCTTTTAGATTTTTTTTGTCTGAATTGAGGCATGAGTGGGTATTCAATTTTATTTTATTTTATTTTATTTTTAGAAACAAATACATATTCATAAGAGGGAGATTGGGTATACTATAATTGAATACGTATTCGATTATAGTATTAGTTTTGAAATAAAATTAATGGATGTTACCCTGTTTAAGTATAAGAACGATATTCAGTCCCTTCAAAAATGTTTTTTTGTGTCAGACTTTTATAAACTTGTTTTTTGATTGCAGTTTTGAATCTGAAAAATTTGCACTTGTTGTTTAAGGGTAAGCAATTAATCAACAAATTATAACCTTTCCGTTATAATTATAAATAATAATAATAAATCAGTATAGTTTAATAAGTAATAAACATGCTTAATGTCCTAATTTATTCTTCTATGTCATAATAAGGGAAAATTCTTAGGTAGTCCCGGAGTATAGTAAAATGGTGCTCCCTCCTCTCACATTCATGGTGGACTCCACTACAAATTTAATGAGCGGGCCCCACCATGAATGTGAGAGGAGGGAGTACCATTCTCCGTGCTCCGGGAGTACCTAAGAATTACTCCATAATAAGGGGAAAAGAGAGAGAATAGATGGATCCTCCAAGCTAAGCAACAATACTAGATTTACTACTATAAATTCTTTTTGTGTTTTGTAGTTAGCTTAATTGATAAAAGATTTTTTTGTTATCAAACAAAAAAATTGGGACCAAATCCCACTTACATAAAAATAAAATTCATTAGTATTTTGACTTGTGATAAAGAATAATTATTATGCCAAATGCCTTATAGCTGAATTGGCACCTCCCCATGCACAAAGTGCTTGGGGGTCTAAGGGGGAAAAGGTTCGAGCTGCGGAATTAGCAGCATGTTATAATTATTTCTTAAAAAAGAATAATTATTATAAAACCTACTTTATTATGAATTATTAAAATCCGAAACCATTACTTCTAAATTAGCTGCAATAAGACTGTATGAGTTATTAAAATCTCAATATTTCATCGTCAAATGAGTTATTTGGTTTTTTTTTTAATTTAAAAAAAAGTGGCTTAAATTATTTCCTAATTAACACAAATATTAAAATAATTATATGCTAGTAATGTTTTCACATTTATTTGAGTAATTGATGATATAGAAAAATTTAACCAATTATGTAACAATTGAGATTTTAAGAACTCTATGACATAGCTTTTAGAACATCTATACGTATAAATTTTTGTAAGATAACTAAAAAAAGTTTGAAAAGTTAAAAAATTACCAATTGCATCATTAAAAGAAAGTATGTTAATCTTGTATTTTGCTTATTTATATTTTATATCTATATAAAGTGAGTTTTAGTTAGCTCAACTAATAAAGTTTTTTATCGTCAAATAAGAGATCTAAAATTCAATCGCTGTATACACCAAAAATCAATTGGTATCTTAGTCAACTATCTTTTAAAAAATATCTATATGTAATATAACTACAAATTGAAACCATTGATTTTTTATTTTTTTTTTACACCTCTAATGTTGCCACATAAGCCTTTGAATGCCCAAATTTGGTCACATTATCAATCTAATAAGTATTTTTTTATTTTGTTTTAGAACTACAAATAGAGGTTTCATGTTAATAGTGAGCCTAAATGAAATCCAATAAAAAGTTGGCCATATCAACAATTTATAAAATTGTTATAAAATAATTTATAACTGTAACATTACTCAATTATGCTTGATCTTTAAACAAATTTTAATTAAATTATTTGTTTTTTATATAAATTTGAATTTGAATTTTTATTTATTAAAAAATTTTAGTTACATATGTACCACATATAAATTTCTTTTTTTGAACTTTTTCGTGTACTACATGAGTTTGCAATTAGTTAAACAATAAAAATAGAGATTTTTTTTTAGAAAAAAATAAAAATAGAGTATCCATATGTCAATATTAGAATTTACTTTGTCCAATTATAATTAATAAAAAAGAAATAATACGAAATTAAAAACAAACATAATGTCTTTTTTATAAATATAATCTAATAGTTACAGTTATGAGAAGAGGGGATTCAAACCCTATTTTTCTAATAAAAATTCGATTACATTATACCGTTAAGTTACAAAACCCCTAACAAACGTAATGATTGGGTCAAAGAAACAATTGTCACCAATTGTAATGGAGCGTGGATATTGAGTTACCGTTGTTGTAAGGTTGCCTATTAAATTATTAATGTTAGTAAATGAGGTCAATTGAAATCTATTTTTAAGGAATTTTAAATCAAACGTCAAAACTAGGAGACATTTTATATTACTTTATTTTTGTACTGTTATTTTTTTTATTGTCTCGTGTTTAGTTTTAAATTAACACTTGTTCGCATTTCATTATAGAATTGTATTCAGTAAAAAAGATAATATTTATATATTAAAAAAACACTATACTTTAATTTTTTCCTCATGTCAAGTTCCTAGAATTGCATACTTTAGATTATATATTTTTGCTTAAATTGCAAAGCTAACCCTTCAAATTTGGGATTATTTGAATTTTATACTTTAAAATTTCAAAATTTAGATTTTACTCCTTGAAGTTATATTTTGTTTGCATCAACAGTCACTTCATCCATATTTTCAGTTAAGTGTTACATAAACTTGCTACACGTGTTGAGTTTGTACAATAAAATAATATCATGTCATTTTTGTAGTCTAAACATATTAAATAATTAAAAATGACATGGCATAATAAAAATGATGTGGCATCATTTTATTAGATGTACTAAGCGTGTGTGGCAAGTTTATATGGTAATTAACAGAAAATATGGATGGTAGGACTACTGATGCAAATAGAATAAAATTTTATAGGATAAAATCTAAATTCTAAAATTTTAGGGTGTTAAATTCAAATACACTCAAATTTTAGAGGTGTATTTTACAATTTAGTCTATATTTTATGGTTAGGACGTGCTCAACGTCATACTGACCAAAGGTTTTTGTACAACTATGAGTTATATTTATATTTTTTCTTTTTTCATTTTTTACATTTGAAAATACATGTCCACTTTTGAAAATTGGTAGTTCTTACTTATTCAAATTTTTATATGATCATCACATTTTCTTAAAAAGAAATTGAATTTCTCATTAAGAAAAATTCAATGATAACCTTTTATATTTATTAAACATCGTGTAACTTTGTGCTCTTTTAATAGTTAGCTCAAGTGATAGGGTTTCTTGTCCTCACATAAGAAACTTAAGTTCAAATTGCAATTATATTAAAAATCAATTAATGTTTTGGCTTGATAATAAAGAGTAATCATCATGAAATGGACATCATAGATTGAAATTTACCATATATAGGAGTGTCCAACAAGTGGACTTGATTCATTCATCTGACCCGAGCCAAATAGAAGCATCAATTAGTACTAGCCTCACCACACACGCTTTGCACGTGTGATAGGTTTTTTTTTTTTGGTTTAGTGAAAACGTTGGGCTTAGTGATCCTATTTTATAGTAAAAAAAAAAATTGTCTTTATTTTCTATATATATATATATATATATTATTTTGAGAATCAATTTATAAATGGATAAAATAATTTGAAAATGAACAAGAGAGGGACCTTACTTTTTAGGCAATGTTTTAGTGGGAGTTAGAGTTGTATTTTTACCGAATTGTCCTTTAGTTATATCTCTACATAAACATAGGGGTATAGGGGTATTTTTGAACCAAGAAAATGAGGATTCCAAATAAGAGGAGTCTCTTAAATAATAGTATAGATTAATTGTTACTGGTTAGTGGTAGGTTATGCATTATCAAACCTAACTTGGTTTTGTTGGATATTGATGGTAAGGGCTCAAAGCCATCCAAATTTCCCAATTATCTTTTCCCCCTTTCATCTTCGACAACCACAAAAGCTTTCAGTAGGTTATGTTAAGATCTAATTCTTTTCAATGTAGATGAGGTCAAGATTTGGTTGTAGATGTCCAAATTTGATTGCAGAGGTCGAGATCTAGTAGTGGTGACTCCAAAGACCATGGAGATCAAGATCTCCCTCACATTCATCACCTTCTATCATCGTTTCCCTCATCATCGACTCATTAATTGAGAATTCAATGGATCTGAAACTTAAATTCGTTGACTTGCTCTGTTGATAACTTTATGATGACTAATCAAAATCGGTTTGCTTTCTCTTCTAACCTAGTATGACTGGACCAAGTGAAATGTTGGAAATAAACCAAAAGATTTGTGTATTGTGCTAATCATATCTATAAAAATTGTATGAAAAAATATTTTGTTTTTCTTTTATTTAATAACCATTTTAGTTTTTTTTTTTTTGTCCGTAGAAAAAAAGGCACAAAATTAAATAATTATAGAGTCACAAGTCTATTATAACAAACTCTCTCCTACTCTAAAAAAAAAAAAAAACAAACAAACAAACAAACTCTCTCCTTATCCAGGAATAGAAACCTTTCCACCACAGATAGCGGGTCATAAAAAATAATAGAGTTATAGGAACTAGAATTTCCAAGTTTAAAATGGGCATATGCGTAGCTATTGGCTTCCCTCAACGTGTTTTTCTCTTACTTAATAATTGTCTCATTTTTTTATATTTTTTGGGTAGAAAAGGCATAACATTAAACAGCTACAGAGTCACAAATCTATTACAATAAAATCTCTCCTTATCTAAGAATAGAAATTTTCCACCACGGATAACAGATCATAGAAAATAAAAGAATTATAGGAACTATAATTTCCAAATTTAGTAATAGAATCCACATAGCTAGTGGGTTTCATCAATGTGCTTTTTTCTTCTATTTAATAACCGTCTCATTTTTCAAATTTTTTTTTTGGTAGAAAAATGCACAACATTAAACAGCTACAGAGTCAAAAGTCCATTACAGTAAACTCTCTCCTTATCTAGGAATAGAAACTTTTCCACCACAAGTAGCGGGTCATAAAAAATAACAAAATTACAGGAACTAGAATTTTCAGGTTTAGACAGAGCATCGGTATAGCTATTAGCTTCTCTCAACGTGTATTTTTCTATTATTTAATAACCGTCTCATTTTTTATATTTTTTTTTGGTAGAAAAAGGTGCAACATGAAACGATTACAGAGTCACAAATCTATTACAATAAACTCCCCCTTTATCCAGAATAGAAACTTTCCACCACAGGTAGCGGATCATAAAAAATGACAGAATTACAAGAACTTGAATCTCCAAGTTTAGAAAGAGCACATGCATAGCTATCGGGCTTTCCTCATCATGTGTTCAAGCACCTCATGTTGAATCAAGGTATTTGTTTTTGTATTTGTACTTATAGAAAAAGGAAAATATTTTTAAAAAAAGTTATAAAAAAAAAACAATTTTAAAAGAAAAAGGGATAAGGAGAGAAAGAAAAAAAATCTCTCTATTGGTAGGAGGTGTGAGATGATAAGCACTAGACTAGACAGCTATCACAAACCACAGCTCTCTGTTGAGAAGTATTGACCTCAGAAATGAGAAGTCACACACGCACACATGTAGACACGTTAGCCCAAAAAAGTGCACCGTCACCGTAAACAAACGGTGAGAGACATCATATGTGGTGCTATCTCGTGCGGGCTTTTACTAAACGAAGGCTCAAGGTTGTTGTCTTTAAAACGAGACCCTGTGTTACAGCTTCCTTTTCTCTCCACTCTTACTCTTCTCTTCTCTTCGTCTGTTTCTTTTGACGGAAAAAAAGAAAAGAAAAGAAGAAAAAAAAACCCCCAAAAGAAAAGAGAGAAAAAGAAAAGGAAAGGAAAGAAAGGGGAAAGGGAAAGGGAAAGAGAAAGAGAAAGAGAAAGGAAATGGTCGTTGTAGATGATGATGATGATATGGTGGAGATGAGAATCATCATGGTCGCTTCTGGAGCTCCCTCTTCTTCCTCTCAATTCTCTGATGTTTATCCCGAAAGGTACTCTTTGAAGATCCCCAATCTTCTTCTTGGGTTGGATATTTAAGCTTTTTTTTACATATATATTGTTTTAGTGTGTGTGTGTAGTAGTAGCAGTTAAGTAAAAGAATAAAAAAGTAGTCTTTAAGTGTTTTTTTTTTTTTAATGGATTTGATGGTTTTGATTCAGTGTTTCCCACCTGTGTTTGGAGGATTTCGGGAGATTCTTGGGCTAGGATTGGATATAGTCTTTCTATAGCGTTTTCTGAATCTCCTTCTCTCTCTCCATAGGTAGAGATTGAAGAGAAAACTGCTACTTTTTTTTTTTTCTTTTTTCTATTTTCTATTTTTTGGGTTTTTGTTTTTAGTTTTGATACTGCTTATATACTTCAGAAAAAATTAATCTTTTTGTTGCTGTTGTTGTTGTTTGAGTTGGGGTTTTTGAATAATTATGTTATCCTTGATGTGGGTTTGTGAGGAATTTGTTATCTGATTTGATAAATCTAGGGTTTTGATGGAGGGGAGATATACTGGGGATTGAGTGATTTGATTGAAGGTCTTTATAAAAAGGTTGTTTTTCTTGAATTGTTTGTATTGGGGATGGCAAAAATTTCAACAACTTCACCAGACACAACCAAGGAGATGATGATGTGAGAAATGGTAGATTCTCTCATCACTGCCCTTTCAATGGAGAATCATCATCCATCCACCATTTTGTCCATGGATTCCAGCGCCTCCTCCCATGACGATTTAGATTTGGAGATGAACCGGCAAATCATACTGTCCCGTCCACCTGACATCAATTTGCCCTTGTCAGCCGAACGCAGCCCGCCTCCGCCATTGTGGAATTCGGAGCCCTGTGATATTTTAGATGTTGGGCTTGCTCCACAAGTCTATGAGACTGAGACTTTCCTTAATATCCCCAAGGCTGGAAGGAAATGTGCCAAGCGGATTGATAGTATTTGGGGTGCTTGGTTTTTCTTTAGCTTTTACTTTAAACCCTCATTAAATGAGAAATCGAAAGCCAAGATTGTCCGGGACAGCAATGGAGTGTCTGGGTTTGACAAATCTGATCTCAAGCTCGATGTCTTCATGGTTCAGCATGACATGGAGAATATGTACATGTGGGTATTCAAGGAGAGGCCAGAGAATGCATTGGGCAAGATGCAGCTGAGGAGTTACATGAATGGACATTCTCGTCAAGGTGAGCGTCCGTTTCCATTCAGCGTTGATAGGGGTTTTGTCCGATCTCACAGGATGCAACGGAAGCATTATAGGGGTCTGTCGAATCCCCAGTGTGTGCATGGGATTGAAATTGTTCCAGCGCCCAATCTTATGGGTCTTGATGAGGAAGAGCGGAAGAGGTGGATGGAACTCACGGGCAGGGACTTGAACTTCACAATCCCTACAGAAGCAAGTGATTTTAGTTCATGGAGAAACCTGCCTAACACAGACTTTGAGCTTGAGAGGCCAGCTCCTCCAATAAAGACTGCCTCAAATTCCAACTCAAAAAAATTGCTTAATGGTTCTGGCCTGAATTTGTCTACTCAGCTTTCTAATCATAGCAATGGTGATGCGATGGACCTATCACCCAGCAGCAAGAGGAAGAAGGACTTTTTCCCACATGTGAATGATGATGATTGCTTCTTGGCTGTTAAAATTCCGGATATTGTAATTCCCTCTAATGAGCCACTCTGGTTGAATGACTTTAGTGGGGTAATGAAGAATGTATATGGACCTGTTACAGCTGCAAAAACAATCTATGAGGATGAAGAAGGATATTTGATCATTGTCAGTTTGCCCTTTGTGGATCTTCAGAAGGTGAAAGTTTCTTGGAGGAATACTCTCACTCGTGGTATCATAAAGGTATCTTGTGTGAGCACATCTGGCATTCCATTTATCAAGAGACATGATAGGACTTTCAAGCTTACAGATCCATCTTCCGAACACTGTCCTCCAGGGGAATTTGTTAGAGAAATCTCACTTTCAACCCGGATTCCCGAAGACGCTAACATAGAAGCTTATTATGATGGGCCAGGATCTGTGCTTGAGATTATAGTGCCAAAACTTCGTGTGGGGCCTGAAGAACATGAGGTTCGTGTTTGCCTTCGCCCTCACCTGGGAGGCAATGATCTTATGTTGACTTGAGATAGGCGTTTATTAAAAATTGTAGGCATTGTTGCCATGGTTGGTGCTTCATTGTTTTACTAACTTTGTACCATACAGTGTATTCTATGAAACAAATTGTGCATCTCACATTTGTCTTTGCAAATTTAGCTCACTAACTGTTATGGTATTTGTGCCCATGAATCTGTTCAGCTTTTACTGTAATGATTCTTTTCAACCTATATTGGAATCAAGTTATTTATAAAGTCATTTTATCTTCAGTTGAATCACCTTTCATGGCCTGGACATGTCTTCCTCTGTAAATTTCTGTCTCACTCTCGCACCTTTTATTGATAGCTTATAAAGTTTCGATATGAGCTATCCAGAGGGATTTTGCTGTGATAGCTTGTATGTTGACATCAATAATTTCTTTCTGATTTGATTTGCTGCGGTTTCCGTACGGTACTTTGTTACGTGTAGTCAAGCATCTCCAATAAAAACAAAATTTGCGGCCAAGTGCTTTGTTACTTGTTCAATTTTGCCTGCTGTTAAATCACTTCCATTTTCCAGTCTCTCATTGCATATCTTTCTCTTGGAAGAAGCTAGTGATTTCCATCAGTTAGTATGACTTGTCATTATTGTTATTTTTTGTATGTGAACAAACAATGCGCATGCACTGATCCATCCAAAATATCATGCCTAGCTTGAGTATTTTCAGCTAGGAAGTTCAGTGGTGGGGGCCAAGCTTGCTCTTGAAATCATCTGCTGCATGAGTATTTCTCAGGTGACCCAAAAATGCAGTACTGTTCCTCAATCAAATTGAGCCGTGTGGTTGCATTAACTAATGAACAACCTGGTTACTGTATTTGTCAATACAATTGTATAAATTAAATTCAATTGGGAACGTAATATAATCTTAAGGAACTAAGCACCTATTCCTCAAGCACCTAAACTTTGCTCTGACAATTTACATGTAAATATTAAATACTAAGCACACTCACACCTTCATTCACATGTTGGTCTTTTTATAAAATGAAAAACAAATAAACAATTCCCATATTGGTCTTAATCTATAGCAGAATCAAATAGTTTTTATTTAATTGATTATATATATAATAGTTTATTTAAACTTAGTAACAGAGAATACATCATCGGATTTCAGAACAAATTTGGGTCTGTTTGAGGTGGGTAAAGACTGGTTGCGTATTTTGATATAAATAATCCTTGCAAAAAACAGGTATCGACTGAGAGCAGCATTGACAGAGATAAGACAGTGCCTGTTTAATATTTAAATTATGATCTTTCTTTTTTTCATGGTTGTGCCTAACTATTGTGAAAGGCACCAATCCATGTCTCAAAGTTTTCAGAAGCCAATACTGTGTTGCCACTTAAGCAAAAGGATGTTTCTCTATAAATTATAAAGATGACTTTTTTGAATGATATTTTGGGATAAAAAGAAGGGCCAAACCAAAACGTTTTGATCAATATCAATGTGAACGCTGAGTCAACGTTAAATGTCTATTTGGGTGTGGTGAGAGGTCCATTGGAGGAAACTTTGGTGGTGGTGTGACTGGTGAGGTCAAGGACGGCGTCGCATTGAATGATATTTCCGTGCGTGAGTTTACCACACAACAGTGTCAATTAATGGTGCTTTTGTTTACTTTTCCAAGTCCTAGGTGTTTCCTTATGCATTTGAGGGATGGAATGTACTGCAAGAACAAAATTTCTCTTCAAATTAGTCTAAGAAAATTTTTAAACTTTTCATATATCTATTTTTTGGTGTAAATTTTAAAAATTTAACCATTGAATTTCATGTTACTTATGTTCTTACATGCATATCAAATTTAGTTCAAATTGGATATTATTTACTATTCGATCAATAAACTTATTTTTTATACACAATTTTAGATAAAAAAAAAGTTGAAATTTTAATATTTGTTTGATAAGATAGCAATTGATCTTTGATTTTTTTGAAATTTTACATACATGAAGAATATAATAAGAATATACAATCTAACGGTTAGATTTTCAAACTTCACTCAATATAGAGATACATGATGAGTTTGTAGAATTTCTCTCAAAATTAGTTTGGTGAAAAACTTTGTTCTTTAGTTGAAGCAACTATAGAAGATCAATCATTTCTATATATGCCTTGGATCAAATTAAGATCCTTAAAAAGTTGGCTAAAAGCACAGATATTTAATACTTGTATTAAATTTGTATCGTTTTTATATCATATCAGTATTGTATTAGTTATTTTATATTATAATTTTCCAAAAATGGTTGATGTAATACCGATAACAATACTCGTGCTTCCTAGGTTTTGTAAAGGTAATATTGATTTTTTGAAGTTAGAGAAGGAGATTTTGAAGCAGAACATCGAAAAAAAAAAAGCCAATACTATATACAACTGACGAGGGAGGCATTTCTGTCAGTAGATTACAGAGACAGATGATAGCCGAAGGAACATGGTACTTGGCTTAGATATAGAGCTGTTTAGGAAAGTAGAAAAATGCATTTTCGTCATGAGTGAGGTCAGATCCACATCCACATGTCTTCTTGCTTTCCGTTTTTTAATTTATTATTTTAAACTCAAAAGGACAAAAAGACATTATAAAAATAAACAAAACAAAATATTTTGATGCAAACAATTTGTTTTGTTTTTTTGTTGATGATTCATACATCTCAACTAAACGGAAAACTATTCTTTTTGTGCATAGAAAACATGAATGTTTATCCCGGTTAATAACTTAATACCAGTAGGCAGTAGGCTCCCTTGGATTTGGTACAATAATTAGTGATATTACACCATATAATTACTTTATTTATGTAATATATAAAAACTAATAGAATAAAAATTAAAGGTTAAAAATCAACTTTTATATTTCACAATGTTCAGTTTATCCCGGTTAATAACTTAATACCACTAGGCAGTAGGCTTCCTTGGAAAACAGCTCTGGATTCGGTACAATAATTAGGGCTATTAAATTATATAATTTTTTTTTTTTATACAAGGTAAAATTTTTACTAACATAATCTAAATGTATATATATGTGTGAAGCTCCCTCTTGAAGACTTGAACTCCAGCTCTTATCCCCCAGACCCTACAAGTACTCATACTTTATTTATGTAATATGTAAAAACTTATTTATGTAATATGTAAAAACTAATAGGATAAAAATTAAAGGTTGAAAATCAACTTTTATATTTCACATGAGATGCTCATTGTATGGTGCAATAGAATCTCAATCCAACAACTATATTCACCAATCTTTTTTATCGTGTACAGCACCTATTGCATATATCCTAGATAATGCCAAGAAAGGTGAATTTATTGTTCTGAGTTTCAAGCCTGTTACAATGCTACTAGTTTGAAAATTGAGAAGGTATGTGGATTGAGTATATATAATGTCTCTCTTATATAGAGGTTGGTCTCATGCTTGTGAAGTCTACCCAATATGAGAGGGGTGTCACATATACCTAATACATATAATTTTGTTCCAATCTTCATTCTGATTTGAAATCGGCCCCCCATTGGAGAATCAAATCTATTTGTGTTAACTCTCGGGTTCTCTTGGCATCTTCACCTAAGGTTTATGTCTATTGGGTGCTCAAGTTGTGCAATGGGGCTTCTCATTCTCTGGCAAAGTGGTCTTTAGTTTGTATTTTTTTTTTATTCTTTTGGTATTGGTAACGGCCCCTTTCTTTTGTTTCTGTTATGCAGGGTGATGAGACCGAAAAAATCACCAGTAAGCTATAAGCACTCCTCAAACCAAAGCAACACCTGTAAAAGGAGAATAAAGGACCTAAAAGATAGCACAGGTGTGGTGCCCGCCAAAAACCCTCCGAAGGTCAAGTTAGAGTCTTATTTTACAACCCTAGAGTGCCAGAGTTGAGATAATTATGCGTACCTTGCTTTGTAAGAGTTTTTGGGTATTTATAGTTGCGTTGGGCCTAAATTCACGCCTTGGTCAAGAAGTTCTTTCCTTCTAGGAGAGTGACTCGTGGATTTTACGTATCCCTTAGAATTCATTTCCATATAGGAGTCTTTTTATTATGGTCAAACGTGTAACGCAAAAACTCCTGGTGTGTACGCTTGTGTGGAGATAAAGCAAAGCCACATCAGACATATCGTGTGATGTATAATTAAGAATTCATGACAACTACTCATACTGGACGGATACCAAATATTAGGTCCGTCCTATATGTATCCTTGCGGTATCAATCCGTCGACCTCACTCTGTCGTTCTTCTCCGTCGTTCTTCTTGAAGAAAGATCCATCTCATACTTTTTATCTTCTTCACAGGGTGAAGCTTGTCTGCATGTATAGTTTGTTCTCTCTCAAATGAAATTTCCAGTTCAGCACAAAAAAGAAAAAAAAAAAAAAGATGTTATCCTAGAATTGATAGTTCACGATGAATACTAGAAAACAAACCAATGTGCAGCCTGCATGTCAGTTGATAATGACACTAAGGCCGCATTTGGAACAGCTAAAAGAAGGAAAGGAAGAGAAATTAGGAAAAGATAGAGTTTCTGCTATTTGGTTTGTATGAGAGAAAAGAAAAGAAAGCAAAAAAGTGAAGAAAAATCAATCCACTAGGAAAACTTTTACAATCCACCCAATTTGGGTAGAATTGGAGAGAAATCAGTAATAAAATTTTAAAATTTTAGTTGGCTCTGAAAATTCAATTTTCACTCATTAACTCTTTCATCCGTTTCTCTATTTTGTCACGGTATAAAAGTAAAAATTATATGTTTTTCTTTTCATTTCTCTTCCCCTTACAAACCAAACAAAGGTTGGATAAGCATATTATTTTATTTTCTCTTTTCTCTTGCCTTCCCTATTTCCAAACATACATGAGAGAAATGTTTTCTTTTCCTTTTCTTTAGTCTTTCCTTTTACTTTTCTTTATTCTTTTCTTTTCTTTTCCCTCACCCAACCGCAACCAAACACACTGTAAATAATCCTTCAATGAGTTGATAAAGGAAATGAACAGAATGTGATAGAATAAGCAAATTATCAAACATTTTATCTTTTCAAAGGAAATGAATGGAAAGTAAATAAAATTATTTAGGAATAGTATAAGGAAAAAAATATTCAATTTATAACAATAGTACTCTTATAGTGCCCTGCAAATGATTTATAGTTCACTTAGGGTCTGTTTGAGATGCCCTTATTTTGATGAAACTAAAAATTTTTTGTTGAAAATATTGTAGATAAAGGTAAAAGTTAGCTGAAATAATATAGTAGAACCTATGAATAGTACCAAAAAGTGCAATGAGACCCATGAATAGTACCAAAAATAAACTGAATAGTAAAATAAGTTAGTAAAAATAATCTAGCCAAACTCGCACTTAATACATTCTTCTCTTATAATAATAATATAAGAGAGTAGAGTCATGAAATTAAGATGTACTATATTATGTGTGTACATTACCAATAAAAAAATGTATTATTATTATTATTATTATTATTAATTCATTGCAGCCATCTTTCAAAATGTTGATGTATACATATAGCATATAAAATTGTTGCCAAAGAGCGGCCGGGTCTGCATTCTCCATTACCAAGATGATGCCAAAATATGGTTTAAATAATGTGCAGATCTAATGAAGTGTGGCGTATGAGTGGCAGCAACTTCTTTATCTACGAGACCTATTTCCTTAAGGAGTTTATTATTACACGATCAAGTTTTTTTTTTTTTTGATGAACATATTACACGATCAAGTTATTGAACTAGAAATTGTCCCCATCATCTGATAATATGAGTGTGAGGTAGACTTGTGTATCAAACTGGATGAAAGGCAGAAAAGAGGAAGAAACCCTGCTACGAGGACTAAGCCTATAGACAGAGGCAGAGTCAGGAATTTAATTTAAGGGATCAAAGCAAAACTATCATATTAACTTTTATTAGTTTTCTTTTGAGCCTATGTCCACTACTAACATCATTCTTTTTTATAATTGTAACTAACAATTAGTCACATCAATTAACAAATGTGAAATTTTTTGTATCTATAAACTTTCTCATATATATATATATATCATGCATTAGTTTTCAAAAACAGAAAAAGAAAAGTCTCTCAATTAACTTGGAAGTATGTGGCAAAAATTTTGTTAGAAATTTTAATCAAAAATAATTCTTAATTACTTAGTAGTACCCAAAATACTAATAAAACTAAACGACAAATTAATCATTTTAAGGTCATTTTTTCCCCTTGAGTTCCCCCTATTCCTTTAAACAATTATTAGTCCACAACCTTCATAGAAATATATTATAAGTATACAATAAAACTAGACTATATTGCAAGAACAAATAAGATTAATAGAAATTAAACATAACAATTAGCAATCATAAAATAAATTGAATCTAAATTCAACCAAATTAGATTACTATAGTGAAAAAATAAATTCAAGATTACTTTTGTACCTCTCAAATATATAGAAATTTAACTTAATAAGAAAACCATAAATCATAATCATAAGATTAGTAAATAAAGATTGAACGATAATAGAAATGAAAAGGCAAAACAAGAATTGTGTACCTCTCAAAATTCACATAACTTCATATTACAAAACTCTTTGTTAAGGAAGATACTTTTTTTTTTATTAGGATATGCTTTGTTAAGGAAGAGTTTTAATGAAGTCAAATTGAAGAGAGTGTGAGAGTACTGAGTGATAAAAAGTTTTGGGTGACTAGACGGTAAAAGCTATAAAGTATTTTCGAAAAAACTCAACTAAAGAAGCTAGTAAAAATATGAGTGACTGTGATTAACATGTTGAGAGAGAGATGGGGAAAAACTAACGGGGTGGTATACACAACTTCGCCTCTAAGTGTGCGTTTGCCAACAGATGTTTGTGTGTTTTGCGTTTTCTTTTTGGCTCATCCCACGGCACTGTTCATGGACCAGCCAACTTGTGAAAAACGCATCAACAGTATTTTGCATTTTAAAATTATTTTACTACAATATTTTCAACAATAAGTTTTCAGTTTTCAACAAAATAAGCGCTACCTAAACAGACCTAAGTCTAAACTCTAGAGTAAAGGAGTTGGGTAGGTCCGATTTGAATAGAAGGTTCTTCCATTTTATTCACTATAATCAGGCAATGTCGCAGCTCCGTAGACTATCTCAAAAAAAGCAAATGGCCAATGGATATTGGATATTGGGCAGGGAAGAAATTAGATATATGTGCTCAATGAATTCCACAAATGTCCATTTTCTCCCTCTAATCTGTGATTCCAAGTAAATTTGGATGGCCTCATTTTTACTTAAAGATGTGATCCGCTACATTAAAATTGGAAAGGGGAGATTTTCTTTACGCTCTCAACATCAATTGGAAGGAAGACTGGATGTAAATGGTTAGTTTAGTTCCACTTTCACCAGCGGGTACCAGGATCAATCAACTCGCATCGCATACTCTAGCTTCGGATTGAGCACTTCAACTTTAACAGGAGAAATAACTTTGTACGTGGTTGGGTTTGGTAATCATTTTCTTGCCAAATTCCAGCAGTAATTTTAGAACCATAACTTTTACCATAACTTTCTTACGTGACAAACTATGTAAAGTAAAACTGTGTTAAACTAAGGGAACAAAAGACCTATATATAGGCAAATATTTTACAAAAACACAATATTTTACAGTCAATAAATGTGAAATCTGACTCTCTTCTTTACAGTTGTCCAAAACTTGTGAGGGTTTAGTGCCAGTTGTCTTCTGAGCGTGCAGAAAATATTCTCTTCTTTCACTATTTTCACTTGATCTTATTCATTATTTCTCTACTAGTCATAGTTAGCCACAAAATTGTGAGTGTGGCAAAAGTTGGGCTCCAAATTTTTTGCCATCATTTTCACTTGATCTTATTCATTATTTCTCTACTAGTCATAGTTAGCCATAGAATTGTGACAAAGTGTGGCAAAAGTTGGGCTCCAAATTTTTTGCCACCAACTAGAATTTGTTGTCAAAAATGCTGTAAAGGTAGTAATTCTCTATTTTCCTGCCAAACTCAAACTAAGAGTGAATCCAAGTTTGGCTAGCATGTAACAATCGACCCTTAGATATATATATAACTGTTCTATTGAAAGAATAAATAAAGGCTACCACGTGATTTAAAAAGAGGTAAAAAATTACATTTGGTTCGAGTTTAAACTTGTTAGGCATGGTATTTCATCATGCAATCTTGGCATAGTGGTTAACTGGTTATCTCGATCCTAGTTTGTCACTGAAACTCTCAGACATCAAGCTTAAGGAACAAAAGCCAGATATCTTGCTCCTAACCTAGGCATAATCGTTCTCACCAATCTTAATTCAGATCCATCTAAAAACTTAATGCGTTACTTGTTTGAAGTAAACAACTTTTGGAAGCAGATCAATATACAACTTTTGGAAGCAGATCAATATTGTCCCGAGCCTCAACCCACTTCCTCAATTATGAATGAATACAGCAATACTGAAAATGTAGATTAGTTCAAAATACTGAGGGTGTTCGAGAGAAGAGTTTGAGTTATGTTGTTAGAGAGTTTTTGATATATGTGTGAGTGAAAAAAGTGGTTGAGTTATGTTGTTTGAGCGTTTTTGATCTATGTGTGAGTGAAAAAAGTGTGTAATGTTATTTAAAACTTTTGGTAGGTTTCACCTTTCGGCTTGCAACTGATGATGCAGAAGCAAAAAAACATCTCATCTGTTAATCATGACTATAAAAATAAAACACAAACAGAATAGTTTAAGCAGAACAAGTGTCTAAATGTAAACACTTAATTTAAAAATATAAGAAAGGCCTGGCAATAAAATAGTTCCAGGCATCAATGCCACAATAATCAGCAACCGAATGTAACGGAAGCATGGGACATATAAGATGGCCTTGAACAAAATTACTGATAACTTCAAAGCCCCAATAGATAGTCAAAAATAAGATTAAAAAAAAAAACTGCTTGAAATTAAAAATAACCGCCTTTGATACTACAGGGAATGCAGCTCAGAAATTTAGTCGACTTCCTCAATCTTGGGGCCAGCACCACTTCCTCCAGCAGGTACATCATCATCAGCTCCAGGCATTTCACCACCAGCACCCTGGTACATCTTGGCGATGATTGGGTTGCAGATGCTCTCCAACTCCTTCATCTTGTCTTCAAACTCATCGGCCTCTGCAAGCTGGTTGCTGTCCAACCATTGGATTGCCTGCTCAATGGCATCCTCGATCTTCTTCTTATCAGCTGGTGGAAGCTTGGCACCAATCTTCTCATCCTTGACTGTGTTCCTCATGTTGTATGCGTAATTCTCCAAAGCATTCTTGGTCTCGACCTTCTTTTTGTGCTCTTCATCCTCAGACTTGTATTTCTCTGCCTCTTGAACCATCTTCTCGATTTCATCCTTTGAGAGTCTACCCTTGTCATTGGTAATGGTGATCTTGTTCTTTTGACCGGTTGTCTTGTCCTCGGCAGACACATTCAAGATACCGTTAGCATCAATGTCAAAGCACACTGTGATCTGAGGAACACCCCTGGGAGCAGGAGGGATTCCTGAAAGCTCAAATTTACCAAGCAAGTTGTTGTCCCTGGTCCTCGTTCTCTCACCCTCATAGACCTGGATCAACACACCAGGCTGGTTATCGGAATAGGTAGAGAACACCTGTTCCTTCTTTGTGGGGATGGTAGTGTTCCTGGGAATCAACACAGTCATGACACCACCAGCAGTTTCCAAACCAAGGGAGAGAGGGGTAACATCCAAGAGCAGCAGATCCTGCACCTTCTCATTGCCCTCACCACTCAAAATAGCTGCCTGGACTGCAGCACCATAAGCAACGGCCTCATCAGGGTTGATGCTCTTGCAGAGCTCCTTCCCGTTAAAGAAGTCTTGTAAAAGCTGTTGAACCTTGGGAATTCTAGTTGAACCACCGACAAGGACAGCATCATGGATTGTGCTCTTGTCCATCTTGGCATCTCTCAAACACTTCTCAACAGGTTCCATACACTTCCTGAAGAGATCCATGTTAAGCTCCTCAAATCTGGCACGAGTAATGGTGGAGTAGAAATCAATTCCTTCATACAAAGAATCAATTTCAATGGTAGTCTGGGCAGTAGATGAAAGAGTTCTCTTTGCCCTTTCACATGATGTCCTCAATCTCCTAAGAGCTCTTGGGTTGCCACTGATGTCCTTCTTATTCTTCCTCTTAAACTCCTGGACAAAATGGTTGACCATTCTGTTATCAAAATCTTCACCACCAAGATGGGTGTCACCAGCAGTGGCTTTCACCTCAAATATACCCTCTTCAATAGTAAGAAGAGACACATCAAAGGTACCACCACCAAGATCAAAAATCAAAACATTCTTCTCGCCGACACTTGTTGCCTTCTTATCAAGACCATAAGCAATAGCCGCAGCAGTGGGCTCGTTAATAATACGCATGACATTAAGACCAGCAATGACACCGGCATCCTTGGTAGCCTGACGCTGAGAGTCATTGAAGTATGCTGGAACTGTGACCACTGCATTCTTGATTTGGAAACCTAGGTATGCCTCAGCAATCTCGCGCATCTTCATTAGAACCATAGATGAGATTTCTTCAGCAGCAAACTGCTTCTCCTCACCCTTGTAGTTGACACAAATCATGGGCTTCTCGCCAGGTCCATTAAAGACCTTGAACGGCCACAATTTAATATCACTCTGAACTGAGGCATCACTATATCTCCGTCCAATCAACCTCTTGGCATCTGCAAAGGATAGGTACAATATAAGAACAAAACATTGAATATAACAAACAAACAAACAAACAGAAAAGAACAAAACATTGATTCTAACAAACAAACAAACAGAAAAAGACCCAAATTTCACATATATTTAGTCATCCAACATGACTCGCCAATAATAACAGGTATCAAGAAGCTTATTATTTTCAAAATTTCAGATTATTTCAACTAAATTTAGATTCCATAAAATTGATTATAATACAACTCTCCAATCATTTAAGCTTACAAACTAATGTATCACTGATCAGCAATTTGTAATAGCTTTAGTATTTTCTTTTTAAAACCATTACATCTTAATAAAACTAACATTAACCTTCGATTCAATAACAGTATTAACACAGGACAAAAACCATGATTTCTCTTGAATCTAAGACTACCTATTTGAATTAACAACTATTTACAGCCTCTCAACTACTTTATTTACTTAAGCAACTACTTTAACCATAAGTAAATACGTGTTTCATTAACATTAAATCTAACTCCAAAGATGAACATCAAAACTACCATACCAAACTTGCAAATAGCATATAAACTCAGATCTAAAACAAGAACAGTAGATCGGAGAGCTCAAAACAGAGCTAGACAGATCCAAAGGCTTCAGCTATAATCAACAAAGATATACATATTCACATAAAACAAAAAGTCAAGCCAAGTCAAAAAAAGTTGCTATTTTCAGATCTATGAAGCAGTGAACTCAGAGATCTTACCGAAGACGGTGTTGGTAGGGTTCATGGCGACCTGGTTCTTAGCCGCATCACCGATCAAACGCTCCGTATCGGTAAAAGCGACGTAAGACGGCGTCGTTCTGTTACCCTGGTCGTTAGCTATGATCTCAACACGGTCGTGTTGCCATACTCCGACGCAGGAGTACGTGGTTCCGAGATCGATTCCGATCGCCGGTCCTTCTCCTTTTCCGGCCATTATGATCTTACTATTGGTTGTGTCGACGAAGAAAGAATTGAACGAAAAATAGAAAGAGAATGCTAAAGATACAGTACAGTAGAAAAGAGCTAGGTTTTGAAAGTAAGAAAAAGCGACGAGGAGCTCTTGGTTATATAGTGTTAGGGTTAAGAATTCGAGAATGTTCTATCGCGCTTTAGTATTGGAGCCGTCCGATATTCGGGTGGGAATCAACGGTTTCAGATTTGTCTAGATGAGGTGCCTTCCTTTGACCCCTGTGTGTGCTTTCGCGTCAATTCCTTCTCCCCCTCTTCATACGGTTTCCACTTTCTAGTTCCTTCCAATCACCGACCAATATTAAATCATTACCATTTTTTTGAAATTTTGTACTCTTTGGGTAATAAGTAACGTACATAAATTATTACAGTTGTAAATTGTCTGATTTACCCTCTAGAGATTAGAGTTCAAATCTCATCTACTCCATCTAACTTCTTTTTTTCTTTTTCTTTTTTTCTTTTTTTGACTTTGTTAGAAATTCTCTTGTTTCTTTTTTTTTTATCTCTTAACCGTTATTTATCTACTATTGATTACTTAAACACTCCCTTGTATAGCAAAGACAAGCGTTACCTAACAAATTTTAAAATTTCTTGTGCTACTTTTTTTTTTTCCCTACCTTTGACTATTATTTATCTATTATTGGTTACTCAGACACTCTTTTACATCTATAATTACCATAAAATATAATTCCAATGGAGGATGCCCCTCCACCAACTATTGATGCATTGTATTATATATTATGATTCTTTTCTGTTAAATGAATGAAAAATAACATTGTTTTCAAAAAACAAAAAAAAATCCAATGAAACTTGTGCAATCCAAACAAGTTGTTAGAATAGTAAGGAACTTTCAAGGGATGTTTAGGGAAAAATCAGTGGCTCTCTCTCTCTCTGTGGAATAAGTATAAGTCTACTCAATTTATATTTGTAGAGTTTAGACGCGGTGTTTGGAATAATTTTGGACACTATTAGCTCCAAGTATTTCTTTTCCAATATGACCAGAAACATTATTTTTCCAACTGCAATGTAACAAGCGTGCATCATGTGTCATTTGTGTTTAGAAAGCAAATTTATTAGTCTTATATTTTACCTTTTTTACATTTTAGTTACTATTTTTAATTTCACACCTCAGCACTATTTTTTCAGCAAAAATCTTACAAAATTTTAAAAAACAATTAAGAAATATTTGAATACACTTAAATATTTTCACATAAATATACATCAATGAAAATCTACTTAGTTTTGTTTGTATGTGGATTGTTGACGAGGTATAATCCCAAATAACTATATTTTTAATATCAAAGATTTTGTAGAAAACATATATAAAAATGTATTAAATATTTTTTATTAAAAGAATGCATACATTTTTTTTTTATAGAAAATGTTAATAAATGTCCTTAGGACAATGGTTAATAAGTCATTTAAAAAAAAAATTTATAGGAAAAGAAAAAAAATAATTAATGGTTTGACAACTTTTTCAATTTTTCATAAAAGTAGTGTCAAAACTTTTATAATATAGATTGTTAATTATTACCCTAAGGCCATGCGTTAGCATGACCATATTTTTTATTTCTAAGTTAATTATGATTGTAATTGGCTTTATGTCACTTTCATATAGACCAATTATTTTTTCTCCGCCACTCATAGTCGGTCACATAAACCATTGTGATAATAATTGTAATATTTTATGTAGTTCTATAATTTTTGTTAACAAAAACTGCACTTTCCGACATCAAATACCAAACTGATCATGCGTGTATAGCTTATCATTAAAAAAATTTCCTTCTCATTGACAAAATGACGGTAGGTAGATTCAAGAATAAGGCAATGACTTTATTATATAAAAAAAAAAACTAATTATAATAATAAGGCAATGACTATATTGATATATTTTAATAGAGTTTAAAAATTAAAATGACTGTATTGAGCAAAAATTGTAAGACGTCAGGAGGAGGAGGAGGGGTTAAGATGGAAATCTAGTGATGGCTGATGGGAAAATTCAGAGAAGAAGTTGGCTGTCATTGGGTGTGACGTAAAGGGTATTGAAATGAATAATGCAGCTGTGCACATTTGCGAGTTCTAAGGAAGATTCTTAGGAAAAAGCACGAGAAGACGACGAAGACTTTTGCTTTGCTAGTTGCTACTTTGCTGGCTTTGCTCGCTAAATACTGGCCATATAGCCCACGCAACGAACATTGTGGGGACCATGTCAAAACGTTCGGCCTGGGTTGCCGACTTGACTTCTATTCTCTCACATCGATCGGCCTTTTGTTTTAGCCTCATATGGTCAATTGAATTGGGCTCATCCTTGGCCCTTATTTGGGGGTAAAGAAAGAAAATGATTTTTTTTTTTTTTTGCTAAATAAAAATGTAAATGCAATAGAACTAAGAATGTGGTAAAAGAAAAAATAAATCACGAGGTGGTTGTTGGTGGACTAAGAAATCTCAGGAAAAAAAAACTCCTTCCAATTCATTTCCCTCCCATTTTTAGTGGGATGTGGGACACGTAATATTTATTTGATTTTTAATTGCTACATGTCTTATTGTTGGTGAACTAAAAAATCTCGAGAAAAGAACTCCTTCCAATTTAATCCTTTGATTCCCTTTCATTTTTAGTGAGACTTAAGACACGTGATATTTATATGATTTTTAATTACCACATGTCTTATATTTAAATAAAAATTAGAGGAAATTGAAAGATTATAGATCAGCATCTTATCTTCCTATGTATAATTGGTTCCTTGCTTGGCTAATTGGATTTAGAAAGAGTAGGGTAACTAGTGTTCGATCATTTTCCTTTGTAACTACTAAATGCTACCTCAAATCATGAATGACTGTCTTTCATAAACGGTTGTGAGAGTCCAGATTTTCCATTTAAGGGCACAAAAAATACGCACACAACAGAGGCATCAAGTTCAAACTTAAGTGAGCTAATTCACAAAAGATATGGCCTATTGGATTCTGTCCCTACAGGCCCATAATTGCACAAACAACTAGTGCATATCCCAATATTCTTGAGAGGTGGAGAACATAAAACCCAACCCATTCCGAAAGGCCCACTTCACTATCACTTCAACCAAAACTCTTCTTTATTTTTGAGAGAAAAGTAATTCCATTTCAACCAAGACCCAAGTAACAATTATTAGTAGCCTTTTTCCTACAACCTTGAAACAGAAACAGATATTAATACCAACAGTAATGTATTTATTTATTTTAATCGAGGACTAATATGTTTACAATATTTTTGCAACAAATCATAAGTAGTTAGTTGTTATTAGTTTAAATTTGAACCTACCATTGAGATTACTTTTTTGCCCTAACGATAACAACGGTAACAACCTGCCACCTATGATTTGCTGTAAAAATATTGTAAAAATGTTGTAAATATAGCATTTCTTTTTTAATTATTGTCATTACAATTAACCTCATGCAAGAGCTATACACCCCTTTTTTTCTATTGTCTAATAATTTGTTCAAAATAAGTAATTAGATTTTTTTTTATTATATATACATAGGATAGAAATTCTACTTTAGCCTAATCTAAAAGTAAATGTGTGTGAAACTCCCTTTTGGAGACTTAAATCCCGACATTTGCCTTCCACATTCCATAAGTACTTATATTTGTAGAGTACCATCGAGTCAATGGTGCGTAGTGGTACAAGTAACTAGTTAGATGTAAAAGAGTTTAAAATATTCTAGTAGTTATATCTATGAATAAAATATGGGGTATGGTATTAGATATATTTAAGCATAGTTTTAGAAATTAAATTGGATCAACTGGTTCAATCAGAAATTGGTCCTTAATTAGGTTTAGCCAATACCAATAAAAATCAAGAGCTTTTCCCGTTCTTTGACTATATTGGTTTTTAAAATCATGGATTTAAAATATTCTTTACAATGACTATTTTACCCTACCTTTGTTTTTATTTTATTTCAATTTTTTTTATTTCTCTAAAATTTACTCATTGAGCTCTTTTAGTCTCTGAAACTTTTGGAGTCGGATAAGAAAGTGTTTAGGACATTAAATAGTCTACAATGTTCGAGGAGGGGGGGTGATTATGGAGGTCTATATGATGTGAAAATGGTGATTGAAAGGTTGGAAAGAACTAAGAAGGAACACTCAATCTCTACTTGTGCCCTTACAAAGAGTGGTATTGCATAAAAGCAACCCAATTTCTATCTATGATAATTTCTCCTAAACACAAAACTGAATGCTTAAAGCTAAGACATGATCCCCTTTTTAATGGTTCCTTATTGATTTTATGGAGGAATATGGATTAGAATATTTAAATTTCTTTCCCACCCCTTGTATAGGGGTGCCCATAGGTTAGTATCGACAACCGACTTGATGACATAAGGCTTCTAGCAAGAAGACCTGCTGCTGACCGTGAAAACCCACGAGTCAAGTCGAATCAGACTCGGTTATTCAGTGGTCGGGTCAATCGAAGTTGACGAAGATGCTGCCAAAGGTTCCTTTTAGTGGTGATTTGTATTTTGCATTGGATCTTCATTGGATTTATGCAAACCCATTGGATTTAAGCAAAAATACATCGGATCTTTGTTGGATTTGAGCAAAACCCACCAAATATGAGCAAAAAAACACCAGATCTTTGCCAGAGTTGAGTAAAACCCATCGGATTTGAGCCGTATTTGAGTAAAACCCACTAGATCTTAGCCGGATTTGAAAGGAAATGAGAAGATCTTCACCAAAAATCACGAGATCTTCGCCGGATCTAAGCGAAAACCATTATGTTTTCACCGGATCTAGGTAGATTTAGCCTCTTTCAAGGGCTTAGTTAGTTGGATCGGGTGGCTTGGGTTTTGGAGAAGGAGACCCGCCACCCAACCCATCAACGTTGGTTGTGGAACTCTAAGACCCTACCCTTATATTGGATGTTTCATTAGGTGTTTGATTTTGGTTCTAACTTCCAATTTTGAAATTCGCTCAATTTTTGCTTATTTTTTTTAGTCCATTTGAGGATAATAATAGGTTTTAAATCATTTTTCAAACCATTTGATGATGGGATTATCATCTAACATATCTAAAGTTTTCAAATTCCAACCAATTATCATTTTTTACAAGATAGCTAATCAAAATCTCAAAAACAATTATTATCTTCAGGATTTTATTTGATGCATTTTATTACATTATTGTATCGACTTTAAACCAAAAAAATTTTGGCATGTAATTTGAAGGACCAGTTGTTGCAGTTGTATGTATCAACAAAAGTTATTGCAGTTTCGAGAAGATTTGGACGAACTCAGCCTGATGGAATGTTGCAAAACAAAGAAAGATCAAAAGACCTTTGTGACACTGATGTGCAATCCGAATTTGATTACAATGACATAAAATAGTAAACATTATCAAATCTTATTTTTATGTTTTAAATGATGGCAAAACTATTTTGTCATTGACTAATTGAATGATCACATAAATAATTCTAACAAAAGAAGAAGAAGAATGATAACGTAAATGATCTACTGTGTTTAATTTTCTATTTAGATGAGTTGCATAATGCATGACATGAAGATGTGCATTAGTTCCTAAAAGACTGATTTAGGTCGGATGAGGTAGGTGCCCAATACATTTGCATCTCGTAACCTAGCATCCGCCCTTGGATTAATAGTTCAAGGCTTCAAGGCTTTGCTTTTCCAATGTAATTTTTACATTTTAAACTCGGAATTATAGCTATGTGTTTTTTCCTTAGATTGGTACAAGGAAATAAAATATTGTAATTTGTATTTTTCATTTTATCATATAACCTGAATTTTCAAGAGAATAAAGATGTGTGTAGACATAAATTTTTTTTTTTTGATGGATTTATAACCTTTCAATTGATCATGATTAAATTAATTTTCAATTTAAAATGCATCAACAATGAAAAATGAATAGATAAAATCAAGCTATATGTCAAGTTTTTGAGTTATCATGGCTCACATTGAAATGACACATGTCCAAGCTACATAACAATCTCAAATAAAGAAAGCCATGTGGCAACGTTAAAAGAAAAAGATCAACATGGAAAGTTCTTATTAAATGCAAGATAAAATCTTAATTCGAAATTAGAATTAACCCTCAATAAATGATAAAAGAAAATTCCAAATCAAAAACCATTAGGTGCCTAGAAATAGAGACTTCTTATAAAAGATAAAGTGATAAACTTTACAGAGAAAACCCTATTGACATTTGACTAAAATAGAGATTCATCTCTAAGTCCAAATAAACATTCTTACTCACTTAAAATCAAAACTCATTCCTACTTCTTCAAATCAAAGTAAGAATTTTCTTTTAAGTTCATTTGATTTGGTTCAAAATCAAGCCAACAATTCTCGACTTCAAATCAAATACATCTAATAAAAAATCCAACTTGGTGACAACAAGGCACAGTTCAAGATTAAGTTTCAAAACCCTTTGGATCATAAAGCTTCTTAGCGATTAAATGAAAATAATTTATTGTATTGTTTTAATGTAAAGAGTCATACACAGATTGTATTCACTTTCATATAGACGTCGAAGACTTCGCTACTTTTGCTGGCTTGCTAGCTAAATATATATATATGAGAAGTGCTACGTCCACAACATTTTTACAACAAATCATAGGTGGTTAGTTGTTATTGGTTCAAATTTGAACCTAACACTAAGATTACTTTTTTGCCCCAACAATAACAACCAGTAACATCCTGCCACTTAGGATTTGTTGTAAAAATGTTATAAAAATATTGTGGACATATCATTTCTCTATATATATTGGTTAATTGCTAGCTAAATATTTGGCCACATAGGCCACGCAACGAACATTGTGGGGACCATGTCAAAACCATTCTGGCCTGGGTTGCCGACTTGACTTCTATTCTCTCACCTCGAACGGCCTTTGTTTTAGCCTTATATGGTCAATTGAATTGGGCTCATCCTGGCCCATATTTGGGGGTAAAGAAGGATTTTTTTTTGGCTAAATAAAAATGTAAATGCAATAGAACTAAGAATGCAGTAAAAGAAAAATTAAATCAAGAGGTGGTTGTTGGTGGGCTAAGAAATCCCAGGAAAAAAAACTTCTTCCAATTCATTACTTTGATTCCCTCTCATTTTTAATGGCATATGTGACACGTAATATTTATTTGATTTTTAACTGTTACATGTCTTATGGTTGATGGATTAAAAAATCTTGAGAAAATGACTCCTTTGATTCCCTCCCATTTTTAGTGGGACATGAGACACGGGACATGTGATATTTATATGATTTTTAATTACCACATGTCTTATATCTAAATAAAAATTGGAGGAAATTGAAAAATTCAATAGAAGAGCATCTTATCTTCTTATGGTTGATTGGTTCCTTGAATGGCTAAGTGGATTTGGAAAGAGTAGGGTAACTAGTGTTCAATCATTTTCCTTTGTAACTACTGACTGCTGCCTCAAACCATGAATGATTGTCTTTCATAAACGGTTGTGAGAGTCCAGATTTTCCATTAAAGGACACAAAAAACACGCACACAAGACACAACAGAGGCACCAAGTTCAAACTTAAGTGAGCTAATTCACAAAAGGTATGGCCTATCGAATTCTGTCCCTACAGGCCCATAATTCCACAAACAACTAGTGCATATCCCAATATTCTTGAAAGGTGGAGAACATAAAACCCAACCCTTTCCGAAAGGCCCACTTCAGTACCACTTCAACCAAAACTCTTCTTTATTTTTGAGAGAAAGGTAATTCCATTTCAACCAAGACCCAAGTAACAATTATTAGTATTCTTTTTCCTGCAACCTTGAAACAGAAACAGATATTAATACCAACAATAATATATTTATTTATTTTAATTAGAGAACTCCTACGTCTACAATATTTTTACAATATTTTCACACCAAATCATAAGTGGTTGGTTGTTATTAGTTTAAATTTGAACCTATCATTGATATTACTTTTTTGCCTCAACAATAATAACCTGTAAAAACATGTCACCTATAATTTGTTGTAAAAATGTAGTAAATATAACATTTCTCTTTTAATTATTGTCATTACAATTAACCTCATGCAGGAGCTATACCCCCTTTTTTTTTCTATTGTCTAATAATTTGTTCAAAATAAGTGATTAGATTTTTTTTATATAAGATAGAAATTCTATTTTAGCGTAATCTAAGAGTAAATGTGTGTGAAACTTTCTCTTGGAGACTTGAACCCCGACTCTTGCCCTCCACACCCCATACGTACTTATAATTGTAGAGTAACCATCGACTCAAGCGTGCGCAGTGGTATAAGTAATTAGTTAGATGTAAAAGAGTTTAGAATGTTCTAGTAGTTATATCTATGAATGAATAAAATGCGGGGTATGGTGTTAGATATGTTTAAGCATAGTTTTAAAAATCAAATTGGACCAATTGGTTCAATCGAAAATTGGTCCTTAATTAGGTTCGGCCAAAACCAATAAAAATCGAGAGCTTTTCTCGTTCTTTGACCATACTGGTTTTTAAGATATTCTTTACAATGACTATTTTACTCTACCTTTATTTTTATTTTATTTTAATTTGTTTTATTTCTCTAAAATTTACTCATTGAGTGCTTTTAGTCCCTGAAACTTTTGGAGTTGAATAAGAAAGTGTTTAGGACATTAAATAGTCTACAATGTTTTGGGGGGGGGGGGGTGATTATGGAGGTCTATATGATGTGAAAATTATGATTGGAAGGTTGGAAACAAGGGACACTTAGGGGCCATTTGATACATGTGCTTAAACACATGTTTTTAGTTTTTAAATAACTTTACACGTATTTCTACACACTTTTTCATCTACACATATTTCTAAAAAATACAAATAATGTTACTAGAGCAACATTACCAAACAGCTCCTCAATCTCTAGTTGTGCCCTTCACAAAGAGTGGTGTTGCATAAAAGCAACCTAATTTCTATCTACGATAATTTCTCTCAAACACAAAGTTGAATGCTTAAAGCTGAGACAGGATTCCCTTTTTGATGGTTTCTTATTGATTTTATGGAGGAATATGGATTAGAATGTTTAAATTTCTCTCCCACCCCCTATATAGGGGTGTCCATGGGTCTGTACCCATAACCAACTTGATGACATCAGGTTTCTAGCAAGAAGACTTGCTGCCAACCACAAAAACCCACGGGTCAAGTCGAATTGGACTTGGTTGTTCGATGGTCGGGTCAGTCGAAGTTGACGAAGATGTAGTTAGAGGTTCCTTTCAACGGCGATTTGTATTTTGCATTGAATACAAAAAAAAACTCCAAGGAAGATCCGGAGTTTTTTTGCTTAGATCCTTTGGGTTTTGCACAAATCCAACGAATATCCAATAGGGAAATGCTATACGAAACCCACCAGATTTGAGCAGTATTTGAGCAAAACCCACTAGATCATAGTCAGATTTGAACGAAAAAAAGAAGATCTTCACAGAAAATCATGAGATCTTCGTCAAATCTGAGCGAAAAACCACTATGTTTTCACTAGATCTGGGTAGATTTGGCCTCTTTCAAGGGCTTAATCAGTTAGATCGGGCGGCTTGGGTTTTGGAGAAGGAGACCCGCCACCCAACCCATCAACGTTGGTTGTGGAACTCTGAGACCCTACCCTTATATTGGATGTTTGAGTGGAAGTTTGATTAGGTGTTTGATTTTGGTTCTAACTTCCAATTTTGAAATTTGCTTGATTTTTGCTTAAATATTTTAGTCCATTTGAGGATAATTATAGGTTATAAATCATTTTTCAAACCATTTGATGATGAGATTATCATCTAACATATTTAAAGTTTTCAAATTCCAACCAATTATCATTTTTTACAAGATAGCTAATCAAAATCTGAAAAACAATTATTATCTTCAGGATTTTATTTGATGCATTTTATTACATTATTGTATTGACTTTAAACCAAAAAAATTTTGGCTTGTAATTTGAAGGATCAGTTGTTGCAGTGTTGTATTCAAAAAAGTTGTTGCAGTGTCGAGAAGATTTGGACGAACTCAACCTAATGGTGTGTTGCAAAACAAAGAAAGATCAAAAGACCTTTGTGAGATTGATGTGGCAATCCGAATTTGATTACAATGACATAAAATGGTAAACATTATCAAATCTTATTTTTATGTTTTAAATGATGGGAAAACTATTTTGTCATTGACTAATTGAATGATCACATAAATAATTCTAACAAAAAGAAGAAGAAGAATGATAACATAAATGATCTATTGTGTTTAATTTTCTATTTAGACGAGTTGCATAATGCATGACATGAAGATGTACATTAGTTCCTAATAGACTGATTTAGGTCGAATGCAGGGCCGGCCCTAGGCATTTTGGAGCCTAAGGCGAGAACTAAAATAGGGCATTTTTTATACTTATGTATTAATTAAATTAATATTTATTTAATAATTTTATATTATAATATATTTCATTTAAAATATATTTTTCTTGCCTTTTGATATGCAAATTGACTAATTAAATTTCTGTATTCAAGTTCTTCTAACATCTCATTTTCGATCGATAATATAGCTAATCCACTTAATCTTTCTTAGGACATTTTATTATCTTCTAACTCTTTTTGGTGAATTTCTTGCTCATTTGTGATATTTTCATCTAAATTTTGTGTTATATTTTGTTTATTACTAATAACAAATTTATCTATTAATCCTTTTTGAGACTCAATTAATTTTTCTTCTTTTTTTTTAAATTTTTTTAAAAGTTTTTCATATCCAGATACATATTTTCTAGTAGACATTTCTAATCAAGCAATATATTTATAAAGACTAATGTAGGGTCAATGGGCCTGTAATCTATGTTGGGCTGGCCCAGGGGTACTCGTAAAGCTAAAAGCCCAACTCGAAAGTGTTAATTGGCCCGAGGATAAGGAACGCCCGTCTATGAGACAATGTCGGAAGAGGAAGAAGTCATGGTTGGATAAGACATTCCAAAGTAGGATGTCCGAGGATGGAAATGTTCTTGACTACCTATAGCCGAGGATGGAAATATTCTCGACTACCTATAGCCGAGGTGGGAAAGGGTGATCTGGCAGTTCAAGGGTGTTACCCCTGAAAATCCAGAGCATAAAGATGAAAATAGTGAGGGTAAGAGATGAGAAGGGAGGATGCGAAATATATAGGATAAAGCTGCTACCACCGCATTAAAAGCTCTGCAACTACTTTTCTGACCGCATTAATGAGGAAGTGATGCCTAAACGTCATAATTCAGTCTTCCATCTACCGCCAAAGACTTCAGGGGAAAGGGTGATGGGACAAGTATCCAAATGAAGACTTTGATCCACACGTGGAAAAAGAAGAAGAGAATGAGAAAGATGATATAAAAAGGGGGAGGAAGGACAGAAAGAGGGGGAGAAGAAAAAACTATCTTACCTTGTATTGAACACTGAACAGTAATACAAATGGTCTTCGGCATTTGTCTAAAGAAGTTTTGTGTTATGTTGCATGAGTGTAGCAATTGAGCCTAACATTTACGTTATCCAATATTCATAAACCTAGATTCGTAGCCCACTCTCTTTGCATTTTGTTGTTTTGGGCTTCTTGGGCCGGTTCCTTCTGTATTATTGGGTCCTGGTGCAATTTGTGTCCTTACAACTAAAATAAAAAATAACTTTCAAGTGTAGAGCAAATGAGAAATTGAACCTGATTTATATAAAAAGTATTATTGTAGTTTTACTGAATAATAACAAGTTTTTAGCAATCCCAACCTGTATAAATAAAAATTTATTCATTATATTACAAATAACTAATATATATAAACACAAGATTAAAAAAAAAAAAAAAACACAACACTGTACAAGCCTAGCGGCCCAGCCCAGCCAAGAAGATGCCTGCCAAGATGGCACCCACAAAAAACATAAAACAAATCCTATTACACCTATAACCAAAAAAAAAAAAAAAAAAAAAAAAGCTTGAAGGCCCAAACGTGGTGAAACGTCTAGCCCACTGCCCTGAGAAAACTTAAAAATTTAACAAATCTAAAGAAAAGTCTAGAGAAAGACAGAAATCAGAAATCCAAGTACCTCAAAAGTTAAAAGTCAAAACTCAATACTCATTCAACCATTCTTTAGTTCTGCAGAATCAAAACCCAAACGCAGCAGCGGAAAAAAGAAAAAAAAAAAAAGATGAGATCGGAGGAAGCTTGGTCTAGGGCTGGCCCAGGCCCTGACAGTGCAAGTGGAGAGAAAGAATGAGAGAGGCGGAGCGCAAGAGTTGAGAGAAAAAAGCAGAGCAAGAATGAGAAAAAGAAAGGTAAAAATTTTAGGGATTTGAGGTTTTTTATTTGTTTTGATTATTGATTGTTTTGTGGTTAATTTCTTAGACCGAATTTGTAGTTTATTTTGTTGAATTTTGGTTTGTCTAGAGAATAATGATGTTATTTTTGGGATAATTTTTTTTATTTGGACCAATTTTTTTTTTGTACTACCAATGTTTAATTGGGTATAATAGAAATTTTGTCTTTTGGTCAAAAGGATATGCAAAATTTTTTTTGATTCATCTGAAACCAAAATTTTCCCCCTACTACCCCTTCTTTTCTAAAATTTTGGGGTCTCCCTTCTACTTGGGGGCCTTAGGCAATTGCCTAATTGGCCTAGTGGAAGGGTTGGCCTTGGTCAAATGAGGTAGGTGCCTAACACATTTGCATCCTGTAACCTAGCATCTACCCTTGGATTAATAGTTCAAGGCTTCAAGTGTTGCTTTTCCAATGTAATTTTTACATTTTAAACTCGGAATTATAGCCATGTGTTTTTTTCCTTAGATTGTTACAAGGAAATAAAATATTGTAATTTGTATTTTTCATTTTATCATGTAACTTGAATTTTTAAGATAATAAAGATGTGTGTAGGCATAAAATTTTTTTGATGGATTTATAACCTTTCGATTGATCATGATCAAATTAATTTTCAATTTATGACGCGTCAACAATGAAAAATGAACAAATAAAATCAAGCCATATGTCAAGTTTTTGAGTTACCTCGACTCGCATTGAAATGACACGTGTCCAAGCTACATGACAATGTCAAATAAATAAAGCCATGTGGCAACATTAAAAGAAAAAGATGCACATAGAAAGTTCTTATTAAATGCAAGATAAAATTTTAATTCAAAATTAGAATTAACTCTCAATAAATGAAGAAAGAAAATTCCAAATCAAAGACCATTGCGTCGCCTAGAAATAGAGACTTCTTATATAATATAAAGTGATAAACTTTAGAGAGAAAACCCTATTGACATTTGGCTAAAATAGAGAGTCATCTCTAAGTCCAAATGACCATTCTTACTCCCTCAAAATCAAGGCTCATTCCTACTTCTTCAAATCAAAGTAAGGATTTTCTTTCAAGTTCATTTGATTTGATTCAAAATCAAGCTAACAATTCTCGACCTCAAATCAAATACATCTAATAAAAAATCCAACTTGGTGACAACAAGGCACAGTTCAAGATCAAGTTTCAAAACCCTTTGGATCGTAAATCTTCTTGGAGATCAAATGAAAATAATTTATTGTATTATTTTATTATAAAGAGTCATACACAGATTGTATTCACTTTCATATAAATCAATATAAATTAATAATTTGTTATAGGGATGACAATTTTTTCCTGCCTCGCTTTACCTGCCCCTCCCCGCTTCGCTCCGTGCAGGTTTTTTTCCGCATCGCAAGGTGATGGGGCGGGGATGAGATGAGATTTTAGATCTGCACCACGGGGCGGGGCGGGGATGGGTTTACACTTTTTAGACCCACCCCACCCCACCTTGCGTTGATAAGGATTAAGTTGTAATTTTTTCATACTTTAAAATCCTATTATTTAAACAAAAATATCATCAGCTTATTTTATTCTACCTAACGTGGTTCTACCTCTCTTTTCTCTCAAGCAAAGTTGAAAATAAGGTACCAATTTTAACTCTTTTTTTTTAATCTTTTCATTCATGATTCATATGTCTTTCTCAACTTACTTTTCATCATTAATATAATATGAGATTTTTGTGTCATTCTATGAGATTTTTGTTGTGACATTATCTTGTTAAACATTTAGATAATATTATTTAGTTTTTGTTAAAAATTAGTTTGATTTGATAGGATAAATTTATTTATAATTTAAGTATATTTTTAATATTGAAATATGTCATTTTATTTGAAAAAATGGTAATAGTTATAGGGAAAATTAATAAGAAATAAAGTTTTACGGTGTAGGGCGGGGCTTCGCAGGGCCTTAAGGGGCGGAAATGGGGTAAGAAATTTTCTCTGTCATGTGGGGCTGGACGGGGCAGGGATGGAGTAAGAAAAATCTATACGGGGCAGGGGTGAAGATCCCATCCTTCGGCCCCGCCCCGCCCTATTGCCATCCCTAATTTGTTACACTATTTTGTGACCTGGTGATTTTTTTTTTCTTACAAAATTTGTGTATAAAATGTGTTTTATTTCTTAATAAAACAAGCTACCAAACACTCCTCCAAAGTTAAGATATGTTGGTTAAGTCATCGCACCAAACTCATTTGACCTTTGTGGTAATCATAGATATTAGAGATAATACAAATTTTGTTATACAAGTATTATCATTAATTATAAAAAAAGTAATTGCAACTTTTTATTAAAAAAAGAAGAAGTAATTATGACATTTATTTATTAGTTTATTTATCATATTGTTAAAATAAAATTGTAGTTGACTTTAGAGATTTTCAAATCTCTTCAACTAAAAAATAGATAGTAAAAGATAATGGGTCAAAATTCCATCCCATAGGTAACTTCTAATTTGATAATTTTACCCTTTTATTTATTTATTTATTTTCACTTGGTCTGCAGCATCTCGGAACTCGGAAGACTATTAACACCAGTACTGGTGTCCCTTCTTCTACATAACTTCATCTATCCCCAAGGCCACTCCAATCCAACTCTTTCTGCCCAAACTCAAAATGGGTACAATCAGTGAGGCAGAGTGTGCCTTAGAACTCGAGGCCATGAGCAAAGAAGACTCATCTTGGCACCCTTGCCAGGCCTCTTTTAGGTGAGACCAAAATACTCAATCGCTTTTTATTATTTTATTTCCTTTGTTTTGTGGTCATGGGCATCTCCCAAAAATAAAAAAGCTGATCACTTTAGGATACCCAAAAATAGAAATAATTGTTAGTAATTGATTTTAGTTATGTGGGTTTTATTTTTTTTATGTAAGCAAAGTGATTATATTTTTAGTTATGTGTGTGGGTGTTTATGGGTTTTGTTTTTCTCTGCATTGATGATTTTTTTGGGTGTAAAATATATGACTGCATTTTTAAATTTTGTTTTTGATCAACAAAAGAGGATAGTAGATATATATAAGGAAACTTTGTTATGACTAAAATGTGTGATCATTGTGAGTTAATGTGTATCTAAAAGATGCTAGAGTAAAAATCTCTACTTCTTTATAATATGGACAATATTATCTATTTATTTAACTTTTTTTTAATGAGATTTTCATTTATTTTTGTACCATATCTGAAGTGAATAGAATGAGTTTTGATCTATTTATTTTCCTGTTTATGTTTTCCTCAATTTCTTTACTTTCTGATGACAACAAACCTTGAATTGGACCAAAAGAAAGGAAATAAAATAAAATGAGTACATTTTATTTTATTTTTGGATGATTCGATAGTTGGGGGTGGGGGGATTTGAACCATTGGCGTCTTCGTCAAAAACACCAATTGAGCTGCTCAACCTGAGCTACAAGGCTCTTGGAAAAAGAGTGCATTTTTTGTTTGGAAGGAGTGGGATATTTAATGAGAATATGTAGGGAGGACTTGATGAATATTTAACATGGTTTAGAGTTCCTCGCAGAACTGGAAAGATTTGGGGGGGAGAATAATTGTGACACCATAAAAAGCTTTAGTGCAAAAGTTACCTTAAGCCTGTTATTTGCATTTCCTTTATTAAAATCAATTTCGAAAGTTCACCAACTTAGATTTTAAGACAACATGTTTGAGTATGCTTCCTGATTGTGTGCTCAGCTCTGCTGAAGATGGTCTTCTTATAGAGTTTGGGAGCCAAGAGTTGGAGGATATGCTATTGCAGGATGAGGAAGCTCTTACGTGTCTCCGCTTCCGTTCTACTCCTCTTCAAGGTGATGACTGCACGCACATTGAAGAAGGAGAGCATGTTCTTGCCACCCATAAATCACAATTTAAGAGCCGCTTATATGATGCCAAGGTGGAAAAGGTACATTTCCTCTCCTTATAGGGTTATTGCATGGAAAAATAGTAAGGATCTCTTTTGTTGACAGTAGGAGAGTGGGATCCATAAGGAGTGGACCAACAAGAACTGGTTGATAGCTTTTTCTTTTTTGATTGGTAAATTAACATGCAACTGCTGGGTCTTGGACCTATGATCTCACCCTCCACTTTGCTCTTAAAAGATGTTGTTTTAGCTAGAGCTCATTGGCTAGAATGGGTTCATAGTTTCAAGTGGGATTTGGAAATACTGTAGTATATAATGGAAGATCACCCATTTCACCAAAGAAGAAAGGAAAGAGTCAATGTGAGATACAGTGCAGATTTCTGTGTGTGTGTATTGAAGTTTTTGTTATTTTTTAACGTGAGATGCACAATTTTTATAAATGCTTTTTTCTAATTCTGTTCACATCCCAACAATTAATAATTATCAGGTAGTGAGAGTACGACACTCAAAGAAGATTTATTGTAGATGCACTTTCACTATCAAATGGCTTCACCAAGATCTGGAAGGAGAAGCCTTCACTGTCCCATCTAATTCAATCATGAAACTAGCAACTAAAAGCATAAATGACCATCCAGCTGTTGCCTTTTTCTTGAAATCAGTAAAACAGATGCGCTCATCCTGTGCATCTCTTTTTCCGACTGTGCTCGAAGAAACTGATGGTGAAATGGACATCAATAAATTGCTAGAAAAGCAAATAGAAGATATCAGCAATTCAGCTACTGAATCCAAGGAGGAAATGTCAAAAGACATTTTATTAGAGATTAAAGGTGGGCATGCTACATGACTACTTTAAGAATTTGATCAATTCAAGCATCTTGTTGCAGTTTTCCTTCTAATTCCATTCTCTCTCTCTCTCTCTTATTGTTATTTTTATTTTTATTTTTAAAGAGGTGGGGGAGGGGGGTTGTGAGACAGTGGGAGGGTGTTGGTGTATTGGGTGAAGACTCTGTTGGTGCGTTTGCTCAAAATACTATCTTGCATCTAAAGCTCCAAACCTAAAACACCCTTCTTAAGAATTGCAACAGAGAGGTTCAAGTGATAGCTCAATGGTATTGGCATCCTTTATGGTGTCTAAAGTCTTTAGTTCGAACCCCACCTCCCCCACTATCTACCTAAAAAAAAAGAAGTATTGCAACAGAAATGCCACACCTTTAGACCTTCAAGCATATAGGCATCACTAAGTATATAGTCCATACCGTAGAGTAATGGTGGTCAAATGAGTCTTTATTATCTGTTTTCTATGTGATATATATATATATATATATATATATATATATATATGTATGTATGTATATGTATGTATATAAAATTTATATTTATAACATGTTTTTCAATGATGTTGCTCTTTCTTCTGGGTATAAAAATATTAATATAGCTTGCCTTCGCACATTTTACCTTTACTTATTAGCCACAATATGTCAGAAATATTTATTTACACCTTGACTACCCTAGATTTTTTTTCTATTTTTCATTTCTGATGAAAATGATGTTAAAATCAACAATGAGGCTTTGAAGGCTTAACTAAGCGAACAGCAATACAAAAGCTCAGGTATTAAGCTGTGCTTGCAAGGCATGCCTTCTAATATAAGATGATAAAAGAGTTCTACCTTATCCTATTTAATGTTCTAAGATGTTGCAAATGCCATTTATGTTCCTTCTGGTGAATGCAGTTGATAACAAGGGACATATACAACCCAACACTGTTTCAGTATGTGAAGTAAGCATTTCACATGCTCAAGCTCCTCATGGTCAGAATCAGTTGAATAGGTCAACACAGAATTCAAGTAAACTGCCAATAGATTTGCAAGTCAAGGATCAACCATCAGCTGCTCCTTCCATCCAAGAAGAGCTTCCAGAAAACAGGTCCCATCTCAGTCCCCTTGCTGCTCGTGCAGCTCTGGCCTCATTAATGTCAACTAATCACATGCGTATTGCTCTGGATGGGACTAAAATGTTCAATTCCTCTGGCTTAAATGACATGCCTATGAAGGATAAAGTGGGAAATCCACTCATCTCAACTGAAAGTATGTCTCAACTTGTGGATTTATCTTCTGGAATAACAACCAAGGTCAATAAGAGTGGCAAAAAAGAATCAGAACTCACTAATTCTGAAGTGACTTTAAAATGTTCAAAAAGAGAGAGGAATGTTAGCCAGCCTACTAAAGCTGCTAGAATAACTCGTTCAGCAGTTCAGAAAGTTACAGTAATGCAAAATGAGGATTTTCACATAGAGACTTGTTCTGAAGAATTGAAGTTAACAGCTACAACCAACAAGAGAAGATTTACTCGTTCTGCAGTTAGTGAAGAAAAGAAAAACGTGGTTATGGAGGTCAAACAAGTGTTGGAAGAGAAACAGTCAAGTCATATTAGAGGGTCCAGTTCCCCTGAAGGAAGTCTCTCTGTTCCTAAGAGCAATGTTTCTAAAAAAAGCAGTGTTGTATCAAAAGAGAAGAAAGCAAACTCTTCACTGCTTGATGCTGAGATTAATATCCCTGATGAGGAAAGAAATAAAAGGCAGAGTTCCTGTGAAGTCAAAACCACTCAGCAAGGTGAAGGTTATGTAAACGAACTCGAAGTGTGGTCTATTATTGTTTTTGTTTTTCACATCCAACTTTGACTATTCTAATTATCCAACCTGATCCCAATTGCTACACATCTGCTATACAAGTTTTGTTTTTATATTTCTAAAGTTTGCAAAAACATCTGCAAATTTATTCTCATCATTACTTCAGTTACATTCTGGGCTTCCAATACCCCTTTAGTATCTTCAAGACATGGCCAAGAAGTATTTTTAGAACACTCTGAATATTACTAACCAATTATACTAATTTTTAGTTTAGTTTCAATTAACCCAATTTTTGTTGTGGAAAGTACTACAGGTCAATGATCTTGAATAAGAATATTTTGTGGCCGACTGGACTTGGTTCTCTAGTATGCATTTTTCCTCTTCTCAGTATCCCAAGTCAAATCTTGAATATTTACCTGCTTATTTCTGATCTTCTAACCACATTTTTGTTACAAGTAGCTTCCAAACTTGTAATACACTCCCATCCGTTCATAAATCTGATTCAATTTTATGCTTTAAATTTCCCCTGCACCAGATTTATGTTGCTGCATTTTCCTACTAGTTTTATGTGTATTGCTATTGTTGATTCAAGCTTGAGTAATAGTTGGCTTCATGGGTGATATATATCAACTCCTGATTTACGATAAGTGGTCTAGGATCCACTAAGTCACAGTTTCTTTCTAGTGAAATTCAACCAATCTGTGTTTAACCTTGATAAAATTTTACTGTGTAATTTCCAAAAAGAAGTAAAAACTGGTTGGATGATGCACGTCTGATTGTGCCAAAAGGGATAATTTGAGCGCTTCCTGGGGGTGTGGGATACACTGCCACCAGGCTTTCCACCCAAGCTAGATTCAGTCTTAATGCTTGTGTAACTTAGAAACAGCTTATAGCAACTATACTAAACTGAGTTTTTCTCTCTTTAAGAATATTTTTGTTTTAAACTTTGCAACGATTTCACATGTAGTACAATATTGCAGGCAAAGTTTCAGGCAATAGTCAAGGCCAGAAGAGGAAGTCAACTTCTTCAAAGAAGCAAGAGCCGCCACGGTTTTCTCCCAGACTACGCTATCTCCCTCGGACTCGTTCACAAGGCAAGCATTAGCTGATCCTTCATCAGAATAGCGCAAAATAGAAGTTCCAGCAATACAGCAATAGCAGAACTGGCTAGTGGGGTAATAGTTGTCTTCTTTTGATGCAGTCTTGCTTTACATATTCTCTAGTAAGCAAGGGAGAACCAGGATGTTATATGGGACTTTGACAAGCTAGGCTTGTTTGTATGGGTGAAGTGGATGATTGAGGTGAATATATCAAGTAAAATTTTAATACATGGACTCTTCTAGCCATCTGTTTATGCTTTTCCCTCTTCTTCTTCTTCTTCTTCTTCTTTTATTATGCTGTGCGGAATGAGCTTTAAACGGAAGTAGACAATTGAACGACACTATTCCTTACAGAAAAAACAAGGGGAAAGAGAAGAAGACAAAATACTGCTTGGGGGCTGTATGATTCTAATTTGTGGTTAGTTTTGTAGCCTCAAAAAGGGCAAAGTTATTTTCCATTACAAATTTACAATACCAAGAGTTGCACACATGGCCTTAGCCTTAGAGATTGTGCACACGCACACTCTTAAAAATCCACTGGAAAATTGTTAGGTTAGGGTTTTTAAAATGTGTTTCCAATACTTAAAAACAAAACCAGTTCTCTTTTTATTAGATTTGGTATGATATAACTTTCTTAATGGCTATCTTAAAAAAAATTCCTAGAGCCGCCATTAACCAAACTGACCAAACTGATCAAGGCCGATTTGGAGCGGGGTTCCAGCTTGATCAGTTAATCTAGGTGCATGATTTTTAAAAATCGACTGTTGTGGTTTGGTTGAAAAGCCCGCCCCAACACCCCACCCCCCAAAAAGACCAACTGAATTACACTGAACACGCTACTTACAGCAGAGAGTTCCAACCTAGTAATTACGCCCAAACTCTCACACGCTTACCCAAAGACATATGGAGATGGAGGAAAAAGATAAAAGGGATCCAAATCAATAAATCGAGTGTGTTCTTGAGGCTGGTATTTGCCAAGACTCTGTTGTATCCCATAAGGAATTTGGTTCTTGTTAAAAAATTACCATAAAATTCCATTACCTAAGGAATTAGGTTCTTGTTAAAAAAATTACCATAAAATTCCATTACCAGTACTAGTGTACGGCAATGTAGTGTGAGAAGAATGTTTTACATGGCTATTCGCATAAAAAATAGTATCTTCTTATTGAGTTATTTTAGGACTACAACAAATTCTATATCCATTTTCACAATTATCCTATCTAATATGGTAGACTATGAACGGGTTTGCGTTAGCACTTAAATTATTTCAGTGCTGCTTTTGCGTTTTTTGGGGTCCCACGACACTGTTCACGGGACCCACAAAAGTTATCCAAAAACAGATTTCAATATAAATTTAGGTCCCACGGCACTATTCACACATTTAAAAATTATTTTGCTACAGTATTTTTAATTTTCAATTTTCAGCAATAAGCGATATTCAAACAGATCCTACATGTCACTTTCACACTAATCCACTATAATTTTCTAAATTTTAACCGCTCACATTTTTTCCTTATCCAATCTTGGAGGTGTAATTGATAAGAGTTTTTGATTGGATCTGACTCATGATCAATTCACTGAGGTTTAAATTTAATTTTATATTAAACTTGGCCTTATTCTGGCCAATCAAATTTCCAAGTATGCAAAGCTAACTTAGCTTGCTTTGGTGCAAGAAACATGAGTGGATTCTGTACCCAACAAGATATAACTATTATGATCTGTTCTTTATAACAAGTTAATGTCGTGTTCTATATGTTGCTATGTGATAATGCGTGAAGGATAGTGCAGTGTTCTCCAATCATTGTAGTGGGAGGAAGGAGAACATAATTTAATAAAACATGATCAGTTTATTGATTTTTGGCCACCTAATAGTGCATGTTAAACTAGATTATTTTAAATCAGATGATAGAGTTTCTACTTGACATCCATAGGAGTTAGGACAGATTATCTGAATTATGATGGCAATTCACATTATTGTTATTATTATTATTAGTCGGATGCCGGTTGGCCTGCTAATCATGTTACATATATTTTTATTAAGTAAAAAGGGAAAACGAAAATACAGATATTTTTATTCACATTCTTAAATAGCAGGATTTTCCTCTAAATTAGACAGGAGGGGAGATTAAAATACAAATCAATGGTCTTAACTCTCATTTACCATTGCACACTCTAGGTGTGAAGATTACTTTATAAGTATAAACATTTGTGCGGTGTGGATGTGGGGGGAATGGTCGGGATTTAAGTATCTAAGAGGGAACTTCACACACACACATAGAATTAGATTATTCTAGAGTAGAATTTTATCTCAAATAAATAAATAAATAAAATCTCCCATTTAATAAATTAGAGAAGATTTCTTTTAACAAAATTTAGAGGAAAAAATTTTCATTTTTAATTAGGTATCAAATTTCAATTTTTAAAATTTTTTATTGGTGATATATTTATATATAATTTTTTTTTTTGTTGAAACTATATATTGGTCTTTTTGTTTGGATGAATATGTTTATAGAAATTTTGAATCCGGATGTAAAATTTTGTGTATGGAATTTGATCTTTTCTTTTTTTGAGGGAAGAAGTTGATCTTTTCAAAAATAGGTTTAAGGTTTTTTCTTTAAAAAAAAAAATCCAAAAAGTTGTTAATCGTAAAGCAAAAATTCTGAACAAGCAAGAGCTTAGTCTTTTTTCGTTTCTTTTCCTTTTTTTTTTCTTCCGAATTATGAGGAAAAAAAATAATTTTATGGATTATTTTAATGTACGAAATTCAAGAAAAAAATAAAAGCAAAATTGTCTCATTTTTTGGATTGTTAACGGAAAACACCTAGTGGAAGTAGACGAAAGGATTGAATTTGAATCGACAAAAATAAAAGTTAAAATATTGTAAAAAAATTTAATATTAGAAGATTGACTTGAAAATTGGTCAAAGTTAAAGAAAGAAAGAAAAAAAGAAAAAATATATATAATAAATTATGCAGTTCAAATTACAAATGGTGTATTTCTTCTTTAATGTTAAAAAATAATTTTACTGAATTAATATTTCAAAAATCTATAGTTATATGATTTATATGTTTTTAACAAGTATTTCAAATTTTGTGTCAATTTAATGTTATTATTTTTATTATCAATAATCACATATATTTTGTTTACAATTTTAAAGTTTAAAATACTTGTTATAAGCCCAATAATTTGAATTATCAGGCCATTAACTAATATAAGCCTCTTGTTTGGGATTGGTAATCTTGCTTGTATCGTGGTTTGGTAATTGACGTTAAAAAAATGAATGGCTAGGAACTAAGTCGCAAACCTCCAAAACATCAGATACATTTAACTCCAATCCACTACACCTAGCGAATCCCATACCCTAGGGGCTAAGGCAGAGAGTTCCATCCACCATGGATGGTTTTTACAAATCAGCTTGATACAATTTTATATGCATTAATTGAAGATGGTGAGTGTGAGGGTACCTAGAAATTGATTCCAGAGTTAGTGGCTCTATTAGCTTAAAATAACGGGTAATTCTTATATGCTTCGGGAATAATGCTTCCTCCTCTCACATGAAGGATGGGCTCCATGGTGAGACCCATGCGTAGGGCGCACCTCTCATGTGAGAAGATGAAGCATTGCTTTCAGAGCACTTAAGTTTTTTCTTATTTTCAGAGCATAATAGGTAGATTTGCTTTTTTTATTTATTTATTATTATTTTTTTTTATTTATAGGTAGATTTGCTTTGGTGTTTAGTCCTAAAGGGAAGTGCATTTTCTATCCTGTCAATGCAATAATTTTGTGAAGTTGAGAGATTGTCATTTAGCTGAAGATAAAGGTATTTCAGTGCTTGCCATTCTTTGATTTTTCATGATTATATTTGTTTACAGATTTCAGTTCAAAAGAAAAAGACAAAATTATTTGTAAGCGCATATTGATTATTCTTATGTACATATGTGTGGGGTAGTCGTATAAGAAAAGATTCGTAAAAAGGTTGACAAATTAATATGGCATAATTGGGTCAAAACATTAAAGAATGAAGTGGTATTTTTATATATTATATTAAAGCTCTTCTTAAAATGTTACCACGAGATGCATGTACTTGGAAGTGGGAACCCATAAATTTTATATGCTTTGAGTATCTTGAAATAATGAAGCAATATGGAATGAAATGATATTATTTTCATTTCAAATTATATAATTTTTTTAATTATTTGATAGTTGAGAGAGGACAATTTGAAAGGTGTCAATTTAGAGTCAATTGAATTAGAAGGCTGAAAACTTTTATAATATTTATTCTAAATAATATTATTATCAATTAATTCTATTTAATAAAATATTTTTATTTGAAATATTAATTACGAATCAATGGATCGCATTGAGGATACCATTTATTTCTTATTTCTTTTACTTTTATAGGAACCACTTATTTCTTTTGGTCGGCTGAGTACATCTCTATTTTAATACCGTGTGCTTTTTTGGTACGAAATAAATTATGCGGTTCAAATTACAAATGGTGTATTTCTTCTTTAATGTCAAAAAATAATTTTACTAAATTAATATTTCAAAAATCTATAGTTATATGATTTATATGTTTTTAACAAGTATTTCAAATTTTGTGTCAATTTAATGTTATTATTTTTATTATCAATAATCACATATATTTTGTTTATAATTTTAAAGTTTGAAATACTTATTATAAGCCCAATAATTTGAATTATTAGGCCATTAACTAATATAAGCCTCTTGTTTGGGATTGGCATTCTTGCTTGTATCGTGGTTTGGTAATTGACGTTAAAAAAATGAATGGCTAGGAACTAAGTGCAAACCTCCAAAACATCAGATACATTTAACCCCAATCCACTACACCTAGCGAATCCCATACCCTAGGGGCTAGGGCAGAGAGTTCCATCCACCATGGATGGTTTTTACAAATCAGCTTGATACAATTTTATATGCATTAATTGAAGACGGTGAGTGTGAGGGTACCTAGTAATTGATTCCAGAGTTAGTGGCTCTATTGGCTCAAAATAACGGGTAATTCTAACATGCTTCGGGAATAATGCTTCCTCCTCTCACATGAAGGGTGGGCTCCATGGTGAGACCCATGTGTAGGGCGCACCTCTCATGTGAGAGGATGAAGCATTGCTTTAAGAGCACTTAAGTTTTTTCTTATTTTCAGAACATAATAGGTAGATTTGCTTTTTTTTTTTTTTTTTTTTGATTTACAGGTAGATTTGCTTTGGTGTTTAGTCCTAAAGGGAAGTGCATTTTCTGTCCTGTCAATGCAATAATTTTGTGAAGTTGAGAGATTGTCATTTAGTTGAAGATAAAGGTATTCCAGTGCTTGTCATTCTTTGATTTTTCATGATTATATTTTTTTGTAGATTTCGGGGCAAAAGAAAAAGACTAAATTATTTGTAAGCGCATATTGATTATTCTTATGCACATATGTGTGGGGTAGTCGTATAGAAAAGATTCGTAAAAAGGTTGACAAATTAATACGGCATAATTGGGTCAAAACATTAAAGAATGAAGTGGTATTTTTATATATTATATTAAAGCTCTTCTTAAAATGTTATCACGAGATGCATGTACTTGGAAGTGGGAACCCATAAATTTTATATGCTTTGAGTATCTTGAAATAATGAAGCAATATGGCATGAAATGATATTATTTTCATTTCAAATTATATAATTTTTTTAATTATTTGATGGTTGAGAGAGGAGAATTTGAAAGGTGTCAATTTAGAGTCAATTGAATTAGAAGGCTGAAAACTTTTATAATATTTATTCTAAATAATATTATTATCAATTAATTCTATTTAATAAAATATTTTTATTTGAAATATTAATTACGAATCAGTGGATCACATTGAGGATACCATTTATTTCTTATTTCTTTTATTTTTATAGGAACCACTTATTTCTTTTGGTCGGCTGAGTACATCTCTATTTTAATACCGTGTGCTTTTTTGGTACGAAATAAATTATGCGGTTCAAATTACAAATGGTGTATTTCTTCTTTAATGTCAAAAAATAATTTTACTGAATTAATATTTCAAAAATCTATAGTTATATGATTTATATGTTTTTAACAAGTATTTCAAATTTTGTGTCAATTTAATGTTATTATTTTTATTATCAATAATCACATATATTTTGTTTATAATTTTAAAGTTTGAAATACTTATTATAAGCCCAATAATTTGAATTATCAGGCCATTAACTAATATAAGCCTCTTCTTTGGGATTGGCATTCTTGATTGTATCGTGGTTTGGTAATTGACGTTAAAAAAATGAATGGCTAGGAACTAAGTGCAAACCTCCAAAACATCATATACATTTAACCCCAATCCACTACACCTAGCGAATCCCATACCCTAGGGGCTAGGGCAGAGAGTACCATCCACCATGGATGGTTTTTACAAATCAGCTTGATACAATTTTATATGCATTAATTGAAGACGGTGAGTATGAGGGTACCTAGTAATTGATTCCAGAGTTAGTGGCTCTATTGGCTTAAAATAACGGGTAATTCTTACATGCTTCGGGATTAATGCTTCCTCCTCTCACATGAAGGGTGGGCTCCATGGTGAGACCCACGTGTAGGGCGCACCTCTCATGTGAGAGGATGAAGCATTGGTTTCAGAGCACTGAAGTTTTTTCTTATTTTCAAAGCATAATAGGTAGATTTGCTTTTATTTATTTATTTATTTATTTATAGGTAGATTTGCTTTGGTGTTTAGTCCTAAAGGGAAGTGCATTTTCTATCCTGTCAATGCTATAATTTTGTGAAGTTGAGAGATTGTCATTTAGCTGAAGATAAAGGTATTCCAGTGCTTGCCATTCTTTGATTTTTCACGATTATATTTGTTTACAGATTTCGGAGCAAAAGAAAAAGACAAAATTATTTGTAAGCGCATATTGATTATTCTTATGTACATATGTGTGGGGCAGTCGTTTAGAAAAGATTCGTAAAAAGGTTGACAAATTAATACGGCATAATTGGGTCAAAACATTAAAGAATGAAGTGGTATTTTTTATGTATTATATTAAAGCTCTTCTTAAAATGTTATCACGAGATGCATGTACTTGGAAGTGGGAACCCATAAATTTTATATGCTTTGAGTATCTTGAAATAATGAAGCAATATGGCATGAAATGATATTATTTTCATTTCAAATTATATAATTTTTTTAATTATTTGATAGTTGAGAGAGGAGAATTTGAAAGGTTTCAATTTAGAGTCAATTGAATTAGAAGGCTGAAAACTTTTATAATATTTATTCTAAATAATATTATTATCAATTAATTCTATTTAATAAAATATTTTTATTTGAAATATTAATTACGAATCAGTGGATCGCATTGAGGATACCATTTATTTCTTATTTCTTATATTTTTATAGGAACCACTTATTTCTTTTGGTCGGCTGAGTACATCTCTATTTTAATACCGTGTGCTTTTTTGGTACGAAATAAATTATGCGGTTCAAATTACAAATGGTGTATTTCTTCTTTAATGTTAAAAAATAATTTTACTGAATTAATATTTCAAAAATCTATAGTTATATGATTTATATGTTTTTAACAAGTATTTCAAATTTTGTGTCAATTTAATGTTATTATTTTTATTATCAACAATCACATATATTTTGTTTATAATTTTAAAGTTTAAAATACTTGTTATAAGCCCAATAATTTGAATTATCAGACCATTAACTAATATAAGCCTCTTGTTTGGGATTGGCATTCTTGCTTGTATGGTTTGGTAATTGACGTTAAAAAAATGAATGGCAAACTAAGTGCAAACCTCCAAAACATCAGATACATTTAACCCCAATCCACAACACCTAACGAATCCCATACCCTAGGGGCTAGGGCAGAGAGTTCCATCCACCATGGATGGTTTTTACAAATCAGCTTGATACAATTTTATATGCATTAATTGAAGACGGTGAGTGTGAGGGTACCTAGTAATTGATTCCAGAGTTAGTGGTTCTATTGGCTCAAAATAACGGGTAATTCTAACATGCTTCGGGAATAATGCTTCCTCCTCTCACATGAAGGGTGGGCTCCATGGTGAGACCCATGTGTAGGGCGCACCTCTCATGTGAGAGGATGAAGCATTGCTTTAAGAGCACTTAAGTTTTTTCTTATTTTCAGAACATAATAGGTAGATTTGCTATTTTTTTTTTTTTTTGATTTACAGGTAGATTTGCTTTGGTGTTTAGTCCTAAAGGGAAGTGCATTTTCTGTCCTGTCAATGCAATAATTTTGTGAAGTTGAGAGATTGTCATTTAGCTGAAGATAAAGGTATTCCAGTGCTTGTCATTCTTTGATTTTTCATGATTATATTTTTTTGTAGATTTCGGGGCAAAAGAAAAAGACTAAATTATTTGTAAGCGCATATTGATTATTCTTATGCACATATGTATGGGGTAGTCGTATAGAAAAGATTCGTAAAAAGGTTGACAAATTAATACGGCATAATTGGGTCAAAACATTAAAGAATGAAGTTGTATTTTTATATATTATATTAAAGCTCTTCTTAAAATGTTATCACGAGATGCATGTACTTGGAAGTAGGAACCCATAAATTTTATATGCTTTGAGTATCTTGAATAATGAAGCAATATGGAATGAAATGATATTATTTTCATTTCAAATTATATAATTTTTTTAATTATTTGATAGTTGAGAGAGGACAATTTGAAAGGTGTCAATTTAGAGTCAATTGAATTAGAAGGCTGAAAACTTTTATAATATTTATTCTAAATAATATTATTATCAATTAATTCTATTTAATAAAATATTTTTATTTGAAATATTAATTACGAATCAATGGATCGCATTGAGGATACCATTTATTTCTTATTTCTTTTACTTTTATAGGAACCACTTATTTCTTTTGGTCGGCTGAGTACATCTCTATTTTAATACCATGTGCTTTTTTGGTACGTAATAAATTATGCGGTTCAAATTACAAATGGTGTATTTCTTCTTTAATGTCAAAAAATAATTTTACTGAATTAATATTTCAAAAATCTATAGTTATATGATTTATATGTTTTTAACAAGTATTTCAAATTTTGTGTCAATTTAATGTTATTATTTTTATTATCAATAATCACATATATTTTGTTTATAATTTTAAAGTTTGAAATACTTATTATAAGCCCAATAATTTGAATTATCAGGCCATTAACTAATATAAGCCTCTTGTTTGGGATTGGCATTCTTGCTTGTATCGTGGTTTGGTAATTGACGTTAAAAAAATGAATGGCTAGGAACTAATTGCAAACCTCCAAAACATTAGATACATTTAACCCCAATCCACTACACCTAGCGAATCCCATACCCTAGGAGCTAGGGCAAAGAGTTCCATCCACCATGGATGGTTTTTACAAATCAGCTTGATACAATTTTATATGCATTAATTGAAGACGGTGAGTATGAGGGTACCTAGTAATTGATTCCAGAGTTAGTGGCTCTATTGGCTTAAAATAACGGGTAATTCTTACATGCTTCGGGATTAATGCTTCCTCCTCTCACATGAAGGGTGGGCTCCATGGTGAGACCCACGTGTAGGGCGCACCTCTCATGTGAGAGGATGAAGCATTGGTTTCAGAGCACTTAAGTTTTTTCTTATTTTCAAAGCATAATAGGTAGATTTGCTTTTTTTTTTTTTTTTTTTTATATTTACAGGTAGATTTGCTTTGGTGTTTAGTCCTAAAGGGAAGTGCATTTTCTGTCCTGTCAATGCTATAATTTTGTGAAGTTGAGAGATTGTCATTTAGTTGAAGATAAAGGTATTCCAGTGCTTGTCATTCTTTGATTTTTCATGATTATATTTTTTTGTAGATTTCGGAGCAAAAGAAAAAGACAAAATTATTTGTAAGCGCATATTGATTATTCTTATGTACATATGTGTGGGGTAGTCGTATAAGAAAAGATTCGTAAAAAGGTTGACAAATTAATACGGCATAATTGGGTCAAAACATTAAAGAATGAAGTGGTAATTTTATATATTATATTAAAGCTCTTCTTAAAATGTTATCACGAGATGCATGTACTTGGAAGTGGGAGCCCATAAATTTTATATGCTTTGAGTATCTTGAAATAATGAAGCAATATGGAATGAAATGATATTATTTTCATTTCAAATTATATAATTTTTTTAATTATTTGGTAGTTGAGAGAGGAGAATTTGAAAGGTGTCAATTTAGAGTTAATTGAATTAGAAGGCTGAAAACTTTTATAGTATTTGTAAGTGCACAATTGCACCTGGACCCAAAGACAAACGTGGGCTCAGGCCTAATGAGCCTTAAACAACTAAATTTGTAGAGTGTGGATTTGAAATCTAGTTCAGGGATGTTGGAAGTTTGACAAGCAGACTAAAGTGCTACAATATTTGCAAATAATAAACAAAAGTGACAAAGGAAACTCCTCGGACGTAAGCCGAGGATGATCTATGTATTATTTCTCTTTTTTCTCCAAAGATTACAGATCTAGTTCCACTTTTTCTAAAAAAAACCCCCCCTTTCTTTACTCTCTTCCCTCTTTAAATACTTCTTCTTTCCCTTTTGTTCACGTGTCACCTAAACCTTCTCCCTCTCTTCCACCACCTTCCTAAAGTCCTTAAATAATAATAGCAAGGGGGAACTCCACTGTTCAGGGGTCATTTCCCCATTAATGTGGTCAGGGAGGTAGGTGCAGGATCTTTAATGTGGAGGTACCAACCTTTTCCTAAGATATTTCTCTCACACCGTTGTGTCTAGAGGATACTTGGATCCCCCTTTTAACCAATAGTTTTTCCAGAACTCTACCTTGATCTTTTTGGCGAATCCCAGGGTCATCACGGGTCGGTCCGAGGAGAAATTAGTCTTCAGACGAATCCTCGGACCTTTAACCTGTGAGCCAACCTGAAGCCATAAAGGCTTTTAGCCAAAAACAAACTAACGCCCATTAATAAAGCCCAAGGCCTAAATACTCGCTTAGGTCCTTTCACTCCCCACAATAGCCCCTCAAAACTTTATTTTTCCCCATCTGAGGAGAAAAATGGAGTTTTGACCCAACCAAAGTTCCCTCCACACGTTTCGTATATCTGCGCGCGTGTTTAAATCCTTCTATCTCCCAGAAAATGCCGTCTGACGCTTCAAATTTCAAAACGCGTGCATTTATGACTGCAAGTTACACCTTGTTCCCCACGTTCAACGGTGAGATAAACATCCAACGATCCTTGTCGCCTCCTGAAAATTTGGGTGGGACGAATACAATTTCAAGGCCGCCTCCCGCAAGTCATAACGCTTGGAAATCTGCGCCTTCATTCATTTCTTCAGAACTTAATCACATCAAAACATCAGTCGTTGCCTTTTCTCTCCAGAAACCCGTGGAAACTCGCATAACTACAAACTTGTAAGTTCTCATTTTTTCTACTCCTTTCTCCTCGGATTCTATCCTCGGCTCCCTTCTTAACCACTTTCCTTCTTGAAACTTGCCCTTTCCTTTCTTATAGATGGGTAGATTCAAGTGTTTAGTTGACATCGCCGCTGGGATGGAAGGATTCAGGGCCAAATATCAGATTCTCAGCAATGTAGGTTTGAAGTACTGTCTGGTAGAAGCCGTAGGCGGTTCTAGGAAGACGGGAGAGGTTATCATCCCTATGATTGCCTTCATAAAAGGTGGGATGACCCTTCCTATGAGAAGCGTAACTAGGAAATACCTTCGCAACTACAGGTTATGCCCTGACCAATGTGCACCCAATGTATTTAGGGTCTTAGGAAGTGTCGACGCTCTAAATGAGCAGATGGGCTTGAACCTTACTTGGCATGATGTTGTCTTCATGTATGAATGCCACAAACTTAAAAGCGTAGGTTATTACATCAAAGCTCGGTCTAGTGTAGTTAGGTTAATTTCTTGTCTGCCCAAGTCTAATAAAGGCATGAAGGACGACTACCTCATCGCCTCAGGCAACTGGCACGACGGCCCTCACTGCCCAGTTGTATGGGGAGACCCAAGTGTGACTCCTTAGGAATTATCTTTTTCTCCTACCACGCGATTCAATCTTAAAATCTTTAAATGTTTACTTCCTTTTGCAAACTGTCAATTCCGATTTGTCATATGCATTACAGATCTGACCATATTTGCCTTCTCTGGTGTCCCTCCTTGCAAATAAACAGCACGTGCGCCCACGCCTGAGCTACTGCAACGTTGCTGATCTAAACCACGTACTCCACTCAGAAGTTTTTGTAAGTGAAGACCTGCAAGTTAGAACGGCTCACTTAATACTAGGATACGACCCCATATCCTTGAATTTCTAGGAGATAGAGAACGCGATCGTCATGGGGGATAGGAGGCGCAGGAGGATAAATGTAGCGAGGCTTAACTTTCTTGCCGACCACGATATTCCTGACGATCTCAACACCATCTTGTACACGCGACCCATCGCAGCGATCCCTCTTTCGGCGCACTCTTAGGCAACCGCCGTCCCGGAGGAGCAAGTGTCCTCGTTGCACACGTTGGACGAGGAGATAGACCAGTTTCAGCTCGAGGACGTTGAAAGACCCAGGGGAAGCTAGTTTGTCGTCCTCTCTGATGAGGAAGAAGAGCCTGCCGAGGCCTCAAGGATTGCAGGCCTAATAGTTTCTCGTCCTGACGACAGTTTCGAGGACGAAGACATGGACGTGCTCAAAGGCCTTCTAAATAAGAGAGGCAAGAGAGTCGCCAAGAAAGGAGCGGGGGGATCTTAAGTTCCCCCGTCCTTGCCACCACCCCCTCCTCCAGCCGATCCTAAGCCTCCCGCTGAGGAGCCCAAGAAGAAAAGAAAGGGAGAGGTTGAGGATGCTGATGGCGAAAAACAGAAAAAATTGAAACAGCAGCCACAACAAGCTCAGTAGCAGAAGCTGGACAAGGGCAAAGGACGTGCTCGTTCAGTTGAAAGTGGGGAGATTAGGGACATGACCGAAGTGCGTCGAGCGCCGGCTACCTGGTCTCCCCAGTTGAGACTGGATGGAGCACTAATCCCCCTCTAGTCCAACATTAGGGCGTTCCAACAAGGTCATGCCCTCCACCTAGCTGATGCGTTGGAACGTCCCCTTCTACTACCTAAGGATATGGAAGCCTTGAAAAAAATGAGCCAGCTTCAGCTGTTCCTTTCTTTGAAAAGGGACTTAGCCCTAGTAAGTTTCACTCCGTGTGTACACTTTGTTTTTCATGATTTCTGACTATTAGTAAATATTTTCCTGCGTTTAACCCTCTGATACTTTGTCACAGGCCGTTCAAGAGGTCTTTGCTACCGAGAAGTTCGTGGAGGATTCTCGGAAGAAGGCCGAAATGGAGTAGGAGATTCGTCTGGAGATTGAGAAGTCCCTAGGCCAGGCCCTAGCAGAAAACGAGAGACTTTCCTCTCAGCTGACCAACTTAAAAAGAGAAAGAGATGGCACCTAGGCTAATCTGAGAACGATGAGGACTCAAGTGGAGGGGCAACGCAAGCTTTTTCATCAAAAGGATGATGAGCTCTCTCAAGCTCAGAAGGAACGCTCGGACTTGGAGAAGGAACTTGCGCAAATGAAGAAGGAAGCTGCGCACCTTCAAGCATTCACTAGAGGCTGCGAAGCAGGCGAGTTACAAGGAAGGGGTGTCCACAATAGAAGACCAGTTGACAGAGGCGTTCGCAGCCTTATGCCAAGAATACTATCAGTAGGTCTGGGGGGAAGCCTTAAACGTAGCAGGGGTTCCTTCAGCTTCAAAGCTGAGAAAGCCTGAGAACGTCTGGCTTCCCCTTGACATACAGGAGATAGAAGAGGCTCCTGTTGTTGCACCTGCCCTTGAAGCAGCTCCTCCTACCCTTCCTTGTGTAATCCCAAAGCTCGTTCTAAATCCTACAGAACCTTTAGGTTCTAACAAAGAAAAGGAAGGGAGTGGAGGTGCCAAGAAGGACTTAAACCAAAGTGTGGAGTCTATCATCCCCCCAACAACTACCGCAGACAAAGGGAAACAATTTCTGTCTTCCTTTGAGCTGGAGTTAAAAGACACTGAGGCTACCAGCACTTCTCAACAAGACCCCCTTCCAAAAGCTTAGGGCTGAGCCTAGGGCTTCTTTTTCTCTGTAATTGAAAATTTCCATGTAATGATGTATATCAACACAATTAATGAAAGACAGTTTTGTTTGATTTTCATCTGACTTGTATTTATTTCATCTTTGTGTTTACCATAAGAGTTCTTATTAGCATACAACGAAAGAAAGAATGAAATAACTAAGTCCACTTTCAGCAGTTGAGAAATTTAAAATTTAAACAACAATACACATACTTGCCTTGTAAAGTAAAGCGTTCAAGAACCTGTCAAAAACAAACTTGGTTTAGGTGATAAGTAGTGCCTCACCTTGCAAACCGATGTGATACTCTAAATTTGTATCTTGAAACACTATTTTAGTAAAGTGTAGGATCCGAGGACCCTACCTTACCAAATTTCTGCTTGATACTTAAAAATGTACAACTTAAGATTCTATTTAACCATGGTTCCGTTTAACAAATAATAAGATATCAATTTCCACTAGGAATGGGGTCCGAGGACCATACTTAACCAAGTTTCTGTTTGATATTTAGGAACAGTAACTTAAGATGTTAATTTTCCCAAAGTAGAAGGTCCGAGGACTCGGCATAACTAAGGTTCTGTTTAACAAATAATAAGATATCAATTTCCACTAGGAATGGGGTTCGAGGACCACACTTAACCAAGTTTCTGTTTGATATTTAGGAATAGTAACTTAAGATGTTAATTTCTCCAAAGTAGAAGGTCCGAGGACCCGGCATAACTAAGGTTCTGTTTAACAAATAATAAGATATCAATTTCCACTAGGAATGTGGTCCGAGGACCACACTTAACCAAGTTTCTATTTGATATTTAGAAACAGTAACTTAAGATGTTAATTTTTCCAAAGTAGAAGGTCCGAGAACCCGGCATAATTAAGGTTCTGTTTAACAAATAATAAGATATCAATTTCCACTAGGAATGGGGTCCGAGGACCACACTTAACCAAGTTTCTGTTTGATATTTAGGAACAGTAACTTAAGATGTTAATTTTCCCAAAGTAGAAGGTCCGAGGACCCGGCATAACTAAGGTTCTGTTTAACGAATAATAAGATATCAATTTCCACTAGGAATAGGGTCTGAGGACCACACTTAACTAAGTTTCTATTTGATATTTAGGAACAGTAACTTAAGATGTTAATTTCTCCAAAGTAGAAGGTCCGAAGACCTGGCATAACTAATGTTCTGTTTAACAAATAATAAGATATCAATTTCTACTAGGAATGGGGTCTGAGGACCACACTTAACCAAGTTTCTGTTTGATATTTCGGGGATCATAATTTGTAAGCCCATATACATTCATAATTTAAACTGTGAATCGACAAAAGTACCTTTTATTAATAATAATACTTTTGAAGGTTGTTTACATTCCATGGGTGTTGTACAATTTTTTCATCTAGATTAGCTAGCCGATACGACCCTATGCCTGCTACAGAAACAATGTGATAAGGCCCTTCCCAGTTTGGTCCTAGCTTACCCTAAACTAGGTTCTTAGCAGTGCCCATGACTTTCCTCAGCACCAAATCCCTAGGCGCAAGGGGCCTCAGCTTCACATGGGCATCATATCTTCGTTTAAGCTTCTGCTGATAATAAGCCATTTGGACCATAGCTGCCTCTCGCCGTTCCTCAACTAAATCTAGGCTCCTCTCCAAGAGGCCGTTGTTATTTTTTGTACTAAAAGAACTCGTCCTTAGTGTGGGGAAACCATACTCTAAAGGTATCATTGCCTCGGCCCCATAAGTCATAGAGAATGGTGTCTCTCCAGTGGATCTTCGCGGCGTAGTTCGATATGTCCATAAGACATGTGGTAGTTCTTCTACCCACTGCCCTTCGCATCGTCCAGCCTTTTCTTGAGTCCACTGACTATGACCTTGTTAACGGCCTCGGCTTGCCCATTTCCTTGAGGGTAAGCTGGAGTAGAGTATCTATTTATGATGTCCATGTCACCACAATATTTCCTAAAAGCTCTACTATCAAATTGAACGCCATTGTCCGAAATGAGTGTGTGCGGTACCCCAAACCTAGTGATGATGTTCTTCCAAATAAACTTTTTGGAATCGACGTCCCTAATATTTGCCAAGGGCTCGGCCTTGACCCACTTGGTGAAGTAGTCGGTTCCCACGAGTAGCCACCTTTTGTTTCCTATAGCCCTAGGGAATGGCCCTACTATGTCCAATCCCCATTGAGCGAAGGGCCAAGGACTGGAGAGAGGATTGAGGACTCTTTCAGGCTGATGAATGTTAGGAGCGAACCTCTGACATTGGTCACATTTTCTTGCATAGTCCTGAGCTTCCCTCTGCATATTCGGCCACCAATATCCCTGAGTCAAAGCCCTATGAGCTAGTGATCTTCCCCCAGTGTGACTTCCACAAATTTTCTTATGTAGTTCTTCCAAAAGTGCCTTCGTTGACTCAGGGTGCACGTATAACAGATACGGTCTAGAGAAGGATCGTTTATACAGCTTCTGGTCCTCGGACAACCAGAAACACGGTGCCTTTCGTCGGATCTTGTCTGCCTCTGACTTGTCATCGGGAAGAATGTCTTTTTTCAGAAAGGATATCACAGGGTCGATCCAACTAGGTCCAGACCTTATCAAATGGATGCGGGGTGCACCAACGGTGGCAAGAGCTGGCTCTAGTAAATCTTCAACAAGGATAATTCTAGGCAAACCGTGAGCCGAGGATATCACTAAGGTAGCCAAAGAATCTGCATGTGTATTTCCACTCCTCGAAACGTGAGACAGGGTGAAGGAATCGAACTTAGATTGCAAATTTTTGACCCGGGTCAAGTATTATTGCATTCTTGAATCCCTGGCCTCCATGGTCCCCGTCACCTGGCCGACCACTAACTGAGAATCTGAAAGCATATGTACTCTCTTTCCGCCCATCCTATGCACCATATTCATTCCAATCAAGACTGCCTCGTACTCAGCCTCGTTATTAGTAGCTGAGAATGCCAACCTTATAGATTTTTCGAAGATGATTCCCTCGGGAGATACCAGGACAAGTCCAATACCAGGACAAGTCCGATACCAGACCCTTTTTGGTTAGCTGCCCCATCAACGAATACTTTCCAAGTGGGAGGTCTTGTGCGCGTGATCACGCCAACTGATTTTTCATCCATATGTCCATCACAATTTCTTCCAACAATGGTTCTGCGAACTCCATCGTCAAATCTGCAAGAACTTAGCCCTTCACCGAGGTGTGTGACATGTATTTAATATCAAAAGCTCTCAAAATGGTTCCCCATTTAGCTACCCTTCCAGAGTAGTCCACACTGCGCAACACTGACTTGAGAGGCAGTTGGATCAGAACTATGACGGTTTGGGACTAGAAATAGTGAGGAAACTTTCGGGTGGCATGAACTATGGCCAAAAGTGCTTTCTCCAGAAGTAGGTAATGCACCTCAGCTTCATTTAAGGATTTACTGACGCAGTAGACCGGTCTTTGCACCCCACCGTCATCTCTTATGGGTACCAGGCTGACCGCATGAACGGCGACCGCTAGATATGCAAACAGAACTTCATCTACTTCAGGCCGGGACATGATGGGTGGCCGGGAAAGATATTCCTTAAGTTGTTGGAAGGCCACAACGCACTCCTCGGACCATTGGAACCCCCTCCACTTATTCAACAGTTGGAAGAAAGGCCGGCATCTGTAAGCTGACTGAGAGATAAACCTGCTGAGAGCAGCAATCATTCCAGTCAATTTCTGAACTTCCTTTGAAGTCCGAGGTGGCTGTAAGGTTTGAATAGCCCTGACCTGCACCAGATTCACCTCTATTCCTCTATGAGTAACCATATATCCTAGGAACTAGAGAAGGAGAAGGTTTAGGTGACACGTGGACAAAAGGGAAAGGAGAAGTATTTAAAGAGGGAAGAGAGTAAAGAAAGGGGGGTTTTTTTTAGAAAAAGTGGAACTAGATCTGTAATCTTTGGAGAAAAAAGAGAAATAATACATAGATCATCCTCGGCTTACGTCCGAGAAGTTTCCTTTGTCACTTTTGTTTATTATTTGCAAATATTGTAGCACTTTAGTCTGCTTGTCAAACTTCCAACATCCCTGAACTAGATTTCAAATCCACACTCTACAAATTTAATTGTTTAAGGCTCATTGGGCCTGAGCCCACGTTTGTCTTTGGGTCCAGGCGCAATTGTGCACTTACAGTATTTATTCTAAATAATATTATTATCAATTAATTCTATTTAATAAAATATTTTTATTTGCAATATTAATTTCGAATCAGTGGATCGCATTGAGGATACCATTTATTTCTTATTTCTTTTATTTTTATAGGAACCACTTATTTCTTTTGGTCGGCTGAGTACATCTCTATTTTAATATCGTGTGCTTTTTTGGTACGAAATAAATTATGCGGTTCAAATTACAAATGGTGTATTTCTTCTTTAATGTTAAAAAATAATTTTACTAAATTAATATTTCAAAAATCTATAGTTATATGATTTATATGTTTTTAACAAGTATTTCAAATTTTGTGTCAATTTAATGTTATTATTTTTATTATCAATAATCACATATATTTTGTTTATAATTTTAAAGTTTAAAATACTTGTTATAAGCCCAATAATTTGAATTATCAGGCCATTAACTAATATAAGCCTCTTGTTTGGGATTGGCATTCTTGCTTGTATCGTGGTTTGGTAATTGACGTTAAAAAAATGAATGGCTAGGAACTAAGTCGCAAACCTCCAAAACATCAGATACATTTAACCCCAATCCACTACACCTAGCGAATCCCATACCCTTGGGGCTAGGGCAGAGAGTTCCATCCACCATGGATGGTTTTTACAAATCAGCTTGATACAATTTTATATGCATTAATTGAAGACGGTGAGTGTGAGGGTACCTAGTAATTGATTCCAGAGTTAGTGGCTCTATTGGCTCAAAATAACGGGTAATTCTTACATGCTTCAGGAATAATGCTCCCTCCTCTCACATGAAGGGTGGGCTCCATGGTGAGACCCATGCGTAGGGCGCACCTCTCATGTGAGAAGATGAAGCATTGCTTTTAGAGCACTTAAGTTTTTTCTTATTTTCAGAGCATAATAGGTAGATTTGCTTTTTTTTTTTTTGATTTACAGGTAGATTTGCTTTGGTGTTTAGTCCTAAAGGGAAGTGCATTTTCTGTCCTGTCAATGCTATAATTTTGTGAAGTTGAGAGATTATCATTTAGCTGAAGATAAAGGTATTCCAGTGCTTGTCATTCTTTGATTTTTCATGATTATATTTGTTTACAGATTTCGGTGCAAAAGAAAAAAACAAAATTATTTGTAAGCGCATATTGATTATTCTTATGTACATATGTGTGGGGTAGTCGTATAAGAAAAGATTCGTAAAAAGGTTGACAAATTAATACGGCATAATTGGGTCAAAACATTAAAGAATGAAGTGGTAATTTTATATATTATATTAAAGCTCTTCTTAAAATGTTATCACGAGATGCATGTACTTGGAAGTGGGAACCCATAAATTTTATATGCTTTGAGTATCTTGAAATAATGAAGCAATATGGAATGAAATGATATTATTTTCATTTCAAATTATATAATTTTTTTAATTATTTGATAGTTGAGAGAGGAGAATTTGAAAGGTGTCAATTTAGAGTCAATTGAATTAGAAGGCTGAAAACTTTTATAACATTTATTCTAAATAATATTATTATCAATTAATTCTATTTAATAAAATATTTTTATTTGTAATATTAATTACGAATCAGTGGATCGCATCGAGGATACCATTTATTTCTTATTTCTTTTATTTTTATAGGAACCACTTATTTCTTTTGGTCGGCAGATTACATCTCTATTTTAATACCGTGTGCTTTTTTGGTACGAAATAGAAATGCTATATATATGTTGAAATTATTTTCATAACAAATTATAAGTGGCAAATTATTATTAACTGTTATTGAGGGAAAAAAAAATTTAAATTATAACTAATAAAAACTTATCACATGAGATTTGTTAAGAAAGTATTGTGAAAATTTTATGTAAATAACACTTCTCGGCCGACAAAACACACTTGTCATGCATCTCAATCGAGTAAATAGGACAAACACTTGCTAGTTGGTACCACTCTCTTGCTCTTCACATTAAAGGAATAAGGATACACGGCTAAGAGACCTGTCAATGTGAGAATAGTTGCCGAGTATTTATGGTAAGCATCTTGCAATGGATCTTGTTCAATAATTTTCTTCGGTTGTCTGTTCTCCACAAATCGCAAGCAGGTGTTAAAATGAAAAAGAAGTGGAACTTATTCTTGAAATAATTGTTTCTGTATTCTCCTGGCAACTTACAAGAACATTGGCGTGTTATGCGTGGCAATTTTTTAGTAGAGGGGTTTGGTTTGCGGCTAATATTTCATTGAACATGACACAAACATAACACGTTACCCATTGATGACATATTCTTATTTATTGGTAAAACTAAGGTTCTTGTAGTCACATAAACGAATGAATTTTTAACATGGGCAAATTACAATTTTTCGTTTTGGGGATATTGTAATCGGGGTGATAAATTAGAATGAAAAAAGAAAGAAAGTAATTTTATCAATTTATAAACGTTGATCGTTCATCCGACGCTCATGGTTCAAAATGGCCTTTTAAACTCATTCCTTTTGTTTTCTGAAATTACTTACCACCATTTTTAAAATTATTTTCTTGGGATATAAATAAGCAGTTCCTGAAATGTTGTTCTTCTCAAAAAAAAAATAAAATAAAAAAGGTTCCTGAAATGTTGGATTTTATTAAAAGACAACTGGAACGAGCAATTTAAAATTTTAGAACTCCCTCACAAGGTACAGAAACTAAATGGCAAACATTAGAAAAGGTCAACGACTAAATTCAAATAAAAATAATTAAAGCTGTAATTTAACAAATAATCAAATGAAGGGCCAACATCAGGATATGCTCATGCTTGGAGAAAATGGGTTTTTGTCCTTATTTTTTAAAATATCTAACGATATGTCCCTGTTTTGAAACTATATAGCGATAGTTTTGAAACTCGATTTTCTTAAAATCGTGTAGAACTCGAGTTCCTTGAATGGAACTCGAGTTCAATTCAAGAATTTGAGTTCCATAAATTTTTAAATTTTTTTTTTTAATTTGATTGCCTATAACTCGATTTTCTACAAATCGAGTTTTACATTGAAACTTGATTTTGATTTTGAGAAAATCGAGTTTCAAAATAGGAACATATGCCTATATAGTTTCAAAACAGGGACATATTGCTAGTGTAAGTGCACAATTACACCTGGACCCAAAGAAAATTATGGGCTCAGGCCCAATGAGCCTTAAATAATAAAATTTGTAGAGTGTGGGCTTGAAATCTAGACTAAGGGTACTGAGAACTTGATAACAGGTTTTGGCGTGCAAACACTTGTAAATAACAAATGATAATTGCAAAAAGTCCTCCTCGGACGTAAGCCGAGGACTAACTCCGTATTATTTCTCTTTCTTTCTTAAAGATTACAATTCTTAACTTCTTTCTTTTTTTCCAGCCCCCTCTTCTTTGGCCTTCACTCCCCTTAAATACTTCCTTTCCTGATACTTTATCCACGTGTTGGTCAAACCCCCTCTAGATATTTCTTTTCTTAGTGCTTTTGAATAGTGACCAGAAGTTTCAGTTCTACTATTCAGGGGTCACTTCCCCATTAATGCGGTCAGGGAGGTAGGTGCAGAGTCTTTAATGTGGAGGTGGCAGCCTTTGCTCTTGGTATTTTTCTAACACCGGTTTATCTAGAAGGTTCAGGGTTTCTCCCTTTTAACTAACAGTCTTTCCAGAATTCTACCTTGACATTCGTAGTGAATCTCCGAATTCTCTTGGATCTGTCCAAGGAGAAACTCACCCTCGGCTGTATCTTCGGACCCTCGGCGTATGGGCCGATTCGCAGTACTAACAAATTCTTAACTCAAGAGCAGTTCGGCTCTCCTTGCTAGAGCCCAAAGGCCCAAATGCCTGCTTGGGTCCTTTACTCCCCACAGCTAGATATTTTAAAACATAAGGGCAAAAACCCATATTCTCCCTCATGCTTAGTGTAGTTTATTGCTTTATTGATCATACTGTACTAGAATAGAACAATTATTTTAAAGTGTACGTTTTAATTTCCACCATTCTTTTATGAATATAAATAAACCATTAAAGTTTTAAAAAATTAAATTTAAAATAAACGACTGGAAAGAAAGGTTTGTGGTCCGACAAAATCTAGAGTTCAATTGAAACTCCTGTCACTTAGCTATGACTCTCTCTCTCTCTCTCAATTATAAGCTTGTGTCGGACACCTATAAAGAAACGGGAAAAAATCCTCTCTCAATGCTCTTATGCAAGAAAAATGTTTTCTTTGATAGGACCAATTATGCAAATAGAGCCATTAATCACCCTTAGATTTTACTATATTTAACATGGGCTTCCATCTATACACAAAAAGAGCAAGACATCATGTTCATTTTCTGTAGAACTCTAATCTTTTGAGGTACCTAAAACAAATACATTTGAGATCAACGTGTGTGCAAAAGCAAAAGTAAAAACCCCTTCTGCCTTTGCAGCTCTTTGGAGCAATTAAGCTTGCATACATAGCCCTACAACACTTGAAATGTCATCCACAGAGCCAAGAACAGGTCGAACACGAGCCGTGTGGCGTGTGCGCTTAGGCTCTGCGTTACGGACCATACTAGCATGCACCATAGTTGGCTGCACCACTCTGTATAGCCCAGCCTCTGTCAAGCACTTTCTAAGATATCCAGCTTTTTCTTACGTGACAACAATCCTAATTGTGTCTGATGCGACACTAGGTGATGCTCTAAGAGGTTGTTTGCATGCCTTGTTTGCTACCATTCAGGCTTTGCTTCCATCCATGCTATGCCTGTGGCTGATTGGGCCAGCCAGGTTCACCAACGAGCTAGCAGCTTTGGCAGTGGCAACCAATGCATTTTTGGTTGCTTTGCCTGATTCAACACAATTGATGTGTAAAAGGATTGCATTTGGGCAGATTGTGATAGTGTATGTGGGTGCTGCCATTGATGGTGCAAAAGATAGAGCTATCACACACCCAATTCATGTGGCATCAAGCACGGCCCTTGGAGTTCTGGCTTCTCTCCTGACTATGTTGTTACCCTACCCGCACTTGGCCATTTATGAGGTAATTAATTAGCTTTCTTCTACACTCTTGCACTTTAATGAGCACATGAAAAGTAACTATTGAGACTCAATGTCTTCCTAGTTTTGCTTTTGTTTTTGTTTTTCTTAGAGACTAGAGAGTTTCAACCTATGACATTTGCTTTAGAAGATAACTCTTTATCATTAGATCAAAATACTAATTGGTTTTTGGTGTAAGCGGTGATTAAACCCCAGATCTTTTAATCAATTATAAGAAACTTTACCAATTGAACTAATGGGAATCCTATTAAGGTCTTCCCTAGTTAGACGTAATGAAATTGAACTTAAATGAAAAAATGGGACGTAGATCATAGGAATAATATCATATTTTAGTCCAATAAAGTTTTTACCCGAACCCCATCAAACTAACTGGGTTGTCAAGTCTACCCCTTTCAACCAGTCCAATGGTCAAGAAAGAGGGAATTAATTATTTTCTACTTTGTAAAAGAGTTGGAGTTGAGTTTTGATTTCTTTGCTTCTTTAGGTAAATTAGTTATTATTTGGGTGTGCATCATCAGGTTGAATTGAGTTGTAAGAATTTTTTAACCTAATCCATCATAAATGTAGAAACCAACTTAACCAGTTGGGTCAGGTTGGATTGGACTTAAATATTTCATCTCTTATAAAAATAAAATTCATCAACTATTTAAGCCAATTGTTTTTCATTAAATTATTATAATTCATATAGTTTGCTTAAATTGCATTCCAAATTTCTAAATTAATTAAAACTAATTTTCAAAATATCAATATAAATCGAAATAAACTATTAAAATAAGTGTAATAAAATAAACTTATATATATATATATTTGTGCGCATGTCAGGTTGAGTTAAGAGTTTCTTTTCAAACCGACTCAACTCACAAAAAATTAAACTGAAATGTCATGTTCAATTGAGTTAGTTTCATTAAGTTGATGGGTTGAAAGCGCACCCCTAATTAAAACACTCAGTAGAGCCCATGAAGATTTGATACTTTCCCAATTAAGTGGGTCCTAGCCACATAACTGGCTAATTTGGCACCAAAGTTAGAGTACCATAAAAAAAGAAAAAAAGAAAAAGAAAAAGTGCTTTTGCCTCTTATTCAACAATTATTTATTTATTTATTGCATTTACCCAAATAGAACAAACAAATATCTTTTTAGATTTGTCTTGAAGCATCAGTTTAATAACCATGCAAGTTGGCCATGACCATTAGGTTCTGATGCATTGTGCATTATTCATTCTCTGGCTGCATGCTGCCATAAGTGATTTAAAAAAAAAAAAAAAAATTTATTTATGAAGATTTTTGGTCTCTTTAAATGCAGATCTTGGTCAGTATTATGCTTCCAAGTCTTAAAAAGATAATATAATAAAATTGATAAATCATATAATAATGGAATGGAATTAAAAAGAAAAAAGTAGGTAAGTAGTTTTTCAATTATTTTTAGAGTTTATAAAACAAGGAATGAAAAATGGGAAAAAAATTATAACTTTACAATTATGCCCTTCACTTTTTGCTTATCTTTGTTTTTCATCTTAAAAAACGCCTTTTTATTAGTTTTTTTTTTAGAATATGAATAAAATTAAAATTGTATGTATGAAGGAAGAGTATTTCGGAATGTTTACAAGGAAATTATGAGAATGAAATTCAATGAGTATTCTTTCCTATTCATTTAATTCATTCCAGCTAAACTTCCAAATGAGTTAAGCTAAAAGAACAAGATAAGAGCATGAGAAATCCGAATCTTAGAACTTAGAAGGGCATAATACATTAAGATATATATATATATATATATATATATATATATATATATATATATGTGTGTGTGTGTGTGTGTGTGTGTGTGGAACATTCCTTAAAAATTTCTTTCAATTTGTTCCTTTATCCTCTTTACCCAAAAAAGCTTAGTTTTTTGTTTTTTGTTTTTTTTTTCAACAAGCTTAGTTAAAACTTAAAAGAACAAAGTATGAGAACAAGAAAAAAAAATCCTAGAAGCAAGAGAGTCAATCTCATACTGGAAGCTGTACCGATTTAACTAGTAGAACGATATATTTCGGTATTGATTAATACCGGTGTACCGTTTCGGGTTTACCGTTATTTTTTATATTTATAAATGTGTGTGTGTGTGTGTGTGTGTGTTATAATAAAAAATATAAAAATTTACCATAAAACATTACCTCAATTCAGAACAAATTATTCATAGTTTCAAACCTTAGCATTAATTAAAAGGAAAAAAAAAAACACAATATAAAAAATAGAAAGCTTAATTATTCATTGCATACTAAAAAAACAAATAATACTAATAAGTTAATGAAAGTAAGTTATCATTTTGCCCTTACAAAAATTCAAAAATTACAAAACTAAAAAAAAAAAAAAGCTTTTTTTGGTACTAACCGGTACGCTCAGTATTGCCCAAAATAGGCCGGTATAGCCGGTACATAACCGGTATGGCCGGTATTTAAACCAATACGAAACATTAGTGTTTCGATACTGGTATACGTACCGGTACGGTACATACCGGCCGGTACCATATCGACTATATTGCCTAGAAGGCATATTGTACACTATCTAGACATATTTTATTTTTAGCGCATCTAAAATAAAAAAGGAGAGCACGAATATGCATTATGCTTGCTGGGATTGGGAAGATCTAAATTCCAACCCACCATATATATATATATATATATATATATATATATATATATATATATATATATATATATATATTTTTATTCGTCCTACTATATTATGTTATATATATATATATATATATATATATATATATATATCTTTTTATTCGTCCTCCATTATTAGGTCATATGACTTCTACAATCTATTATGCTACGGGACTGCCTAGAGAGAAGTATATCCATGGCCATGGGCAATAGGGCAAGTTATGTGACATTTTGTGAGTTCATTTGTGGATTGTAAAAATGAAATATAAATACAAATTCTCTATCTCACTTTTTGCGTTCTACGGTTCTACCATATACTTCACCAATTATAACTAATGACTCGTACGTTTTGTAGTTACAAAAAACATGCCAATTATACGCGGAAAATGCTTTTGAGAGATTAAATTACTTCATCGATGCCATTTCTGCCCAGGACAACACAACTGCACGTGACCTGATCTCCCAAGCTATGTCCCTTTCCAAAGCAGGAGCCAAACTTCTTCAAAGTATCAAAAAAAATATGGTAAGCTAACATTCACATATATACTATTGCTCAGCTGAGCTTAGCTAATCCAATAAGCTGAAATCATTGTCAACAGCCTTATAACTCAACTAGCACTTTTTAATATTTCGAACGAAGACATCCAGGACTCAAATTCTTCCTCCCCTTGCTATCAAATTAACTGAAGTCATTAAATTCTTTGTGAGCAGGACGTCATGCAGTGGGAAAGACCTCCGACGAAATTCTCAAAAACCCGCTACATTAACCCTGGAGAAAAATTGCTACACATGGAATTACCAATAAGAGGGATGGAAATGGCCTTAAATTGTAGCACAGCTTCCTCCTGTATTGGCAGCATGATGGATGAAGAGCTCAGAGAATTTTTGAGAAGTATGAAAGTACAAATAGGCCAAAAATTTGTGCGAGCTAAGTGCTCTATGCCCTTTGATGCAACAATGACTCTATTAGAGACAAAGGAACAATTTTTAGACATGTACCTTTGGAAGTTCCGAAACATATCCATAACCCAAGAAAATTTGTCAGCATTCTTCTTCTTGTACTCTCTAAAACTCTTGGATGACTCACCAATTGCTCAAGACCCTCAGTGTGCTTTGGAATACACTCAGAATATTGACACTGAAGAATCTAGCGATTCACAAAATCAAGCAATGGGTAGCTTCAATAGGACCTGGAGCACTCTTGACATATTTCCTACAAGCCAGAGTTTGGTTTTTGCTTTTAAGTGTTCACTTTCTCTAGGTCTTGCTGTGCTATTCGGTTTGATGTACAGTAAGGAAAATGGATATTGGTCGGGACTCACGATTGCCATCAGTTTTGTAACAGGACAAGAAGCCACGTTTACAGTTGCAAATGCTCGAGCACAAGGCACAGCAATGGGATCAGTCTATGGAATAATATGTTGCTATATTTTCCAAAGATTTGAGGATTTAAGGTTCTTAGCAATGCTACCTTGGATTATTTTCACCAATTTTCTAATGCATAGCAGAATGTATGGCCAAGCTGGTGGGATTTCAGCAGTTATTGGGGCATTATTAATCTTGGGTAGGACAAATTATACCAGTCCAAGTGCGTTTGCAATTGCAAGAATTTCAGAGGCATGCATTGGATTGATTTGTTTCCTCATAGTAGAGACTCTTTTGAATCCTGCAAGAGCAGCAACTCTGGCCAAAACTGAACTTTCAAGGACCTTGGGTGCACTTCAAGATTGGATCAACAGCATAGTTCTTTGTTCTAACCAGAAGAACATGCCAGCTTCCACTTTGCAGGCATTGAGAGAAAAGCAGAACAAACTGAAAACTCATTTCAATGATTTGGAAAAGTTCATTTCAGAGGCAGGTTTGGAGCCTAATTTCTGGTTCTTGCCTTTTCATGGTCCTTGCTATGGTAAGCTCCTAGAATCTTTGTCAAAGATGTCGGACCTTATAAGTTTCGTGACTTATAAAATAGAGTTCCTCTCACAAGTATCAAAAAGATTTGCACTTGATTTTAATGAACTCCATGAACACATGAATGATGATCTTGAGCTATTCAAGGAAAGAGTTGGCTCTTCATTGAAACACCTTGAAAAGGTGACTTCAATCAAGTCCCTTGCAGCATTGGAGAAAGAGTTGCAAAAGAAAGTCATGTTTCAAGACATTGAGTTGGGAAATTCACCAAATGTAAATGCGTTTCGGCTCTTTGGTACAAATGAAGAGGAGGTTGAAAACATTATGAGTTCTTTTCTTCGACACTTGAATGAAGAAGCTGACAAGATTTATGCTAAGGCAATTGAGGAGAAGCTTAAGAGCCAAATAGTTCTATGTTTGACTGGCCTGAGCTTCTGCATCGGTTGTTTGATAAGAGAAACGATGGAAATCGAGAAAGAAGTAAAAGAACTAGTCAAATGGGAAAATCCCACAAACCATGTAAATTTGAATGAAATTTCCTGTAAAGTTAATACTTTGCATACATGATATATTATATATTGATAGAACCACCACCGCGGGCAACTCTTTGAGTGGGTTTGTTATTCCTATGACTACAATCATGAAGCCGCGTGTATGAGATGAGGGCTGCAACATATCTTATAACTTGGCCAACTGTTAGCTTATGCAGAATTGTTCTATCCTTCAATCATTCATGGACAAGGTATACTATTCAGCCCAAATACAAACCAGTTATTCTAGGACCACAATATTTACCACACATTTTCTTATGATTACCTTATGTGGCAGACCGTTACTGACCGTCTGCTTTTGATAAATAAATATCAAATTTCTTTAGTCTAACGTGGGGAACTATTATATCACACAGGCCTAGTCAAATTGATCAGCCATAATAAACTATGAAAGGTGCACTTGTCCCAAATAACTTTCTTTTACAAAGGCTTGTTCTCTTTGGGAGAGGGAATTTCCTCTCTCTACAGGTGATTGATTTTAAGTCCATGAATTTTTTGTTCTTTATCTAAAGGTAAGGTAAGAAAATATATTCTCAGATTGGACGAGAATGAAGGAAATGAGTTGTTTCATTCGGTCCACTTTCATGACTTGTATAGTTCGAATTTCAATGTTATTCCCGAATTCTATGACTTTGATTATCCCCAGCCCTAGCTTAATGCATACAGCCATGTTATAACAACTGTAACCTTTTTACTTCGTTACCTTTTTGTTTTCATTTCAAATGACTTTTTTGACCGATTGCAGACATAGAGTCCTTATAGGATCTTTGTCATCACCTCATAAGATTAGAATGACGCAACAACCTTTATGTTTTAAAATTTGTAATATTTATTATGAACCGTAAGATGAACTCATTTAAAATAAAGAATATTCTTTACCAAAATTAGAGGGTTAGCATTGTCCAGGGTATATGGTTCAACTTTTAATGTTCTTCTGATGTTTTGTTGTCCAAGCAGTGTGCCATTTGCAAAGAAAGGAGGTAGAACTGATTCCTCTTACAAGTTCATTGGAATTTTCCCAGAGGCTAGGCACCACAAGTCACGCTGTCAAAAAAGCATTCTAAATCATTGATGATTGATGATAATAGGATTTGAGGCGGAATAGTTTGATCTGCGGATTCCACCATGTGTTTACTCATCTCACTCATTTAGAGTTTTTGTTAACTCTTACAATTTTGGAAATCACAGAATCTAAAACATGAACAAACATTCCCCCATAATGGTGGCATTTTTGTAAAGCTCAAATATAAAGGCCAATTGCCTACCTTCCGTATGAGGACACAAGTATTAACTATTAACACTGAATTTTATTTTACTACTGTACACCCTTAGTGCGATGGTCACTCCACAAGGATCGGGGTTCAAGTCTCCAGAAGAATAGTTTGATCTGCGGACTCCACCATGTGTTTACTCATCTCACTCATTTAGAGTTTTTGTTAACTCTTACAATTTTGGAAATCACAGAATCTAAAACATGAACAAACATTTCCCCATAATGGTGGCATATTTGTAAAGCTCAAATATAAAGGCCAATTGCCTACCCTCCGTATGAGGACACAAGTATTAACTATTAATACTGAATTTTATTTTACCATCGTACACCCTTGGTGCGATGTTCACTCCACAAGGGTCGGGGTTCAAGTCTCCAGGAGAGAGTTTCAAACACATATACACTTAGATTAGGTTAGAGTAGAATTCTATCTTATATTAAAAAAAAAAACACTGAATTTTATTTTATTATTTTTTTAAGGATCAATTGATTCAATTCAGCATGACTTTAATCAATGGCTAATAAATCCGAGTAAAGTAATAAATATTCGGTGGAATAGACTTTATTCAAATTAATAATGGAGAATAATGCGTACTTAATTTTTATAATATATGCTAACTGATCTATCAAATAAAATGTATAATTTATATGCTTTGAACTGCCAATCTAGCGCTTCATTGGCCATTTTATACTGTCTGACTATTATGTATATAAATCGTTAATAGCTTGATACGCAAGGGTCACTCCACTTTTACTCAGCCAAGTCGCAAAAACGTATGTCTACCTTCTATATATAGTAGCTCGCATGACAGCAGATCCACCATTCTTTAAAAACTTTGAAAAATCCAGTAACTAGCTCGGATTATATTCCTTCTATAGATTCCATATTTAATTTCAATCTTCCATGAAACTATTAATTACTGCTAACTTTCTGGCAAGGTTTCTTTCTCCCATAAAAGACCAAAACGTCATTTCTCTACTACAAACCCTTTTCCCAGCTCTGGACATCACACGATTGTTGTCACCTATTTATGCAAAGAGTAACAACCTCAATGAACCCAACCCATTTACTGTGGCGTGTGCGTCTTTGCTCAGCGTTAAGGACCATTCTAGCTTGCTCCATAGTTGGCTGCACCACCCTCTACGGTCCAGCAACTCTCCAACGCTTACTAGCATATCCAGCTTTCTCTTATTTGACAACTATCTTAATAGTATCAGACGCGACACTTGGTGACACCCTAAGAAGTTTTTGGCATGCTATCTCTGCTACAATTCAGGTTACGATTCTTTCTCTACCAACCTTGTGGCTAGTTGGCCCTGCTCGGTTCACTAATATCTTGGCAGCAGTGGGAGTGGCTCTTTGTACGTTTGTGGTGGCGTTGCCGGAGTCTACACACTTAATGTCTAAACGAATTGCGTTTGGGCAGATTGTGATTGTGTATGTTGGGGTTGTGATTCATGGTGCACAAACTGGAATCATTAAGCACCTAATTCATGTGGCATCAAGTACGGCCCTTGGAGTTGTTGCTTCTGTTCTAGCTATGCTCTTTCCATATCCTCGGCTAGCCTATAATGAGGTAACTGGTATAACCGTATAAGCTTTATTACTTCTGGATTTAGTTTAGTTTTGCTTCTTTCAGTGCCCCTCACTTTCAGGGCCGGCCCTAAATTTAAGGGGGAAATTTTATGTAAGGCCTTTTTATATATAAACATTAATTAAATAAACATATATAACACTAATTAAATAAAGATTAATTTGATGTAAATACAAAAATTGATGAATAATAATAATTAGACTAAGGTTAATTTCATACAGAGAATTAAATATCATAGTTGAACTATAAATTTAAACAAAAAGAACTAGAAATTTTTTTTTTTTAAACTTACTTTAATTTGGATATATAACTATGCATAGTTAAGTACAGTTGTAACCTAAATTTTAATTTATATATTCTCTTTAAGAGAAAGAGATAGATAAATATTATTTGGTGCGTGACTTTGTAGGATATTTGTTTACAAAAATTAAGATCTCAAACTATTAGAGGAGATTAGTCATCATTGATGATATATCATATTTGCAGCATTTGTTTTGAAACATTTTAGGTTTCAATTGATTTTAATTTCTATTGGTCTCCTATGTTGGAAGCCTTGTTAGAAATGAAAAAGAAAAATACTAAAAATACTGCAAAATGTTCACAATATAATGTGATAATGATTGTAATTGATGAAATTCAACAACTTAATTTATTTGTATTTGAATTAATTTTTTATGTGATTGGTGACATGTTAGTTAAATTTAAATTTAAACTTATAGTAAAATTTGTGGTATCTTTAACATCACTTAAAAAAAAAAGTACTAATTATTTAAAAAATGTTATATTTTTATAAAATTTTGGACCCTCATGAATAAAAGTGGGGCCTTTTTCTTAGTAGGGAATTTTTTTTAGGCTGTGGGGCCTTAGGCCTAGGCCTAAGTTGCCTAGGCCTTGAGCCGGCACTGCTCACTTTATTAAATTTTACTTAGATTTAGGGTTGGTTCAATTCCATAGTTGAAATGGGTGCATGAAACTTGGAACTTGGAAGTATAACATGACCTTTCAAACAAACTCGAGTTCAAAAAGAAGATTTTCTATTATGATCTTCAAAATTTTGTGGAAAAACAATCTATAAGGTGACAATATAAATAATTTATGTGTTAATAATATATATAGCAAAACCTTTAACTCCATGTATTTTGTATGCAGTACACAATTAAAAATGGCGAAAAAGCTTGCAACTCTATAAACCCATAAAATTCATTTGTAAGATTTTGTAGAACTTTTTAAAAATTCAAATAAAATGTTAAAACATAGTAATAATTTTTTTTTTTGGATGAAAAAACACAGTAATAATTTTTATTAAAACATTAAAGTTAATTTCTAATGAACCGATAGAACCTAACTTTAGTCATAGCTTTGTATAAATCGGAATTATATTTGCTTCTCGATTATCGAAGGCTCTTTATGCTCAAAGCATCTTCAATTTTCTAAAGTATATATGCATGCATGCTTAAAGACGCAAGTTCCAAACTGCCACGTGTCGATGTCTGCCACTCCAAGTCTCCAACCGGAGGGAGATAGCCAGATAGGGAGAGAATTTTCTTGACTTGTTCAGCTTCAAACTTGTTGAGGAAGGAATTAATAATGCGATTCATAGAATCGTAGGGAAAGGTTTAGCATAATTGTTCCAAGTTGACTCCAATTAGTGTTAGTTTGGATACAAACGCATTTGTGCGGCTGCGTTTTTTTGTGTGGGTCCTGTGCATTATTCATGGGACTCACAAATACGAATTTCAGCAAATTTTTCTTTAAAACTGGATCCTACGGCACTATTCACACATTAAAATTATCTTGCTACAATATTTTTAGTTTTCAGTAACAAGCGGTATCGAAACAGAACTCTCTTGACTGTTTTTAAGTGTTATCGATTTTGTTCCTATCTTCACTGTTTTGGTCATGGGTCAGGACTCTCTTGAACTCAACTAGCCACAGGGCTAGCCAGAGACCACATTGGTGTCCTGTGCAAGCTCTATGGAAGCCTCATAGGTAGACATACATCTAACCCATGCTTAATAAGTTGATAAACAGAATTCTGAACCCTATTTGCCTATTAAAAAAAAAAAAAAATCCTCTTTTTATATATATGATTGGGTTTAAATTACACCTAATTCTAAGCAATATTACAAGGCTTAATAACTATACTTCCAATAACTTCACTCACTGCAAATTACTGACACGCCTAAAAATTACAACATCAAAGTACTCCTAACAATTTTTTCCACATCAAAAAAAAAATCAAAGTACTCCTAACTTGCCAAAGACAGCCCATTAGATGCCTTCACTTACCCTCACGACATTATCATGAAATTTTATTAATTTGTCCAATGGTACTAACATTAGATGTTTAACATTAGATTCCTTCACTTGACCCACCAGTTTTTTCTCCTACACTAGCGAGGATTCGTAATAATGAGTGCCGAACATGATTTGGCCTGTTCGTGTACAATAAAAAAAAATTGTAAAATTTATACAGTTTAGTTTAAAAATGAATCACTTCAATCTGTGTATAATTGTGTAAATTTACAAGTTTGTTACAGTTAGTATAAATTTACACTCACATTATTTATTTTGCATTTAATTATTTATTATTTCTTTACATATCTCGAGGATGAAAGAAGAGAGTGAATTATGGTTGTTGTAAGAGAATCAATTAAACAAAATTAAAAAAAAAAAAAATTGATATTTAAATGAAATGTAGTGTAAAATAGATAATCTAATGTGGGGTGTTTTGAAATGTGAGTATGTAAACTAAAAAAAGTTAAGTTCATATACTAAAATAGATTTTTTTAAAAATGGAGGAACTGATGCAAATGCATGCTCTTATAGATGGTAATAAGTTGACAAGGGGTTCTATAGTACAGGTGAGGAAAACGTGTCAGTTATATGCTGCAACTGCTTCAAAAAGATTAGATCTCTTAGCGGAGGCCTTCCCTGCTCAAGACAACTCAAGTGCACCCGAGTTAGTCTCCCAAGTAAAGTCCCTTTCTAAAGCAGGAGCTAAGTTTATTGAAAGCATCAAATATAATCTGGTAAGCTAATATTCATGTGCTGTGGTTCAAATATAAGGAATTGTTCTACTGATGCATGTTATTGCTTATTATTGATAGCTGAAGCTTTCCTAGCTTCTTTTCTACTTAGGAGCTTTTGGGAGTTCAAAACTTCAAGTAGCTAATGTCATTTCCTTGCAAACAGGACGGCCTGCTGTGGGAGAGACTTCAGTTGCGTTTTGTAACAGCCAATTCCATGGACCTTGGAGAAAAATTGACAGAAATGGAAATACCAATAAGAGGGATGGAAATTGCAGTAACTTCTTGCCATTCCTTCCCTATTGGCACGGTAGATGAGGAGCTCAGAAGTGTCTTACAAAGTTTAAAAGAACAAATAGGCTTAAACCTAGAGCAAGGCAAGTGGCCTGTGTGTTTTGGTGCGACAACAGCTCCAGAAAACACAGGAAATTTTTCAGACAAATTCAAGCAGAACCTTAAGACCACTTTGGTAACCCCTGAAGATTTTCCAGCTTCATTCTTCTTCTATTGCATAGTACTCCTATATAACTTACTCATTGCTCAAAATCCTAATTGCATTATAGAAATTGACTCTATGGAGTTATCAAGTTATTCAGAAAAACAAGCAAAGTGTCCCTTCCAAAAGACCTGGAACATTATGAAATTAAGACCAACTAGCCAGCAAGTGCTTTTTGCATTCAAGTGCTCAGTTTCTTTGGGTCTCGCCGTGTTATTTGGTTTGATATATAACAAAGAAAATGGATACTGGTCAGGTCTCACAATTGCCATTAGTTTTGTAACAAGACGACAGGCAACATTTGCGGTTGCTAATGCTCGGGCACAAGGGACAGCAATGGGATCAGTGTACGGAGTCCTGTGTAGCTTTATATTCCATAAGCATGTGGTTTTACGGCTTTTACCTCTTCTTCCTTGGATTATTTTTGGCAGTTTACTACGACATAGCCAGATGTATGGTCAAGCTGGTGGGGTTTCAGCAAATGTAGGAGCATTATTAATCTTGGGTAGGAAAGATTATGGCCCTCCTAGCGAGTTTGCAATTGGCAGAATCGCTGAGGCTACAATCGGGTTAATTTGTTTCATCATAGTGGAAATGCTTGTGAACCCGGTTCGAGCAGCAACTCTGGCCAAAACTGAACTGTCCACAAGCTTAGGTGCACTTCAAGAATGCTTCAAAGACATAGTTTTTGCTAAACAGAACATTCGCTCTTCAAATTTTCCCACATTGAAGGAAAGGCATAAAAAGCTACGATCCCAAGTCAAGGAATTAGAAAAGTTGATTGCAGAAGCAAAGTTGGAACCAAATTTCTGGTTCTTGCCATTCCATGGTGCTTGTTACAATAACCTCCTAGGATCTTTAACAAAAATGGTAGATCTATTACTCATTGCAACTCATACAATTGAATTTCTCTCACGAGAATCACCGAGAGTTGGAGTTCCATTGGAAGAGTTCCAAGAACAAATCAATGATGTTTTAGAGCATTTCAAGAAAGAAGTTGGCTCTACATTGAAATGCTTGGAAGAGGTGACTTCAATCAAGTCTCTAGCAGTACTTGAAAAAGAGTTGCAAAAGAAAAACATATCACAGCCTCTTTTTTCAACAAATGTGAATGCATTCAGGGTTCCAAGTTCAGAAGAAGAGGTTGAGAACATTGCAGCCTCTTTTTTCCAACATTCAAGAAAAGTGGCTGACAAAATTTATACCAGTGATGGTGAGGACAAGCTTAAAAGTGAAACAATTCTTTGTCTAGGTGGGCTGGGGTTCAGCATCAATACTTTGATGAAAGAAACAATGAAGATCAAGAATGAAGTAAAAGAGCTAGTCATATGGGAAAATCCTTCAAGCCACATAGACTTGTATGAAATTTCTTGTAAAGTTAAAGCCCTGCATACATAATATACTGGCACTACAGACACCCAGTTACATTTAGGAGTGTGCTTGCTTTTCATAAATCCAGCACCACCAGCACCAGCACCAGCACCACCACCACAACCTAGTAACACTAGTGGGTGCCTGAAAGAGAAGAGAGATAGAAACCTAAACTCTTGGCTAACCGTTAATAGATTTCACGAGTCCCACATGGAAAGGCTGTCAGGTTACAACACGCATCTCTAGGCATTCAACCAAATCACAAACCACAAAACTACAAATGCTTTACCTCTCCTCGACACCTCATGTGATTTGGTCAGATTAAGCTCTCAACCAGAGAGCCTAATCCATGTTGCAAGAATAAGAAAACCCACACTAGAATTGATACTTGACAATTTCATGCGACATTCATAGAACCACACCACCGCCACCATGATCCCCGAGACATTAACAGCATCACCAAAATTTAAAACACAGCCAAACAAAATGTGCAAGCAAAGCAAGAATCTATTACTGGATGGATTAAGTTTCCATGAAAATAAAGCAGTAAAGTGAAATTCAATGTAGCAAAGCGAACATTTTGGGTTACATCAAGTTTCGCCCATTTCGTGAAACGGCTCAAAGTCTACAAAACTAGAACAACAACACATCTCTATTGCAAACACGTCATAAAAGAAAAAAAAAAGCAGCAGCAGACGGAAAACCTTAGTTAGTTGCCTTCATATTTGGGGTCAGCCACCACGTAATGATATGCAATCACCAGTACGAAAATGAACACTCCAAGGAAATTGGCAAAGAAGCCGAGGTCCTGATCGTCGATCATCTGTAACACAATTCGCAACATAACACGCAAATATAGCAAGCAACTTAGCAACCATTATTACCCCCAATCCAAAACATCACAATATCACTTTTTTTTTTCTCAATTCTTGCTTACTAACAATCCTAGAAGTAAAACAAGATCAGATTTACCAATTTCAGCTCAGATAACCAGTTCCAGATCAAAAATCTTACCCCAAAATTGATAAGTTAAAACCCTAATTTTATTATTGTTGTTGTTGTTGTTGTAAAAGAGAGAAAAGAGGGATCGAAAAACGAACAATGAGATCGAAATATTGAGATCAAGTAAAACAGAGTAAAGACGAAATATGATGAAATGTCGAAATTAAAAAGAAGAAGAGGTGTGAAGAAGCTTACGATGTGAGGCTGATATTTGTTGCGACGATCTGGTTGACGACGACGACGAAGACGCAGAAGCGAGGGGAGCTCCCTTTCTCTTTGTTCTTTGTATTTTGTATCTCGAGACTACAAAGAACAACGTCGAAAAAGGAGTATTTAAATTGGGCTAATTGGAAGAGGATTGTATTTGTGTTGTGATTGATACACAAAGGCAGTATGGGCAGGCCCAATTGGGCCCAGCTTAATAGAAATACTAAGTTTAAAAAATTAAAATGGATATTTATTTAATGTGGCTGCTGGGATTCGAGCCCAGGTCTCCACGGCCACAACGTGGAATTCTTACCACTAAACTACAGCCACTTGTTGATGACTTTCAAGATATTAATCTAATTAGTACAAAAACAACATAAAAAAATTACTTGACCTTATCAGACTTTTTTATTTTTTACTTTTTAGGAAATGGGCATATCAAACTTCGTTGACTTCCGCTTCTCTTTTTCTGCCCACCCAATAGGGCAATAAGAGAAAGAGAAGAAGATCTTAAGAAGAGTGGTTTTGGAATGAGAGAAACAAAATAGAAGAAAACATACCAGTAGCAGAATCAAATCATAATAGCAGCATTACTTGAACTTGAAGAGAGAGAGAATTGGGGGAGGGGGTCGGTGTTGAGTAGAAGAGATAAGAATAAGTTGCTATAGTGTGAGAGAGAAAAAACGGTGAAAAAAAAAAAAAAAAAAAGAACTCCTGGCCAGCACACATGTTATGCCACTAAGCTACAGACTCTTAACATGTTTTAACGTTACATGTATACACACACAAGTTAATGCCAAACTCACCCTTAATATCAAAACAGATAGCAAGGGGTTAAGTGTTATTGAGTTTTTTTTAATTAATTTTTTTGTAGTAAAAACTAAAAAGTATCATAGAGTTATAAATTTGAGAGCTTGATCATTCATTTCGATATTTTATAGGGCAAAGTGTAAAATGAGATTTAGTTAAAAAGGGAAAAAGTATAATTTCTTCTAATAAAAACTCAACATTCCTTTACCAAATTTCAAGAACTTTCCCAAGTTTGGGCTTCTTGAGCTATGGCAATGGCATATGCAGCTCTATTAGAAACCTTTGGAGTAGTTCGAAATTTTAATTTCTAAAATTCCTAATTTTATTTTTTATATCATGAGAAAAATACTCTCACACTTTTTGAACTTTTGAGTAGTTATGTACACCCCTTAAATTTTATTTTACTCAATTTACTACATAAACTTTGTTATTGTTGCAAATAGACATCTTAACTATTTCTTTCACCAACAACATAAAAGTTTAATTAGGGGTCTATTTGTTACATTACCAAAAAATTACGTACTAAATTGGCTAAAATTAAAGTTATGGAGTGTAACTGTGTAAGTGCAACTACCCCAAAATTTAAGAAGTGTCATAGTATTTTACCCTTATCTATACTACAGAATCCTCAATTTTGATGCCTAAAATACCTTTAAATTTATCAGTTTGTAAAACTTAAATGATAGGGTTAGACATGTAAAAAAAAAAAAACCACATTCAAATCCATGTTCAAATTAATGTTTCTCCAAAAAAAAAAAACCACATTCAGATTTTCCCTAAAAAAAACCCGCGTTTAAATTTATCCACAAAAAAAAAAAAAATTCAAATCTATAACAAAAGTTTCAGATAACTACTACAAAAACAACTAAAAGTTAAAAACAAATCCAAAAAATTTCAAATAGTACGTCAAAACCCAACCCACGTTCAAATGCTTTAAAAAAAAAGAAAAGAAAGTAAACTACGTTATTTTTTACAAGAGTTTCAGATAATTATTACTAAAATAATTGAAGGAAGTTTTGCATAACTACTTTACTAAAAAAACTGAAGTTAAAGCCTCCCTTGAAGGAGGTTAGAGCCTCCTATGAAGGAGATGAAGCTTCAATTGCTGTAAGTCATAGCACAAAAATCTTCTGTATGATTTTTTGCTTGAATGGATATGCATTAATCACAGGTAGGCATTAATAAGTGTTTTTTCAACGGGAGGGTGTTAATCAATGTTCTTTGTTATTAGTAGTTTAGCACTTGTGCCAATTGGATGTAATTTTAGATGTTGAAATTTGTAGTGATAAATTCTTTTTTTTTTCAACAAAATGAAATAAATGGTATTGTAACCATCTTTACAAATCTATTAAGTTTTTGTATATATTAAAATTTTATTAAATTTTTTTACCATGATGCAATATAACTTTCATTTATATCTTTTGATATTTCCAATTAGTTTATATAGAGATGTCATATCATAAAAGACATTGGGTCTCACTCTAACTCTTTTCAGAAATGTTCTTTCTCTTATGTTGTTAGACAAGACAATGCAGTTGCATATGCCTTAGCCCAGAGAGCAAGATTATATTTTCCTTTAGGGGTCTGGATGGAGTCTTTTCCACTAAATATTTTTTCATTTGTATTGTTTGATTTTTTGAATCCGGTTTAATAAAATGGTTTAGTCCTTCTTCTCAAAAAAAGAAAAAAAAAAAAAAAGAAGAAAAAGAGAGATATTTAATTAGAAGGGGACTGCCTTTCACTATAATTTATGTATATAACCAATTTTATATAAGGTAAAGGTGCAAGAACAAAAGCTTCGTAGACATTGGCTTCAGAAATAATTTGCTTAACTTTCTTTAAGGGTCCGTTTGGATAGATCTTATTGCTGAAAACTGTAAACTGAAAACACTGTAGCAAAATAATTTTTAAATGTGTGAATAGTGTTGTGGGACCCATTTTTAATATTTTTTTTCTGAATAAAGTGCTTGCGGGTCCCATGAACAGTGCGTAAACAGTACGTGAACAGTGAAATTGGTCTCCCGCACAGTAAAATACCGTGCATAAACAGTACCGGTTACTGTTCATGCACGTTGAAAAAAAAAAAAAACGCAGAATCGCTGGACGTGGCCACAAAACGCTGTATCCAAACTGCCTAAGTGTGTGTTTAGATACCGTTTACTTTGTTGAAAACTGAAAACTTATTGCTGAAAACAATAAAAAAATAATTTCTAGGTTACTGTTCACCCATAAAAATACTGCAAGAGGCGCTAGTAAAAAAAAAAAAAAGGCAAAAACGCCAAACGCAATTAGCAATCAGCTATCGAAACGCTACCTAAGCCTCTATTTTGGTATGGATTGCGTGGGACTAGGTGGGGATTTGACAATGATTCAATTAATGTGTTGGATTCAACTCAATGGACTCCTCCACATCCTATGTGGTTTAAGATCATTGTAGGTCCTCCCGTAGAGTTGCTTTGCAGTTCAAAGCATTGTGGGATGTGAACACTTCATTTTAGGCTGCATACTATGTTGCTCAGTTTGCTATTGGTATTGGCATCTTTGAAACAAATGTGTTGCCTGCTGTTCAAGCTTTGAAGTTCTGTAATACCAAATTATAGATTAATATACATTTTGTTTCTTCATTGCTTTCTTCCATCCAAATAAATAGTGTTGCATAGTGTTAGCAAAGTAGGCTGTTTTTATTAATGATGATTATAATTGGTTGGAAGATTCGTTTGCTCAATTTATGCAAGTTGTCATTTCTGATGTACAAATGTAATTTTCATCCTTACTTAAATGGTTTTTTTTTTTTTTTTAATATTTGGCAAACACAGTAATCTGAGGTCTCAATCAAAAGGATGTAGAGAGTTTAAAATTGCTTGATGACATTATCTGTTGTTACACATTAACACTATGTAATCAATTCGGTACAAATTCTGGATTTGGAATTATTCATCATCACTAATTATTTATGGTTTGGAAATTTGGTTAAATTAATGGATAATTTATGCTTCCAAGTTTTACTCGGATCCAATAGTCTAAATGCAAAGCAATCACTTGGTTAAACGAGACCACAAATTCATGTGAAATGTTATTCTGTAGTCGTGGACTTTTGTAGAATTGGACCCTTTTAGGTGGGTAAGCTTTACATAAGGATTTTACATGTTTAATTGGATGGGAAAATGTCTACGTGTGACTGTAGGCTCAGGTGTGTTCATTTTTCTGTACAAGATTTAATATGAATGTTGGTTCAAGTGTGTTCATTTTTCTATACAAAGATTTAATCACGCTCAGATCCATCTATTTCAATAATTGGTAAACACATAAATCTCGAATTGTATCTATGGGCACCCAGATACGACTATTGGGCCTAGGAGGTATTTGGGCTCACAATGTACTTGTATGGTGGACTTTCGAATTTCCTACAATGGGTGATGCTATGCTCGGCAAGCCCAGCTCCTAAGTTTTCCTTATTCTCTCTAACACCTTCCTTTCTTTTCCCAGGATAGTCTCTATTTCGCTCTAATCTTTTCACTCCAGAGTTGCCCACCCCCACACCTGAATTTCCATTGCCTATTTATAGACCAAGTTAGGGGGAATGCTACGATCAATTTCCTAGTCAGTGGAAGGAGAGGTCCAGTGTTGTCTCTTCTAAGTGGGTGCTTTAAATGCGAGTGGGGGAAGATGACAATGGCATTGGAACTAGTTCCACCGTTAGGTTTGTTGCCCGGCAGAGGTGTTCCCTTGGTGATGGAAAGGAGGTCCAATACCGTTATTCCTGAGTGGATGTTTGGTGGTGGGCAAAAGGTAATAGTAGTATTGGAACCAGCTCCACCGTTAGGTCTGTTGCTCGGCAGAGGTGTTCCCTAGGTAATGGAAAGGAGGTCCAATACCGTTATCCCTGAGTGGGTGTTGGGTGGTGGATGGAAGGTAATAATGGCATTGGAACCAGCTTCACCGTTAGGTTTGTTGCCCGGCAAAGGTGTTCCCTTAAGTGGTGCCGGGCACCTGAGTTCTGGCTGCCCGGGAGACATATTTACTTGGAAGGGGTGGAGTCATGAACGATTTCATCTCTAGGCTCCGGGTTTTACACGAGCATCAAAGCTTGCATGGAATGAGCCTACGCGTTCGACTAGTAAATCTTTTTATCACTCCTACTGCATATGCAATGTCAGGTCTAGTACAATCAGTAGCATAACGCAAACTACCAATGATGCTAGCATAATCCTTTTGATTATAAATCTCATCATCATTATTCATAGGAAATAAATGAACACTAAAATCAAAAGGAGTAGCTACACTTTTGTGATCATGGAAATTATATTTCTCAATATTTTATCAACATAATGTGATTGATCAAGATATATTCCATCACATGTTTTTGTAATTTTCATGCCCAAAATAAAATTAGCCTCACCAAGATCTTTCATATCAAAATGGCTTTTAAGCATATTTTTTGTCTCATTTATAACATGCATATCTGAGTCAAAAATCAACATATCATCCACATAGAGGCTAATAATAACATGTAAATTATTCCATGATTTAGAATAAATACATTTATCACATTCATTTGATTTATAACCATTCTCAGTCATGCAAAAATCAAACTTTTCATGCCACTGTTTCAGTGCTTGTTTTAAGCCATATAAGGATTTAGTTAGCTTACATACTTTGTTTTCTTGTCCAGGCTCTACAAAGCCTTCAAGTTGATCCATATAAATCTCTTCCTCTAGGTCCCCATTTAGAAAAGCAGTTTTTACATCCATTTGATGAATTTTCAAATCAAAAATTGCAGCAACAACAATTAACAATCTAATAAATGTAATTCTTGTTACCGGAGAAAATGTATCAAAGAAATCAAGATCAACTTTTTGTTTAAAGCCTTTTGCAACAAGTCTAGCTTTAAACTTATCTATTGATCTATTCGGTTTCAAGTTTTTTCTAAGGACCCATTTACAACCTAATTTCCAAATTTTATTAGAAATTAGAGATTCCATCTCATCATTTACAGTCTCTTTCCAAAATATAGCATTAGGTGATGTTAAAGCCTCTTTTAAATTTTGGGGATTTTCCTCAATGTTAAAAACATAATAATCAGGACCAAAATCCTTTTCAACTCTAGCTCTTTTACTCCTTCTAGGTTCCATTTCAAAATTTTCTTGATTTTGTAAATGTGAAGTAGAAGAACTAGGTTGTAACAAAATATTTTCTTCACCCCCACTATTTTTCAATCTAAAAGGAAATTTTTCTTCATGAAAAATTGCATCACCAGATTCAAAAATTATTTTGTTTTCAAAATAAAAAAATCTATAGGCTGCACTATTAAATGCATAACCAAGAAAAGCATAGGTAATAGCTCTTATACCTAATTTAGGTATTTTAGGGCCAGTAAGCCTTACATAAGTAAGACAATCCCATACTCTTAAATATCCCAAATTTGGCTTATGTCCTTTCCACATCTCAAAATGTGTGGTGTGTAACTTTTTATGTGACACCCTATTCAAAACATGACGTGCAGTTAAAATAGCTTCACTCCAAAAATGTAAAGGTGCACCAGATTCAATTAACATGGAATTTGTTAACTCAATTAAAGTTCTATTTTTTCTTTCAGCCACACCATTAGAAGCAGGTGAATATGGTGCAATAGTTTCATGGATAATTCCCAAAGACTGAACAAATAAGTTGAATGCACTTGATTCATTTTCACGGCCTCTATCACTTCTTATTCTTTTTATTTTTCTACCAAATTGATTTTCAACTTCTTTTAAAAAATCTTGAAATTTTTCAAAAGCATCACTTTTATTTTTCAACAAATAAATAGTTGTATATTTTGAGAAATCATCAATAAATGTGATAATATATCTATTTCTTCCACAAGTTAAAATTCCCTCAAATTCACATAAATCGGAGTGGATTAACTCAAGCAATTCGGTATTTCTTACAACACTTTTATGAGGTCTTTTTGTAATCTTAGCTTGACTACAAGTTTCACATTTTTCAAAATCTTTTGACAGTTTTGGAATTAATCCTAAACTACTCATGATTCCCACATATCTACTATTTATATGACACAAACGAGCATGCCAAAAATTAACAGAAGAAAGCATATAAATTGAACTAGTAGATGCTTTATTATTCTCAACATTCAATTTAAACATTCTATCACAAGCATAACCCTTGCCCACAAATAATCCCTTTTTAGTGATTACATAATTATCAGATTCCATAGTTTGCTTGAAGCCAGGCTTGTTAAGCAAAAAACTTGACATCAAATTCTTCCTCATGGACGGAGTGTAAAGTACATCTTTTTTGCTAGAGTCACCAAGCATAACAGTTTTTTCTTCTTCAAAAGGAGTGTACAACTTGAACCAATTTTTGTCATAGCAGACGTGCTTATTAGCACCAAAATCTGCCCACCACCCTTCAACATATTGCACCATATTGATGTCTGTAATCATAGCCACTAAAGGTTCTTCGGTTACATTAGCCTGTGGGATAGATTCACGTTTCTGAAATTTGCAAAATCGAGCAATATGCCCACTCTTGCCACAGACAAAACAGGATCTATTAAATTGATCTTGTGAAGGGGGTTCTTGGTTCTTATTGTAATTTTTATTCGAGTTTCCCCTTCCTTGAGGTCTATTATTATTTTTAAAGGCTCTCTTTTTAGGCTTCAATTGACCATTTCTAGGAAAATGATTTTTGGGCATATTATTATTGGATGAAATAAGCATTTTAAAGAGAGCGAGTACCTCCACCCTTCACATTTCCCTTGCGCACGTATCTGGCCCAATATTTGAGACAATTCATGTTAGCCCATTAATCACCACAATTAAAACGAACAAAATAGTCTCTCTCCTTTTTAATGTGGGATTAAACATTTTCACTAACTCCTCATCTTCCATATCTTTACATTTATGTTATAACATTTATTCATTTTAATTATTTAATATTAAAATGCTCCAACATATTGTATGGGTGGATTTAACACAACATATATTATAGTCAAAATATTGTATCGTAAATGATGTTATTCATGGTATATATAGAAAGAGTCGTTTAAAACATTATAAAAATTTTAAATTCCATTGCCTATCTTGTGAATGCCATCCAGAGAGATTGGCCACTTCACTCAAAGTAGCCCTCCAAGTTTGCACCTTTTCCGTGTTGTTCTTTAAACGTTCTTCATGCTTAGCAAAGGCTTGTACAAAAGTTCCCATCTGTTTGCGTACATCAGATGGGTCCACATCATAAAATATAGGCAAAACTGTCATTCCCATCATTTTCATCCACTAAATGATCTTTGCAAGTTCATCTAAGCACCATGTCGAAGATGCATAGTTTTTTGAGAGAACAATAATAGAAATTCTTGATTCTTCTATTGCTTTCAAGAGCTCCGGTGAAATAGATTTTCTTCTCTCAAGCCTTTCATTATCTCTAAAGGTGAAAATACCCAAGCCTCTAAAACTAAGGAAAACATCATATCTCCACCGTCTTGAAGAAGAAGAAGATAATGATGTCAACAGTGAGGTTCCTTGAGTACTCATTGAAGCCAATGGAAATTTGTTGGTAAATCTTGAACCACAATACGGATAAAATAAAAAAATAGTAAAAAAACAATTTGAAGGATGTGTGTGGAAAGTAAAATAACTAGGGAAGAAGAAAATAAGAAAGATAGATGTGTTTGAAAAGTGAAAACTTACAGATTCAAGGAATTGCAGCAGTGGCTGTAATGATCAAAAGCAGCTTGAAACAACGCGGCCTTCCAACTCTTTTTTTCTCTCTTACTAGACTAGTTGGAGAGGTGAAGGCTTGAACTAGCGAACTGGTGCCTGACACGAGTGAGATTTTCCACTAAGCTACTTTCTCTGATATATTTTAAACTTACTTAAATATATATATATATATATATATATATATATATATATATATATATATATATATATCGGTCGGTTCGGTTGGTTTTGAGGTGAAAAAATCCAACACTGAAACCGAAATATTTCGGTTTCAAAAAATTCAAATCGAACCTATTTCGGTTTCAAAAAATTCAAATCGAACCGCACCAAAATTGAACCGAAAAATTGAACTCGGTTTGGCTGGTTTTTTCGGTTCATCAGTTTTTTGCATACCCCTACTCAGAATCATTTTAAGGTTTCCACTTTTATATCTGTTACAGCTTCTTCATATATACAGCTCACCTAGCTCCATGACGAGGTCACTCGGTGCTTTGCCATACGTCTTTAAAGTCTCTGCCTATTTTCAAATTGCCTTTTCCATCACTCTCATTCGCAATTATGTCATTTCTACTTCAATTTTTTGATTAACTCTGTTTGTAACGATGTTGGTCTTTACATTTCTATCTCCTACTCATGCTAAAAAAGACTTGTATTTCTTTGAGTTTTTCTTAACGATCTTAACTAGTGCATCATCTTTTGTTATTAGTGAATCCCCAGTGATTGCGATTCTTATCTTGATTGATCCATCACTTATACTAATATCAAGCCTCGGTTGGAAAAATTTCTAGTTAATTGTTCTTCTTCTTCTTCCACTTCTCTCGTGACCTCCAACATTGGGTTAGAATCCAATGGACCACAAGCTCCCATCTGGTCTAAACTCCCCGCAGATATGATCGGTGAAAATGGAAATCGAATACCTAATTTCAAAGATATGAAAGCGATTTTAACATTTTGCAACCCCTGTAGTTCTGCTTGTTTGGAAGCTACAAGCTGGTCTTTGTTTCCATGACTGATGCTTTCCGAAAAACTAGATTCTGATCTGCGATGTATCATTAATCTCTACAACAACAAATGTTACTTGTTAAAACTACCTACAATTCACAAAAAACGTTGTTGGTGATCTCCACACGGTTGGGTTGTAACCTTGAGTGCTAATTATGTATCCCACCTTGTGCACCTTATGAAAGGAAAACTAATTGACCTTCCACCACTAGACACAATTCGAGGACTGGCTGGTATAGATCTAGTGTAGTTTTGCCCTGTACACAAATTCATCGTTTTGAAGGACCCTTCTCATAATTTATCCTTCCTTGTTGATAGACCAAAAAATGTATTGACCTCTTATAATAAATTAATTGATTAACTAGCCAAGTTAATTAATTAAACAAATCACTAACTAAGTTAATATGCAGCGAAAAATAAAGTTAACACGGAATGGGAAAAACCACCGAGGCAAAACCCTACCGGGTGATTTTAAGGTCACCACTCTCGAGAATTCACTATTATCACAACAAGCAGTTACAAGTAAACGAATCCCAGTATCTTATACCAACTTCCAGTTGAACCCTTACCCCAATACACAATTGGACTTGTTCTGTAGTGACAATTTCTCATTTTCAATGCACGGCTCCCAGTACATGACTAACCAATCTATGCGCGGATCCCAGTACGCGACTTACTCCTTTGTACGAATCCCAGTACGTAACTAACACCATAGCAACCCTTTGATTTTTGTAGTTGATTTGCAGCAGCTTCACATAGAAACACCAATAAGATCTTCAATGTTGGTGCAAGAGACTTTGCTTGGTTACAGAACCCAAAGGCATACAAGAAACACAGCAATAACTTTTTCTTCTGTGGGGGGAGGCTAGGGTTTCAAAAAGAAAACCTTATGAAGATTTCTAGGGTTAGATTTTCCTTTTTCCACCTCCTTTAAATAGGAGCTTAATGGACTCTCCTATTCCAAATAGGTTTACACAAACCTTGGGCTTTCCTAGTCCAATAAGGATTATATAAACCTACAAACAAATAGCCTTTAAAAATAAAAACGTTGCTGACTATAGTTTGAATCCCGTAAGCTCGATAGATCGAGACATATGTCGAGTTTTAATGAATCTCGACAGATCGAGCTCTTGTTGAGGAGCTATCGAGACCTGTAGATTGCACTTTTCTTGAGCAGTTTTTGAGTAATCTTTATGTATTCAATTTTACCACTTGTAATGATCATCTTGAACCAACTTAGATTTACCCAAATACAAGTAAAGTGCGTTTTGTCAAAAGATATGCCAATTACATACAAATATGTCCCTAACACTTGTCATTGCAATTTTTGGCCCCATGAATAGCTTGGCTTTTACTTGAGTGGAAGGAGGAGCGGCTTCGCACAGAAGAGAAGAAGGTGAGTGGGTTATTGTTGTCAATTCACACAATTTAAAGTTCAAAGATGTTGCATGTTTTAATGATCAGATATATGCACTTTGTGATCACAGCAAGCTGGTGCGCTTTGAATTTGATGCTTCTATGTCAGCTGAGGTACAAGTTATTTATCCTCGTCCAGAAAATATGTGGGACTGGGAACTCCAAAAACTATTTTTGGTGGGGTCATTAGAAAATCTTTTTGCAGTTTTTTGTTATCAACATGATGATCCTTTAATGGGTCACAAGACTACATCCTTTTTCGTCTACAAGTGCAACTTGAATGCATCATGGGAGGAAGCGACAGACTTGGAAGATCATGCTGTTTTTGTTGGTGGTGGCAACTCCTGGTGCTATCCTACAAGCACTATCCCTAGCAGAAGTAATTGCATCTTATTCAAGGATGACAATTGGGACTGGCATATGCACCTAGAAGTGGTATATGGAGGCTTGGGTGTAGGAGTGTTTGACATGGAAACAAGTCTTATTAAACCCTTTATGGTCTGTTTGGATACCATGGATTTGGATTTGGATTTGGATTTGAGGGGCCCAAATCCAAATTCTTTGTTTGGATAACTTAAAATGAGAGAATTTGGATTTGGCCCAAATCCATCATGGATTTCAGGAGTCCAAATCTATTGATTTCAAATTCCCTCACATACCATGGAATTTGAAAATCCCTCTCACTGTTCTCACGTTTCTCCACACGCTCAAACACTATTTTGTGAGGACAATCCGTGCTTTTATTCTCGAATAACATTGGTTACACCTACTGTGTGTTTGGATTAGATTTATTTTCCACCAGTCGCAAATCCACGCAATGCGTAGAAATATATAATTATTTTGTAATATGCTAAAATTTATAATTTATTTTCTAAAATTTATTGAAGATAATATGTTCACTTCAAAAATTGAACTTTTTCTAAAAGTATTTTCCAACCCTCTATCTATACAAATATATCAGCCTACCAATCACCACAATTAAAAAGTAAAATAGTCTCTCTCTTTTTAATGTGGGAATAAACATTCCACTAACTCTTTATCTTCCATATCAACTCCCACATCTTTACATTTATGTTATCATATAAATCCATTTTAATTAATTAATATTAAAATGCTTCAATAGGTAAGAATACAAAGAAGATGAAGTATTCAATGTATTTGTTCTCTTGGCATGGAATATTTTAGATTTCAACTATCAACTCGAGGACAAATTTGTTTCAAGTGGAGGTATTTGATGTAGGACGGAATCTTCAAATTAATTTTTGTAATTTGTTAAATTTGGTATTTTCATGTAAAAAACGTTATTTTAGGTTTAGGTGATTTACTTCATTGTTTTTAATCGCTTTTAATGTTTTTTAGGTCAAATTTGGTTCCTATTATGGTTAGATATTAATTAGGAGTTATTTTGGAATATATTTTCTTGTCTGTCAAGTTTTACAGAACTCTGAAATAGGCCCTTAAGTCTGTAAACGTTTTTATAGTATTATTGATATTAATAAAAATTCAAATTTTGTCTGGTAGATTCTAGAATCCTTTCTCCTTATGGATTCAAGGAACCCTCATGGATTCGAGATTATTTTTAGAAACAAACGTGTTTTGTTTCTTGTTTTCTAGAAGTAAACGTGTGCTTCTTAACGCTTTTGCATCCTGTATCACACTTGCATCCAAAGATTTTTTTTTTTTTGTAGCACCAAGAAGATTTTCCCTAAAAATTATTGTGCAACTCCTCCATTAGAAGATGGTAAGTACTACTTATAGAATATGGGCCTTAGGATGTGATCACTGTCCACAAAAATAACATTATTCAGTTGCCTATCACTCAAAGAAATTTCGTTAATAATATCAGCCACAGAAGGAAGGAAAATCCCATCAATGGTGTAAACATTCCATTTGTGGCAACTAGTTTCAATGGCATCACTGATTCATGCATGGTGCATCCAGGGCCGGCCCTTCCTTTAGGCGAGTTAGGCAATTGCCTAAGGCCCCCAAGCAGAAGGGAGGCTCCCAAATTTTAAAAAATAAGGGGTAGTAGAAAAAAAATTAGTATCAGATTTAAACCAAAAAAAAAAAAAAATAGTATCAGATGAATTACAAAAATCTGGTACATCTTTTTAACCAAAAAACAAATTTTTTGGTAAATCTGGTTAAACATTGTTATCCTCTGGATAAACCAAAAATCATCCAGATAAACTACAAATCCAGTCTAAGAGATTAACCACAAAACAATCACAAATCAAAACAAATAAAACAATTCAAACCCTAAAAATTTTACATTTCTCTCTGCTTTCCGCCTCTCTTTGTCTCTCATTCTCTCTGATTCTCTCCACTCCATTGTTCACTTAAATCACTTCTCATCTGCTCAACAGACAATAGCTCAAGCAACTGAAGCAAGGCAGCAAGCCTGGACCGCCTCGACGCCTCCCTCATCAGTCCGCCTCGGCGCCTAGTCACCTCTCTCATTCTTTCTCTGAATCTGCTCTCTGCCTCCCTCATTAGTCAACTGCTCACCACTCACCAACCGTCCACTTCATCTTCAGGTATAAATTATAAATATTTGGGGTCCAGTTTGGGCGCTTTCACTTTGACTTGTATTCTTGTAATAAGATTGAGATTGGTCCCTGGTTTTGTAACAGTTTTGGGTCTTCAAGTTTTTGTTTTTTTTTTAATGATTCAACCCCTTTTTTTTTGGGTTATAGATAGGATTTGTTTTGTGTTTTTTTGTGGGTGGGTATTATAAATTAATAAGCCTTGTATTATAGTTGTGCTTAAATTTTTGTTATGCTTGTGCTTATTTTTTTTAATTTTAATCTCGTGTTTTATATATATATATATATTTTAGTTAGTGGTAATATATTAAATAAGTCTTTATTTATGCAGGTTGAGATTGCTAAAAACTTGTTATTGTTCGGTGAAACTACAACAATACTTTCTATATAAATCAGGTTCAATTTCTCATTTGCTCTACACTTGAAAGTTATTTTTTATTTTAGTCTTTATAAATATATTATTTGATTAGAAATGCCTACTAGAAAATATGCATTTGGATATGGAAAACTTAAAAAAAGAAAAAATTAATTAATTGAGTCTCAAAAAGGATCAATGGATAAATTTGTTATTAGTAATAAACAAAATATAACACAAAATTTAGATGAAAATATAAAAAATGAGCAAGAAATTCACCAAAAAGAGTTAGAAAATAATGAAATGATACAATTGCAAGATAACAATAATGTTCAATTTTGCAATACAACAAATTTTGATAATGAACTTAAAAATAATTTAGAAGAAAATGAAAATAATCATGAAAATGTCACAAATGAACAAGTTCAACATAATGATCTTCAACTAGAAGAAAATGAAAATAATAATGACATGTTGAATAATATTCCTCCAAATATTTATGATCCAGGTAATTGGAAAAATATTGACACAAAATTAAGAGATTTATTAGTAGAAAGAGGTCCAATTAGAGACAATGATATAATTTTTCCTGTAGGTGATGACACTAGACATTTTTCTACTATTCATTACACTCGAAGTTTTTCAAAATTAAAATGAATAAAATCTGTGGGGACTAAAAGGACCTAGGTAAGTATTTGGGCCTCGGGCTTTGTTGATGGACGCTAGTTTGTTTTAAACTAAAAGCCTCCTAGAACTGTAGGTCGGCCCATGAGTCGAGAGTCCGAGGATTCGTCCGAGGACGAATATCTCCTCGGACAGACCCACGATGATCCTGGGATTCGCCAAAAAGATCAAGGCAGAGTTTTGGAAAAACCGTTGGTTAAGAGGGGGATTTAAGCACCCTCCAGACGCAACGGTGTGAGAGAAATATCTTAGAAAAAAGCTGCTACCTCTACATTAAAGACCCTGCACCTACCTCTCTGGCCGCATTAATGGGGGAGTGACTCCTGAATAGTAGAAGTTAGCCTTCTTGCTATCATTTAAAGACTTCCAGAGGGTGGTGGATGGGACAGGTGTCTAATAGGGTGATTTGTGTTACACATGGATAAAGAGGGAAGAAGAAGAAGTATTTAAGGAGGAAAGAGAGTAAAGAAAGGGGGGGACAAATATTAAGAACTGTGACATTTGAGAGAAAAATGAGAAATAATATATAAGTTGTCATCGGCTTACGTCCGATGAGGTTTATTTTGCCCCGTTTGTCTATTATTTGCAAATACTGTAATATTTTAGCTTGTTCATCAAGTTTCAAATATCACTAAACTAGATTGCGAGCCCACACTCTACAAATTTCATTGTTTAAGGCTCATTGGGCCTGAGCCCACGTGTGTTTTTGGGTCCAGGCGCAATTGTGCGCTTACAATTGGCACCGTCTATGGGGATCTAGTGTAAAAGGAACTGGAACACCATGGCAGGCTTAGGCTCACACCATGCAGAATCTTAGGGATCGCAACCTGAGGATCTTTTCGAGCGTCTTGAGCACTGGAGGGATCGAGAGGGTAGCGTTCACACTGAGTATCCTAGAGCGAGTCATACTCACGGTGGAGGAGATAGTACCACCCATGAAGATGGTGCCAAAGCCATGCAGAAGGAGATCAATCATCTTAAGAGGAAGTTACGCCGCGTCAGACGGAGGCATTCGCCATCCTCATCTAGTCTTTCTTTAGGGAGATCCCGGGGAAGTAGCTACAGTTCAAGGTCATGGTCGTCCCCCAGCAAAACATCCTCTTGTGAAGAGAATGGCATGCCAGGTCATAGGCACAGGAAGCTCCCCTCTAGGGGCTTGGGGAACGATGCTATGAGCCGGGCGTTGCACCAACTCTCCAAATCACCATTCTCACGCAGGATTGAAAATGGAAGACTCCCCAGAGCCCACCTTTACCATTTATAACGGCCGGACTGACCCGGTGGAACATGTGAGCCACTTTAACCAGAGAATGGCAGTGCATTCTCACAATGAGACCCTGATGTGCAAAGTCTTCCCTTCTAGCTTGGGACATGTTGCTATGAGGTGGTTCAACGGTCTGAAATCTGGGTCTGTAGGTTCGTTCAGGGAACTGACTAGAGCATTTGCATCACGGTTTATTAGATGCAGCAGAGTTCCTCGACCGTTGGATTAGCTATATTATCAATTGAAAATGAGATGTTAGAAGAACTTGAATACAAAAATTTAATTAGTCAATTTGTATCTCAAAATGCAAGAAAAATAGATTTTAAATGAAATATATTATAATATAAAATATTAAATAAACATTAATTTAATTAATATACAGGTATAAAAAAGACCACATTTTTAATTCTCGCCTTAGGCCCCAAAATGTCTAGGGCCAGCCCTGGGTGCATCAACATGGAGCACACATTTAGGGGAAATTGCTTTAAAAGCTGTCATTAGCAGGAATCTGTCTATCGACCAATCCCAACTCTATTACTCTTTTAGTCTCTCTCCATAGCACTACATCAAGCATAAGTTGTATATGGGGAAGTAGTTAGTTGATGCCATGAAAGAACCAAGTGAGAAATACCTTGATATTTGAAGACTTTTTATAACTAGTATTGAGTATCATGAATCAACCTCCATCCTTGCTCTTGCCAAAAATGCCAAGTTAAACACCTTTAAATCCCATCTCACCTTCCGTTTTTTTATCTACATAGCTTATACCAACTCATCCAGTATGTCTTCCTCCTGTGATCATGTTGTTCCCACCATAATTTACATGTATTTTGAATCACACCTTATTTGAACTTTTGAAGCAACACATGTTAGAAATTTACCCAAATACACTTTTTGAAATGAAATCACAACATGTAGGATGTTAATGGGAAGAAAACACATACCTCTTCAGATAGATGATGAATCCTCATGAATATCCTAAGAAGTAAGAAAATCCCTAGATTTGTCAATTAATGGTGGCTGCAAGAGGTAAGAGTGTGCCTGTGTGTGAGAGAGGAGAAGAACTACTCTCTGTTCTAACACCTGATGAAGAGAGAGAAGGGAGATAGCAAATTAATGAGCCAATTGCCATCTTATAAAGGGTGAGAGTTGGGGCTTCCTCTTGTGTTCAAAATATTGGTCCATACCATTATGGTCCCAAAAAGCAAATAAAGAAAATAGAGAACCCACACATTCTCAAATACTTAAAATGACAATGACAGTCCACAAAATAATGGGTAAATACAACAACACATTCAACACATAGGAATCGATTGCACTACATCTTTATCAAAATCTCACTAGATTGAGAAAAAAAGTTGCTTCTTACAACCTTAAAGCTACTTCCATATTCTTGATTTGATCTTAGTAAAAATTAGAAAATAAGCTTGTCCTCAAGATCATCCAATCAAAAGATGTAGGCACCAACATTTCTTAAATTGAGCATTGTAAGAGGCTCCTAAAGCTACAGTGATATATTCCTTAGCCCTTTATGAAGCATTCCAATTAAAATAAAGAGTGTTTTTTTATAATTTATTTTATTATTATTATTCAATTTTTGATCTAGAGCTTCCTCATGAATCTTCAAAATATCTTGTATCGCTGCATTTAGGTGTGAGGGGATGTCAACAGGCTCCAAGCACATTATCATTGATAAATGTTCCTATTCTTATAAGGAAAATGCTAATGAATGCCCTTAGGGTATTGGTTAACAATCCATTTAAAGAAAGTTTTTATAGGAAAAGAAAAAAAAAAAAAAAGCAATTGATGTTTTGACAGACTCTCCAATAAATAACTCTTAACCAATATCTTTAGAGCATCTCACTCTCCAAATTTTTGTACTGTTTGGAGAGTAAATAGTTCTTTTTATCTTTCAGCTACCTACTTTTTCAAATACATTTTCCAACAAACTCTCTATCTTTTATCTATCCTATTTAAATATTATTTCTTCATTATTTCTTTAATATTTCTTTATTCTCCTTTCAATTTTCATTTATTCATTCCTAAAAACTACCTTCATAATATTTTTACAACACTTTCACAAAAAAATCATTTGTGATGAGTTGATATTGATTTTAATTTGAACATACTATTAAAATTATTTTTTTTTTTCTAAAAATTATTTTTTTCTCACCAATAATAACTTACTACTTAAGATTTATTGTAAAATATTATGAAAATATTGTGGTAGTATTTCTCAATTTTAATTTTTAATTTTTAATTTTATTTTTCCGTTATTTCTTTAATTTTTGTCATCCTTCTCCTCCACACAGGTACCCTTGCTCTTTTCTTTTTTTCCCTATCATTTCCTCCAGGACATTCCACATAGCTCTCTTTCTTTCTATTTTTTTTTTACTTTCTTTAATTTTCTTTCTTCCTTTCTCTTTGTTCTCTTACCACTTCGTCCACAAGTTTCTTTCCCTCTATCCAATCAAAACACATAAACTTAAAGCTCACACACTACCGCACCATATGATTCTCATCAAACGAAGATAGAGAGAGGAGGAAATTGCCAATGGAGGAAAATCGTCTCCGTCATCTGCTGATCTGCTCTACCTTCACCGCCGCCTATCTTCCTCTCCACCGCTGCTTGATCTCTTCCCCACTACCAATGACATGTGGTAGAAATGGGTCAAATCGTTATTTTTATTTTTATTTTTTGGTTCTGATTTCATTATTGGGTTCCTTTGTGGGAGTAAGTGAAAGATTGTGAACCCAATAATTTTTTTGGTTCTGAAATTATGAGAAAGATTGTATATTTAATTTCATTGCATTTTCTATTTTGTGATTGTTCAAAATGTATTTTGTTGTACTTTCTAGCCGTTGAGATAAAGGGATGAGAGAGAACATTTTTATTTTTTATTCAGCCAGATATTTTTTTTAAGAGAGAAAATTGATTTGAAGTTGCTACTTGCTACAATGCTCTCTACTTCAAGAGAGCTACTATAGCAAATCTAAAAAAAATAGAGATAGAGAGACTGTTGGAGCATATTTTTTCAGTGTTTGCTCTTCAAATAAGGCTTTAATCTTACATGGCAAGCCCAACCCACAGCTCTTACTAAAACCCCAGGATGCGAATGGGCTCTTCTACTCTATTTGTGCTAGCTTGTCGAAAGCTTCCTTAAAGGTTCTACTTCTATATATCTAAAAGACTATTTAGTATTTACGTAGAGGTCTTGTTAGCTCTACTTGTATTAGATTAATTTGGTTGTGCAGAAACACGAACAATCAATTTGTGGGCAGAGAATATCCCAAAAAAGGAGAGCAATACTCACCAAGATTCTTTTACTGGCAAGAAATTTGATTAACACCGATTAACGGATCCATTGAGGCAAACGTCAAGAGGAGAGAATGCAAGGAGTTCCCAAGGCCGGCATGTGAGAACCGCCAAGAGAATTTCGACCACAACGCACAGTGCTAACCAAGCTCTTAGAAAAAAAAAATAGCTACATTTGCTTATTTAACTTTTTGCTGATTGCTTGTTGAGATTTGACCACATACAAGTTAGAGAAACCCATGATGTAAGTAGAGGCATTCACATGGAGCGATGCTCGCAAAAGTTGACCCAAATAACACTTACTAGTGTGCCTTTCACATCAGTTTATTTGTCATTTTACTAATAATAGGTTAAAGTATACTAATACTTTAAAAAAAAATTTAGAAAAAACAGTACATAAAAAAGAAGAAGCTAAAAGCTAAACAAAAACAGTACTAGACTTGTTCACCAAAAAAAAAAAAAAAAACAGGACTAGACCCAAACGAATTCAATTTTAGTAAGGTTGTACGTGCTAACATACCTAGGAAGAAAACATAAAATAACACCCCTATGTCTACTTGATGGATGTATACATAACAAAGTTTGATTACAATTTCACTCAATATCTTTTCATTAAATATAAATTTTTTCAAATCTACTGTTGAATTACATTTTCTTCTTATATCATTTATACTTGTAAAATTTGCAGAAGATTAAAGATTAATAGTTATATCACCCATCAAATATTTAATTTTATAGTTTTTGTAATTTAATATTGTGTATAAAAAATAAGTTAATAGATCAAATAGAAAATAATATCTGATTGCCATGAAATTTGACATATGCATTAAGAACATAAAAAATATGTAATTCAATAATTAAAATTTCAAAATATGTAATAATGTTAATTTTGTTAGTGAAAGTTGTACTCACTAATTACAACTAATGGATATTTTCTTTTTGTGGACGTCTTAGAGCATCTCCAGCAGTTTCTCTATATTTTTGTACTATTTAGATAGTAATCAATAACATTTACCTTTTATTTACCTACTTAATTTTTCAAATACATATTTCAATAGATTCTCTACTATTTCCTCTATCTCATTTAAATATTATTTCTTCATTTCTTATTTATTCATTTTTTAACACACATATCCTCGTACCTCCATCCCCACTCATTTCTTTGCTAACTTTTTATTTAGTTTTATTCTTTTGCTAATGTATAGTAGCCTATCAGACTTAATGAGCTACTGTTTATGAGCTAAAAAAAGAATCATGATTTAGAGAATTCACTTGAGATCATTTTTTAGTTTCATTCTCTATTATAGAGATTATTTTACTTTTATCTAAGTTATTAGAGATGCTCTTAGAGTGGTTAAGGGATATTTTTTTTAATTAAACTCACGGATATGTGGAATCTTATGAAATATTTTGCCTTTATTTCTAAAATAGGAAAATATTTCCCCTGCATGACGTGTCCACTACAAAACTTTTAGGGCAATTCTCTCTAATCTAAAAGTCTCAACACGGATTTTTAGGGCAAGATGACATTAGTCACATTACTGCAGTCATTACAAAGGACCCACAATTCCCAGTCCAACGGTCCCACCCTCTTCATTTCTCAAACACTAGTGTGAGACACACCGAATCCAATCATAAAACTTCAAAAAACAAAATAAAAGCTTTCAAGACCAGTAGACCTCTCGCTCTCGCTCTCTCTCTCTCTCTCTCCCTCTCCCTCTCTCTCTTTTTGCAATTTGCAATTTGCAATTTGCAATTTGCAGATACAATAAATAGTAGAATAGTACTTTTCTTGCATCTACCGTAAACTGTAAACGTGAAAGGTTTAAAATCCTCAGATTCCCGAAAATCCCATCAAAAGTAAACCCCACCAGACCACCATTTTCTCATCTTTATCACGTCTTCTCCATCAAAAACAAAACCCTTTTGGTAATTCTATAAACCCAAAAAATCTCACACAAAAACTAATATCTACCTTAAGCAAAAAAATAAATAAATAAAAAAACACGTAAAAAATTGTATAACATAATAAGACCAGAAAGTTCGAGGTTTTAGTTTCAGATCTTGTTTGATTTTTTTTTTTTTTTTTTTTTCTGGGTTTGTAAAATTTAAGGTAAATAACTGAAGGGTTTAGTTGACGATGTCTGCTGGGGTTTGCGGAAAACGGGTCGGGTTCGAAGAAATTTTCGGACCTTCGTCTCCGACGTCGTGCCCTTCTGCTAAGAGACCCAGGTCGTCCAGTTTCGGATCCGGATCCGATGACTCTGTATCTGTTTTGCTCCAAATGTTCCCCGACTTGGATCCACAGGTGCGTTTCAAGTTTTTCAGTGACTGTAATTGATTTCATATTACTATGTCATTTCTTTTCCTATAATAAAATTCCCAGCTAGAATTTTGTAAATAAATAAATGGGCATTGAAAAGTTTTTTTTTTTTTTAATGGGTCTCTTTTTTTTTTTAATCAATTCAAATATGCGGATTTTTTTTACAATGTAATTGTTTTACATGTATATATATTTAGTTAGCAAATGTTAGTTATGTCGGTACCATTCTATCCATTTCGTGTATTTCTAGATTCTAGTCATAACTCTGATGTTACAAGAGATAAACATTGCTTTGTTTGTAAAATGTCTTTAACGTTCAGACGTATTGGTCTGATTATTTTGTTTTTGTTTTTGTTAGTTGGTGGAAAGAGTTTGTAGGAATCACAATAATAAGATTGATGATGCTGTTGTGAGTCTACGAGCAATTTCTTTTGCTGATGTTAATGCAAGAAATAGATCACAGAGCTCTGATTGCACAAATATTGCAAATTGTGGTGATGTTCCTAGTCAAAGCTCCGCGACATGTAAGTTGCTGGTTATGCTTCTCTTAATTAGTTATTTTAGCTATAAGATGTTTAATGTTCGGAATGTATCTGCGTTGGGCTTAGACTGTTTTTCTTTCTTTTGGAATTGTATTAACCAGGCAGTCAAATGATGGAGCAGAGAGTTGAAGATGTAAAGGGCATGAGAACAACTGTTGATTATGGAAATACAATGGATGGTTCCAAGTGGGTCGATTTGTTTGTGCATGAGATGATGAATGCAACCGACATTGATGATGCTAGGGGACGCGCTACAAGGATCCTGGAGGCTTTTGAACAAAGTATAACTGCCCCATCTAGGGCATCAGAGGAGGTAATTAAAAACTTTTCTTATTCATTCTTGTCTTTAGCGGGAATGCCAAATTAGAATGCTACCCAACCCCCTGATGTTTAATATACATATGTTTACATCCTTGCTATTGTCTCTACGGAGCAGCTGGACCATGTGTCTCTAAAGCAGCATCTGCAGAGCTTGTTAAATGATAATCAGATTTTAAAGAGAGCGGTTGCCATCCAGCATGAACGCAATTTGGAGCAAGAAGAGAGGATAAAGGGGGTTGAACAGCTAAAACATCTGTTAAGCCAATATCAAGAACAAATTCGAAGTTTAGAGGTAACCTTTGGACTTTTTCCTTCTTTCTGCAACATTTTGGTTAGTTCATCTTGAGCACTAATCATATAGAATTAAGTATGAAGATCTTTGACTTCTAGGCAGGCAATCAACCTACATGTTGTTTTTGGTATCCTCCTTACATGTGTAATTTCAAAGCAGTATTCTACTTCTATTCCTTTTAGTTTAAATAACTTTATAGCATGTAATTTTGTTTGCTTGGGTCACGACTATGGAAATATAATCAGAAGGTTCCAAAACTTGACCAATTTGGCTCAGTATCATTGTCAAGTCTTGTTTCATGATTGACAACTGTGAGATTTTGGTACAAATAGCATGTTGGAAGGTCTTTATCATCTGTTTTGGCCTGACTGTAATTTCTTGTTTTGATACAGCTGACCAACTACAGCTTGAAGCTCCATCTGCAGAGGGCACAAGAAAGTAGCTCAATTCCTGGGCGATTTCATCCAGACCTATATTAAGTTTCTTTGGTGTTCCATCACTTAATGTAATGTTTCCTAATACATGATTTAGATTATCTATTTATATCACACAGGGGTAATGATGATTGTTAAGATTTACACAGTATTGTACTGAGTTTAACCATTACCTGAATCCAAGCCAAGTACACGTTGGCAGTTTGTGTGGAAGTTGTAGTATAGCCAATTGTTTCTTATAATGCAAGTGTTCTGCATTTTCGAAATGGAAAAGTTCTCTTTACAATTTCCGTTGCAATTTTTGGTTCATAGTTCATCCTAGTTGCCTGTACTGATAAAACTATTGTTGTTTTTGGGGGGCAATGAGCCATAGCTCAAATGGCACTTCTTCTTCTCATGTGTGAGTGAAGGGTAAAGTTGTTGGTTCAAAAACAAAACCATGTGAATGCCTATGCATGCACCTTTATATGAGTCTCGAAGTTGGCCTAAGCCCATCTAGCGCCATTCATGGATGGATTGTGTAATTTCTTTTCCTTAAAATGGATAAGCCATATTTGGTATGAGATTTAGGCCACAACTTTTTTTCCCCTTAATAGAAAAGACTCTGAGTAGGGTTGTAAATGAATAGTCAAGATTGGCTTGAGAAAAAGTTTGTTTCTGTTTGTTTACATGGAAAATAAGCCAAATTCAAGTCTGGGTTTAGACTTGATTATTAAGCAAACTATACATCAACAATAATGTGTTTATTTATAATATAAATAATCCGTTTCATGGTAGATGAAATCACAAGGATGGTGAATCTAATTTTTATTAGTTCTTGAACGAAAATCATTTTTTCTAATTTTGATAAGTAGGTGAAATTACATAGGAATTCAACTACGTTCCTGAACTACAAAATCTAATTTTAAAAAAATATATATATGATTAACTCAAATAATATATATCAACCTGGGTCAAATGCACTATTCTTCCCTTAATTATGAGGAACACTATTCACAAAAAAAATTAAAAAAAAAATAATTCCCCCCTCCCCCCAAAACTTTAAGACTGAGAAATGTTCTCTTTGGTTTATTGGAAATGTGCAAATCACCGTTTACCATTAAACTTTTTGTTAAATTAAATTTTTTTAACGCCAAACTGGATTTTCCCAGAAGTTTACACACAAACCAAAAAGACTTAGCAAATTTAAACTAGCCAAACCAAACAAATATCGAAATTGAAAGAGAGAATGACTTTGTGAAAGTGGAGCAAAGCTACACCATGATGTTTCATTCTTGCCAATGCCAATCTTTTTGACAAAATGGAAAAAATTTTGAGATTGAGGAGACCCACAACCAAGACCCAAAGATGGTGAATTTGTTCGTAATGACAAATGACAATGTGTTGGGACAAGGCTAGTGCTTTGGATGCCGGCCGCCTAAACAATGGATGCAATTGATGTAATCGTCTAAGACCTTGAAATAAAAGAAAGCCCCTACTTATAAAAAAAAAAACTATGTATGTATATAATATATTTATTTATATATTTTAATTAAAAAAATAAAAAATTATAATCCTTTTATTGGTCAATAAAATGCATTAAAAATGTCTCATTCTATCCTAAATTGCAGAAGATTAAAAGGGGAAAAAATAATGCACAATTTGCTCATTGTCATACTCCATAGAGATAGTGTATATTGCACACAACTTGATAGAATAATAGCCTGATAGTACTTAACTGTTGAGTATATAATATTTTATAATCTAAAAAAGTTGAAAAAAAATTCATAACTACCGCACAAATGCAAGAGATCTCTGCATATAGCTATTAGCTAGCCCTCACCCACACAGCTACATTGCCTACACATTCACTAACCCAGTAACCCACCCAGAAGGGTCACACCCACACCCACCCACACACACACACACACACTCACACCCTCGCCCAATGTATACCCACTCAAATTAATATATTTTTCTTATGCAAGCTTTTACTTTATGGATTATTATAAATTATCACACTAACTAATAATTTGATATATATCATATTAACTCAATTGTATTATAGTGATACTAATTTATTGAACCATGTAATATATTAATTTTTATTTGTGCAGGTTTAGACTTTAAAGTATAAAGTGGTCATGGCTTTAAAAAATTTGCAATAACCAATTAGTAATTTTGCATCTCAAAAAGCAAGAAAAGTATATTTTAAATAATTTTTTTAATAAATATTTAAATATTAAAAAGATCCCACTTAAAATTTTAGCTTAAAGCTCTCAAAGTTGTTGAGCCGGCTTGTTGGGATGGTAGAGATGCCACCGTTGTGGGAGCATTAGCCGGCAACAAAGATGGGATGAATGAGATAATCACTCTCTCTCAGTTCATAGTGCCATGTAAATCAAAATATAAATTTCAAATTGAATTATGTGTTTTTGTTTTGTGGTATATTACAGGTTGATTAATTTTTTTCTAAAGTGGAATTATATTGCCAAAATTTCAAAAAAGTTAAAATATTTGCTCAAATTAAAATTTACAGCCATAAGTTTTTAGGAATGTAAAATAAGTCTCTTATATATATAAATATTTTCAATGATCATTTTTAATAAAAGTTGTCTTGCATGCTGTATTTGTCCTGTATAACTCAATGTAAGTATTTCATTTAAATGAAGTGCTTTCATCATGCTGTACAATATATCGTACATAAAGGTTATTAGCACGGATTGTTCTGAGTGGAACTCTACAAATAAATGTTTCAAGAAATTTAAAATATTATTCCAATTAAAATTCAATTTCCAAAAGTTTTCACGGAATTGAAAGTAAATTATTTACAATAATTTTTATCGGTTTTACGGTTACCCAAAGACTCTTATCATGCAACTTTACTATAATTTTCTCACTATGTATTTTATTGTTTTAATTTTAATTATATATATATATAAATAATAATTAAAAAATCCATGAATTGAAAGATGTTCTTCTGTTTACGTACAAGTTTTGCTTAAGATTTTCTTCTGTTCACGTAAAGTTGAGAAAGGGACCTCAAGCTAACATTTAGCAAGGACTTATTCTTTTTTGAGGAAGTTTAGTAAGGACTTCTATTTTAAGACGATGAGTATATTTTCGATGCCCATGCTTAAGGATATTCGGTTACCCCCTGACCAAGTACTCTAAAACTAAACTGTGACGTAACGGTTAGTTCCCAATACACCTTGTTGCTGATCTTCAAAGACTCGAAAGGACAACTGGACAAGCAATCTTGGCAATAACAAAAATGGAAACTACCACTTCCCTAGCCATAGCTAAGCTAAAGCTTCTGCTAAGGGATGAGCTCTTTCCTTTACTCTTGCATCCTTTGTAATGATGCAAAATTGTCTAGTCATTGTTTTGCAAGTTTTTTTCATTTGGGTCAAAAGGAAAGCAAACTTAATTGGTTGCCCATGCTCTAGCCAAGTTTACTATAAGTTGTTTAGAGTTTAGACCCCTTAATACATTCTACTTCCATCCCAAGTTGGCATATCAAGCCTCTTGTACAAGACATCCGCTGCATGGCTAGCGCCCTTCCTGCATGCACTTTTAGGTGGGTGCGTTGCTTTAGGAAATGTCAAGCTCATGTATAAGGCCAATGGGCATGTATTTCCTCTTTTTAAGGTTTTATGCACCCTCAGGCCCTATGCCAGCCTATTCAAAAGGCTCTGAGGAGTGACTGCCTTTTATTGTCTTTATAATGTTCTTTTCCTATCCTCTCCTCCCTCTTTATAATTATAAGATAGATATAGTAGAATTTGAACTTATGACGTCCCCTATATGGTGATTGCTCTTATTATTACTAAGACACTAGTTGATTTTTAGTGTAGGCAACGTTTGAATATTAGATCTCTTATTTGACAACAAGAGACTTAACCAATTGACCTTACAAGATAGGATAAAACGTGGGCTTATAATATAATTTTCCCAAGTATTTTTTACAGAAGATTGTATAGTAATCCATACATATGAGTGTCTAATGACTAATGACATGGTATGCATAGAAAAATAAAAAAATCTTAATGGCGGTCATCAATCACTCCGCCAATGGAAGTAGTTGTTCACACTTTTCCACCCACATGTCCTATGCCAAAACCAGATATCATAAACAGCAAATTCACCTTTCAAATGCTGGTATACCTCCCCATCTAATAATTGTTTTAATTGACTATCAGCCAATATGTTGGTTTGTTTCTGGATATGCTGACTGTCCTGGAGGAGTTCTTGGTCTAGCGTATTCAGCAAAAATTACCCATCCGTCGAGAAACTGCAACACCACAGAATGATAAGCATTGAGTAAACTATTTTGTAACGATTAAGAAATTGAGTGAAATTGCAGCAACAAACCAAAGGCCAAACACGTAGTTTGGTCCTCTACTATTTGGCAAAATCACATGGTTTAGTCCAAGGGACCACATGCACATTGGGGTTCTGCCAAAGACGTCCAACAAATTCCATACAAAGCTTATTAGTGACTAAAATCTGTAATGTCATCAGGACTCCTAAAGGAAAACTCCAAATCTCATTTAATTGTAATTTTTAATACAGTTATAAGAAGAAAAAAAATGAAGTTAAAACCTAGGCTTTAATAACTTTAAAGTCCGCCGATATTTAGTATTGACAATCCTAGGAGAATAAATATATTTTTAATCCTTCCAACTTCAAAACTACTTTTTTTTTTTTAACAATTGAATAGTTATAATGGGGGAAGGGGGATTTGAATCCTATATGTCTCTATTGAAAACACCAAGAGGTGCCAGTTGAGCTGCGAGGCCCTTGACAATGGTCAGAAAAACAAACAATGGTCAGTACATAAATGGTTTCATCATTCCATTCAAAATGGTTCACACTATGGTAACATTTTATCTAATTGCAGTATGTAAAATTGACAGAAATTTCAAGGTAGACAGACCTGTGCATCCATCCCTTTCATTCCTTTCTCTGCATCTTCTAAGGTGGCATAATTCACAAACCCAAATCCCTTTGAGTATCCTGAAGCACGGTCTGTCACCACCCTTGCTGAAACAAAGGCCCAAAAAAAGAAAGGTTATCAATGGCATAGCCAAATATTCTCCACAAAGGGCCAAGATCAATTATCACAAGGGCTATGATCTAACCTAACACAAGATTTAAAACATAAGATAAGAATGTAACAGAATTCTTCATTTTTCCCCAATGGGTAATTTACACAAAAATCTTTGGGGTCTTGATGAACACACCCTCAACACCATTTTTGTAGGGGAAGGAAGCGCTATTTGAGTTAAAGCTCATCAGCTAAGTTATCTTTTGTTAAATCATAACACGTGATGAGACTCAATTAACCAGGACATTGGTCCATTTGCTTGAAAACCCTTCTTGGAATTACATACTTGGAAATTTACATGCTACATATGAGAAAATATTTGAGAGACAGAAAAGGATTGTTCCAATCAAAACACATGCCAAAATCATGAATGCACAAAACGAAAGTGAAACTGAGAAAGATTCTTCAAGGTGACAAATTTCAGATCATGATATAAACTGAGCATCAAAGGGTTACATGAACACCAAAATATCTTCACATTGCTAAAATCTTTAAAGCACATTCTCCGAAGTTGCACACATTTGTGTGTGTGTGTAGAGAGAGAGAGAGAGGGAATGAAAGGTAACATCATTTAAGAAATATAATATTACCATGAACAACTTCACCAAACTTAGAGAATGCTTCTTGAAGTTTCTCTGACGTTGTTCTCTTGTTAAGCCCTGCAAGCCAAAGTGTTCATAGATTCCAAATGACCATACACATGCATATAACATTAAAGCAACTCCAGCACCGCAAGGAAATCTCCTGCTAATACTAGTAGCTACCAGGACACCAATAAAAATTGGCAGAACCCCGAAGATTACAAATTGGTGGACTCCGCCTTGAGTAACAATAATTGAATTAGAATAACACAATAAGGAGAAATGTATGTAAGTTTTAACTTAAAGAGAATAGACACCAAGCAGGGAACCTCTTTTCGAAACCACCAATTACTTAACTGACCAACCTGTTGGAGAGCATAATTACATGGACAATATTTCTTGATTCACTTATTTTGCCCAATTTCTGTATGATAGTTTCATAGTGAAGGTTGGGAAGCTCTTGTTTTGGTGAAAAATTATTATTTCTTTGCACCTGGATTTTCCTCACTAAGAAAATTAACCATCTTTAATAATTCAAAAATCCCAAAACCCATTCTAAATCAAAAGCTTGAAACAAAATATTGACCCTCATGAAGAAGAAAACCCCAGAAATATAAACGATAAAGAAATGAACTTGGCAGGCTTAAAATCTCTCTAGTACAGAGATAAAAATAAAAAATAATTCATGGGTGTTAATCAAATCGCGATAATTGAGTGTGATTGTAATTTATATGGGGCAAGTATTACCAGAGACAAAAAGGGTCGTTGAGGGAGGCGAGGCTGAAGCAGAAGCAGAGGCAGAAGCAATGGCTGCTGGGGAGGATTGTGAAGGGAATATTGAAGTAGATAGAAAGCGTTTCACGAGTCCGGGCCTCAGCGCCATTTCTAATTGGCTTTCTGTATCAGATTGTAGAGCAATTGAGCAAAGAAAGCAGCTGTGTTGTGTATTGTGATGGGAAAGGAAAAGAGTAAGAACCAAAACCCTAAACCCTCTCACTTCTATTTTCACTTTTATATTATTCATATTTAATGGCTAAATATTCTTCCACTCTTTTATCTTCACTGTTTCACATCACATGTTCGCAACTTCGCATTTAAAAAATGTCCACCATATAAATAAATGTGAAAAAAGAGATTTAATTTTTTTTTTGGAAATTTGAAATAATAAATGCATAGAATTAAATCAATTCCTCCTCGTTTGGGAGGAGGGAATGGAATGAAATAAAATAAAAATAATAATTTTAGAATATATTTGGGAGTTTTAATAGAGGGAATGGAAAATTCATTCATTTGTTTGGGAGTTTAAGTGGGAGGGAATGAAATGGATAGAAGGGAACACTCATTCCTCTCTATTCTCTTAAAACCTCAAATTTTTATTCTCCCAAAATTGGGAGGAATTGGAGGGAATGAAATTAGATTTAATTAATTTTTTTCTAAAATTTCCAAAATACTCCTATATATTCAACTATTTATTTTAAAATGGGGGTTTAATAGTAATATTGTCATAAAATGATTCCATTCCATTTCCTCTATGTTACTCCCAAACAAGATCACTTACATCTCATTCATTTTCATTAATTTCTATTCCTTTATTTTAAAACATTCAATCAAGGTTACTTAATTATATTCCATTCCGTTCTTTTTTATTCATTTTCCTTACTTAAATACATTTCATTCCATTCTATTCCTTTCCATTCCCTTATGATCATTCCATTCCCTTTCCTTATGAACTCCCAAGCGGAGCCTAATGGGTTTGGTTCGATTCAACATACAACTTTTTAGTGAAAACTTATTAATAAAAGTGTGAAAAATATATTTGTTCCTTGAAATTTTTTGAAAAAGTGAGAAATTACAAAAAAAAAAGTGTGAGATTTTAAAAAATTATATATAAAAGATAAAAGCTAAAAATTGAGTTTATAAGCGGATACAAAACAGACACTTAGTTGGATATGACTCCTCTTCTTTTCCGTACTAGAAGATTAGAGTAATATTACATACACAAAAAATTTGACAATATTTTTCATATCAATTGAGTTAGCAAGCATCTCTCAAAAAGGGGGAAAAAAAAAAAGTTAGCAAGTTTTTATAGGCTTTCTCTTGGCTCACTACTAACAACCTGGCATCATTTGTTTTTTACTTACCACTAACAATATTCCACATCATCAACTATTTTTTTGTCAATCTTAGAAAATTAAGATCTCTAATTTAAAAAAAAAAAAAAGAGAGTTTGTTTGAGTTATGTAATATGGCCACTACCCAAGCCATATGGTCACTTGGTTAAAGAAACATTTGTCTTAAATTATGCCAAATAAATTATTAAAAATAAGTAATTTTCAAATTGAGTTTACTTTATAGAAATGGGGATAGAGTGATTAGGTTGACTTGATGGTCTCACATGATAGGTTTTTTTGGAAAAAATTTAAAACTAATCTTCTAACTTTCAAAATTTTTCATTTCAATCCTCTAACTTTCAGTTTTGTCATTTTAGTTCTCTAACTTTTAATTGTTGTCAATTTGATATTCCGTTAAACCTCAGTTACTTGTTGCCGTTAAATGTGACATCGTTTTGGCTTATTTAATGGCAGCAAGTAATTGAGGTTTAACGAAATACCGAATTGACAACAATTAAAAGTTAGAGAACTAAAATGACAAAACTGAAAGTTAAAAGACCAAAATGAAAAAGATTGAAAGTTAGATGATTAGTTTTGAATTTTTGCCATTTTTTTTAGATTAACAAAAAAGAGTCTCACCCGAGTGATCATTGACCTGCCTCATTTAAACCCGCTATTGATGGCATGGACACCCCTAGGCAGGTTAGGGCTATCCGCATTATGATACAACATTTTTGTGAGGGGTGACTCAAATTCGCACTTCTAGACTTACAGGTGTCACCAACTCCTACACAATCCTTTTAAGTTTATGAATAAAAATCTTAATTTTTTTTCCCACCAAATAGTATTAGGATTTTGATGAAGTAGGTCCGTATCTCCCTCTTAATACCAAAGACACTGGCACTTGGCGGGCTTCCTTCATTTTGTTCATCCTCTCCAGCAGTACGCTGCTCGCGTTCTATTACTCTCATGGCTTCCACTGCCGGACTGGACCAAATCGACGACGTTTCAGCATTATCTTACTTCCAGAAAACAGTTAAGTGTTTTCTCTATTTTCTCACAACAAACACCCCCCCCTCATTCTTAGCTACACTACTACTTCTCTACTTTCTAACCAATAACAAATATGCTTTTTTTTTCTTCTTCTTCTTTGTTTTCAAAAGGTATGTTTGCACGATTGGTGGTTAGTTAAGTCCGATAGAGAATTCGAAGGGAAACGACTAGCCGTTGCGGGCTCTACTGCCAGAGAGTAAGATCTCTCTCTCTCTCTCTTTGGTGTTAGGGTTTTGTTTTTGATTTCCAGATTTTCAAGAACCTGTATTTTTATTTATAGATAGAAAAAAAAACTATAAATTTTGAATTGCAGACTGAAACTCTGAAAGTAGTGAAAACCTTAAATGGCTAAGCCAATGATGTATTAGTTTTTAGGGTTGATTTTAGTTATAGTCTTCTACATTGTGTGGGACTGTCAAATATCTATTAATGTGAGTAAAATATTAATTTATTTGTTTTAGTTTTGGTCCTTTTAAGGAGCAATTTGCTTTTGCTTTTGCTTTTGGGTTTCAGGAAACAGGCAGTGCGACTGTTTTGCTCTGCGCCGATAGTGAAAAGATATGATTTTAGTACTATGGAGACAGCTGATGGAATATGTGTTGTTATTAGAGGGCTCATTAACAAGCCGCGCACTCAAGAGAACGGGTTTCCTGCCATGGTATTGTAATTCTTTTCTTTTTTATGGTTTGGGGGAAATGACTATCAAGTTGTTGCGGCTTTAAGTATTTATTTGTTGAATATCATGGCAACTAGCAATGGCAGTTTCCGATGATGTTGGTAGTGGTGGTTGGAATTGTTGGGGGCGAAAAAAAAAACCAATGAGTTAGTGTGGTTGTCAGCTAGAGGTTTTAAGACCAATGAATACCACTCTGAGAACACTGTATCTATGCTTGCGAGCTGATTGAACTGGCATTGACATAAGATCAAGTCATAGCTGTGCTTGTATGGGTAACAAAGCCCAAACTAGGATTGTTATTGGCTGAACGCATTTCAACCAGTGCAGAGTTGCACATGACATTACATTTGCTAAATTAACATGTTTGCACCTGTCATAGAGTTTACACTCTACTTTTCACTCTAACAGGTTGGTAGTCATTTTGTGCTGGGCTTTCCTACTGACTGGGAAGAATATGCTGAAAAGTTCTTGGAAGGAGATTCTACCGATGGTATTTATTCAGGAACTATTTCTGATTCTGGTAAGTTTGCCAGTCATCTAGCAAGTAGCATATGCACTACTAGTTTGTTTAGATCATGTTTAGTTAGTAAAATATGTGTGATTTTTCTTCTTACATACCCAATAATTCTGTTAAAATCTTGAATGAATTTTCCTTTTGGATCTTTTTTCTCATGTCTTTTTATGTGCTTGGAATATGCAGCCATTGAAGGCAAGGAAAAATCTTGTCTAACTTCAGAACAAACTCCGAATAATCACGAGCAGGTCAATCACAGAGGTAAGCTTGATATGGAAGCTTTAAAAGGTTGTTCTCATAATGTGTCTTGAAACTATCTCTTCTGATACATTAATTGGTTCTGATTTGCAATGCTTATGAGGTGCAAGCATATGCATTGAATGGTATATCAACTAATTTTAATACATGTAATGAAGTTTGAGGAATCTGACAGGCAATCTGAAGAATAACACAGGATCTGGATGTTCAATGAAGCTTAAAAAGGAAATGTTGAGTACCAAACCAGAGACATTTAAAAACCCAGATGGAGCAAAATTGAACAGTTCATCTGGTGTCACCATTCAATCTGACGGGATAATGGACATATCAGATAATGTTCCAGACCACTCCGTGGGCCAAATATCGGGAAATTTGTCAGAGAATGTAAGAAGCAAAAGGGAGGATGAGAAATGGACAGTCAGTGGGTTGAAATGTCCAACTTCAGAACAAATTCCAAATAATCACAAGCAGGTCATTCATAGAGGTAAGCTTGATGTGGAAGCTTTAAACGGTTGTTCTCATAATGTGTCTTGAAACTATCACTGTTGATGCCTCAATTGGTTCTGATTTGCAATGCTTCTGAGGTGCAAACATATTCAGTAAATGGTATATCAATTAATTTCAATAAATATAATGAAACTTGAGAAATCTGACAGGTGGTCTGAAGAATAGCCCAGGATCTGGATGTTCAATGAAGCATAAAAACAAAATGTTGAGTCCCAAACCAAAGACATTTGAAAACCCAGATGGAGCAAAACTGAACAGTTCATCGGGTGCCACCGTTCAATCTGAGGGGATAATGGACATATCAGATAATGTTCCAGACCACTCCGTGGACCAAATATTGGGAAATTTGTCAGAGAATGTAAGAAGCAAAGGGAAGGATGAGAGGACAGTCAGTGGGTTGAAAAGTGAAAGTATTAAGATGAATTCTGTTCCGGTGGCCTCGGGTAACGTGAGCGAAATCTTACAAAATCATAAGTTTGAATTTGAGGACAATAGTATTTCTAGTTCATCTACTTATGAAGAAAAAAGCGATGCTGAAGAAGGTGCTGACAGGAAGAAAACTAAGAGGAATTTAATCTTTGACCAAAATGTAAGTTTTTTAATTTTTTTATTTTATGAAATTGGTATTTTCCTTGTTAGAACTATTGGTAATTTAACATTTTTTTCACCACTGTTAATTTTTTATGCTAATGACTATAATGAGTGTCTTATAAAGGTGCCTTACTGCCTTACATCAACTAACTGAAATGTTTATCATGAAAGCACGATAAGTTTATCCTCCAACAGATTTTGTGTACTGCTCTTTAGGTGAAGTCATAATTTATCTTTGCCGTTATAGATGAACACTGTTTTTGCACTCTTTTATTATTATTTTTTATTTTTTTTTATAAATAGATTGCAGACTAATACTAGTTATATAATAACTATTTTTTCTGCATGGTATGCAAATAATTATATGTAATGTAGCATTAATAACTTCCAAATGTTCATTGTAGCTCAAAATTTCATTTGACAGGTTGCATTTCAGGGCTTAGAGGAAACAAAAATTCTAAAGAAGTATCCTATTAAAAAAAAAATTCTAAGGAAGATGTTGAATGAAATGTCTTGAATACATGAAGCAGCCTGCTTGTAGTTTTTATTATTATAGGCAGTTGCCGTATAAATTTCATTTGTTGTCTTGTGCCTAAGGATTTTTTTGCATAGGTTTCCATCTTTTTGAGGGGGCTATATTTTGCATCCATCATCCTCACTAGTGATCAATAGGATACTGTTTGATGGTTTATTTTTTTGTGTAATTTATAGTGTTCAGAGTAAAACTTTCATTAGAACATTGATTTATTCCTTAGAGGATTCTTGTTCATAGGAAGTGACTACTGTTTTTTGATGACCATCAACATACCACAGATGATCCCTCTTTTGTCCTAGTTTTGGACTGGCTGAGTATACTGATTATTGTTCAACTTTTTGATAAGAAGGAAGACCTCTTTTTTGTATATGTCGGTCTGATGCTATTTCTCATAACCAAATTGTTCAACTTTATGCTATTTCTTTCCTATGAGAACCAAATCGCTTAAGTTATACTATCATTTTCCTCACTTGATGGGGTAGTCAAATACAAACACTACACCCCTAGGAATTGTTAACCTTTGAGTTGTAGACTATAATATCCTAGAAATGACCGATCGGATGCTTTCCACGATCCCAGCATAGGTGCTACTTCCTGATCTGCCAGATGGGAAGGCTCCTTTTCTTCCTCTTTATTGAATCAAAGTATCTTTATTCCCCCCACCCCCACACACACACACGCAAAAAAAAAACCCTTACCTTTACTTGGTGTAAGTTTATGCACGCCACTGAGCACTTCTATTATGAGCTTTATGTAGGAAGAACAAAAGAGGCGTGGATGGGGATATGACACATTACATGGTGACTTGGAAATTCTTGAAATAATAGGGATGGCATGGCGGGGACATGAGATTAATTAATTAATATATTTTATATATAAAAGTGTGTATATATTTTGGACATATTATAAGTCTATTTTAGGGGAGGCTAGAGGAAGGACTTTTTATGTTTGGGCCTGATACTTTCTTTTTAGGTATATTTTTATGTCCAATATTATAGCTCTGCCTGTAATTGGGCATCTATGTCCCTGACATGTTTTTGTATGACATGGACACATTGGGGATTTTGCCATGTTTGTGCTTCTTAGGGTAGAACCCTCGTATCATGTCTAGCTCCTTTTGTTTGCAACTTTGCAAGCATTTGCCAAATTGATTCTATTTTATATTTGTTTATGTGTCCTACTGGGCATGAGGATACATTGCTTAGCCTGTCAGGGGTGAAAAACCCTTGTGTTACTTAGTAACTGGTTATGGCAGGTGGGGTCAGTTGCTCGTGGGAGTTTAATTAACAATGAGGATTGTTGTACAGTATGTTTTACAACGTGCAACTAATTTAAGTGAAGTTATCCTATGTCATAAAAAAAAAATTATATTTGTTTGTGTATATTATTCTCTAATCTCTACTACTAAACAAATTTTCCCATGATTTTTTAGGTAAGTCGTTCTCAGGAATGGAAAAATAAAAAATTTATTGTTTCTCCAGAATCATTGAGTTATGGACGATCGAGATCAGGCAAGTATGCCACTTACTTTCCTTCTCTTTCTCTTTCCCTTGGTACCTTTTTTTTAACCAGTAATTAAAGCTTATATAATTGCAATTGACTATAAATCATTACTTCTGTATTAGCTGTATTTTTTAATGTCTCAAACCATCGGGATTTGACACATGAACTTTTTCCAGTAAATTTTTTGTAGCATATGAAATGGGTTTCTGTACCCATGTATCATATCATGTAAAGGAATTTATATGAGGAAATGAAATCATTTATGGATTTTCTTTGAGCCCCCCACTCCCTCTTTGGCGGAACTTCAATATTTTGCATTGACTGAAATCTTAGCATGGTGTCAACCTTGTATCATGACAAACACAGATGACAGAATCAATATTTTTTCCCCGAAATTAGTTGAATTGCACTGAAATGGTTAAAAATATCATATTTCCAGGTTGTGCTTCTCCTGGTTAATTTTTATTTCCATATGTTGCAGGGAGACTACTTTTACCCACCATGGAATTCTGGCGCAATCAATTGCCGGTTTATGATGCGGTTTGTAAATTTCTTTTGGCTTATACATCATTGCTTAGCCTTGAATTGCACGTGGCTCTGCACATTTAGCACACTCATTGGTGGAAATCTGTCAAATTTCCGCTTTGAATTTGTTGACATTATTACGACTGATCAGAACTTCAAACTTAAATTTCAACTCTCTCTCTCTCTCTCTCTCTCTCTCTCTCTAAGTGCTTCCACTATCTCCGAGAAAATCCTCATTTCAAATTGTATGTGTATGCTTGTGTACATGTTATGTTTGTTTCTTCCTTATGTTTTGTTTGTGTATTTCAGGATCGTAAAATCACCGGAATTATGACTGAGAAGGTTTGTCGCCCTGTTAACTACCAAACACTCTTTTTCCTTTTTCTTTTTGTTTGGGGGGGGGGGGGGAGGAGGGGTGGTTGGTGGTTGAGATTGAAAGCAATACTTGTTTATATATTTTTGGTGCAAAAAAGATTAACCATTGGTGTTGTTGAGTTCCTGGGCTTTTGATTGTGGGTGAATCACCATGAATGCACAATGACTCATCCCCCTTACTATTTTAGTTCAGTAACATGAATCCTGCTATTAAATTCACCTGGTTAAAGAGTAAAACCCATTGATTTGTATGTTCTAGTTAGTGGAGGTAAAAGTGCAAAGCCCCAAAGCTCTAGTGCTTTTTGCCTCTAAAGTGAGACACTCAAAAAAAAAAAAAAAACCAAAATTGAATTAAAAGTTCACAATCTTGACATTATTGATATAAATCACTGATTTGTCATATTTTTAGTGTAACTTATCAAAAAAACATATAAGTTTGAGTGTAACTTGTTAACAAGTATTAGTAATTAGTCCTAGGGCATTATAGCTATTGGAGATTTAAGAAAGGGTATTATGACATGGAAGTACTCATATGTAGCTGATCCAAAAAAGTAAAATGACTTGACTTACAATTTTTGTGTTAAAATTGCAAAAGTAGGGCTTGTATAAATGTTATTTGAATTATATAAAATGTTTATCGATTTATATGATAATTTGATTTTTGTATTTCTCATTGATAATTATTTTTATATTTATTTTTATTCAAAAAAAAATGTGTGCTTCATTTCAAGCAGGCGCACGCTTGCGCTTAGGCTTCAAGAGGCTTTGCACTTAAGTGTGCCTCACGCTTTTACCAACACTAGTTTTAGTTTTATCTTAATGAATTATTAACATGTACATTTAGTATTCCTCTACTTATCCAAAAAAATGTAGTATTCTTCTACCCTCTTAATAAGTTTACAGTTACCAGATGCCATTTTTTGCTGTTTAAGCTGTACATACCTGCAGCTGATGGTTTGTTTCACTATGTTGGTAGGATGATAGATCTGTGCCTCAGAAAGGGAAAAGGAAGTGGGGTTGACTTTAAGGAGCAGCTTTAGCGCTTGCTGTTGAATTTAATGGGACTTAAAAAGGTAGATATTACAAATTTGATTTTTAGTATTATAAATAATTACAACTATGTTCTGTCTGGGAATATAAAAATGCAAATGGACAACTATTGAAATTTGTGGTCTCTTTGGAAATCAGAGGATAGACTCAAGGGTTTATCTGTCTGACCTGCACAATGGAGACCTACAGAACATGCAGTAAATTCCAAGAACTTTTGGCGTGCATCAGGTTATAAAAGGGGAAAAATCTTCAACTGATGAGAACATGTCTCTGAAATATGTTTCTTTGACATGTTAGGATGTCTTCTGAGAGACCTTTACCTAGTGTAGGCATATAGTATTAAATGTACATATAGGAATGATATTTATAATCATTATCATTATCATCATATAAATTGAGATTAACATTAATTTATTTTCCCTGTTATAGAATATAGGAACAGGTTAGCACAGCTCAATGAGATCTAGCTCAAATAGCTCTTCTGCTTCCCACAAGAATAGTTGGGAGGGTGATTGTGATTTGTGAGTTTAAAGCTCGTTGGGTTTGTGTGTAGCTTACCAAGTTAGCAGAAGTCATGCCATTTTTAGAAAATTGTTTGTGCTGTGGTAGCTGAAAAGAAAAGGAATAATGCTGTTTATTTCAGTTACTTGATTATATTCATTCTAAAATAGTTTGATACTTAGCAGGTTTTGAAAATCACATCTGATGGAGCAAGATGTATAGGAGCGAGAATCAAGCCATGGACTTCCTTGGTTTATTTGTAAATGCTAACCCTTATTTGTTTTGTCATGTGATAGGGATTTGAAACCCATGGCCTATACTGTGTAGGAACTAGGAATTGTAATTTAACCAACGCACCTATTACATGTTAACCCGTAATTGTGAATTTATCTCCTAGCTGTCAAAAAATCTCCTCTCTGTCATATGTGTAATAGTTCTATTTAACCAATCTGAGGTTGCTGCTTTGAGTATGATACATCTAATGGATATTGCGCAAAAGAAAAGTTAATTCTGAACTACATGTTTTGAATTGGAACATGAAATGCTGGTTCTATCAGTTGAGTTGTCTATGCATCAAGCCTTTTTTATTGAATCCAAATCAACTTGGCTCTTGTTATTTTCCGACATCTTTCATAGAAATGCCTGGCTTTTTGGTGTTTCTAATTGTATTTGTATCTTCTACACTCCTCACAATGGAGAAGTGACTTGAAACATTCCCTTGTGCAAATAGAATTATTGCCATTCTTACTCTGCCTTGTGGATGGTGCGGGCAAATGGATTTCAATTACTTGCCTTGCTATTTTTTTTAATTTTTTTTTTCAGCTCAGCGCCTTTAGTTGTCATTGTACTGGATCATAATTGTCAAACAATATTTTCTATTTTACTGATTCATGAATGAAAAATTGGACAATTTTCAGTCTTCTGCACGGGGTGCACCTTTTAAGCCTGTTCCACCAGACAGAGAAAAAAAAAAGTTCTTAACCTGTAACTTGTAGATAATGTGGTTGTACGTAAGCCCAATATTGGTATTGTAATTTTCACTGAGCCCAATATTAGTATTTGTTCAAAATTCAAAGGAGATTCACATCATATAGTATATAACATTTCATAACCTATTTTAAATTTGGACTTTTATGAAAATTTGGTCTTAACGTCCTTTGGCTATGTAACATAAAGTAATTTTCTAGTATAAAGAGGTTTTGTTTACGGGATTTGGTTACTAAATAAAATTTCGGAGAAATTACACTTTACCTCAAAAAACTATACCTTATGTTAGACTTTGCACCATAAACTTTTTGAATGTACGTTTTGCACCTTACGTTATGACTTTTGTTATACTTTGCAACTGGTATTAAGTTTGATGTTAATTTTGATGGAAAAGAGTATGATACTATGTGAAAATACCTAATTGCCTCTCGATTCAATCCATTAAAAACATACTGAAAATTTACATTTTACCACCCTAAACTATATTTCTTATTACACTTTGCACTCTAAACTTTGAATTTCCATCCAAGTTAATACCAAACTTAACGTTGGGTGCAAAATGTAACAAGGATCATAGTTTAGGGTGCAAAATGTGCACTCGAAAAGTTTAGGGTGCAAAATTTAATATGTGGTATAGTTTAAAGTAATAAAGTGTAATTTTCTTTAAAATTTTGGACGAAAATTTGCCATTTTCCAATGATGACAATGTTGAGAAGAAAAAGGGATTTATGGCTTTCTTGGTAGCAAGCAAGTATAATTATGGGTTTATATATATTTTAGGGTGCCTAGGGTTTGATGGAAAAATATATTGGGAAATACAGATTTTTTGTTTGAAAAATATAAATATTTGATTATATAGTACATACTCTAGTTAGTAAGTAAAGTTTCAAGCTTGCAAGTTTATGCATGAGGGCCAAGGTGGGAATAAGTTAGCTCACACACTAGCAGATTTTAATGTTTGGGTAGAAGAACTACCCTTTGATTTGGAGTGTGTTTTCCAAAATGATGTATCTTAATTTTCTTTATTATATGACCTTACCTTTTTTTCAAAAAAAAAAAAAAAAAAGGACATGCAATATACACATATATTACACATATGTATTAATGTATGTAAAACTGAAATAAACTCGTTTCTTACTATTAGTTCTCAAGTGCATAGAACTAAATGCGTTATTTTCATCTAAAAGTATTGACACGATGATTAAGGGAAGGACGTAACTATCATATTGTTAAATACGGTTTCTTAAAGAAAAAATCTATAGTAAAACAAATATGTTGGCTGACTTGGCTCTAGGCATTAAATAGGAATATTAAATATTAAAAAAAAATCTTAAGTTCATGTTTCAAAATGGGAGCCTCCGGCTTTTCCTTTTTATAAGGTTAGTGTAGATGGAGCTGTTTTTAAGAAACAAAAAAGGAAGCTGGAGTGGGGTTGTAATTTGAGACCATTTTGGAAATTTTATTGACGTCTTAGCAAGAAGTTTCGGTATCCTCTAGGAGCTATTGAGATTGAGGCAAAGGTCTTTGAATCTGGTTTGGAATTTGCTAAGAATATGGGTATTCGGGACTTTGTTTTAGAAGGGGATTCACTTAATGTTGATCATGCTCTTAGTGGAAATTCTCATGCTGTTTCAACAATTGCTGCTCTGATTTATGGGCTGCAGGTTACTTCTTTTGAGTTTTGAAATGTCTTATTTTTTCATGTTCGTAGGAACGGCAATATACCTGCTTACTAGTTAGCTAAACATCCTTTAGACATCTTTGATTTTTCTGTTTAGATTGAAGAGAGTCCCTATTTTCTTGTACAGGCTTTTCACCATGATATATCTACTACTTTTAATTATTAATAAAGTTTGTGTGTTTCTTATAAAAAAGAAAAGAATCCTATCAACACCAAGATTCATATCTAACAGAAGCGGTCAAATTATACCGTCTGTATACTCATTACTTACTATATTAAACAAGTAAGATACTGAAACATACTTTTTAAAAAGATTTTGAATCATACCCACCCATATTCTTATGGTAACAAACACGTACCTTATTTTACTAACTATATATAGTATAAAGTTCATAAATTCTCAAATTTTTTTTCCTTTTAGTAAATGTAAATACTCAATTTTGCAACCATTAAAAAAAATCTTTTGTATCAAAAAAAAAAAACTTTATAATGGGTCTAACTAAAATTGAAGGGTAAACTAGCCATTTCACATTTTATGAAAATTATTAGATATAAACTATAAAGTATAAACTGGCCATTGTGTACTCAAAAAAAAAAAAAAAATTGGCCATTTATCTCTTATAAAGGTAGATGATTGTCTTAAAAATTGTAAGTAAGAACTTTAGTTATTTTATTTTATTTTTAATTTTTTTTATACCAGATAAAAATTAATATATTTTAATCTAACTTGAGTATATATACCGCTTGCTGTCTACGCTTAAAAAAAAAAAAAAAAGTCAAACCCCAATCGGCCTAGCAAAAAAACAAATCTGAACTGTACATCTTCGGCCTAGCAAATCTGAAAAACCCCAATCGGCCTAGCAAAAAGTCAAACCATTCGTATCTTCTCGTTCTTTCTCTCTCTCCGCTCGAACTGTACATCTTCGGTGAACTCTGCATGTTCGGTGAATTATATCCCGAATCTATTATTGCGCCGACTGCACTGCCCAGTAAGTTCTCTCATTTTTTTTTTATTTATAATTTATAACATATGTTTCGTTGCTGAGAAAACGAAGGAAAATAAACTCTGTTTTGTGGGATTTACAGGTTGTTTTCATCTGGGCCTTTGTATTGTTGTAAAGTTGTGTTTTTTATTTGATTTTTTTTTTTTCATTTCCATTATTGTGATTTGTATTAAGAACCAAGAAATTGTTGCGGGTATTTTGTTTTGGGTGGTAGTTATGGATTGGGCTAATTTTTTCTGTTTAGGTTTCCCCTCTTGGTTTTTCTAGTGTGGGTTTCACTTTGAATGGAATATAAAACCACAAGGAATTAGTTTGTCCAATGAATTTTTTTTTTTTTGATAAATCCAATGAAACATGTTGAATATGAATTACAGCTTTTTCTTATCAGAAAAACATGGTGTTTTGAGGCTCTTATTTAATCAGTACACTGTAAAATTTGAGTGTTTTGTCACATGGAACTTCTTAAAAATCCACAAGAAGGGGTTCTTGGTTCTTCTTTGAGATAACTTGTCTGCAACACCTAACAGATTTGACTTTGATTTTATGCCTAACAAGGCTGTTTCTTCAATTGTTCCCCCTTCAACTGCCTGATACTG